>NC_059116.1:23339062-24007187 GCF_020740685.1 Jaculus jaculus | reverse complement strand
TAAGCCATCTCTCCAGCCTCTCAACCATTGGCTTTTGATTAGATTTGCATACCAGACAAGAATTCCTACTGTGGAGCAGGCCTAAAATCCAATCTGAGAGTAGTGGGTCACGCTCATCACACTCATGCCACTATTGCGCCAGTGGGCACATCTTGCCTGGCTGATTGGTTGTGTGTCCGCGGAGTGCACTGTTGGGTAGGACTGTGATTCTTCTCCTGCAGCGGGCTGCATAGCACTCTCTGGTACTATGACAGCTAGCCAGCAGGAAGGCGGCTTCCAACTTCACTGTTCAGTATGATGCAACTGACACAGGAACATCATCTCAATACGCCATTTATGATTCTGATAAAAATCAGGCAGCAAACATGTCTCTCAAGCTTGCTTTCTGTGGCAAGTGCCTAGAATGGAATTATTCCATATTATACATTAAAGACACATTGAACATATTTAAAAACTCACTCCAAGAGAGGAAGGCAGGGTTGCCATTCCTTCCCCCACCCCCCTCCAAGGTAGGATCTCACTGTAGCTCAGGCTGACCTGAAACTCACTCTGTAGTTCCAGGCTGGCCTTGAACTCATGGCGGTCCTTCTACCTCTGCCTCCCAAGTGCTGGGATTAAATGTATGCACCATTGTACCCACCAGCGTTGCCATTCTTTCCCACAAGTGAAGACGCTGACAAAGGGCTTGTGCTCCACGGGGATCATGCACACCCAAGGCTGTGTCTATCAGCAGCCCCATGGTTTTCCACAGAGAAGTTTTCTCAGTTACTTCCAATACCTGAACAAATAACCAAGGCTTCAAAATTCAATCTTGAGGCTGGAGAGATTGCTTAATCATTAAAGAGCTTGCCTACAAAGCCAAAGGACCCAGGTTTATTTCCCCAATACCCATGTAAAGCCAGATGCACAAGGTGGCGCATGTGTCTGCAGTTCGGTTGCAGTGGGTTGAGGCCCTGGTGTGCCCATTCTCTAACTGTTCTCCCTTCTCAAATAAGTCAATAAATTAATTAAATAATTTTAGCAGTTAAGTGCTTGCTTGTGAAGCCTAAGGGCCCCTGGTTCAAGGCTCGATTCTCCAGGACCCACGTTAGCCAGATGCACAAGGGGCTGCATGCATCTGGAGTTCATCTGCAGTGGCTGGAGGCCCTGGCGTGGCCATTCTCTCTCTCAATCCCTGCCTCTTTCTCTCTGTCTGTCACTCTCAAATAAATTTTAAAAAAATCTACTCTAGGGCTGGAGAGATGGATTAGCAGTTAGGCACTTGTCTGTGAAGCCTAAGAACCCAGGTTTGATTCCCCAGTACCCATGAAAGGCAGATGCACAAGGGGGCACGTGTGTCTGAAGTATATGTGCAGTAGCTGGATGCACTGGTGCACCTATTCTCTCTACATATGTCTCTCTCTCAAAATTGATAAATAAAAATTTTAAAAGATGCCTTTAAAAATTCAACTCTAGCCGGGCATGGTGGCACATGCCTTTAATCCCAGCACCTGCGAGGCAGAGGTAGGAGTATCACTGAGAGTTTGAGGCCATCCTGAGACTACACAGTTAATTCCAGGCCAGCCTGGACCAGAGTGAGACCCTACCTCAAAAAAAAAAAAAAAAAAAATTCAACTCTAGGAGCATATGACTAATGACATATTTCTAAGTCTTACTTACCAACTTATCTTCATGAAAAAACTATTGGCACATGAATAGAATGTTAAATTTTAAGCTAATGGACTAAAAGAATAAAGTTATTATAATTTGTACACCTAAGCAATTAAGTGGCCTGGCTGGCAGTATAATTTGATCAGTTACATTTTGGCAGATTTATATCCAAATCTGTCCCAAATCATGCTCTTGACTTTCTGTGGTACTGGGCCATCTTGTTCTGATGGAAGACACTAGGAACTTTCGTCATTGAAACCATTCCTAGTGTCTTGACAGTGTTCAAGGAACATACTCATTTTCTGTTCTCTTTAGGAGAAAGAAATAATCTAAGTCACCCAAAAGTGGTTTCAGACTGGGAGTGTGGCTCAGTGGTAGAATTCTTGCCCACTCTCCCTAAGTTTAATGCCCAGCAAGTTAAAAGAAAAGATAAAAAAATCAGTGAAACTGGGCTGGAGAGATGGCTTAGCGGTTAAGCGCTTGCCTGTGAAGCCTAAGGACCCCGGTTCGAGGCTCGGTTCCCCAGGTCCCACGTTAGCCAGATGCACAAGGGGGCGCATGCGTCTGGAGTTCGTTTGCAGTGGCTGGAAGCCCTGGCGCGCCCATTCTCTCTCTCTCTCTCTATCTGTCTTTCTCTCTGTGTCTGTCGCTCTCAAATAAATAAATAAAAATTTAAAAAAAAAATCAGTGAAACTGGTTCCAAGTGATTAAGAAATAAGTTAAAAAACAAAACAAAAAAAAAAGAAACAAAGCCAGGCATGGTGGCTCATGCCTTTAATCCTAGCACTCCGGAGACAGAGTTAGGAGGATTGCCGTGAGTTTGAGGCCACCCTGAGACTACATAGTGAATTCCAGGTCAGTCTGAGCTAGAGTGAGACCCTGTCTCAAAAAAAAAAAAAAAAAAAAAAAAGAATAGAAACAAGTCTAGAGAGGTGGCTCAGCAGTCAAGGCATTTTCCCACAAACCCTAATGACCTGGGTTTGATTTCCCAGTACCCACATAAAGCCAGATGCACAAAGTGGCACATGCATTTGGAGTTCATTTGCAGCGGGTGGGGCCCTGGTGTGCCCAGTCTGTCTGTCTCTCTTTCTCTGCTTGCAAATAAATAAATAAAAATTTAAAAAGATAGAAACAGTACAACCCTCAGCTTTCTTATATACATAATGGAGATAGTAACAGTAGCCATCTCAGAATTATTGTGACGTTAAATACATAAAAGCAGTTAGTGTTTGGGACATAGTAAATACTCAGTGTATTTTAACTACTATATTGCTGTTATCATTTATCATAATTTTTGTTCAATATAACAAAAGTAAGTCCTGGTGAACTTAATTCCATAAAGACAATCAAATAAAAAGCAGAAAGAATTTTTTTTTTTTAAAGAGAAGATAAATGTAAGGCAAGAATTAAAAAAGAAGAAAAAAAGAATTAGAAAGGAAATGAAACAGTGTGACAACAGGAAGGGCAGAACTATAATGCTATAGAAGTTTGCAGTGGTTTTTTAAAAAATATTTTTATTTATTTATTTTTGAGAGAAAGAGAGACACGAATGGGTGTGCCAGGGCCTCTCACCACTGCAGACAAACTCCAGACGTATGCACCACCATGTACATCTGGCTTCTGTGGGTCCTGGGAATCCAGCCTGGGTCCTTAGGCTTCAAAGGCTTAACAGCTAAGCCATCTCTCCAGACCTTCTTTTTTTTAGGTAGCCCAGGCTGAGCTGGAATTCACTATGTAGTTTCAGGCTGGTGTCAAACTCACAGTGATCCACTTACCTCTGCCTCCAGAGCGCTGGGATTAAAGGCGTGCGCCACCACATTCCAGATGGGCCCTGAGCTTTCCTCTCCACTTTTTCCATGCTCGGCATCCTCTAGTCCTTGGATGAGCTGGGTTTGCTCTCTCCTCTGGGCCTCTGGGCCCCTGGGCCTGCCTCTGTCTGTGAAAGTTGCCCACCTCCTCTATGTTTTAATCTAATAAACATTCAGAGCTGGGGAGATGGCTCAGCGGTTAAGGCGCTTGCCTGCAAAGCCTAACGACCCAGGTTCAATTCCCAAGTGCCCACGTGAAGCCAGATGCACAAAGTGGCTCATGCATCTGGAGTTGATTTACAGTGGCCAGAGGCCCTGGTGTGTCCATACTCTCTCTCTCTCTCTCTCTCTGTTTACAAATAAATAAAATATTTAAAAAACACACACTCAGCTCTGAGACTTTAGGCTTCCCAGAAGCCTTCACTTTTCTTGCTGGATTAGCTGTGTCTCACTGTGTACTCATTCTGAACCCTCACTTGCTGGGGACAGTTTGTTTAATGACAAGTCCACCTTGCTCAGAGGATTCGTCCCTTATACCTGGCATGTGCATGACACACAGGATATGCTTAAAACTGTTTGTGGATAAAAAGCCCTGTTGGGGCTGGAGAGATGGCTTAGCAGTTAAGCGCTTGCCTGTGAAGCCTAAGGACCCCAGTTCAAGGCTCAACTCCCCAGGACCCACATTTAGTCAGATGCACAAGGGGGCGCACGTGTCTGGAGTTCGTTTGCAGAGGTTGGAGGCCCTGGCGCACCCATTCTCTATCTATCTGACTTTCTCTCTCTCTCTCTGTCTGTCACTCTCAAATAAATAAATAAATAAATAAATAAATAAAAAATTTAAAAAACAAAAAGCCCTGTTGGATGGGACCCCTGACAGTCACCCCTAGTCCGTGCAGCCTTAGTTGGAGAGATTACGTGTATGTCTACTGACTGTTCCCACGTATCTTTATTTTTAAGCAAAAATCATGTAACTGTGGGACAGGAGAAAATATTTTCATGCCTATTACTCTGTTTTCTTGCAGGCCATTCCTGTGTTTTTCATTTTGCACAACGTAGCCGAAGCGTTCGTCTGTGTGTACCGGAAGTGTTTCTGGAAAGAGGTAAGTGGGTGTGCAATCTGCTAGTTTCACCTCCCTTCCTTTAAACCTCCGAGGCACACTTTTCTTTGAGCAGTCCAAAACAGTTTCTTTTCCTGTAAGTTGCCAGTCAAGATCATCTGACACTGGTCACAAATTTCAGGGAGCCCAGCGTTGACATTGCTCAGTCTGGCACACATCCGTGAGAGTGCTTGTTTGTGTGAATGCTCCTCCACTTAGGGTGCGACCTAGCCAGACCCTCCCTGGACAAAAAGGAATTTGCTGTGGGCCTGGGGAGGAGGCGCTTCCACTCCCAGCTCATCTCAGCGTCACAAGGACTTGTACAGCGCAGTCCCACACCAGGCACGCTGTCCCCATGGGATTCGCTTTTCTTCTTCTTCCCAGTCTTGGCCCCTACTTCATACTGCTGTCAGAGAACTGGAATCTCACCAGGGTGAGGTGAGCTCCTCCCTTGAGCACCTCCCAGACAGAGAACCCAAGAACCATCGGAAGAAAGGTTAAGTGAGCGAGAAGCTTGGATACAGAACAGAGGGTGAGACAGGAGAATCAGGGAACGAACAAAGAACCAATGGCACTCTCTTTGTCCTTGGAGGCTTAAAATTTTTTTTTTTGGTTATTTTAATCTATTTATTTGAGAACAACAGACAGACAGACACACATACACACAGAGAATGGGCGCATCTGGGCCTCCAGCCACTGCAAATGAACTCCAGATGCATGCGCCACCTTGTGCATCTGGCTTACATAGGTCCTGGGGAATTGAGCCTTGAACCGGGGTCCTTAGGCGTCACAGACAAATGCTTAACTGTTAAGCCATCTCTTCAGCTTTGTTTTTTTTTTTCTTTTGGTGTGGGCATGAACATTGCATTGTGCCCTGTGCAGTAAACCTTGTAACAGTTCTTCCTGGAAAAGTAGAGCTGTCAAGAGTTTAATCTCCATCTTCTCTTCCTGCTCCTCCACCACACTTGGGAGAGTTCCATTATGTTTGGCTCTGAATTAAAAAAAAAATTGTTTATTTTTATTTATTTATTTGAAAGTGACAGACAGAGAGAGAAAGAGGCAGAGAGAGAGAGAGGGAGAGAATGGGCACGCCAGGGCTTCCAGCCACTGCAAATGAACTCCAGACGCATGCACCCCCTTGTGCATCTGGCTAACGTGGGCTGGCTAACGTGGGTCCTGGGGAATCGAGCCTCAAACCGGGGTCCTTAGGCTTCACAGGCAAGTGCTTAACCACTAAGCCATCTCATCAACCCTGCCTCTGAATTTTTTAGTAACTTGTTTTATCATGACAGGGACAGTGATGCAGGTGTGATGATCCCAAGCATCTTTGCCCCAGCTAGTGATCCTCTAAATTTAGGGGCTAACTCTCTCCACGAGGGGGCAGCACCACCCCATAGCTGTCCTGGTTCCCATACTCCAGAGATGCAGGGTTGGGCGAAAGCCCAGAGCCTCAAGGTCCTAAAGATGAATGGCTAGCTTTGCATGCAACTAGAATCTGAAGCCGGGCGTGGTGGCACATGCCTTTGATCCCATCACTCGGGAGACAGAGGTAGGAAGATTGCTGTGAGTTCGAGGCCAGCCTGGAACTACAAAGTGAGTGCCAGTCAGCCTGGGCTAGAGCAAGACCCTGCCTTGAAAAACAAAACAAAAACAAATGCAGGATAGAGAGATGGCTTAGCTGTGAAGGCGCCTGCCTGCAAAGCCTAAGGATCTGGGTTCCATTCCCCAGTACTTATGTAAATCCAGATGCACATGCGTCTGTCTGGAGTTTGTTTGCAGTGGCTAATGGCCCTGGTGCACCCATTCTCTCTCTCTCTCTCAAGTAAACAAATAAAATATTAAAAGCAAACAAATGCTTGGGGTGAGGAGATAGATGGTGTGCAAGCCTGAGGACATGAGTTCAAGCTGTATGTCTGGGTAAAGTCACGCTTGCCTGTAACTCCAGCACTGAGGGCGGCTGGGACAGGAGGGTTGTGGGGCTCACTGGGCGGCCATTCTAACCCAAACTTTCGAGCTCCGGGTTCAGTGAGAGAGTCTGTCTCAGGGAGATAAGGGGAAGAGCGATAAAGGAGAGCACCTGGCATTTTCCTCTGCACAAGTGAACACGGGGCGTGTGCATCTGTGCACACATGCATAGCCCACCCCCATACATACAACATGTATAAAATAACAACTTGGGCTGGAGAGATGGCTTAGCGGTTAAGCGCTTGCCTGTGATGCCTAAGGACCCCAGTTTGAGGCTCGATTCCCCAGGACCCACGTGAGCCAGATGCACAAGGGGGCGCACGCATCTGGAGTTCATCAACAGTGGCTGGAGGCCCTGGCGCGCCCATTCTCTGTCTCTCTCTCTCTCTCTCCCCCCATTTCTGTGTCACTCTCAAATAAATAAAAATGAACAAAAAAAAAATTTAAAAAAAAAACAACTTAATACCATACAAACTTAAGCTAGTCTTCAGTGCAGTCCATATGTTTCTACTGTCTTCTCTTTTTATTGAAAACGTCTATGATTGTAGACAATATCCCATGGCAATTCTCTCCCTCCCCCCCCACTTTCCTCTTTGAAACTCCATTCTCCATCATATCCCCTCCCCCTCTCAATCAGTCTCTTTTATTTTGATGTCATGATCTTTTCTTCCTGTTATGATGGTCTTGTGTAGGTAGTGTTAGGCACTGTGAGGTCTTCTTTCTTTTAATATTTTTATTTTTATTTATTTATTTGAGAGAGAGAGGGAATGGGTGTGCCAGGGCTCCAGCCATTGCAAACGAACTCCAGACGTGTTCGCCCCCTTGTGTATCTGGCTAATGTGGGTTCTGGGGAATTGAACCTGGGTCCTTCGGCTTTTCAGGCAAATGCCTTAACCGCTAAGCCATCCCTCCAGCCCTTGTCTTCTTCTTCTTCTTCTTTTAATTAACTTATTTGAGAAAGAGAGAAAGAAGCAGATAGAAAGAGAGATTGAGAATGGGCACACCAGGGCCTCTGGCCACTGCAAATGAACTCCAGACACATGTACCACCTTGGGCCTCTGGCTTATGTGGGTCCTGGAGAATTGCACCTGGATCCTTAGGCTCTGCAGCCAAGTGCCTTAACCACTAAACCATCTCTCTAGCCTTCTTCTTCTTTCTTCCTTCTTCCTCTTCCTCCCCATTTTTTTTTGGGGGGTGTTTCAAGGTAGGGTCTCACTCTAGCCCAGGCTGACCTGGAATTCACTGTGTAGTCTTAGGGTGGCCTCGAACTCATGAACGATACACCTACCTCTGCCTCCTGAGTGCAGGGATTAAAGGCATGCGCCACCACACCCTGCTTTACTCCTCCTTTTTTGAGACAGAATCTTACTCTGTAGCTCAGGTTGGCTTGGAACTAACTGTAATAGAAGCTGACCTTGAACCCAACGCTTTTCCTGCCTCAACCTCCCAAGTACTAGGATGACAGTTTATGTGTGTGTATGCCACTGTCTCTGGCTTCAACTCTGCTTCTAAACAACATGCTAATATGTCACACTTTACCTGAATTGGTGTCAAAAGTTGTAGTTTGTCCCCAGCTAGCAGAACAATCCAGAAGTGTCCATAATGAATCTACCATCCTCCTTGTCCATTTCCTATATAATTCCGTCAATTAGAGAAATCTTTGTCTTCCCTGCTGAAGTTTTCTTGTTCTGTGCCAAGGATTAGCTTCCTTAACTTGATTAAAAGGAGTTTATATGAGAAGAGTCCAAATTAAGATTTCTTTATTTCAAAGAGTTTTAAAGGCCAAGTTTATATCCTTCTAATCTTATATTTTTTTCTTCTCTCTAGGGGTTAGATAAAAATGTCCCTTCTCCTTTTTCTTATTGAATTTTCTTTCTTTTCTTAAAGAGAGAGACAGACAGAATGGGCACACCAGGACCTCTAGCCACTGCAAATGAACTCCAGACACACAAGACACTTTGTGCATCTGTCCTTAAGTGGGTGCTAGGGAATCCAACCTGGGCAATTAGGCTTTGCAGGCAAGCCCTTTAACTGCTGAGCCATCTCTTCAGGCCCCTGTTTAATTTTCATATCCAGTTGTATGACTGCTCAGAGCCAGAGCTAAAGAATGAACAGGTGATTTAAAGTATTCACTTATTTATTTATTTATTTTAAAAAGACAGAGAGAGAGAGAGAACTGGCTTGCCAGGGCCTCAGCTACTGCAATCAAACACCAGACGCTTGTGCCATCTAATGGGCACGTGCTATCTTGCACTTGCCTCACCTTTGTGCATATAGCAAACATAGGATCTGGAGAGTAGAACATGGGTCCTTAGGCTTCGCAGGCAAGTGCCTTAACCACTAAGCCATCTTTCCAGCCCATGAACAGGAGATTTAAAGAGTCTTGGCACAGTGATGTACCCTCTAGTTCCAGCTACTAGAGAGGCTAAGGCAGGAGGATCACTTGAACTCAAGAGCTCAAAGCCAGCTTGGGGAATAGAGTTCAAAGCTGGTTTGAGCAACATAGGAAGGCCATCTGTACAAAATCAGTTAATAGATAACACATACAGACAGACCTAGGCATTAAATGAGAGCTTAAGTTGTTTTCCTATGCTACAAACCACACTGATTCCCTCACCCCCACCCCCACCCCCGAGGTAGGGTTTTATTCTTACTCTGGTCCAGGCTGACCTGGAATTCACCATGTAGTCTCAGAGTGGCCTCGAACTCACTGTGCTTCTCATACCTCTGCCTCCCAATTGCTGGGATTAAAGGCGTGCGCCACCATGTCCGGCTCCACATTGATCTTTTTGTGTCCTAGGCTTGGTGTGTCAGATGTTGAAAACTGGCGCTGAAATCTTTTTGTTTGTCATGCACAAACACAGCAGTAGTGGTTAAAGTGCTTTGCTGAAGTGACTCAGCTGTGACCCAAATCCTTCTTATTTTGTCTGGGAGTAGAAGGGCAGAAAAATACCAAAGAGAAGCAGGCTTTAAGAACCCCCCCCCAATAAATTTACTTGTAATTTATTTGCCTTTCAACCTAAATGTTTCTGTTTAATGGGAAGAGTTTTGAAAGACTAACAGCATATCTCTTTACTTTTATACAGAAAACATCTCTTGCAAAGATCTGTAGGTAAGTTAATAATAATAAACCTTCTAATAGAAAATTTAATCTGTTTTTAACCTAGTTGATAAGCTGTCAGAGAAGGAGTTTATCATTAACAGTCATAAATGCAGTGTCTTATTTTAAAAATCACTCTTGGGAGCCAGGCATGGTGGTACATGCTTTAATCCCAGCATGTAGGAGGCAGAGGTAGAAGGATTGCTGAGAGTTCGAGGCCACCCTGAGACTACATAGTTAATTCCAGGTCAGCCTGGACCAGAGTGAGACCCTACCTCGAAAACTGCCCCCCTGCAAAAAAATCACTCTTGGGACTAGAGAGATGGCTTAGTGGTTAAGGTGCTTGCCTGAAAAGCCAAAGGACCTACATTCTATTCCCCAGTACCCACATAAGCCAGATGTACAAGGTGGGGCATGCATCTGGAGTTCATTTGCAGCAGCTGGAATCCCTAGTGCACCCATTCTCTCTCCCCCTGTCAAATAAATAAATACATGAAATAAAATATTTAAAAATTAACTGTTTTTGCTATTTTGTTCTAAAGGAGAAAACAAATAAAACCAACCTGTGCTACATTTCACAGCAGAGGTCCAAAACTTTCCTAAAATTTGAGCGGTAGTGGCAGAGAACAAAAATGAAATGCACAGAAACAACTTAAAATAAAAAAAAAAAAGTTTGCAGTTTAATGACCCGCTAGGGTTTTTCCATGACTGCCAAAGCAGTTGCCAGCATGCCCCAGGTTGTGAACTGTGGTTCTGGGCCACAGCTCACTCATCATGGATAGGTTTCCTCACTCTCTGTGCCTCAGTTTCCTCAGCAGATCCTGACCCCGGCCAGGCCCCTCTCATTCTGCATTCTCATTCTAACCCAGCCCCCAGCCCCTTTGCCCGCCCCCTGCTTCCTCTTCCTTGACTAAGACGCTCTGTCCAGAAAGTAGAGAGCCAACAGGCAATGCTTTGGTGAATGGCGTAATGTTTTTGTTTCACATATTCCTGGGCTGTCATCCAATCCAGTCGCCTTGCTTCCTTTGGCTTTTAATACAGGGTGGAACTTGAAAGGGAAAAAAAAAAAAAAAAGCCAAACAAAAACCTCAAGACTCATCCTCTTGTTTAAAAGGAGCTTAGCAGGTGTGGAAAAAGCCTGATGTTGTCAGTGTTGCTTAAGAATACACGTGGCCGGAGCCGTTCTCACCCTTGGGTGCTTACCTCCTTCATCCCCAAGGGGTTTTCTGCTTTAGAGGATCTGCTATGCTCATTCCGTGTGTGTGTCTGTGTGTCTGTCTGTCTTGTATTTCAGACAGCCTTCCTCCTTCCAGTCACCAAGGCTGTCAGAAGAGGGTGGGCTATGTGGAGAGACATCTGGGCCTTAGCTGCCTTACATAGTCCTGACCTTCCCAAGGCCAGGGCCTAACCCCAAACAGTCCTCAGTGTTGCCTCCTGCCTTGGGCCGGCCAGCTGCGTTAGTCTGGCTACAGCCCATGGAATTCTAGCAGGGAAGCCTGGCAGAGTGGGTCAGCCTCACTGTTTCCAGTGTGCTGACACTGTAAGTATCAGGTTGTATGTTTCATAGATATATATGTATATGTGTTCATATATGATCTGTGTATAGGATATAGAATTTTCTTGTTTACATGATCTATATGGGTATGAGACGCCACATAGCCTAAGGAGCTAGGTGTGGTGTTGTAGGACTATAATCCCAAGGGCAACCTGGCAATTTAATTGAACCCTGGGATTATAGTTTTGTGGTAGAATCCTTGCCTAGCATGCACAAGCATAGATTCCTAGTGTTATCAAAAAAAAGTTCTAGAAGCCGGGCACCATGGTGGCCCATGCCTTTAATCTCAGCACTTGGGAGGCAGTAGTAGGAGGATCACCATAAATTCAAGGCCAGCCTGAGACTACATAGTGACTTGCAGGTCAGCCTGGGCTAGAGCAAGACACTACCTCAAAAAAAAAACCAAATTAATAATAATAATAAATAAAAAGTTTTTTTAAAAAATATTTTATTTTTTTATGAGAGGGAGAGAGAATGGGCGCATCAGGGCCTCCATCCACTGCAAATGAACTCCAGATGCATGCTCCTCCTTGTGCATCTGGCTTCCGTGGATCCTGGGGAATCGAACCAGGGTCCTTTGGCTTTGCAGGAAAATGCCTTATCTACTACTTACCTGCATCCACTCATTGGTACCTTTATTTTGCATTTGTACATAAAGTCTCTCTCGTCTCCTCCCTCCCCCCAGGACATGTAGACATACGTTAAATATTGCCCAGTTATTACGATCTGTTTGAGAATAAGTTGTATAAACTATAACTTTCTATAAACAACCATCTCTTTTGTTGTAGTTGAATGTAAAATGTCCCTCATAGTCTCGTGTGTTTGAATACTTAGTCCCCAGCTGATGACACCATTTGAGAAGGTTTTATAACCTTTGGGAGGTGGACCCTTGCTGGGGGAAGTGGGCCATTGAGGTTTTATAGCCCGGCCCTATTTCCTGTTTCCTTTCTTCTCTCTCTCTCTCTTTTAAGATTTATTATTTATTTATTTATTTATTTGAGACGGAGAGAGTGAGAATGGGAGTTCCAGGCCTGTAGCCACTGCAAACGACCTCCAGATACATGCCTACCATGTGCACCTGGCTTACATAGGACCTGGAGAATCGAACCTGGGTCCTTAAGCTTCACAGGCATGCACCTTAATCACTAAGCCATCTCTCCAGCCCTCCTTTCTTCTCTTAAGTGCTAGGGTGGCAAGCCAGCTTTCCACTTTTGCCACCATGCCCTCCCTGCTATGAATCTTCCCCTTAAAACTGTAAGCTGAATATTAACTCCTCCCTTAAGTTGCTTCTGGTCACAACAATAAGAAAATAACTAATATACCCTTTATAACCAAAGTCCAGTTGAATTTAGAAAACTGATTTCTGATATGATACTGTTACCTAACATCAAGTCCATGTTCAAACCTTGCCAGTATCCCCATACTATCTTTTGTGACAATTCCCCCCCTCCAGGAGGTCATATATCTTTCATATCCTTTAGTCTGGGACAATTCTTCATTCTTATCTTTTCACTGCCGTCGCCTGTTTGGAAGGATCCAGGCCTGTTGTTTTGTGGACTGTGCTTAAGTCTGGGTTTATTATGGCATTTCAGGTCTGCATGTGAGGCAGGAGCACCACATGTGGTATCTGATCACATCGCATCAGGAAGCAATGATGGCTCTGTCCTGTTACAAGATGCTGAGGTCAATCATATGGGCAGAGGTGCTGGTGGACTGAGTTTAATGTGTTGTGCATACTGCTTTTTTATTATTTGAAAAAAATTTTGAGAGAGAAGTGACACGCCAGGACTTCAGCCACTGTAATCGAATTCCAGATGCTTGTGCCACCTAGTGGGCATGTGTGACCTTGTGTGTCTGGTTTAAGTGGGATCTGGAGAGTTGAACCTGGGTTTTTAGGCTTCTCAGGCAAGTGCCTTAACCACTTAGCCATCTCTCCAGCCCTGGTTTTTTGTTTTGTTTTTTTTGTGACCGACATGATTGTGATCTCATCATGCAATTTGTGTCTCATGTATTTGGGGGATCTGCAGTTGACCCTTTCCTCTTGTATCGGATGTTAGGCAGGCGCGCTTTCCTAGCACGAGTCAGCTTTGACTCTCAGGGGTCTGGTGAGTGGCAGTGTCAGGAACTGGCCGGCTGAGCCAGAGGAGGAAGTGTCTATAGCTGAAAGGGCCTGAGGGAAGTCTGGCTCTTAGAGGATGGTGGGGCGAAACTAGGTTAGTCTCTCAGCCTCTTGGCCACCCACAAATTCCCATGGATGTGTTTCCACCTCCACACACTCTGGGAAGTGCTTTGATGCTGAAAGGTGAAACTACCTGTTTTATCTACCTGTCCACAGTACTCTCTTCCTCTTGGCCGCTGCGGGGTGCCTTCCCTTCAACGACTCTCAGGTAAGTTCAGATGAATACATCGTGCCTTCAAAGAATCTTCCATGCTCTCAAGCACACACAGGTGTGCAGAACTTTCTGCTCTTTTCTCTTCCAATCAGGGTAACCTGGCCTAATAAAGGCATTCACAAGCTCTCTGGCTGACCGGCCTTTTGGATCAGTCACATCATAACCCCAGATCCGAGAACTCTGGATCCTGGGGAGCAGGGGTTAGGGTGTGCAGTCTTCCCTCTGTAAATGCCACAGGAATCTGCGATCTGACACTTAAGGTCACCCCAGCCTTTGGCAGAATCAGTTTCCCCTAGGATCTCCTCTTCTGAAGGGTCAATTTTTTTCCACACTGGCCTCCCATATCCAAGTTGAGCTTAACCTTTTGAGGTACTCAGGACCCCCCAACCTCATAGCCATCTCATTAGTTCAGCTCTTCCCCTCACTTCATCTCTCCTTCCTGCCTCTGTCTTTTCCTTCCTTCCTTGGTGTGTGCAGTACATCCGCTGTCAGCTGCCCATGCATGCCGAGGCCTGCAGAGGCCAGAGGAAGGCGTTGGCTGGCCTCTAGTGTGCTCAGCCCTATTTCCCGGAGACAGAGTCTCTCTTATGAATCTGGAGCACTCTGTCTGGTTTACTGGCTGACAGAGGATCCCTCCACCACCCCCCCAGCGATTCTCCTGTCCCCGCCCTCAAGTGCCAGGGTTATAGGCATGTGCGGCTGCGCCTGGCCTTTTACGTGGGTGCTGGGGATTGAACTCAGGTCCTTACGCAAGAGCGGAGCCACCTTCCCAGCCACAGCCTTTTCTTCCTGTCCTTTCTCCTTTAGCATTAAGTCCCGACCAAGTGTCAGGCACCGAGCCAGGCTCTGGGGCTATGAAGATTGGTGTTTGCCCTGGCAGAAGCTGGAGGTCCATTTCAAGCGAAGGGGAGGGAAACAGACGAAGCAACAGATCATCACAACAGGGAAGCCAGGGCTGTGTCCAAGGGAGCGTGAAGGCCGAGGGGGATCAGGGGTCCTGGAAGTAGGAGCTGCCAACAGTGACAGAGTCCTGCTGTGTGCTAGTGCTTCGAGCTCCCTGTCTTACTCAGACTCTCACAACAGTTCTGCAAGACAGGAACTATTATTATCTGCATGCTAAAATATTTTATTATTTATTTATCTGTTTGAAAGAGGAGAGAGAATGGGTGTGCCAGGGCCTCTAGCCACCGCAGATGAGCTCCATATGCATGCACTACCTTGGGCATCTGTCTTCCGTGGGTCCTTGGGAATTGAACCTGGGTCCTTAGGCTTTTCAAGCAAGCACTTTAACCACTAAGCAATCTCTCCAGACCTATTATATCCATTTTATAACTAATTAACTAATTAACACTAATAAAACAATTACTGTTTATAACTAAACAATCATGTGGCCCACAGGTCATGAGCTAATGAATGAGTGGGTATTTTCAAAGTTAACCCTGATCTTCCTGATTTGGGGAAAGATTCTACTTACTGGACCCAAATACAGAAGAATGAGGAGGAGTTAGACTGTAAAAGGGGAGCCAGCCCTGGAGGGCTTGTAAATATTCTGGGTTCAACTTTATAGAACACCTACTCTGTTTTAATTCCTCAGTCCCTGACCTCTTAGAATTTATAATTTAGTGGAGGCTGGGTGGAGGGGGAGATAGACAAACAGAGGATAACGAAACTATGGAATGCAATAGATGATACTAAGTCTTGTGGAGAATAATAAAAAGACAGACAGAGGGCTGGGGTTGTGGCTCATTGACAGACTGCTTGCCTGGCTTGTGTGAGGCCCCCTGGGTTCTCGCCTCAGCTGGGTTGTAGGGGAGGCAGTCATCCTTGGGAAAGCCACTCTTGTTCTTAGGGTTGGGAGGCCGTAAGTGTGACTGAGGGGGTTGACAAGGGCTTGCCACAAAGGTCTCTGGGTGTCATGAGTTGATATTTGAGCACAGTGAGGGTCATAGTAGTGGGGGAATGGGATACTAGAGGCTCAGGCAGATGTTTTGGGCCACTGGGTGGGAAAATGAGGACCAGACTCCATCCCAAGCAGGTGGTTTTGGAGTCCTTGCCTGGCTCTCTGCACTGACCACATGTTACCACACGAGATCCTGTTTGTTCTTACTTAGCTATTTTCTCCCTTTTCTTTAATCCTGTGTTACAGTATGATCCAGATGGATATTTTTGGGCTGCAGTTCATGTATTTTGTATAGGTAAGTTTTAAAAGGATGTTTGAGTAGTTGAGATTTATTATTTAACTATTATTGGGTATCCACTTTCTAATGTCCCTGGACAACAGGAAAATTAAGTCTAAGGTACCAAGAGTAAAGCGGACATTTTCTAGATTCTTCTTTCTATTTTAGAGTTTTCCTCGAATATTTTCATTTCCAACATAATTTCCCTTTTTTTTTGTTGGCTGACAGACATTGACTTGTCATAACTTAAGTTTTGCTTGCTCAGGGCCATTCTTGGAATGTTGTTTAGTCTTCCCTAAAAGTGGTGGGAGTATATCCAGAAGGTTATGTCAAAAAAGAAAAGAAAAAAAAAAAAAAAACCTTTCTTTCAGAAGAATAACAGGAAAATAACATTGACTAGGACCATATGATTTTATTTTAGCTCACACACTTATCGTTTCTTCCTGTAGTATCATGAGAAAGAAAAAGTGCTCAGACCTTGGCAACACAGTTCAGAAGTTCAGAAATGGACAGAAATTTCTCAGGGTTGTCTTTCCCACATGCATCACATGAAGAAAATCAGACTGTTCTGTTGGTGGTGCCACCTGTTGACCATGACACTTCCCTGGCCAGACACTTTCTGCTGACCCCTTGAAGGGTGACCTGCGTCACCATGTGAGGTTCCTGTGGTGTCTGCTGTGGGTGTGTGCAACCCTCTAGGGAAAAGGGGGAACTGCAGCTGAACTTTTTGGGACCTTCTCCCACAAATTTTGGAAGTCCCTGCAGCTCTGTAAAGGAAAGTTACCAGTGACCTATCTTACTTCCCTTGCAGGGGCTTACAAAGTACTCAGGAAGTCACAGAAGCACAATGCATTAAGGTAAGGTCTTCATGTTGTGGGCGTTGGTTGATTTAAAGGAAGGGGGAGGGCTGGAGAGATGGCTTAGTGGTTCATGCACTTGACTGCAAAGCCTAAGGACTCAGATTCTGTTCCCCAGGACCCAAGTAGGCCAGATGCACAAGTTGGCGCATGTGTCTGGAGTTTGTTTGCAGCCTCTAGAAGCCCTGGTGCAACTATTCTCTCTCTCTCTCTTAATAATTAAAGAAAAAAACAAAAAGCCAAAGCTTGCTGGGTATGGTGGGGCATGCCTGTAATCCCAGCAATAGGGAGGCAGAGGTAGGAGGATCACTGTGAGTTCGAGGCCAACCTGAGACTACATAGTGAGTTCTAGGTCAGCCTGGGCTAGAGCAAGACCCTACCTTGAAAAACAGAACAAACCAACAACAACAAAAAAGTGAAGAGCTGGGCATGGTGGCACAGGCCTTTAATTCCAACACTTGGGAGGCAGAGGTAGGAGGATTGCTGTGAGTTTGAGGTCACCTTGAGACTACATAGTCAATTACAGGTCAGCCTGGGCTAGAGTGAGACCCTATATTACTGCTTGGGCCACATACCCACTGGATCATTGCTCCCAGAGCCGGATAAGCCTAAAGCAACATGTGTAGAGGTAGGGAAGTCTAGGTTTCCTTCCGTCAGGGAAACTATTTATTTGAAAGAGAGAGAGAATATGGGCATGCCAGGGCCTCCAGCTACTGCAAATGAACTGTAGATGCATGTGCTACCTTGCGCATCTGGCTTACATGGGTCCTGGGGAATCAAACCTGGGTCCTTTGGCTTAACCACTGAGTGTCTTAACCACTGAGCAATCCCTCCAGCCCCAGGGTAGCCTTTTAGAAGAGGTTTAATGTAGTTCCCACCACCAGCTGCTTTGGGCCCCCCACTTGGCTCCATCTAACTTAGAAAGGTAACTCCATGTTCTGGTTTTCCTTGTCCCCTCTCTCTCTCTGTGTCCATCAGTGATTTTTCTGATCTCTGTGCCTCCCTCCAACTAGGGATTCTGGGATGTTGAGTTGGCTGGTCTCTATACCCTCCAGCCAGAGAGGGCTTCAGGTTTAAGTGGCAAATGCTCTTAACCAATAAGCCATCCCTCAGCCTTCCCAGTTCCTTTCTGACTTGACCCAGTTTATATACTCAGAAGTTTCCCAAGTCCCCAGCCATGCTACTAGCAGGTAAAATGAGGTCTTTGATGCAGTAAGTGGGGTTAGTTTTGGTGAACATACGTGAAAAATGGATAAGAATTCTGGTCTCCGCTGAGTGAGTGTGAGGCCATTCGGCTAGTGCTGGGTGTTGGGGCTGCCAGGAGCCATAGAGAGGATGGCCGGGAATGACTCCTGGAGAAAGGAACTCACTGACAGCCTGTGATGTTCACTCCCAGAATTTCTTTGCTTTTGTGAATGAAGTGTTTCTTCAGGCAGAAGCCAGTAGAGTAGGGCGTGGTAATGCACACCTGTATCTGATTCCAGCTGAGACAGGAGAATTAAGAGTTCAAGGCCAGCTTGGGCTAACACTGCAAAGCCATGTTTCCAAACAAGAAACAAATGCTTAAACTTGAGGCTCAGATAAGTATCACGTAATTAAAAAAATTTTTTTATTTATCTATTTGAGAGTGACAGACACAGAGAGAAGGGGGGGGGAGGGGAAGAATGGGTGTGCCAGGGCCTCCAGCTATTGCAAATGAACTCGACATGTGTGCCCCCTTGTGCATCTGGCTAACATGGGCCCTGGGGAATCGAGCCTTGAACTGGGGTCTTTAGGCTTCACAGGCAAGCGCTTAACCACTAAGCCATCTCTCCAGCCCACGTAATTTTTTTAAGTATAGATTTGTCCTTAAACTAAATATGGTATTGGAACATCCATTAAAATTTTGCTTTGCCTAATATTCAGATTTATTTGAGTCTCCTGGATATTTGTTTAATCTGGTTGCCTCTCCACGCCCCAGCACACACACACACTGACTGATGTGGTCTTAACCCATGGTGAATACCAATAACCCACTGAGGAGGACCGTCAGTGGAATGGGGCTGGGGAAAGGGTGTTGGGGTAAGAGGACAACATAAGAGAAATGGGACTAGCACATGATTTATTCATGTAGTAAAGTTCATAATTAATTTAAAAGATTAAAAATTAAAAACAAAAAATCATGGTAGTCTTAGAAACCAGTGAATCTAATGGCCCCAAATAATTGGTAGTTGACAGTCCTTTGAAAGTAGCCAACAAACATGTGGAAAGCAGTTGACCACAGAGGAGAATGTGGTCTTAATTGAAGGGGTGACTGGGGAGCTGGCTCACTGGTTAAAGGCGCTTGCTTACAAAAGCCTACCAGCCTGGGTTCAACCCAGTTTCAAGTCCCCAGTACCCACATACAGCCAGATGCATAAAGTGGCCCATGCATCTGGAGTATGTGTGCAGCAGCAGCAGAGGTCCTTGCAACCTACTCGGTCTCTCTCTCTCTCTCTCCTTGCAAATGAATAAATAATAGATTTTTTTAAATTAAGAGATTAAAATTTTTTTATTTGCAACCAGAGAGAGAGAAGGGAGAAAGGTAGTGAGGAGACAGACACAGAGAGAGTGGGTGTGCCATGGCCTCTAGCCACTGCAAATGAACTCCAGATGCATGGGCCCCCTTGCGCATCTGGCTTATGTGGATCCTGGGGAATTGAACCTATGTCCTTTGGCTTCTCAGGCAAGCACCTTAACCACTAACCCATCTCTCCAGCCCTAAAAGAGAATTTTTTTTGTTGTTGTTTTTTTGAGGTAGGGTCTCACTCTAGTCCAGGCTGACCTGGAATTCACTATGGAGTCTCAGGCTGGCCTCGAACTCACGGCAGTCCTCCTACCTCTGCCTCCCGAGTCCTGGGATTAAAGGCGTGTAACCACCACGCCCGGCTCCTGAAAGAGATTTTTAAAAAAATTTTATTTATTTATTTATTTTCTTTTCACCATTTTTATGAACATTTTCCATGATTATAAAACATATCCCATGGCAATACCCTCCCTCCCTCCCCACACTTTCCCCTTTGAAATTCCATTCTCCATCATATTACCTCCCCATTACAATCATTGTAGTTACATATCTAAAAGAGATTTTTAACAAGGTTTGTTTCTACCAAGTTTAACTTCTTGTCTCCGACAGAAAGAACATTAAATTCTAATAATATAGTGTGGCTTTCTTTCTTTTTTTAAAGTGCATTTGGGTGTAGGTCAATATGCTAGAAAGGCATTTTTGTTTTGGGCTGAGACAGGTTCATATGTAGCCCCGAACTTGTTACGTAGTCGGGTGCCACCACACCCAGCTAGAAAGGCATATTTTTAACTCCCTCCGCATCATGAGCACTTTTGAGCAGGATGCAGCAAGAGGATCTTTGAAGTTCATAAAGGAATACAGGGGAATTCTTTTAACTGGGACTATTTTGCAGCCTGACAGAGCTGAGGAGAATTCAACACTGTCAGTTAAAAGTTGCATGCCGGATGTTAAACTTCTAGAAGGTTAGCAGAGGTTTTCAGCTCTGGCTGGGCTTGCCTGAGGTGCTGGAAAAAAAAAAAATTAAATGAGTACTAACCTAGAATCGTTAAAAATTAACCAGGGTTTATTGATGGGGACAGCTTGGGGTTTGTATTAACAACTTTTTTTGACAATTACCTTTGTGTCCATGGCTGGCAATAGACCTTGTCATTAAAATCTGCCTCCTGGGTTAAAGGGAGGGCACTGTAACTTATTCTGTGTTCAGAAATATTTTTATTTACTTCATGTGCTTGTGTGTGTTTATGGGTGTGCCAGTGTCTCTTGCCACTGCAAACAAACACCAGTTGCGTGTACCCCCTTTTGTGTCTGGTTTATGTGGATGGCTGGGGAGTTGAATGTAGGTCTGCAGGCTTTTCAAGCAAGCACCTTTAACAACTGAGCCACCCTACCCACCCCTACCTTCAGATTTTAATTTAAGCCTGTTCAATTATTTAAGTGTTGCATTAATGTGAACTGCTATATTAATGACTTTATAATAACTTTTTAATAATGACTTTATAAATAATTTTGTTCTTTCCGAGCTAGAAATAATTTTTTGTTCTTTTTTTTATTTATTTGAGAACAACAGAGAGAGAAAGAGGCAGAGAGAGAGAGAGAGAGAGAGAGGGAGGGAGGGAGGGAGGGAGGGAAGGAAGGAAGAGAATGAATGGGTGCGCCAGGCCCTCCAGCCACTGAAAATGAGCTCCAGATGTATGTGCTCCTTGTGCATCTGGCTAACATGGCTCCTGGGGAATCAAGCCTCGAACCAGGGTCCTGAGGCCAACCTGAGCTAGAGTGAGACTCTACCTTGATAAAAACAAACAAACAAACAAACAAATAGAAGAGAGATAGTTGGATAGAGGGATTCAGGAGGAGGAGAAGGGAGGGTGGTAGGAAAGGATTATGATTAGGTATATTGTATGTATACATATTATGGAGGTTGTCAATAGAGTTAAAAATTACTTCCATTATTTCATATGCTTTATGTTTTTCTCTTTCATCCCTCAGCGACATTGACCAACAGTATTTAAACTATATATTCAGGTAAGATATAATTACATTGTGCATGTGTGTGTGTGTGTGTGTGTGTGTATGACACACATATGGAAGTCAAAGGACAATTTTTTGGTTTTTCAAGGTAGGGTCTTGATGTAGCCCAGGCTGACCTGGAATTCTCTTTGTAGTCTCACGCCTGCCTTGAACTCATGGTGATCCTACTACCTCTGCCTCATGAGTGCTGAGATTAAAGGTGTGCACTACTGTGCTGGACCAGATTTTTATTTATTTATTTATTTATTTATTTGCAAGAAGAGAAAGAGAGACAGACATACAGAGAAAATGGGCATTCCAGGTCCTCCAGCAACTGCAAAAAAACTCCAGATGCATGTGCCACTTTTTGCATATGGTTTTACATGGGTACTGGGGAACTGAACCCAGGTTGTTAAGCTTTTGCAAGCAAGCGCCTTAACTGGTGAGTCATCTCAAAGGACGACTTTAGATGTCCATCTTTACCTTCCTCTTTGTTCAAGGCAGTGTCTCTTTGTTACTGGCTGTTGTGCTCACCAGACAGGTCAGCCCATCAGCTTTGAATTCTGCTGTCTCCGGAGGAGGCTTGCTGGGATTAGAGACGCATAGCTTCGTCCAGCTTGTACATTGGAGTAGGGGATGGGAACTCATGTTCGCTGGGCAAATGCTTTATCCACTGGCCATCTCCCCAGCTCCCATATAATAATAAAAATAAAAATCACAATTGTGCATATATTTTCTAGAACTGAGTTTTTACTTTCCAACAATATTTTAAATTATTTTTGATGTTTATTTATTTGAGAGAGAAAGAGAAAAAGAAAGAGAATGGGCACACCATGGCCTTCAGCCACTGCAAGCAAACTCCAGATGCATGCGCCACCTTGTGCATTTGGCTTACATGGGGCCTGGAGAATCGAACCAGGGTCCTTTGGCTTTGCAGGCAAGCGTCTTAACCAGTAAGCCATTTCTCCAGCCTCCCCACCCCCACAATAATATTTTGATGAGAAGTTTAAGCAAATAGGGCTCTCAGGAAAGCAAGTTAAATAATTGGTGAGATGACCAAAATGTGAGAACCTCAATTTGAAACCAAATAGTAGTCCTGTCCTTAGGCCAGACAAGAAGAATCTCTTTCTGACTATGAACGTCTGAAGGGTACATTTCTCCCCATGGAGGCTGAGGGACATCTAATGCAATGCCTGCCTGCCCCATCACTTCCAGGCTATTCCCTAGAGCCTCCCAGAGTCTGTCTTCCCAGCTTATTCCTAGGCCTGCAGGGTCTTCAAAGAGGCTGTCATGGGAAGGTGATGTGGATGAAGGTTGGCTTTGTAGGCTGAGACGTGTGTGTACACACACACACACACACACACACACACACACACGTGTGAAAGTCCCAGTGTAAGGTGGAACCGAGGGCAAAGAGAGAAGAGAACACATTGGGAGCCAGAGACGATCTCTCTGATGTGAAGCACTCAGAATGCTAAATGCTAATCTCAACTTCAGGTTGTTTTGAGGTGTATTTGTTTTTCCTCTTTATTTATTTATTTTTTTTATTAACAACTTTCATGATTATAAAAAATACCCCATGGTGATACCCTCCCTCCCCCCACTTACCCCTTTGAAACTCCATTCTCCATCATATCCCCTCCCCATCTCAATCAGTTTCTCTCTTATTTTGATGTCATGATCTTTTCCTCCTCTTATGATGGTCTTGTGTAGGTAGTGTCAGGCACTGTGAGGTCATGGATATCCAGGCCATTTTGTGTCTGGAGGGAGCATGTTGTAAGGAGTCCTGCCCTTCCTTTGGCTCTTACATTCTTCCTGCCATTGAGGTATATTTATTAAAGGTAGTTGGTCAAATTTGAGACTCAATTTGTCACTTTAAAAAATATATCTATATTATTTTTTTCACCAGACGTGGTGGCACACGCCTATAATCCCAGCACTTGGGAGGCAGAGGTAGGAGGATCACTGTGAGTTCAAGGACACCCTGAGACTCCATAGTGACTTCCAGGTCAGCTTGAGCTAGAGTGAGACCTACTCGAGTCAAACCAAAAATATATATATAATTTATTTGAGAGAGAGATAAGGAGGGAGAGAGAAAGAGAATGGCCGCGCCAGGGCTTGTAGCCACTGCAAATAAATGCCAGACACACGCTCCACCTTGTGCATCTGGCTTACGTGGGTCCTGGGGAATTGAACTTGGGTCCTTTGGCTTTGCACACAAACATCTTAAATGCTAAGCCATCTCTCCAGCCCTCGATTTGTCACTTTTAAGTCTGGTCTATGGACTTGAGTTTGTATCCTTGTCCCAACCGAGCAGATAATGGGGTCTACCTGCTACACGGCAAAGCTGGGTTTTGTTCTTGGAGCTGAGAAGCCTCAGCCTGTGCACCGCGGGTTCCTGAGTGGGAAAGGAAGATTTGCTTCTGGGAGCCCAAGTTTAACACAGTGACTTTACTAAACTGGAGCAAGGTCAGAGATGTGCCTCAGCATTTGGTTATACTTATTTCTGAAGGAAGTTACTTGACTTAAAACACTGAGCATCAGCTGTAATCCCCATTTACAGAGAAAGCTCACAACTATCTTAGTATTTATCAAAACATCTTTGTGAATGCAAGCATCCCCCAAGCATGGGTGTGGGTTGGCTCTGTACTCAGCAGAATACAGTCATTAGTTCTGTTCTGCTCAGACTTGCCAGCTGCCTTTTAAGAGACTTTTCAAAAAATGTAGAACGCCCTTGATGTTTAAAAATATTTCCAGGGCCAGGCGTGGTGGCGCACACCTTTAATCCCAGCACTCGGGAGGCAGAGGTAGGAGGATCGCCGTGAGTTTGAGGCCACCCTGAGACTACATAGTGAATTCCAGGTTACCCTGGGCTAGAGTGAAACCCTACCTTGGAAAAAAAAAAGTTTCCAGGGCTGGAGATATGGCTTAGCAGTTAAGCTCTTGCCTGTGAAGCCTAAGGACCCCTCTTTGAGGCTTGGACCCACATTAGCCAGATACACAAGGGGGCACACACGTCTGGAGTTCATTTGCAGTGGCTGGAAGCCCTGGTGCACCTATTCTCTCTCTGTCTGCCTCCTTCTCTCTGTCTGTTACTCTCAAATAAATAAAAATTAACCAAAAAAATAGTTTCCAAAGAGCTGGAGAGCTGGAGAGATGCCCTAGTGGTCAAGGCACTTGTCTGTGAAGCCTAAGGACCCAGGCTTAACTCCCTAGGAACCACGTAAGCCAGATGCACATGGTAGCCTATGTGTCTAGAGTTTGCAGTAGCTAGAGGTCCTGGCATGCCCATTCACGCTCTCTTGCTATCTCTAATAAGAAAATAAAATAATGTTTCCTAGGGCAAGAACTCAATGGCAGAGCACTTGCCTGGCATGCACAAACCCTGAAGTTTGATGCCCAGCACTGAAAATAAAAATGTTTCTCAGACACTGGGTGCATTAGGCAATTCTGGAGTGTGAAGATGTAGTGCACAGCAGAGGCATCACAGCATGGAAAAATGAGTCTGTGGCCCTCAGCTCTTCCTTCCATCCTCTCCTCATCCTGCCGGTGTGAGGACATTTATTGCCCGGCTGAGGGTGGGGCACACTCAGAGAGAGCCGTGCCTCTATTTCCACGTTTTGTGTCTCAGTACAAGTGAAGAAGATGTGTGAGTCAGAATGAGAACTGATGCAGGATTTGGGGGTTCAGGAGGGGTCTCCCAGAATTTATGAACCCCGCGTTTTGGGTTCCTTTCTACCTTTGAGAAAGAATTAATAAAGATGGGCTCAAGGGGGCCGGAGAGATGGCTTAGTGGCTAGGCGCTTGCCTGTGAAGCATAAGGATCCCGGTTCGAGGCTCAATTCCCCAGGACCCACATCAGTCAGATGCACAAGGTGGCATACACATCTGGAGTTCATTTGCAGTGGCTGGAGGCCCTGGTGCCCCATTCTTTCTGTCTGTCTCTGTCTCTTTCTCTCTCTGTTGCTCTCAAATAAATAAATAAAAATAAGCAAATTTTTAAAAAGATAGACTCAGGGATAAGTTATGAATTATTAAGTTTATTAAGGGGGAAATCACAAACTATGAGATTTATTTATGGGCTATCTGGAGCTAGGAAAGCAAGCTAGAACAGAATTGTAAACATGTGGGAAGTTGGAATCTAGGAGCTGTTGTACGGAGACTTAGGAGAAAGCGGCATGGCATCTGCCATGTGTTTTCAGAGAAGTTAAGAGGATAAACTGTGAGGCTCAAGGAAGGAAAGAGAGAGAGCTAGAGTGAGCAGATATCAAAGCAGAGACCAAGAGAATCAGAGGAGAAATGAGTAATGAAGAGAGTTTCGCTCATGGTCACCCCGAATTTAAAGAAATTACACAGGCAGTGGAGCTTGAGTTGGTGAGAGAACCCACAAGGTAGATCTGAAAGGTGAGAAAAGTATACCCAGGGTAGATTCCGAAACCAGAGGAAAATCAGAGAAGTTAGCGCAAAAGATAAAGCAGTGATAAGCAGAAATGCATCCAAACCAAGAAACAGTTTTATGCTCTGCTTCCCCCTACCAGCCAGGCTCATGTATATCCTTGTGGTGGGAAAGGTCAGGCAGGCCAAGCAGAGAAGCTGAGCTGAGTGCAGCAGAGAGGGCTGAAGTCTGCATCCAGAAGAAGACAGGATCCTTTATAGGCAAGGTGAAGATCTGATTGGTTGGTAGATTTCAAGGGCGGATCCCTGGGCCAGCCCATCCAGGGCCTTCAGTCCAGGTAGAGGGCTAGACTGGGCAGCCAGGGTTGCTGCGGATCAGGTGTCAGACACTAGTTCTGTTCCTGCCATGCTTATGCCAGGGCTAGATGGCATGCGGGGTGCTATCTCTTGGTTCTCTCAATCTCTAACTAAAACTGCCTAAAAATAAGTTAGCTTTCTCCCTTCTTCCTTCCAGGACCAGTATCAAGAAACAAACAGTTCAGGTTTAAGGAATTGCTCAATTTGGACCAACCTGAAGCATTTGCCCACCAGGGCACAGAATTGGTTTGCACTCCCGGTATTTGGAGAGAGGCAGATAGATGGTTCTTTGTCTTTGGCAAGAGCTTATTCCTTCCTTGAGTATGCATTTTCTCCCATCTCTGACTTTTTGGGGTTCCCACTACATGAACCTACCACAGATATACCTAGAGCTGGAAAACTGCATAAACTCCTATTTTGAGCACCTATATGCCTGACACTGCTTTGCACTTGGGATCCATAGAAAAACAAAATAGGTGTTGTTTTCTTCCCCAAAGAATTCACAGTGTGGGATTTACTTACCATGCAGAGAGAGGCACAGTGCACATGGCAGAGGGAAAAGATGAAAGAAAGGTAAAGGAGAAGGTTGGATATAGGGATGAAAATGATTAGAACTAATAAATGGAGAGTGGTGACACATGCCTTGAATCCCAGCACGTAGCAAATTCTAGGTCAGCCTGGGCTTGAGTGAGACCCAACCTCAAAAAACAAAACAAGGGCTGGAGAGATGGCTTAGCGGTTAAGCGCTTGCCTGTGAAGCCTAAGGACCTCGGTTCGAGGCTCGGTTCCCCAGGTCCCACGTTAGCCAGATGCACAAGGGGGCGCACGCGTCTGGAGTTCGTTTGCAGAGGCTGGAAGCCCTGGTGCGCCCATTCTCTCTCTCTCCCTCTATCTGTCTTTCTCTCTGTGTCTGTCGCTCTCAAATAAATAAATAAATAATTTAAAAAAATAAAAATTTTAAAAAAAGTTTAAAAAAAGTGGGTATGGATTTTATCTGCATTTGGGAATCTTAGGTAACATATAAGGAATGAGTGCTATAGGTGCCCTTATAGCATTTTCTTTTTAAAGGATTTAGAAAGACTTAGATTAAGAAAAGGAAAGAGGAGAAAGCAGGAGGGAGGCAGAGGCAGGAGGAGCCTTGAATTCAAGGCCATCCTGGTACAACAGTGAATTCAGGTCGGCCTGGGCTAGAGCAAGACTCTACCTTGAACCCCCTCCCCCGCAAAAAAAAAAAAAAAAACCACCAAGGCAGGAGGGGGTTAAGGCTCAGCCCAGGGACCCAAATTGGGGTCAGTCATAGGTTCTGAATGGGGGCTGACTTAACCAATTACAATAAGGTTTAATCTTTTCAGGAATCATAATTCCAAGGAAAGGGGAAGTCCTGCCTAGGGAGGGACTCAGATTGTTTATGGGAAAACAGATCTAGGGACTCCTTTAGTCAAAAGATAAGCCAGCTCCTTCTCTGACCTCAGGCCAGGTGGAGACCGCAAGGGCAGACTCAAGAACATGCCCTTCTCTTACTTTCAGGGGTCCAGTCACCCTGAACTGCCTCAACCCCTCTGAAGAAGCAACCCTAACTTCCCTCAGGGCATTGGGACGATGATCCATCTGGCTTCTTCAAGCTTAGTGGGGTCATCATGTTTGGCAGTTGGGAAACTTCTCCACTGAGTCAATCTAAGGAACCCCAAAACTGCATTGGTTGTATGCAGGAAGGCTGTCCTGGAAGAAAATGTTGGGGAGAAAGAATGAAAGGAAGGAGTTAAGGGGCGTGGACACACAGCAAATGGTAGGTCTTTAGGGCTCCCATTCCTATAGATGTTCCAGCGTTGGGGGGCAATTAAGTTAAGTTGTTATAGGACCATCTGAGTGTGAGCTGACCGTAAGCAAAAGGAGATAAAGTTAAAACAGCAGTTGAATGCATAAGGTCCTAAAATTAATCAGGTTACTATTCGGATTATAATAGGTAGAATTTCCTTCCACCATGAAAATTCTGAAACCCACTTGTAGAACCGTTCACCCAATGACTAGTGGTGTGTCTTGCCAGGCAGATATGAAACATTGTTGGAGTTATCAGGAACTTACAAACATTCAGCCCTGATACTGGCACGTGTGCCACCCTGTGCTGCTGCGAGGATGTCTAAAAGCCATCAGATTTTGTATGAATTGCCTTTTTCATCATTCAAACCTCAGAATTAAGAAAATTCCCTGTGTCATTTAAAGCCTTCTGAGACTTTTAAAAAATATTTTTTATTCATTTTTATTTACTTATTTGAGAGTGACAGACAGAGAGAGAAAGAGGCAGGGAGAGAGAGAGAGAGAGAATGGGTGCACCAGGGCCTCCAGCCACTACAAACGAACTCCAGACGCGAGCACCCCCTTGTGCATCTGGCTAACGTGGGTCCTGGGGAACCGAGCCTCGAACCGGAGTCCTTAGGCTTCACAGGCAAGTGTTTAACCACTAAGCCATCTCTCCAGCCCAACTTTTTTTTTTTTTAAAACACCATGAGGCAGACTGTGGCCGGCCTCTTCTAATCTGTGAACTGCCCTTTGTAATTTCCTTTCTTTCTTTTTTTTTTTTTTTTTAATTTATTTATTTGAGAGCAACAGACACAGAGAGAAAGACAGATAGAGGGAGAGAGAGAATGGGCGCGCCAGGGCTTCCAGCCTCTGCAAACGAACTCCAGCCGCGTGTGCCCCCTTGTGCATCTGGCTAATGTGGGACCTGGGGAACCGAGCCTCGAACTGGGGTCCTTAAGCTTCACAGGCAAGCGCTTAACTACTAAGCCATCTCTCCAGCCCTGTAATTTCCTTTCTTTTTGGGGAGTGGGAGGAATTAGGAAATTATCATGATGATGTTGTTCATTGATTCTCCACATGTTGTAGATGTGAGATGTTCTCTCTGGAGTACAACTTAGTAAAACTGAAAGGTATTGGAGTTTAACCTGTGGAGATTTCAGTTTCCTTATTTTTCTCTTTTTTTTTTTTTTTGCTTATTTTTATTTATTTATTTGAGAGTGACAGATAGAGCAAGAAAGGCAGAGAGAGAATGTGCACACGCCAGGGCCTTCAGCCACTGCAAACAAACTCCAGATGCATGCGCCCCCTTGTGGGTCCTGGGGAATCAAGCCTCAAACCGGGGTCTTTAGGCTTCACGGGCAAGCACTTAACCACTAAGCCATCTCTCCAGCCCCATTTTTCCCATTTTAATTCCTATGAGCATAGGGGTGTTTTCTATTTTGTTTATTGTTGTATTCAGATATTAGAATAGTATCAGGCCAAACGTGGTGGCTCAGGCCTATAATCCAGGTACTCAGGAAGCTGATGCAAGAGGATCACATGTTCAAGGCCTATCTAGGCTATGGCAAGTTGAAGGCCAGCCTGGGCAATTTTGTGAGACCCAAAAGTAAAAAGTAGAAAGTTCTGCTATTTTTTATTAGTATACTTTCCTCTTTAAAGTTTATGTGTTATTTATAATCTTAGAACTAAGGGAGCTTCAAATTGTGTTTTTTTTTTTTCCCTTCAAACATATTCCAACCACAAATATACCTAGAGGTTATTGACTACATTAGAATGTATATTGAGCATTTGTTATATACTTGAGTGGGTTCTAAAGATGAATAAAATATGTTTCTAGCCCCCAAGGAAGTTGCCAGTGTTGGAATTAGGAGTGAGCTAACACTATATTAGCAGAATTCTAAATAGGGAATAGAGAGCCAACTCTTTTATTCAGTTATTGCTTCCTATTTATACCCTTTGCGAGGTTAGGGTCACCCTTTGGAACGATTCTACGTTGAGAATTCGAGTGCCATGTCAAGTCCTAGGGTTATCCCAGCATAGGAGTAATCACTTCTGATCCTGAAGTTATAAAGAAAAGAGGATTCAGGAAGTCAAAATAATGGAATATGCATACCCATTTCTAATTTGTAACTTGATTGTTCAGCTTTCAAATACTCCAGGTCCGTTAGATGAATGTGATAACAGGATCAGTTAGGGTTGAGAAAAGTAACACAAATAACCCTTAGGTGGGATATGAGACCATCCTTGTCCCAAGGAGAAGCCATTCTAAGAGACTGTCACACTCCAAGTAGCTGGGTTTAGGTAGAAAAAGAACAGTTATTTATTTGTTTGTTCATTTGTATTTATTTATGAGGGAAAGACAATGGGCATGCCAGGACCTCTAGCCACTGCAAACAGACTCTAAATGCATATGCCGTCATGTGCATCTGGCCTACCTGGGTTCTGGGGAGTCGAACCTGGGTCCTTAGGCTTTGAAGGCAAGTGCCTTGGCCGCTAAGCCATCATCCAGCCTTCCGCCATTTTTGTTTTAAAGCCAACTTAACAATTGCCAAGTAAAAGCGGGTGGAACTGTGTGCTTTCGTGCTATGTTGGCGCGCATGTGTGAGTGCTGGAGAGGCGCTGCTGACGACTTTGCCGTGTCTTTTTCAGTGTGGCGCTCCTGGCTTCTGCATCTCATCCCACAGGTAAATGCATCAATGTTCACAGTCCCTGCTCCTCCCAGTGCTCTGAGCCTGGTTCTCTCTCTGTGGACATTGGGGAAGAAAATACGAATGGTCACATATTTGAAGCTGATTTTTAAAAATTTATTTGAGAGAGAGAGAGAATATGGGTATAGCAAAGCCTCTGCCACTGCAAACTCCAGATACATGTGCCATCCTGTGAAGCTGGCTTATGTGGGTCCTGGGGAATTGAACCTGAGTCCTTTGGCTTTGCAGGCAAGTGCCCTAACCACTAAGCAATCTCTCCAGTCCAGAAGCTGCTTTTTTTTTTTTTTTTTTTTTTTTGGTTTTTCGAGGTAGGGTATCACTCTGGCTCAGGCTGACCTGGAATTCACTATGTAGTCTCAGGGTGGCCTCGAACTCTCAGAGATCCTCCTACCTCTGCCTCCTGAGTGCTGGGATTAAAGGCGTGCGCCACCACACCCGGCTAATATTTCTTGTTTATTTTTATTTATTTATTTGAGAGTTACAGAGAGAGAGGGGGGGAGAGAGAGAGAGACAGATAGAGAATGGGCGTGCCAGGGCTTCCAGCCACTGCAAACGAACTCCAAACACGTGCGCCCCCTTGTGCATCTGGCTAACGTGGGTCCTGGGGAATCGAGCCTCGAACCGGGGTCCTTAGGCTTCACAGGCAAGCGCTTAACTGCTAAGCCATCTCTCCAGCCCCCAGAAGCTGCTTTTAACCCAGTATAGTGGGAGTTAGATGCAGCTTAGCGGTAGTACACTTGGCTATTGTTGTAGCTAGGTTCACATTGCTGGTAGAAATCACCCACCAAGAGCAGCTAGTGGGGAAAAAAAGAGGGTTTTTTTTTTTTTTTTTTTTTTGGCTTATAGGCTTGAAGGGGAAGCTCCATGATGGCAGGGAAAACGACATGAGCAGAGGGTGGACATCACCCCCTGGCCAACATAAGGTGGACAACAGGAATAGAAAAGTGTGCCAAACACTGGGAAGGGGAAACTGGCTTTAACAGCCATAAGCCGGCCCCCAACAATACACTCCCTTCAGGAGATGTTAATTCCCAAATCTCCATCAGCTGGGAACCTAGCATTCAGAACATCTAAGTTTATGGGGGACACCAGAATCAAACCGCCATATTCTGCCCCTGACCCCCATAAACTGATGACCCTGCATGATATAAAATGCAATGCATTCATCCAACCTTAAAATTCCCATAGTTTTTATCAACTCCAATGATGTTCATATACATCTCCATAGTCCAAGATCTTTTAGTAGCCATAATACCAAAAATTTACCTCAAAAAAAACCCCATAATGGCACAGAATAAGCATTCACACTGCAAAAGATGGCATTGGGCATAGCAAAGAAATACTCAAGCAATACATGATTTTAAACAACCAGGGCAAACATCAAACTCTAGCTTAAAGTCCAACAACTCTAGCCACTGACAAATCTCCAAGTCTGATAATTCTAACCAGCAACAAGTCTCTGGAATTCCAATTCCGCCCCTCCATATAGGCTACTCACAGTCCTGGAAAACTTCATCAGGGCCGGCAGCTTTCCTTAGCAGCCATCTCCTGGTCCCGGCATCTCCACTGGGTCTCCACTGCAAGCCACGGTTCATCCTCATGGCCCCATGGGGTCTCCATGCAGGCATCCAGCAAACCTGCTTCACACTGCCCATAGCCATTTCCAAAACACAAGACCATGTTGCAAACGCAATGATCCTCTCATTCCTGCATTTCTAATACTCCACAATACCAGGTAGGGTGCCACTTTGTTAGTCCAGGGTGAATAAAGCAGACTTTGAAGAACAGGACACTCCTTGAGCGCTCAGGCCCCTTCAAAAGAGTCTACATTCTTCCTGTTGCCCCAGTGCAGGTCAGCTGACCCAATCTCAATAGTTGTTATCTCTCAAACAATTTGCAGGTAAACAGGCAGCAGTTTTGGCGCAAAGATTTTTTTTTTCCTGTGCCATATCCCTCTGCTCACACCAGTTCATTTCTATGCAAAGCAACCCTGCACAACTTCTCAGGACACGGGCATAACAGCAAGCTTCTCACACAAACTATCTTTAGTCCAGTCCAAGCAAAGCCCTTTCTCATTCTCCCAAGCCAAACTTCACAGTCCATAGTTCTTACTGCATTCAGGCTTTTCAATCTGACCAGAATAGTCCATCAGGCTGTACTTACAGCACTACAAGGCGTCTCTTAGGCCAAAGTTTCAAATCCTTCTACATTCCTCTTGAAAAATCAGCTCCAAAAGGCTGAAGCCACACAGTCAGGTGTCTAGCAGCAATCCCACTCCTCGGTACCACTTTACTGTTGCAGTCAGGTTCACATTGCTGGTAGAAATCACCCAACCAAGAGCAGCTTGTGGGAAAAAAATAGGTTTATTTTGGCTTACAAGCTTGAGGGGGAAGCTTCATGATGGCAGGGGAAATGACAACATGAGCAGAGAGTGGACATCACCCCCTGGCCAACATCAGGTGGACAACAGGAACAGAAGAGTGTGCCAAACACTGGCAAGGGGAAACTGGCTATAACACCCATAAGCCCACCCCCAACAATACACTCCCTCCAGGAGGTGTTAATTCCCAAATCTCCATCAGCTGGGAACCTAGCATTTTGAACACCTAAGTTTATGGGAGACACCTGAACCAAACCGCCACAGCTATCATGCACAAGGCCCTGCAAAAACTAAAACTGAACAAATACTTCATTATGAATTTGTTTCCCAGAAATTTATTCTTATTCCTACTTGATTTTTTAATTATATTTTTTGATATTTAAAAAAACTTAATTAGAGCCAGGTGTGGTGGTGCACACCTTTAATCCCAGCACTCGGGAGGCCGGGGTAGGTGGAGTGCTGTGAGTTTGAAGGGCCACCTTGAGACTACATAGCGAATTCCAGGTCATTCTGGGCTAGATCAAGACCCTGCCTCAAAAAAATAAAAGTCTACAAAATGCTGGGATCCATTATGACATCTTCATATGAGCATGTCATTATATTGTGCTTATTGTTTATTTCTTCTTGAACTCTCTTGTTGGTCCCTATTCTTCTCCCAAAATAGTCTCCCTTCAACTTTTATGTCATATGTAAACATTTACATATTAGTAAGCCTAGGTGCTACATATGCGAGAAAATATGCAATATTTGTATTGCTGAGTTTGGCTTGATTTGCTTAATATGGTAGTTCCCAATTCCATTCATTTTCCTGCAAATGACATAATTTTGTTCTTCTTTATGGCTGAGTAAAAACTTTATTGTGTGTTCATCATTCATTGTTGCCAGACACCTTTACTGATTCCATAATTTGGTTATTTTACAAGCACTTAAAAAATATTTTTATTGGGCTGGGCATGGTGGCGCATGCCTTTAATCCCAGCACTCAGGAGGCAGAGGTAGGAGGATCACCGTGAGCTCAAGGCCACCCTGAGACTACAGAGTGAATTCCAGGTCAGCCTGAACTAGAGTGAGACCCTACCTCGAAAAGCAAAACAAAACAAAAAAATGTTTTTATTGGCTGGAGAGGTGGCTTAGTGGTTAAGCGCTTGCCTGTGAAGACAAAGAACCCCAGTTCAAGGCTCGATTCCCCGGGAGCCACCTTAGCCAGATGCACAAGGGGGCGCATGCATCTGGAGTTTGTTTGCAGTGGCGAGTGGCCCTGGCACGTCCATTCTCTCTCTCTATCTGCCTCTTTCTCTGTCTGTCTGTCGCTCTCAAATAAATAAATAAAATAAACAAAAAATTTTTTTTAGTTTTTTTTGAGAGAAAGAAAGGAATAATGGAGAGAAACAGGCACACCAGGACCCCTTGCTAACGTGGGTCCTGGGGAATCGAGCCTCGAACTGGGGTCCTAAGGCTTCACGGGCAAGCGCTTAACCGCTAAGCCACCTCTCCAGCCCAAATGTAGTTTTAATTTATGTTTTATTTCCCTGATGGCTAGAGATATTAAACTTTTTTTTCAGACGATTATTGGCCAGTTGTACTTTTAAAAGCCTTTTTTATTGACAATTTCCATAAATATAGACAATATACCATGATTATAATCCCCTCCCACCACTACCTTAAATCTACCCCTTCCCAAATCCCCTCTCCAGTGTCTTGAAGTGTTCTCCCAATGGGACTTTCAAAGTGTTAGGTCTTAAATTAAGGCCTGTTTTTTTTTTTTTTTTAATTTTTATTTATTTGAGAGAGAGAGAGAGAGAGAATGGGTACGCCAGGGCCTCCTGTCACTTCAAATGAATGCCACAAACATGTGCCAACTTGTGCGTCTGGCCTTATGTGAGTGCTGGGGAATTGAACCCAGGCTATCAGGCTTTCCAAGTAAGTGCCTTTAACAACTGAGCCATGTCACCAGCCCTGTTTTTTGTTTTGTTTTAAAATACAGAGTGCTTCATGAATTTGCATGTCATCCTTTTCAGGGGCCATGCTAATTTACTCTGTATTGTTCCAATTTTAGTATATGTGCTGCTATAGCAAGTACAAGTCTTGTTTTAAATATTTTATTTATTTATTTATTTACTTGAGAGAGAGAGAGAGAGGGTGGAGGAGATGTAGGTAGAGAGAATGGGCATGCCAGGGCCTCTAGCCACTGCAAACAAACTCCAGACACATGCACCACCTCGTGCCTCTGGCTTACATGGGTACTGGGGAATCAAACCTGGGACTTTAGGCTTTGCAGGCAAGCACCTTAACCACTAAACTATCTTTTCAGCCCCCCTTTTTGAAAGAAATTATTTATTTTTTTCTCAATTTTTATTAACATCTTTCATGATTATAAAAAATATCTTATGGTAATACCCTCCCTACCCCCATTTTCCCCTTTGAACCTCCACTCTCCATCATATTCCCTCCCCCTCTCAATCAGTCTCTCTTTTATTTTGATGTCGTGATCTTTTCTTCCTCATATGATGATCTTGTGTAGGTAGTGTCAGGCACTGTGAGGTCATGGATATCCAGGCCATTTTATGTCCGGAGGGAGCATGTTGTAAGGAGTCCTACCCTTCCTTTGGCTCTTACATTCTTTCTGCCACCTCTTCCGCATTAGACCTGAGCCTTGGAAGCTGTGATCGAGATGTTAGTCAGTACTCCAGTCACTTCTTTCCAGCACTATGATACCTTCTGAGTCATGCCAAGGTCACTGCCATCTGAAAAGAGAAGATTCTCTACCCAAAATGAGAGTAGCATAACTGTAAGGGTATGAATACTAAGAGAAGTGCTTACTGGGTGGATTGATAAGCATAGTATATACATTTTTCCAGATATCAGCCAATGTTACACCCTTAGGGCTCATGACTACCCCTGTTTTAAGTTTTCAGTATCAGGGATGTATTCCCCCCCCATGGAGCGGGCCTCCAGTCCAATTGGAGGGCAGTTGGTTTCCACCATGACAGACCTGCCACTATTGCACCGTTGGATCCTTTGGCCTGGCTGGCCAATTGTAAGGCTTGCAGTGTCCACTATTGAGTATCTTCACTGGTGGTATCTCTTTCTCCCATTGAACTGCATGTAGAATGGCTTCTTCCAGCTTTCTATCAGCTGATCTACATCGAGGAGGTTATCAACTCAGTTCCAGCAGGATTTCTCAGTGGCCTTGCAGCCCAAGTATGTGGAGTCTTCAGCAATAGGGTCTTACCGTCTATTCCTGGTGGGAAACCAAGGGCCTCAGCAATGGCCTATAATGTTTTGGGGGCATCAGGGACCTCCCTGGCCAACAACTCACTGGAGGTATTCTGGGATGTTTCTTATCTGGTTACATTTTGGTCACTTTCTTGCCTGGTCTCTGGTATGTTTCTTATATGGTTACATTTTTGTCACTTTCTTCCCTGGTCTCTGGGATGTTTCATATCTGAGTTACATTTTGGTCACTTTCTTCCCTGGTCTCTGGGATGTTTCATGTCTGGTTACAGTTTGGTCACTTTCTTCCATTTCTTTTTTTTTTTTTTTCTCAATTTTTATTAACATTTTCCATGATTATAAAAAATATCCCATGGTAATACCCTCTCCCCCTACTTTCCCCTTTGAAATTCCACTCTCCATCATATCCCCTCCCCCTCTCAATCAGTCTCTCTTTTATTTTGATGTCATGATCTTTTCTTCCTCTTATGATGGTCTTGTGTAGGTAGTGTCAGGCACTATGAGGTCATGGATATCCAGGCCATTTTATGTCTGGAGGGAGCACATTGTAAGGAGTCCTGCCCTTCCTTTGGCTCTTATATTCTTTCCACCACCTCTTCCGCATTAGACCCTGAGCCTTGAAAGGTGTGATCGAGATCTTACTCAGTATGCCAGTCACTTCTTTCCAGCACTATGATACCTTCTGAGTCATCCCAAGGTCACTGCCATCTGAAAAGAGAAGATTCTCTACCCAAAGTGAGAGTAGTGTTAATATAAGGGTATAAATATTAAGAGAAGTGCTTACTGGGTGGTTTGATAAGCATAGTATATACTTTTTTCCAGACATCAGCCGATGTTACACCCCTAGGGCTCATGACTACCCTGTTTTCAGTTTTCAGTATCAGGGATGTATTCCCCTGCACCCCCATGGAGCAGGCCTCCAGTCCAATCGGAGGGCAGTTGGTTTCCACCATGACAGACCTGCCACTATTGCACCGTTGGATCCTTTGGCCTGGCTGGCAAATTATAAGGCTTGCAGGGTCCACTGTTGAGTATCTTCACTGGTGGTATCTCTTTCTCCCATTGAACTGCATGTAGAATGGCTTCCTTCAGCTTTCTGTCAGCCCAATAATTCTTAATAAAATATATTTTAAACTTTATTTATTTATTTGAGAGAGAGAGAGAGAGAGAGAGAGAGAGAGAGAGAGAGAGAGCGAGCGAGCATGAGTGCATATCAGGGCCTCTAGCCACTGCAAATGCACTCCAGAAGCATGTGCCACCTTGTGCATTTGGCTTATATGGGTATTGGTCAATCGAACCTGGGTTCTTAGGCTTCATAGACTAACCCTTAACCACTAAGCCATCTCTCCAGCCTCCACATACTTTTAAACTCTCATTTGTTCCTCCATTCTCATGGAATTTATTCTGTCAAGTGCTCTGGTGTTTTGGCTGTCTTTCTTCCTTCTGTGCATACAGGATTACTTCTAGAATCATTTATACTGCTTCTTCCTTCTGTGCATACAGGATTACTTCTAGAATCATCTACACTGCTTCTTCCTTCTGTGCGTACAGGATTACTTTTAAAATCATCTATACTGCCAGGTTAGTTGGCCTGCATTGCTTTAGTTTGTTCTTATCTTGGAAAGTCTTTATTTCTGTATCACTTTAAAAAGATAACAGCAGTGGGTATAGTAATTTTGACTGACTTTCAGGTCTTGAAATCATTTTTTTTTTTCCTGGTTTCTGCTAAGAGTGTGGATGCTATTCTGAGGAGTTTGTCTTTGTGACTTGATATCTTTTCATTGCAGATTTATTTATTTTTGGTTTTTCAAGGTAGGGTCTCACTCTAGCCCAGGCTGACCTGGAATTCACTATGTAGTCTCAGGGTGGCCTTGGGGATTAAAGACATGTGCCACCATACCTGGCAATATATTTTTTTTTATTTACTATGTAGTCTTATATTTTTAATTATAACATGTCCTGAAAAGGAGGTTCTTTTCTGCCCTCTTGTTACCTCATAAAGTTGACTTGAACATGAGTTTTGGAGGGCACAAATCACATTCAAATCCTTGCAGAAGTTCATGTCACCCATAACACAGTCACATCTATGTGTAGAATGGCAAAATCACATGCTTTATTGGCCATGCTCCTTACAACGGGGCGGAAAAGGACTTGAAGCCCTGAAACTTTTTTCTGGCTCTCTCATGATGTCACCTCTAAAAGTCTTATTTTTCAGGGGCTACAGCGAGGGCTCTGTGGTTTGTGCATATGTATGTGCCTGTGCAGCCCCCCCATATGCTGGCCTGTGGGGGGGGGGGGGACATTTGGATGTCTCGCTCCATTGCTCTTCCATCTGGTATCAGTTTTGAGCCAGAATCTCTTTTTACTGTTTCCAGAGCTTGTGAGTTTCCACGGATTCATGGGTCTCTGCTCCACTGTGGGGCTGGGGTTACAGGCATGCGTGACCACTCCTGACTGTTTTACATCCTATCTGGAGATTTGAACTCAAGCAGTCTGAGGCACCCCCTCAGGCTCTCTTGCTTGTGCAGGAAGCGCACCTAACCACTGAGCATCCCTCCAGCCCGCGGGTGTTTTCAGTTGCTCCAGACTCTTTGACTGAGTCTCCTCAGGGAGCCCTCGAGAGGGAGCAGAGCTCGTAGATGGCATATGGCATAGCTGAGCCTCTGTCTGTCTCCTGTAGATAATTTGAACTACCTTTTCCTTAATGCATGACTGTCCATCTGTCCACAGTGACGCCTGTCCATTTCTAATTTATTAGAGAGAGGGAGATATACAGTGAACAGAGTTAGTGAGAGTGGGCACTCCAGCCACAGTCAACAAGCTCCAGACACACGAACCACCATATGCATCTGGCTTACTTGGGACCTGGAGAATTGAATCTGGGTCCTTAGACCTCTCAGGCAAGTGCCTTAACCATGAAGCCATCTCTCCAGCCCTTCTCTGCCTTTTAACTTCAAAGCCTTGGAAAGTTATACTTGCTAATTCCCCTGGCTTATCTGTTCATTTGCTTCCTGAACTGTTTCCAATGTACTAGTATAAATAATTTTGGGGAACTGGAAAGATGGCTTGGCAGTTAAGGCACTTGCCTATGAAGCCTAAGGACCCAGGTTCAACTCCCCAGTACTTAAATAAACCAGATGCACAAGGCGGTGCATGTATCTGAGGTTCATTTGCAGTGGCTAGAGGCCCTGGTATGCCCATTCTCTCACTCTTGCTCTCTCTCTCTCTCTCTCTCTCTCTTTCTCTCTCTCTCTGTGCATATGTGTATATATGTCTGCCTCTTTCTCAAATAATTAAATAAATAAAACATTTAATTTTTTTTTTTTTTTTTGCCTGATGAGACCGCCTTTGCTTCAGCTAAAAGATGATTCTTATTTACCATTTTATGGGGGACACCTGAATCAAACCACCACACAGGTCTTTCAGATAGATATGCTTGTTCCAGCAGCTTATTTGCTATTGTGTTGTTTGGTGCTAGCCACAGGGGACACGGGGAGGTGTAAGTGGAGAGAAACTGCTCTCAGGATCTTATAGTTCTAGGAGGTAGGGCAGACTCCCTTTTCCACCCTTCTTTTCCTCTCCCCTTCCATCCCTTCCCTTCCCCCATTCCGCCCTCTCTTCCTTCCTTCCTCTCTCTGTTTCTTTCTCCCTCCCCCTCTCATTTATGGGATGAGTTCAGGATCTAGATACGGGTCATCTCATTGGCAACCTCCCTAGGTCCGGGGTTTGATCTTGATTTTCCTCCCTTCCAGTCTAGCGCTGACCATTCCGCTGCTCTCAAAAGCTGGGGCTCAGCTCTAACGGTTACCAGTGCACCTGTGAATTTAGCAAACAGCCCCCCACCCCCCCACGGAGTGGACGATAGGATGCCAAGAGGGGGCACAGCCTGCAGGGGCTCCGGGTCCCAGCTTGAATCGATCGTTCCCCCTCCCCCCCGCCACCGTTCCCCATTGTCGCCTTGCCTGCGCTGCCCTTCCGCTCTCACTGGGAGGGAAAACTGGGCACAGGCCAAGAGCCAACAGCTGCACCAGAAACACAGCAAATTCTCCACGGATGTCCCTTCCGCATGCCGAGCAGGGACCGCTGGCCTCTCTGGCAGTCTGCTGTCCCAGGGTTATCTTGGCTGTCGCTTCTGTGGAGGAAGGGACCTCAGAATAGACCATGTGCATCCTACACTAGAGATCTGAGCCTGATGGCGTGGCTCACAGGATCCCTCTACCATCTCACATCCCAAGTGGACACTGGAAGTATCCAGTGGGATTGTGACCCAAGTACAAGAACTCTTTTTTTTTTTTTTTTTCGAGGTAGGGTCTCCCTCTAGCCCAGGCTGACTTGGAATTCACTATGTAGTCTCAGGGTGGCCTTGAATTCATGGCAATACTCCTACCCCTGTCTCCCAAGTGCTGGGATTAAAGGTGTGTGTCATCATGCCAGGCTTGCTTGCCTGCTTTCTTTCTTTCTTTCTTTTTAAATTTATTTATGCATTTGAGAGAGAGAGAGAGAGAAAGGGGCAGATACAGAGAATGGGCATGCCAGGGCCTGTAGCCACTGCAAACTCCAGACACATGTGCCACCTTGTACATCTGGTTTTACATGGATATTGGAGTATTGAACCTGGGCCCTTTTGCTTCTGTGGGGGAAGAGAACCTCAGAATATACTGTGTGCATCACACACTAGAGATCTGAGCCTAGTGATGTGGTTTTCAGGATCCCTCCATCAACACACATCCCAAGTGGACACTGGAAGTATTCAGTGGAATTGTGACCCAAGTTCAAAAACTATTTTTTTAAAAAAATTATTTATTTATTTGAGAGAGAGAGAGAGGAGAAAGGCAGATAAAGATAATGGACATGCCAGGGCCTCTAGCCACTGCAAATGAACTCCAGACCACATGTGCCACCTTGTGCATCTGGCTTTACATGGGTACTGGGGAATTGAACCGTGTCCTTTGGCTTTGCAGACAAGCATTTTAACTGCTAAGCCATCGCTTCAGCTCAAGGACAAGAACTCTCTCTCTCTCTCTTTTTTGATTTTCAAGGTAGGCTCTCACTCTAGCTCAGGCTGACCTGGAATTTGCTATGTAGTCCCAGGCTCGAACTCACAATGATCCTCCTACCTCTGCCTCCTGAGTGCCGGGATTATGGGATTAAAGGTGTGTGCCACCATGCCCTGCTAAGAACTCCGGACCTCATGACAGACTATGGCAAACCAGTCCCAAGAAACCATTTCAGCTAGGTAGATACGTGGGCATGAACAAACAAGTAAATATCAGTTACAATAAGGAAATTTGCCTTCCAGAGAAATAGAATTCAGTACTTTATACTAGATGCTTGATTAAATCATTTGAGATTGCTTAGAGGGTTCATGTTGTGCCTTTTGCAATGCTTTTTTTTTTTTTTTTTTTTTTTTTTGTGAGGTCCGGGGGATGGAACACAGAGCCTTGCTCATACTAGGCAAATATTCTACCACCGGACTAAATCCCAGCCTGACATGCTTGATTAATAGGCAAAGTAGTGAAGGAAATAGCTGCCTGCATGCCCAATAAACAGTGAGTCCTTAGGAAAACCAGCCCTGCACTATAGTCTGCTCCTACCTGAGACAAAAGCTACCCAGAGGTTTGCAGGACCAGCCTCCAGCCGTGTCAGGAATCCCAGATTTGAAAGGATTAAGCTATCTGCTGTGGAAATGCTTAATTCCTTTTCTTGGGCAGTTTTGGAAGGCTTTCTGCTTTCTTAATCTCCTGACTTCTTGTTTGTGACCAAGTTCGAATTCCGGGGAGGGAAGCAGCCAGCATGCGTGATTCTTTCCTCTTCTAAGAAGTGGAACTCAAAGAATGAACTGACTTCACGAGGAATGAATGTCCCCTTTGGGCCTTTGACTGAAATGACTATGCATGCTTGGTCTGGCCTCTGTGCTAAAATGAAAAAAAAAAAAGACATCAGGGGAATACATTCATGTTCTCTTTTTTTTTTTTTTTAGACATAAAGCTAAATTAAGAAGAAGAAAAGGGGCTAGAGAGATAGCTTAGTGGTTAAGGCACTTACTTGCCTGCAAAGCCAAAGGATCCAGATTTGATTCCCCAGGACCCACATAAGCCAGATGCACAAGGGGGGTGCATGCGTCTGGATTTGCAGTGGCTGGAGGACCTGGCGTGCCCATTCTCCCCCCCCCCCACCTGCCTCTTTCTTTCTCTCAAATAAGTAAAAATTGCTTAAAAAGGAAGACAAAAAGCATCTTCAAAGAACATGTTTCCTCCCTTACCCTCTCCCTCATGTGGGATGGCTGGCTTGGTGGAGGATGCTTTTAGGGTCTGGATTTACCCAGCAGAGTTTTCTGGCTCTACTGTTCAGCAATTAAACCATCTGAGTTACAGAGGAGATCACAGACCCTGGCCGAGTTGTTACAAGGACTGAAAGACAGAAAGTCTCATCATCTCACATCCAGGCCTGCGCAGCACACTGTTATTACCTTGTTACTCTTACCGGAAGGCGACACAGTAGCAGAGCCCCAGGGCTTGCTGGAGGGAATGTAGTGGCAGAAGACCCTGGATGTTACCCAGGGTGGCTTGGGGCAGAGGGGCCAGGTGGGAGGCCGCGTGGGCCACCGTGTCATGAGTGCTGTGTTCCCCAGGTGATCTGCTCGGCGTCTTGGACTTCCCGTTCCTGTATTCCTCCAGGTTCCACGGCGGCTGCTGCGCCAGGTAATCTTTTATTTTTATCTTTATTTTTTTTAAATTTTTTTTATTTATTTGAGAGCGACAGACACAGAGAGAAAGACAGGTAGAGAGAGAGAGAGAATGGGCGCGCCAGGACCTCCAGCCTCTGCAAACGAACTCCAGACGCGTGCGCCCCCTTGTGCATCTGGCTAACGTGGGACCTGGGGAACCGAGCCTCGAACCGGGGTCCTTAGGCTTCACAGGCAAGCGCTTAACCGCTACGCCATCTCTCCAGCCCATGCCAGGTAATCTTGATGCCTGTGCTCTCTGCCACTGGCCGTGTCTTCATCTCTGTGCAGCCCAGGGCTCCTACAGGGAGCTTGAATGAGTTGCAGAAGTGAGTGGAAGATACATCTGGGAGACAGCTCCCTCTGTCCTCAGCAAGCTGTTACTGAACGCCTACCTGCGGGTGCTCAGGGACAGCCTGGGCCCAACAGGACCCCTGGCCTTCAAGTGTGCCACAGCCAGCTTGTAAAGAGCTGGACTTCCAATGCCACTTTCCCTCCACAACCGAATCTCACCCTGAATTTCAATGTATAAAACTGATGAGGGGCTGCAGAGATGGCTTAGTGGTTAAGGTGCTTGCCTGTGTAGCCTAAGGACCCAGGTTGGATTCTCCAGGTCCCATGTCAGCCAGATGCACATGGTGGCGCATGCATTTGGAGTTTGTTTGCAGTAGCTAGAGACCCTGGTACATCCATACTTTCTCTCTTTACCTGCCTCCCCCCCACAATAAATAAACAATATTTTGTTGTTGTTGTTTTCTTGAGGTAGGGTCTCACTCTGGTCCAGGTTGATCTGGAATTCACTCTGTAATCTCAGGGTGGCCTCGAACTCATGGTGATCCTCCTACCTCTGCCTCCCGAGTGCTGGGATTAAAGGTGTGCGCCACCATGCCTGGCTAACAATATTTTTAAAAGAAACTTATGAAACTGACTCCTTTCAAGGGGAGACTTGAGAGTCCTCTTGGCTTCTACCTTGGCCTCCGTCTTGCTCCCAGAGGCAACCTTCAAAATACCTCCACTGAGCCCAAGACTCACTAGGGCATGGTGGGCAACAGCAACCAGGAGGTGTCTAGACAACAAGGTGGGCAGAAGTGTTTGGCCCTGATAAGGACAGGGATGGAGACCAGCCTGTTTCTGAACAGAGTACGTCATGCCTCTCAGGTGCATTAGGGCAAAAAAGGTGAAAAAAAAATCAATATTGTAGACTTTGTTTCTGCATTTGAGCCTTAAAATGATTGCATTTATCTCCTTCAGAATAGTTTCAGGGAAGCACTAATAATACTCCCTTCCTGTTGCTGTCCGTTTGATCAGTTTATTCACTTTCCTGTTAGCTGGGGTTATGCTGCTGGGGCACCTGGGCATTGGTTTCCTTTTTTTTTTTTTTTTAATTTTAATTTTTATTTATTTATTTGAGAGCGACAGACAGAGAGAGAAAGAAGCAGAGAGGTAGAGAGGCGAGTGGGCGCGCCAGGGCCTCCAGCCACCGCAAACGAACTCCAGATGCGTGCGCCCCCTTGTGCATCTGGCTAACGTGGGTCCTGGGGAATCAAGCCTTGAACCAGGGTCCTTAGGCTTCACAGGCAAGCGCTTAACCGCTAAGCCATCTCTCCAGCCCGCATTGGTTTCCTTTTGAGGGTGATTGTTGGGCAGCATGGGCAAGCAGGGTCTGTGGCAGGCAGGAAGGGGGAGGTGGACGTTTGTTTGAGTATTTGGAACAGAGAAGAGCATTCACAGCTCAATGGTGTTGGCTTTGTGGAACATTCTGGTTCTATTTCTGCCCCTTTTAATCTGTAGCTTTCTTGTAACTCAACATTAGAAGCCAGGTCTTGTTATTTTAATGAGTTGTGGATGTTTGCTTGCCTTGACCGAAGTCTCTATTATGCTTTACCCCTCCTGGCTTCAGTAGAAAGCTTAACATTTGTCAAGAATGTTTTCTCCGTATCATTCCACTGGCTCCTCCATGGTCACATCTCAAACTAGGAATTGTCACCTTCAGGAGGTCCTGGGGAAGTTTATTTATTTATTTTAGTTCTTAAAAATAATTTATTTATTGGAGAGAGAGCTAGAGACATAGAATGGACAAGCCAGAACCTCTAGCCGCTGCAAATGAACTCCAGATGCATGCGCCACCTCATGCATCTGGTCTACATGGGTACTGGGGAATCGAACCTGAGTCCTTTGGCTTTGCAGACAAGCATCTTAACTGCTAAGCCGTCTCTCCAGCCCTGAGTTTTTTATTTTTTATTTGAGAGAGAGAAAGGAAAAATAGTGGTGTACCAGGCCTTAGCCACTGCAAACGAACTCAAAACACATATGCCACCCTGTGTGCATACCTCACCTGTACACATGCCTCACCTTGTGCATCTGGCTTATGTGGGTCCTGGGGAGTTGAACCTGGGTCCTTAGGCTTCGCAGGCAAGCACTGTAACTGGTAAGCCCTCTTTCCAGTCCCCTGGGGAATTTTAGAAAGGATCATATGCAGACTTGGGGGGAGGGGGTAGCTATGAGCTGGAAGAGGGCACCTCTCATTCCCAGGATTCTTTGTGAACAAGTCAAGCAATAGGAAGAAGTCCAGGATGCCTCCCTAAGCGTGCCTGTTACACTCTGGGATTAGCTTATCCTAGCCACGTCTGCTCTCAGGGAACCGGTCAAGGTGGAGTCCTGCCCTTCCTCTGGCTGGAGGTGAAGAGAGGGAGAGACCAGCAGAATGGGAGATTGGACAGCTCCTGTGATGTTCGTTCCTAGATGCAGAGGGTTGGAAGCCACCAACAAGGGGCCCCCAGAGCAGGGTTGCCCAGTTCTGCCCCAGCTCTCACAGCCAGGGGCAGACTGGAGCACCTTCTGTCCCTGTGGTGACTGTATTGCACTTTGGTTGCTGTGACATACTTGAGAGAAAGTTTAAAGGACAAGGGTCTATCTGGGCTTATGGTCTCAGAACTTTCTGCCCAAGGTTGGCCAGCTCCATTACTGGGGCCTGATGGGAGGCAATAAAAAAAAAATGTGTGTGACAGCCAGGAAGAAGAGAAGTGAGGCAGGAAGGGAAGGGGCGGGAGACAAGAGACGTCCTGCAGAGGCATGTTCTCAGAGATCTAGTTCCTGTCAGCAGGTGCCGCCTCTTGATGTTTCCATCACTTCTCAATAGTTCCTTTAAACTGTGAATGTGTCAATGGATTAGTCCATTCATGAAGTCAGTTCCCTTATGGTCTGCCCACTCCCCCAAAGCCCTACCTCTGAACACTGTTTACATCAGACACCAAGTCTTCAGTACGTGAGCTTTGGTGTGGGGACGGGGGAGTCATTTTATGTCCCTGGATTCTAACTGTGCTTTAGTATCCTTGACAATAAAACAAGACTTTGGGGCTAGCTGATGTTTCTGATTTAAAAGTCTCTGGATTAGGTAAAATAGGATATGAGAACTGCTGTGCTCATTTAAAGGACACAGAACCCAAGGCAAGAGAAAAGGAGAAAAAGGGCAGGCTTGGTCAGACTCCTGAGGGTCAGTGAGCACAGCTAAGAATAGAAATCCAGTTCACTTGATCTGCTTGGGTAAGTCCACTGCTTACCCACAGGGTACGAGATTGACATCTTAATCCGCAGCTTAATCCTGCTGATGCTAGTCTGAATGAACTTGGCATGTCACTAGGATCAAGCACACCGAAACATACACAGGGAAAACTCAATAGCTACCCCTGCGTCTGAACTAGAGTGTGGCTGTGAAACTGAGCGAATGAAGTGAAGTCCATATTTCTGTGAAATTCAGCCCCAGGTATGCTTGCTCTGGTTTAACCTGACGAGAAATGCTTTAATATAGACACCCTCAAGAACCTGTCCCCAGTGATTCACTTCCTCCAGCACCACCTTCTCTTTTTTTTTTTCAAATATTTACTTATTTATGGGAGGGAGAGAAAGAGGCAGATAGAAAGAGAAAGAATGAACATGCCAGGGCCTCCAGCCACTACAAACGAACTCCAGACGCATGCATCTGGCTTTACATGGGTACTGGAGAATCAAACCTGGGTCCTCTGGCTTTTAAGTGCCTTAGCCGCTACACCATCTCTCCAGTCCTAGGCACCACTTTTTAAAGCTTGTAGTACCTCCCCAAATAGTGTCACCATTTAGGGACCTTCAATACATGAGCCTTTGGGGAGACACTATTACCAGACCATAACACTGTCATATATGTACTTTTTTTTCTTCATGATTTATCTAGAGTCCTCTCCAGTTTCTATACCTCTCTCACCTCCAGTGAAATGCTTCCTTCATAGCTCCCTGGAAAGATAGAGCTTTTCAGAGTTTATGAATGTTTTTATTCAGAGATACTTAGAAGGCACAAATACACTGGAGGTGGTATAATGATTAGAACTTGATTGGTAAACTGGGTGTGGTGGTGCCCACTGTAACTTCAATACACAGGAGGCTGAGCTGGGAAGGTTGAAGATCCAGGCTAGTGAGACCCTGTTTCTTTATTTTATTTTATTTTTATTTATTTATTTGAGAGAGACAGAGAGAGAAAGAGTGGGCACACTAGGGCATCCAGCCATTGCAAATGAACTCCAGATGCATGTGCCACCTTGTGCATCTGGCTTACATGGGTCCTGGGGAATCGAACCTGGGCCCTTTGGCTTTGCAGGCAAATGCCTTAACTACTTAGCCATCTCTCCAGCACCCCTGTTTCTATTAAAAACAATAGAGGGAGGAAAGCATTGGCTGGTAAGATGGTATAAAAGCTAGTTCACTATTGGCTAAATGAAGGCAGCCCCACTAACTAAAGATTGTTTACTCATTTCAGTGGATTTTTGGGATTCTTCCTCATGCTCAGTACAGTGAAGCTGAAAAGCCTTCTGGCCCCAGGGCAGTGTGCGGCCTGGATTTTCCTTGCGAAGGTAAGCAAGAGGGGATGCAAAGACGGAAAAGTTGGCCCCAGGAGCCTATGGGGCCCATGTTCTTGGTCCCTGAGTTATGTCAAGTTTGATCTTCAGGAAACTATTTCTAGCCACCTCCCCTGAGTCTGATCCTTTATTCAGGCAATAATTTTTTTTTTTTTTTTTTTGGTTTTTCGAGGTTAGGGTCTCACTCTGGTTCAGGCTGACCTGGAATTAACTCTGTCATCTCAGGGTGGCCTTGAACTCATGGCAATCCTCCTACTTCTGCCTCCCAAATGTTGGGATTAAAGGCATGCGCCACCACACCCAGCTAATAATTTTTTTTTATTAACAACTTCCATGTTTTTCACCCATACAGTATCCCATGGTAATTCCCTCCCTCCACCCACCTTCCCCCTTTGAAACTCCATTCTCCATCATATCCCCTCCTCATCTCAATCAGTCTCTTTTATTTTGATGTCACAATCTTTTCCTCCTATTATGATGGTCTTGTGTAGGTAGTGTCAGGCACTGTGAGGTCATGGATCTCCAGCCCATTTTGTGTCTGGAGAAGCACATTGTAAGGAGTCCTACCCTTCCTTTGGCTCTTACATTCTTTCTGCCACCTCTTCTGCAATGGACCCTGAGCCTTGGAAGGTGTGATAGAGATATTGCAGTACTAAGCATTCCTGTCACTTCTTTCCAGAACCACGATGCCTTCTGAGTCATTCCAAGGTCACTGCCATCTGAAAATAGAAGGTTCTCTACCAAAAGTGAGAGTAGCATTAATATAAGGGTATGAACATTAAGAGAAGTACTTACTGGGCAGTTTGATAAGCATAGTATATACATGTAGCCAGACAGCAGCAGACGTTACACGTCTAGGGCTCATGACTACCCCTGTTGTAGGTTTTCAGTATCAGGGATGTATTCCCTCCCATGTAGCGGGCCTCCAGTCAAATTAGAGAGCAGGTGGTTTCCAACATGACAGACATGCCATTATTATTCAGGCAATAATTTTTGATGTCTTCCTCTATTTTATTTGTTGATTTATTTTTGTTTTTTCGAGGTAGGGTCTCACTCTAGCCCAGGCTCACCTGGAATTCACTATGGAATCTCAGGATAGCCTTGAACTCATGGTGATCCTCCTACCTCTGCCTCCCGAATGCTGGGATTAAAGGCGTACGCCACCTTGCCCAGCAATTTTTATTTATTTATTTGAGAGAGAAAGATTCAGAGAGAGAGAGAGAGAGAGAGAGTCAGAAGAATGAGAGTAAGAATGGCCGTGCCAGGGCTTCTAGCTACTGTAAAGGAATGCCACCTTGAGCGTCTGGCTTATGTGGGTACTGGAGAATTAACTTGGGTCCTTTGGCTTTGCAGACAAGCACCTTAACCGCTAACCATCTCTCCAGCCCCACCTTCCACCTGTTTAAACAGCATGCTTTGTTTTCACCGCACGCTTAAAGGACTGTTGTGGGCAGTAGGACCTTTAACTTTCCTAAGCCTACTTTGCCCATCTGAAAAAGGGAAGATCTTGTCAAAGAAATACCTTTAATGCTTCCCCAGTCCCCAGAGACTAGCACTGGGCTGGGCGTGGTGGTGCTCACCTTTAATCCCAGCACTTGAGAGGTTGAAGCAAGAGGATCACTGTGAGTTCAAAGCCAGCCAGGACTAGACCCTGCCTCAGTGCACACCCCCCCACCCCCAGAAGATGTCCTGGGAAGCTCTTTGGCCTGTCCATGGACTGTGAGGCTGCTGAGAACTCAGGTGACTTAGCAAAGAAGGCTCCAGCTGTTCCATGAGATGACCAAGGAAGACTTGACAAATGAACAGACTGAGAAACTTCAGTGAGTCTTCAGAGCAGGAACTGTCACCTGAATAGCCTTTGCCTATCTGAATGGCCATGGCGGAAAGCATGAGAAAGAGATGGGCGAGCTGTGAGCCATCGTGACGGAAAGCTTCTCAGTGGGCTTTCTTTCTGGTGTGTTCTTCTCACCCTATGAAGGATTCAAGGCCCAGGGGCCCAATGGCTTCTTCTGAGGAGGGAGCAGCCTTACTTACTTTGATCTGATCATCAAATGATTGAAACTTGTGCCGTCAGCTAATGATATTTTTGGTGGTTTTTCCTGGGGATGGTGGAGGCAACAAGTTTTCCTTTGAAAATGGAATTTCACAGTGGCATTTTCACCCACACAGTCTACTTTTTGTGCATTTGACTTTACACGGGTACTCTTGTCAGGTTTTGCAAGCAAGTGCCTTTAACCTCTGAGCCATCTCTCCAGGCCCCATAGTCTACATTTATTTATTTATTTATTTATTTATTTGAGAGAGAGAGAGAGGAAGAATGGGTGTGCCAGGGTCTCTAGCCACTGCAAACGAACTCCAGACGCATGCGCCCCCTTGTGCATCTGGCTGACGTGGGTCCTGGGGAATCGAGCCTCAAACCAGGGTCCTTAGGCTTCACAGGCAAGCACTTAACCGCTAAGTCATCTCTCCAGTCCCATAGTATACTTTTTAATAGCGTTGATATTGATTTTCATTGATTTTCAGCCTGAGAGTATGAAGGGGTGACAGAATCTCCTCTTCAGAACAACTAGACGTCTGGGAAAGACTGTCAAAATGTCCATTTCTATGCTGTTAAAAATTAGCTAAAGGCATATACAAAGTCTGAAACGTTTGCTTTTGGTAGGAATAGAATGAATGGGTGAGATCCTTCCTGCTCTGCCCGTGTGACAGTTTAGCTGGAGCGGGATTTGGATTGGGGCCAAGGTAAACTGGTGTGAAAACCAGCAGTCTTACTTCTTCCGGAAGGGCCTGCGTCTGTTTGGAACATTGTCAGTTCAAGTGGTCAACTCTACGGAGGGGAGCTGGTGAAGCCAGCCATCCCATTAGCTCAGGTTTACCAGTGAGCCCAAGTGCATTGGTGACTTAGTCAGTGGCTCTTGGAGAGAGCATCCTGGGCTTCGGAGCTCTCCGTACATCCCGTGTAGAACTTGGTTTGTGTTCATGAGCCTCAGAGATGGAGGAGACCAAGCACACCCCTGGCCAGTGCCGTGTGTGTGTGCTCACACACAAGAGAGGTGAGGGAGCCGGTAGAATGTTCAAACCGAGCTGGACCCGAAGACAGTCTGAGGCTTGAACATATCTACAAGTCCTCATCGGAGCGGGAGCGTCATGACGAAGCCTCATGACTCCCAGCATTTGGACAAACCTCTGACTAGTCTTTTGTGGAACATGAAGTTATGCATAAATGGCGATGACCCCTGGAATCAGACTTGGACAAAGAACAAGGAAAAAGAAATCAGTAAAGACGTGAGCAACAGCATCTTATGGGGGAGACATTGTACATGTAGCCAAGGAAAATGACTAAGTATGCACAACAATGATAACTTAAGGGAAAAACGAGAATCAAGACATTACTTGTCTGGAATTCAAGCAAAAATTACAGACATTTAGTGTTGCAGTCAGGTTCGCATTGTTGGGAAAATCGCCCAACCAAGAGCCACTTGTAGGAAAAGGGGTTTCTTTTGGCTTACAGACTCAAGGGGAAGCTCCACGATGACAGGGGAAAACGATGGCATGAGCAGAGGGTGGACATCACCTCCTGGCCAACATAAGGTGGACCACAGCAATAGGAGAGTGTGCCAAACACTGGCAAGGGGACACTGGCTATAACACCCATAAGCCCGCCCCCAACAATACACTGCCTCCAAGAGGTGATAATTCCGAAATCTCCATCAGCTGGGAACCTGGCATTCACAATACCTAAGTTTATGGGGGACACCTGAATCAAACCACCACATTTAGAGAAGCAAAATGTAGTCTAGAGTGTGCAAGAAAAGCGCCGGGTGTGGTGGTCCATGCCTTTAATCCCAGCACTTGGAAGGCAGAGGTAGGAGCATTGCCATGAGTTTGAGGCTAACCTGTCTTTCTCTATCTCTCTCAAATAAATCAATAAAAATAAAATATTTTTAAAAAGAAGTATAGTAATTAAAAGAACATTCTCTAGAGGGCACAACACCTGACTGGCGACGGTAGAAAAATGAGTAAGTGAACTGGAAGATAGTGCAAAAGAAATCATTTAATCTAAAGGAAAAATGATGTTTTTAATTGCAAATGATGTGAAGAGAGCCTCAAAGACCTGTGGGGTATAAACATATTGACCTGTGTATAAATGTAATCCCACAAGAGGAGCCAGAGATAGAGAAAATGAAGAAATAATGGGTAAAACTCCCAAGTTTGATGAAAAATATTAATGTGCAGAATCCAAAAGCCCAATAAGTCTCAAACAAACAAAAAGAGAACCTTATAACAGGGCGTGGTGGTGCACGCCTTTAATCCCAGCACTTGGGAGGCAGAGGTAGAAGGATCACCTTGAGTTCGAGGCCACCCTGAGACTACATAGTAAATTACAGGTCAGCCTGAGCTAGAGTGAGACCCTCCCTGGAAAAACCACCCCCCAAAAAGAGAACCTTACTAAGACAAATTAGAATCAAATTATTAAAATACAAAAAGGGCTAGAGAGATGGCTTAGTGGTTAAGGTGCTTGCCTGTAAAACCAAAGGAAGCATGTTTGACTCTCCAGATACCACGTAAGCCAGATGCACAAGGTGACGCAAGCTCACAACATCACACATGTACACAAATGTATGGAGTTTGAGCGCAGTAGCTGGAGGCCCTGGCGTCCCAATTCTTTCTCTCATGAAAAAATATTTTTTTAAAAATTTATTTATTTATTTATTTATTTGAGAGCGACAGACACAGAGAGAAAGACAGATAGAGAGAGAGAGAATGGGCGTGCCAGGGCTTCCAGCCTCTGCAAACGAACTCCAGACGCGTGCGCCCCCTTGTGCATCTGGCTAACGTGGGACCTGGGGAACTGAGCCTCGAACTGGGGTCTTTAGGCTTCACAGGCAAGCGCTTAACCACTAAGCCATCTCTCCAGCCCTGAAAAAATATTTTAAAAATACAAAAAAAAAAATCTTAAAAACATCAAGGAAAAGGATTCAACATGTGTGAAGGAAAAACAATTCAATTAATGGCTAACTTCTCATCAAAATCTGTGGAGGCCAGAGGCAATCACAGAAGGTCACATTCACCATGCTGAAGGAAAAGCCTGTCAACTGAGAACTTTATATACAGCCCAACAGCCCTTGAAATATGACCGAGAAACAGACATTAGCATCTAAGTAAAAGTAAGGAATTTGTTGCTAGTAACTGTATCAGTAATTATATAAAATGTGAATGGGCTAAGTACAATAAAGTGCTGGTAGATGTCTATGTAGAAAGTCTGGAAAACATCTTTGTTTTTCCTTAAAAGACAAACCAACTATAACCTAGCACTTCTATTCCTAAGAAGCTAATTAAGAGAAAAAAGTAGAATGCATCCACCAAAAGCCTTCCACATGAATGTTTGTAGTAGGATTATTTTTTGTTATTTTTTATTTATGTGTGAGAGAGAGAATGGGTGTGCCAGGGCCTCCAGCCACTGCAAATGAACTCCAGATACATGTGCCACGTTGTGCATCTGGCTTATGTGGGTCCTGGGGAATTGAACTGAGGTCCTTTGGCTTTGCAAGCAAGCACCTTAACTGCTAAGCCATCTCTCTAGCCTGTAGTAGGATTATTAACAAGGTCTCAAACTACAAAGAATACAAATGTGAATTTATTAGTCAATGGATAATAAACAAGTGTATAACTGAAGACTAACCAATAATAACAAGAAGTGAGCTATTAATACATTGCTGTATTAATATCATTATATTTATGAATATCATTAACATTATGCTAAGTGAAACAAACCAGTCATAAAAGAATACAGACAGTAGTATTTTATTGTGTGAAAATGCCCGGGAAAGGCCAATTTATAGACAGAATATATATGTTTTCTTGAAACAGAAATTTATTGTGAAGAAGTTCAAAGGAACTGGTTAAAATTTTTTTTTTAATTAATTTATGACAGAGAGATAGAAAAAGAGAAAGAGAGTGAGTATGTATGGGTACTCCAGGGCCTCCTGCCACTGCAAACAAATTCCAGACACACACGCCACTTTGTACCTTGGGCTTTACATGGGAATTTTATGTGTGGAATTGAACCCTGGCCATAAGGCTTTGCAAGGATGCACCTTTAATCACTGAGCCATCTCTCCAGCCCAGGAGCTGGTGTTTTGGTAATGGAAACATGCTCAAATCAGATTGTGGTAATGGTTACATAGTCACTTATTAGCTCATTAAGAATCATCACATCTGGACTAGCAGGATAGCTTTTTATAATCACGAGGAACTGAACTCCTATTTAAAAAGCTGGGCATGATGGTGTGTGCTAGTGATTCCGGTACTGGGGAGGCAAAGGCGGGCAGATCTTTCGTTTTCATGGGCCAGCCAATCTAGCCTACTTGGTGAGCTCTGGAGCAGAAAGGGGCCTTGTCTCCAAAAACAAAGGTGGATTGCGTTCCTGAGGAACACCACCAAAGATTGTCCTCTGGCCTCTAGGCACACATGAGCACACACACAACACACATGCACATGCACACACATACACACACAATTTAATCACATTCTACATTTATTATAGGTGACTTTTATGGCTTGTCAATTGTCCCTGAGAGCTGTCAACTTGTAGCACTGAGAGCTGTCAGCTTGTAGCACTGAAAACTGTCAAGTTGTAACAAACACTGAGAGCTGTCAAGCTGTAGCCCCAAGAGCTCGCCTGCATGGTGTGGCGCTCATATCTTGTCCTTCCATTTTGCTAGAAGACCTTTTCTGTATATCTGGCTTTGCTAGCTTGACCACTAGTGTCATGAGGCTCCTTTTTGTTTCATTTATTTTTCTCTAAACTTGAAGGGAAGTTCATAACCTCTCCCTCAATAGTTAAGAGGTAGGATGTGTTTAATTAGCTGCTGTGGGTTTAATGCTAATTCTTCTTAAGCATGGAGGATTAGATGAGGTGAAGCATTAAGGTCTCTGTCAACATCAGTATATCCTGCCAACTCAAAATCTCTCTCGGGCTGGAGAGATGGCTTAGTGGTTAAGGTGCTTGCCTGCAAAGCCTAAAGACTGATGTTCAACTCTCCAGATCCCACATAAGCCAGACACACAAGGTGATGCAAACATGCAAGGTTGTATATGTGCACAAGATGGTGCACGTATCTGGAGTTTGATTGTGGTGGCTGGAGGCTCTGGCACACTGATTCTCTCTCTTCTCTCTCTCTGTCTGTTAAAAAAAAATACAAAAAAGCTCTCCTTCTCCTTCCATCTCCCTCTGTTTTCCCTCCCTCCCTCCATCTGTTTCTGTCTCCTTTTCTTTTAAATTTTTTTGTATATTTTTATTTATTTATTTGCGAGTGACAGAGAGAGAGAGAAAGAAGGAGAGTGAGTGAGAGAAAAAGAGAGAGAACGGGTGCACCAGGGCTTCCAGCCACTGCAAATGAACTCCAGATGCATACACCACCTTGTGCATCTGGCTTACATGGGTCCTGGGGAGTCAAGCCTTGAACTGGGGTCCTTAGACTTCATAGGCAAGCACTTAACCACTAAGCCATCTCTCCAGCCCTCTGTCTCCTTTTTCTTTCCATTGAACATAAGCTCTGTGATCCTCAGTGGCAGAATATCCACACATTCCCTGAACCACCCACATGTCCACTCAGGCTTCTGTTGCAGTGTAACACAGCTGCACTTGGTAATACACCTCTTCCCCCTGATGTTACTGTGATCAAACTGGTGCCAGTGTATTCAGCAAGTGACTCTGAAGGCTGGTTCATTGGTGCCAGAGAAGAATTTGAGTTCTTTGGAAGATTGAGAGTCATGTAGGCAGGGAAGTCCCTCAGGGGCCAAACATACCTTCTTCCTGATCTCAAGGACTGGTTTCCAGTCATTTTTCAAGGGCTTATCACATCTGTATCACTTCCAAGTACTCAGAGGAGGTACCCATGCCTGTCTCTAAGCCTCTCACCTTCCTTAGTATCTTGTGCTGGCCCAGGATTGTTCGAAATGGAATCGTTTTATATTTCTATCATGATTCACTCCTTCTCTCTGAGAATTTGACAAACATTTTTAAAAGCTGCAAATATTGGGATATTTAATAACCATTTTTCAAAAATAATAACCTCTTGTTTTGGAAAATTCAGGCAGGTGAAATCTAATTGCATCAGTAAAAATCTTGAGATTCCCCTCGTACTTAGTAAGTGAGCAGGAAAAAGTGAATAAATTTAAGAGGCAAGCAATGAGATGTATACATGTGTAAGGAAGGTATGGTTTGAGTTTTCCCTTTTCTCTTGGTGGCTTTTTCCAGTAGTCTTAAGCCCACTCAGGAGAATTCTTCCTGGATCGAGTAGCCCCTTGACTCATCCTTACTAATTTCAAACTGCTTCGGGGCTCCAGTCCCTGCAAAGCCGCAGCTGAGGCCAGAGTGGGTTGAGGTGAAGCACCCTTGTTAGCAGCCCTTGGGGTCTAAGCTTTGCTTCCTTGGAAGCCATTGTCACATAATTGTCATCCTCATTCTGTGTCCTGAAGACAGTAACAAGCCGGAAACTCGAGTCTGTGCTTTTTTTGCTTGTTTGTTTTTTTCAAGGTAGAGTCTCATTCTAGCATAGGCTGACCTAGAATTCCTCAGGGTGGCCTTGAACTCTCTGTGATCCTCCTACCTCTGCCTCCCTGCTGCTGGGATTAAAGGCATACACCACCACGCCTGGCTTAGGTCTGTACTTTCTATGGTCCTTGGGGAAAAAAGTTTTGTTTCTTGTCTATGATGAGTCTCCTGATTTGATTTAGTGTTTTTCTGTTTGTTTTTAATCTCAAGTAATATTTGAGAGTGTGTGTGTGTGTGTGTGTGTGAGAGAGAGAGAGAGAGAGGGAGAATGAGCACATCAGAGCCTCTAGCCACTGTAAATGAACTCCAGACACACGTGCTGCCTTGTGCATCTGGCTTTTTATGTGGGTTCTGGGGAATTGAACCTGGGTCCGTTAGGCTTCTCAGGCAAGCACCTTAACTGCTGTGCCATCTCTCCAGCCCTTGTTTGTTTTTTTTTTTTTTTTTTTTGAGGAAGCGTCTCACTTTAGCCCAGGTTGACCTGGAATTCACTATGTAATCTGAGGCTTGAACTCACAATGATCCTTCTACCTCTACCTCCTGAGTGCTGGTATTAAAGGCCTGTGCCATTACACCCAGCTGGTTTAGTTGGTTTTTTGCTTTGTTTTATCTTTTTGTGTGGTAGGGCTTGAACCCTGGGCCTTGTGCATGTTAGGCAAGTCCTCTGCCCCTAAGCTTTGCCCTCCTCCCAGCCCTTATTTGTTTTCTGATTGTTTAGCCATTCATGTATGGAGGGTCCAGACTCAACTTCAGAGCCATGCAATGCCCTTCTGCACCTGAGGGGAACCAGCATTTGCCTCAGTATTGTAACCTGGTGGCCTTATTTGGCTTTTCAAAGTCTCTTCGTGATGTAATGTCTTGTGAGCCTAAAATGTCTGGAAATTCCATGGGATTTGAGATTTACTAGATTCTTTGCGGGATATTAGAAAGGTTTGCTTCAATGAAGGCATATGGGCTGTCTTTGAATGGCTTTCTGTTTGCACGTAATTCCACCCATCCCTCAGCATTTCTTTCTTTCTTTCTTTTGGTTTTTTGAGGCAGAGTCTCACTCTAGCTCAGGCTGACCTGGAATTAGCTACGTAGTCTCAGGATGGCCTCGAACTCACGGCAATCCTCCTACCTCTGTCTCCCAAGTGCTGGGATTAAAGGCGTGCACCACCATGCCCGGCACCCTCAGCATTTCTTTAGGGAAACTTTCGTAGCTCTGTCCTGACCAGATGAGAGAAAAGTATATTAGTTGTGTGCAGCTCCAGTCTCAGGTCCGTCGTAGCCCACGGGAGAATGTCAGAGTAAACAAGGATGATGCCAAGCTGGTTGGCAGAGGAGGGGCTGACTCTGGCCCCTGCAGGTCAGAGTTGCCTGGGAAAAGGGGAAGAAGGGAATGAGGGCTCCCAGGGATAACCAACAGGACCTCTAGGGCAGGCTGAGCATGTGGGAACTGTGTTGGAGAATTTTGATCAGGTGATGGTGAGGAGCAAGCAGTGGAGGCCCAGGGAGAAATTGAGCAAAAAAAAAAAAAAAGAGAGAGAGAGAGAGATGACAGTAAAATGAACAAGCTGGTTCACAGAGGCCATTCTGGACATCCACATAGGCTGACACATGGCTCATAATGTCTGAGCAGGTTAATGGAAATTTTGCTTACATCGATTGGAGCTGGGCTTCAAGCATTTAGGAGGGAGGCAAAGTGAGGCTGTGGTGGCAAGAATAGAGAAAGATGAGGGCTGGAGAGATGGCTTAGCGGTTAAGCGCTTGCCTGTAAAGCCTAAGGACCCCGGTTCGAGGCTCGGTTCCCCAGGTCCCACGTTAGCCAGATGCACAAGGGGGCGCATGCGTCTGGAGTTCGTTTGCAGAGGCTGGAAGCCCTGGTGCGCCCATTCTCTCTCTCCCTCTATCTATCTTTCTCTCTGTGTCTGTCACTCTCAAATAAATAAATAAAATTTAAAAAATTCTTAAAAAAAAAAAGAATAGAAAGCCGGGCGTGGTGGCGCACGCCTTTAATCCCAGCACTCGGGAGGCAAAGGTAGGAGGATCGCCGTGAGTTCTAGGCCACCCTGAGACTACATAGTGAATTCCAGGTCAGCCTGAGCCAGAGTGAGACCCTGCCTCGAAAAAAAAAAATAAATAAGAATAGAGAAAGATGAAAGGCCAAAGTTGACTCAATTTGAAGGAATGTACTTTTTTTTTTTCTTTCAAGGTAGGGTCTTGCTCTAGCCCAGGCTGACCTGGAATTCACTATGTGGTCTCAGAGTAGCCTCGAACTCACAGTGATCCTCCTACCTCTCCCTCCCAAGTGCTGGGATTAAAGGTGTGTGCCAACAAGCTTGGCTGTAGGAATGTTAATTTTTATCAGTGAATTTATTATATAATTGTTATGGGACATGATAAAAGACTTGGATTGTTTTAGAACAGAAAGGGATGGATAATGATGATTGGACATCAGGAAGGATGGATAGGGATGGTTACGAATGTCTCCAAGGTCTATAACAGGAAACTCGGGAAACCCATGGCATGACAGGCAGAAGTGGTTATGGTTAGACTGTACCAGGGTGAAGCTGGTGAAATGTATTCTAAAATTTATTTATTTGGAAGCAGAAATAAAGGAAAGAGAGACAGACAGAGAGAATGGGCACACCAGGACCGCCAGACACTGCAAATGAACTCCAGATGCATGCACATCTGTGCATCTGGCTTTACAGGGGTGCTGGGGAATCAAACTTGAGTCATTAGGTTTTGTAGGCAAGCGCCTTAACTGCTGAGCCATCTCCCCAGCACCTGGTAATTCTAGACAGATGTGTATGATGATTCTAGACAATTGTGTATGATGGATGACCAGACGTCCAAATGGAGCAGTTATCAGTTGGAAACCTGGGGGAAATGGGGGTGAGAACTCAAATCCCATGTCTATTTGGACTTTGCCTACCAAAGCCAGAAAAATGAATGCATAGAGGAGATTTCTGGGAGAGCGAAAGGACATCGGGAGAGAAGGAGATGCCAAAGACTTACGCTGGAAGTCGCTCACGTGCCAGTGACCAGAAGAGAGGGAAGTGACAGCTAGTTGTTGGAAGGGGCCCAGGGAAGCTTAATGTTGAGGAAATCTATGGAAAGACTGTAAGGAGTAATACAAAAGTGCCACCAAGAAGTCAAAGAGGGCTGGAGAGGTGGCTCAGCATTTAAGGCTCTTGCCTGCAAAGCCAAAAGACCCAGGTTCAGTTTCCCAGCACCCATATAAAGCCAGATGCACAAGGTGGTGCATGCATCTGGAGTTAATTTGCAATGGCTGGAGGCTCTAGTTTGCCCATTTTTTTTCTCTCTCTCTCTCTCAAATAAATAAATATTTTAAAATACATGAGACTATTGTGGACATTTCACATTCAAACCATAGCACCACCCTCCAATCCCGAGTTATTTCACCTGTAAAGCACAGGCTGGATTACAAGGTATTTAAAGACAGCTCAAAATCTGTAGGTGTGGTGGTTTGATTCAGGTGTCCCCCATAAACTTAGGTGTTCTGAATGTTAGGTTTCCCAGCTGATGGCAATTGGAAATTGAAGCCTCCTGGAGGCAGTGTACTATTGGGGGCGGGCTTATGGGTGTTATAGCCATTTTCCCCATGCCAGTGTTTGGCACACTCTCCTGTTGCTATTGTCCACCTTATGAGGGTCAGGGGGCAATGTCCACCCTCTGCTCATGCCATCATTTTCCTTGCCATCACGGAGCTTCCCTTCAAGCCCATAAGCCAAAATAAACCTCCTTTTCCCACAAGCTGCCCTTGGTCAGGTGATTCCTACCAGCAATGTGAACCAGACTGCAACAGTGGGTTTGCAATGAGCTCTAACATGCTGACTCTGATACCCAAGACTAATCGATGCTGGCATTTATGTCCAATTGGAGCAATATATAGTAATCGACTAGGAACTGTTTCTTTACTGTTCACTGCCTGCTTAATGTTTACCAGATTTAAAACTGATTTAGGAGCCGGAGAGATGGCTCAATGGTTAAGATGCTTGCCTACAAAGCCTAACAACCTGGATTTGATTCCCCAGTACCCACATAAAACCAGACGCACAACAGGATGCACGCATCTGGGGTCCATTTGCAGTGGTTGAAGGCCCTGGCTTGCCCATTCTCTCTGTCTCTCTGCTTGAAAATAAATAAATTGGTTTTATAAAACTGATTTAACAGAACTGAACAGAGTATGCCACTCAGCAATGTGACTTCCTTCCCTTGTCACCACCGTCTCTCGCGGAAAGTTCTGATGCAGTGCAGTAGCTGGGTTATTCAGGTCTTTGTATTGAGTTTACATGGCTAATATCCACACTTAAGGAAGGGTATTTACCTCCCCACTGCTCCTTGGGATGGAACGCTGGTCTTATCCAGACGGATGATAGAGCCTTTGTGGACTTGGTTCCATGTGAGTACTCAAACCTGCTTGCTGTGTGCAGAAGTAGGGCCAGGAGTCAAGGACCAAAGGCAGAATAGTGCAAAGTTAGAAAGTGCTAGAACTTGCAGGGCGTGGTGGTGCACGCCTTTGATCCCAGCACTCGGGAGGCAGAAGTAGGAGGATTGCCATGAGTTCGAGGCCACCCTGAGAATACGTAGTGAATTCCAGGTCAGCCTGGGCTAGACTAAGACCCTACCTAGAAAAAAAAAAAAAGAAAGAGAGAAAGGAAGAAAGAAAGAAAAAAAAAAAGTGAGCTGAACGTGCTAGAACTTGAGCTCCTAACAGATTTCAAGGAAGATTATATAAAATAATGTATATGATGATAGCTTGGAGTTATACTTTGCAAATGATATGATATAGCATCATAGAGACTTAACTTTGACCTCATTTTGAGTCCCAAGCCTGCCGGTTTTAGGTGAGTGAAGCAGTTCTCTTTTCTGTAAGTTAAGGCTAATAATGCCTGTCTTTTGGGAGGTTAAATCCTATACTGATGTCTCTGGCTTAGTGCATGCCACTCATTGGCAGGTCCTTCTTGGCTCTGCCAAACACTGGCTCAATTCTTTCACAAGGTTAACCAGCGATTTCCTGGGTCTGAATTGGCCATTTGTACTCACTGATTCTAGGGAGTGAATTTAGTTGTGCACTGTCTACTGTCCTCGCTGCTCTGAGCCCAGTGTCCACGAGAACAAGATCTCTCACAGTGTACTTAAGTGGAGATTGTCCAACAAAAGGAGCAATTGATGCACCATTCACAATGTTTTTAAACCTGTATAAAGAGTCATTGATTCAGAACAGTGGCTGTGCATGTGAAAATGTATGTTTGGTGGTTTCTATGGAGACCACCCCACTGGCTGCTCTGTGATCACTCACTAGCCTTAATTATACACTGGCATTGCCTGGGAGCCTTTAGAGCTGTCACCATAACAACATCTCCTTGTGGAGTAACATGACTGTCACCCTGGACTGTGTTTCCCATATAGGAGTTTCTGTTACGGAGTTGGAGGATTCTGCTGGTAAATGTCACTCTCTGATTGATCCTCACGAAAAACTTACATGCATAGGAAGTTTCTAGAACTTTGGCTGCCTGTCTCTCAGGCTTCTTCTGCTGGGCCTCCAGAGTTAGGTAAAGACTATACCAGAGCTTACTTTCTTTTCCTGTGTCATGCCAACATGTCTCTTGACCTGTTGCTAAGGTATTGAACTAAGAAATCACCTTGGCTATGTCAGTTGACTAGATAAAATTAGATTTTGCTTTAAATATAGGATGAGGACTGAAGAGATGACGTAGCAATTAAGGAGCTTGCCTGTGAAGCCTAAGAACACGTTTGAATATCCAGGTCCCACGTAAGCCAGACACAGTGATGCATGCATGTAATGTCGCACATGCACACAAGGGGGCGCACGCATCTGCCGTTTGTTCACTGCAGCTGAAAGGCCCTGGCGCACCCATTCCCTCTCTCTCTCTCTGTCTTTTTCTCTCTCTCTCCAAAAAAGGATGAATTTATGGATATATATATATTTTCATTCTTAGGGTGGAAGCACTGTGCATGCTGGTAAGCCAGTGTTCAACCACTGAGCTACATCCTGGTCCTTAGATGAAGTTGAAAAATGCCACGAGATGCTATCAGGGTTGGATATTTAATGTTTTTAAAATGCCTCCAAGACTGAGGGTAAAATTCTTGCTATGTGTGGTGAAACTTAAAACACAAAACAAATCTGATCTGTCTTGGTGGAATCACACTATTTTTCTAATCTCTAATGTAAATTTTTTTTAACTTCCTACATAATTTCTGAACTATATTTGTAGGAGAATTCTAAGACTTACTGCTAACTGATACACTGAACTTCTGAGTAGGTAACAAGTATACCAATCTTTCAGGTTCTGTAAGTGGAGTTCTTAGGTCCAGTGCGCATGTGCGTGCGTGCAAACACACACACACGTCAGAATGCAGAAGAAATTCTAGAAGCACAGCTAGGATGCTCACTAGGTCGAGTCTGTTGAACTGAGAGAGTTCTCTCCCTTTATTGTTTTTTAACCCCAAAACGTGTTTACTAGGATTATTTCCCGCTCATCTTGATCAGGCTGCTGTTAGTGCTGCTTCCTCCGGAAGGAACATCCTTCTGCAAGCCTTGCTTTTCCTCCTGTGGGCTGGCAGGGGACAGCGCAGCATGTGTGTGCATGGCTAAAGACCGAGGTGATTTTACAGCATCTTGGGCGGTTCTCGTCCATGAAATAGGAAGTGAGCTCTGCACCAGGGCCTTCCTGTGTTTCCTCTTCTCCTTTTCTGGAGAGGGGTGAAGGAGAGCCTTGGCGAGAGGTGAGAGGTGTGTTCTCATAGGAAGGGTCACACTGCCAGAAAGGGCTGTTTTTTCTTATTAAAAAAAATATTATTGGGCTGGAGGGATGGCTTAGTACTTAAGGCGTTTGCCTGCAAAACCAAAGGACCCAGGCTCAATTCTCCAGGGCCCACGTTCGCCAGATGCACAAGGGAGCACATGCGTCTGGAGTTCGTTTGCAATGGCTAGAGGCCCTAGTGCACCCATTCTCTGTCAAATAAATAAAAATAAAATATTTAAAATATATATTATTTAGTTTTTATTTTTTGAGAAAGAGGAAGACAGAGAGAGAGAGAAAGAGAAAATGGGCATGCCAGTGCCTCTAGCTACCACAAACAAACTCCAGATGCATGTATCACCATGTGTATCTGGCTGACATGGATTCTGAGGAATTAAACCTGGGTCCTTAGGCTTCACAGGCAAGTGCCTTAACCACTAAGCCATCTGTCCAGCCCTATTTCTTCTTGTTGTTGCCATCACTATCCTCATTATCTCTCAGGTGGCTTGCCTGTTGCTATCTTTCTGCACATCCAGAATCATTACGGGCAAGGTGGCTTCTCCCCTGTGTCCACTATACCACTATACATTTTTTAAAATAAATCTTTCCTCTGTTTAAAAATATATTTTTGATCTTTATTATATATACATATGTATATCTATATCTATATCTATATATCTATCTATCTATCTATCTATATATATATATATATATAGAGAGAGAGAGAGAGAGAGAGAGAATAGGTGTGCCATCCACTATATTTGCAGTTCTTTCCAGTTTACTTTTAAAATATTTAATTTATTTATTTATTTATTTAAGAGAGAAAGAGAGGAAGAGGAGAGGCACACCAGGGCCTCCAGCCACTGCAAACAAACTTCATACGCATGCACCACCATGTGCATCTGGCTTATGTGGGTACCGGGGAATCAAACCTGGATCCTTAGGCTTCACAGGCAAGCACCTTAATGGCTCGGCCATCTCTGCAGCCCCACCCTTCTCAGTCTCTTAACTTTCGCACACTCCCCATCCTTTTTTTTTTTTTTAAATTTGAGAGCGACAGACACAGAGAGAAAGACAGATAGAGGGGGAGAGAGAGAATGGGCGCACCAGGGCCTCCAGCCTCTGCAAACGAACTCCAGACGCGTGTGCCCCCTTGTGCATCTGGCTAACGTGGGACCTGGGGAACCGAGCCTCGAACCGGGGTCCTTAGGCTTCACAGGCAAGCGCTTAACCACTAAGCCATCTCTCCAGCCCTCCCCATCCTTCTTCCCATCACATTTCAGAGCTCATATGACTGCACACGGTCTCCCTCTGGCATCCCCCGTGTTTTCGCCCACTGGTGGTTTATCTTCACGTTTTCCAGAATGTTCTGATGAAAAATAAGCTGAGTTCTGGTGGAATGTCACTTTTATGTTGAAAGAGTGTTATGGGTTGTCTCCTAATTAAATCACTTTTCTTTTTCACCATGTAAGCTTCTGTGGCAATGAGAATAATTTTCTCATGGAAAATTCGAACCCAGAGACAGCAGAATCATTTCCTTTCCATTCCCTAGCTCGGCAGTAACATAACAGCATGTCTGTGTCTTTCCATGACATCAGTGATGAGGCGACAGGAACATGGGATGGCATGTTTGGGAGGTGCCCTTAGCGTCGAGCCGGGTGGAAACAGTTAGCAAAGAAACCAGTTATCTGGGAATTACTTGTTTATGAACAAGGTTTTCCCAGAGGAACCATGGGAGGGGAAATACAGTTCTGGATTCAAGAAAAAAAAAATTAAATTCCATTTCCTATTGTTAAAATAACTCACAGAGAAATGATGATGTTTCATGGACATTTTACTATTTTGGCTAATGTGGTTGTTTTTCTTATTCCTAGTGATGTACTTTGAATTTCCGCTACCTCTCCCCCACCCCCACCCAGGGCTATTTTTAGTCTCATTGATCATCATGATGTTCTGTATTACAAAAATATGGTAACAATCTTGGGTTTCACAACTTCTGACCCAGAGGAATTTGCTTTTTATTTACTGAGGAGACACATTGAATTTCTGCAAACTTCCTGACTGTGAGGCTTCATATCGTTGCTAGATAATTTAAAATAACTAAAGTTAAAGTGATTTTCACAGCATAAAAGCCAGTAAAGTGGGCAAGTTTACAATCAGGCCTTCCCGTGGGAGAGTCTGATGTGGTTTCATTGTAAGACAGTATTGAACAAATGAGTGTCCATTGAGGGCTTTGATAACCTGGTCATTGTACATTCCTCAGAAATGTGAACCACATACACTCAGATCAGAAAGAAAAAAGATGTAACTCTGAGCCGGGCGTGGTGGCGCATGCCTTTAATCCCAGCCCTCAGGAGGCAGAAGTAGGAGGATTGCTGTGAGTTCAAGGCCACCCTGAAACTCCATAGTGAATTCCAGGTCAGCCTGGGCTAGAGTGAGACCCTACCTCAAAAAAAAAAAAAAAAAAAAAGATGGCGTTATGCCCAGTTCTCGGCATCCCAAGTGACCACCAAGGAGAACCAAACACGTATGCAAGGGCAAGGAGCTTTATTTTGGGCTTAAGCTCAGTTTCTTTTATTTATTTATTTATTTATTTATTTATTTATTTATTTATTTATTTATTTAAGAGCGACAGACACAGAGAGAAAGACAGATAGAGGGAGAGAGAGAATGGGCGCGCCAGGGCTTCCAGCCTCTGCAAACGAACTCCAGACGCGTGCGCCCCCTTGTGCATCTGGCTAACGTGGGACCTGGGGAACCGAGCCTCAAACCGGGGTGCTTAGGCATCACAGGCAAGCGCTTAACCGCTACGCCATCTCTCCAGCCCTTAAGCTCAGTTTCTTGACTTCACCAATGCAATGGATCTGTACAAGAGCCCCAAGTAGTGGGAGGGTAGGGTTTTTATGGGGATTTGAACATAGAAAAAGGGGATGGGTAAATGATTGGTTGATTTAAACAGTGTACTCTTCTGGTTGGCTTAGGATTTTGACGGGCAAAGTTGGCGGGCTGGGGCTAGGGGAATTGAACTTACCTATGACTACAGGAATGTATGGCATAATCAGTTTCCAGTAAGTGTTAAACCCACCCTTACCGGAAGATAAAAACTTAGACCTTGCCTGGAAACAGAAATTTAGGCCTCCTGGTTCCTGAGCCCTTCAATGGAACTCTGTAGATATATGCATATATATTTAATTCTTTTGCTTATTATTCATTTGCAAGCAGAGAGACAGAGGACGAGGGAAAGAGAGAGAGAATGAACGAGAATGAGAGGGCACACTAGGGCTCCAGAAGCATTTGACACTGTGTAGCTGGCTCCATGTGGGCGCTGGGGAGTCAAACCTGGGCCGCACAGACAAGTGCCTTCAACCAGGGAGCCACTTGCCCAGCCCTCCATGGCGATCTCCTGAAGACAATTCCATGCCTCCAGTGGCCTGTGATGCACACACAGCGTGGGCGCTGACGTAAACAATGGCTTGACTCACAGGTTTCTGATGTGATTCTGATGCCAAAGCAATGTGAACATGGGGAGAGCCAGACTTTAGACTTCTGAAGCTTGGTCTTTTCCCAGCCAGGCAATATGTACTGTGACTCTCTCTCTCTCTCTTTTTATTTTTATTTTTTAAAATATTTTTGTTTATTTTTATTTATTTGAGAGTGACAGAGAGAGAAAGAGGCAGAGAGAGAGACAGAATGGGCGCACCATGGCCTCCAGCCACTGCAAAGGAACTCCAGACGCGTGCGCCCCCTGTGCATCTGGCTAACGTGGGTCCTGGGGAATCGAGCCTTGAACCGGGGTCCTTAGGTTTCATAGGCAAGCACTTAACTGCTAAGACATCTCTCCAGCCCTCTTTCTCTCTCTTTTAAATATTTCATTTTTATTTATTTGACAGAGAGAAAGATTAATGTGCACACCAGGGCCTCCAGCCACTGCAAACAAGCTCCAAATGCACTTGCCCTCTTGGGCATCTGGCTTATGTGGGTCTTGGGGAATCGAACCTGTGTTCTTTGCCTTTGCAGGCAAACGCTTTAACCGCTAAGCCATCCTTCCAGCCTGACTCCCTCTTTTCACGCTGCCCCTGGGAGCAAGCTGAAACTCCCAGGCAGATCTGTGATCATGAACGGAAATAGCCAGTGAGCTGTGTGGCTAAGCGAGGATGCATTTTCCACGTACAATATTTTCTTTCTTTCTTTTTTTTTTTACATGTGTGTGTGGTGTGCGTATGCATATCTGTGTGGGTATGGCACATGCGTGTGTGTGCAGGTACACGTGGGTGCCAGAGAGAACATCCATCGCCACAAATCTTTATTGAATCAGGGTTTTCTACTGACCTCAGATCTCACTGTTTTGGCTTGCCACTAAGCCCAAGGGATTTGCCTCCCTGGCACTGGCATTAACACCACACATGGCATTTTATGTGGGTGCTGGGGACCTGAACTCAGCCATTATTTCCTGCTTGGGTCTGTGTGCGTTCTGTGTACAATTTCCTGGGCATGTGCTTCTCTTTGCTCTTGAGCACGGTGTGTGATCGCGCAGGGTCTGATAAATAAAACGCCCATCACTTGCCCTTAGCTAAATGTCAGGAAAGGAACAGGAAAGTTGCAAGTCAGGCTAGACAGCAAAATAACAGCAGCGATCAGGTAACTGCGCTTCCCAGCGGCTCACCTGCTGGATTAGCTCATGGGCCCAATGACGGCTGGGCACGAGTTACTCAAGGTTACATCCCTGATATGTAGGAGAACCCTGCCCAGAAATATTGCCTAAAAGAATGAGGAGGAAGGCGTGGTGGCGCACACCTTTAATCCCAGCACTCGGGAGGCAGAGGTAGGAGGATCACCGTGAGTTCGAGGCCACCCTGAGACTCCATAGTGAATTCCAGGTCAGCCTGGGCTAGAGTGAAACCCTACCTCAAAAACAAACAAACGAACAATCAACAAGAATGAGGAGGAATCAGACATGGTGTTTCATGCCTGTAGTCTATATGCGTGACTGAGGCAGGAAGATCATGAATTCAAGGCCAGGCTGGGTTATGTAGGATGATTCTGCCTCCAAAAAAGCAAAAACAAACCAAAAACAACAACAGTAATAAAAGATTCTAAGAAAAAGGAAAAGACAGCTGTTTCTTTTTCAGATGCGCAGCTTGAAAAGCACTTCTGAAACATTTTAGTGCAAATGGAGTTGGGAGTCATTGTTTTCCAGTCAGTCCTTTGTACAACTACCCACCTTTCCCCTTCAAAAAAGAGCAAAATGGGTTAATTTTTTCTACATTTATTTTCTTGGAACTTGAAATTTTGGGGCCGGTGATTCGCTCACATCTTTTTTTTTTTTTTTTTCAAATTTTTACTAACAACTTTCATGATTATAAAAAATATCCCATGGTAATACCCTCCCTTCCCCCACTATCCCCTTTGAAACTCCATTCTCCGTCATAGCCCCTCCCCTTCTCAATCAGTCTCTCTTTTATTTTGATGTCATGATCTTTTCCTCCTCTTATGATGGTCTTGTGTAGGTAGTGTCAGGCACTGTGAGGTCATGGATATCCAGGCCATTTTGTGTCTGGGGGAGCACGTTGTAAGGAGTCCTGTCCTTCCTTTGGCTCTTACATTCTTTCCGCCACCTCTTCCCCATTAGACCCTGAACCTTGGAAGCTGTGATACAGATATTGTAGTACTGAGCACTCCAGTCACTTCTTTCCAGCACCATGATACCTTCTGAGTCGTCTCAAGATCACTGCCATCTGAAAAGAGAAGATTCTCTACCAAAAGTGAGAGTAGCATTAATATAAGGGTATGAACATTAAGAGAAGTGCTTCACTCACATCTTTTTAAAAAAAACTTATTTATTTATTTAAAAATTATTTATTTATTTGAGAGAGTGAAAGAGAAAGAGGGAGAGAGAGAGAGAGAATGGGCACACCAGGGCCTCCAGCCACTGCAAATGCACTCCAGACACATGCACCACCTTGTGCATCTCGCTTACGTGATCCTGGGGAATTGAACTGAGGTCCTTTGGCTTTGCAGGCAAGTGCCTTAACCGCTAAGCCATCTCTGCAGCCCCTCCATTGCTTTTTGTTCCCTGTTTTCCCCTCCTGGCCCCAAACAGGAGGAATCGTCCTGCAGGGCGCAGCTGCTCTCTTCAGGCCCCTGGTGTAATGCTCCCACCTTAAAAATCCCAGAGCATCCGTGTTGGCTTCCCTGTTCCAAATTGTCAAGCATTTGCTGCCATTTGGCTGAGCCATGCAGAGCCCTTCCGTCCACTTCCTTCCCTACACCCTCAGAGTGTTAGGATTTAAGAGGTAAGGTTCTTGCCAGTTCTTAAATTTCATCTTTCTTTGGCATCCCCTGTTGACTTTCTGTTTTTTTCCTTCAGCGAGAGCTAGAAAACTTGAGAAGGTAGAAAAGGAGTCTTGGGGCTAGAGAGGTGGATCAGTGGTTAAGGCACATGCCTGCAAAGCCTAAGGACACGGGTTCAGTTCCCCAGTGCCCACATAAAGCCAGATGCACAAAGTGGTGCGTGCATCTGGAGTTTGTTTGCAGCAGCTGGAAGCCCTGGCATGCCCAGAATTACCAGCCTCTCTGCTTGCAACCAAATATATATATATATGTATATATTTATTTATTTATTTAGGAGTTTCCTCCAAAGAAGTGAAAGAGTGTGTGTCTTGGACTCTGATCACAGCCAGCCCATTGAGAGCACATAGGAAAGAGAGGATGGCTGCGCCCTTGTCTGACATGCACCCGAGTTGAGTGACTGCTGGTGGTTCGAAGCCTACACCTTCCATGAAGCTGAAAGCTGGTTGTCATCTTTTACCTTGGGTTGTGAGTTGGGGCTGGGGGCGTTCCCTTGGAGAACTGAATAGCACACATGCAGCATGGGTTCACTCTTCCTGCTGCTTTTTTTTTTTTTAATTAATTATTTATTTATTTGAGAGCGACAGACACAGAGAGAAAGACAGACAGAGGGAGAGAGAGAGAGAATGGGCGCGCCAGGGCTTCCAGCCTCTGCAAACGAACTCCAGACGCGTGCGCCCCCTTGTGCATCTGGCTAACGTGGGACCTGGGGAGCCGAGCCTCGAACCGGGGTCCTTAGGCTTCACAGGCAAGCGCTTAACCGCTAAGCCATCTCTCCAGCCCTCTTCCTGCTGCTTTTTAAAATTTTTTAATATTTATTTATTTTGAGAGAGAGAGAGAGAGGATGGGCACACCAGGGCCTCTACCTGCACTGCAAACAAACTCCAGATGCACATGCCACCTTGTGCATCTGGCTAACATTCGTACTGGGGAACCAAATCTGGGTCCTCAGGCTTCTCAGGCAAGTGCCTTGATCGCTTAGCCATCTCCCCAGTCCTTCCAGCTTCTTCTGTTTGTTTTGAGACAGGCTCTCACTATGTTTCCCGGCTGGCCTGGAACTCACAATACTCCTGCTTGTTATGTAGGTTGGCTTTGCTCTTGAACTTTTATTTTTCAGCTTTTTTTGTGGAAAGAGGTACTATCAGTGAATTTATTCAGCATACATATAGAATGACCTGTCACTTTCCAGGCTAGGGAGTGAGACCGGAGAGAGTGATAAATAGCCCAGCATTTTAGAGGCAGAAGGGCCTTGGTAAGATTACTTGCTGCTCTGTGTATCAGTTTTCTCATCTGTAAATTGGTAACAATTGTATAGATGTCACAGAAGTATTGCAAGAATGTGCATTAGGCTGTTTCTATTGCTTGAAGAGGATAGAATTTCCTTCGTGGAAGGGTAAAGTTTGAAGTGTAGTCGCATTTTGGGTTTAGCTGGGGTTAGAGAGCTGCTGATGGATGCCAGGTGGGAGCTGTCACTTCTTTGTCCCATGTTGCACAAATAGAGAATTAAAATAACCAGACTCAGGTGGCTCCATAAGGTTTTAAAATATATTTTTGGGGTTATTTATTTATTTATTACTATCTATTTTTAAAATATTTATTTATTTATTTATTTATTTGATAGCGACAGAGAAAGAGAGAGAGAGAGAGAATGGGCACATCAGGGCACATCCAGCCACTGCAAACGAACTCCAGACACATGCACCACCTTGTGCATCTGGCTTATGTGGGTCCTGGGGAATTGAGCCTCGAACTGGGGTCCTTAGACTTCACAGGCAAACATCTAACCGCTAAGCCATCTCTCCAACCCCTTTTACTATCTATTTTGCTAGTCAGAGAGAGAGAGAGAGAGAATGGGCGTGCCAGGACCTCCAGCCACTGCAAACAAATTCCAGACACGTGCGCCCCCTTGTGCATCTGGCTAACGTGGGTCCTGGAGAATCGAGCCTTGAACTGGGGTCCTTAGGTTTCACAGGCAAGCACTTAACCGCTAAGCCATCTCTCCAGCCTTTTTTTTTTTTTTTAAGTCGGGTTTCACTCTAGCCCAAGCTGACCTGAAATTCAATATGTAGTCTCAGGGTGGTGTTGAACTCACAGCGATCTTTCCTCTGCCTCCCAAGTGCTGGGATTAAAGGCATGCACCACCATGCCTGACTCATTCTTTGGATTTATAAGTGTGCCACAAAGTCCGAGAGAGCCTTGGCAGGTACAGGTAAGAGCTACTGGACCTAGCATGGTTTTAAACCTAGCTGGGATGGAGTGCGTGGTCATGATGCTGATTTGTTATATACAATAAGGGTTGCTTAAACATAAGCACTGGGGAGCTATGACAGTGGTCTATCACTTGGGACAGCTACTGGCTCTGTGGTACATCGTAATAGCCAGTGTGGATTGATTCGTGTCCCAGGCAGGAGGGCACAAGATTTCATCACACTACCCAGCACACAATTCAAAACTCATGGACTGTTTATTTCTGGAATTTTCCATTGAGTATTTTTGGACTGAAGTTGACTGTGGGTAACTGAAGCCACAGAAAATAAAAACCATGGAAAAGGTGGGGGGTACTTCATTTCCTTTTCTGGGAACTGATCCTCTAGATATGTTTCCACAAGTATAAAATGGCATACAGGCAGGCTTATTATACCACATTGTTATAGGAACCAAAGACTGAAAACAATTCCAGTATTGTTTTCATCAACAGAGGACTACAATCTGTCTGGCCAATAGAATACTGTTACAAAATAAGAAAAAAGAAATACTTACCTGGCAGGGGAGATACCATGACCATGAAGGTGGTTTTCCTGGGGTGAGGATTATCCGTTGCTCTCCGAATGTGCTGACCTCTGTGATTTCCCCAAATGCAAGAAACTTGATTGCCCACTTTGTGGTAGTGGGGGATTGCTTTCATGCTCTTCCCTGTTTAAAATCTAAGAAAAGAAAGAAAGAAAAAGAAAGTTGAGGGTACCCTCTGCATGCTACCAGGAAAAGATCTCCAGGATATATCACTAAGTGAAAATGCAGAGTCAAATCATATATGTAGTTAGCCAGCTCTTGTGTGGAAAAGAGCAGTAAGCCCAGAGTCTTACCGAGGTCAACTGAAACTTGAATACATAGGAATCGTGATGGTCTGTGTCAGGAAGTGAGAACTGAGCAGACAGGCTGAGGGGAGGGACATGCTTCACTGTGGATATATATATATTTTAATATTTTATTTATTTATTTATGAGAGAGAAAGAGACAGACAGAAGGAGAGAATGGGCTCACTAGGGCCTCTAGCCACTACATATGAACTCCAGACACATGTGGCCCCTTGTCCATCTGGCTTATGTGGGTCCTGGGGAATCAAACCTGGGTCCTTAGGCTTCCCAGGCCAACGCCATAACTGCTAAACCAATTCCCAAGTCCCAACTCTGGATATTTTTTATAGGTTTTAGTTTCAAAGCCATGATTTATTGCCAAGTTAAAAATGAAATTTGAGAGATGGCTTAGAAGTTAAAGTGCTTGCCTGCTAAGCCTATGGACCCATGTTCAACTCCCCAGATCCCATGTAAGCCAGATGCACAAGGTGATGCACGTGCAAGGTTGCACATGAGCACAAGATGGTGCACATGTCTGGAGTTTGGTTACAGTGGCTGGAGGCTCTGGCGCGCCAGTTCTCTCTCTCTCTTATAAACATATGGCTAGTCTATTGGGCTTGCCTCAAAAAATAAAAAGAAATTGGAAAAATGAAATACTCAATTTCATTTCAATACATTTCAATATTCAAATGAAAATAGCTGTCTTTATTTACATAGAGCTCAGACTTGAACATAATGATTTGAACCAGGAAGTGTTGATCACCTGCTAGAGACTTGTATGGGAGAGACAGATGATGAAGGTAACAATGAGGAGGCCTCACTAGGAGAGATAATGGTGTTGGGGGTGGGCTTATGGATGTTATAGCCAGTTTCCCCATGCCAGTGTTTGGCACGCTCTCCTGTTGCTATTGTCCACCTTATGTTGGCCAGGGGGTGATGTCCACCCTCTGCTCATGCCATTGTTTTCCCCTGCCATCATGGAGCTTTTCCTCAAGCCTGTAAGCCAAAATAAACCTCTTTTTCCCATAAGCTGCTCTTGGTCAGGTGATTTCTACTAGTAATACGAACCAGACTGCAACAGCAAAGTGGTATCAAGGAGTGGGATTGTTGCTAGACACCTGACTGTGTAGCTTTGGCCTTTTGGAACTGATTTTCAAGAGGAATGTGGAAGGATTTGAAACCTTGGCCTAAGAGATGACTTGCATTGCTGTAAGTACAGCTTGATGGACTATCCTGGTCAGAGTTCAAAGGCCTGAATGCAGAAGGAACTATGGCGTGTGAGGTTTGGCTTATGAGGGTGAGAAAGTGCCTTGCCTGCACTGGGCTAGAAGCAGTATTGTGAGAGACTTGCTGTTATGCCCATGTCATGAGAAGTTGTACAGGGGTGCATTACGTAGACATGAACTGGTGTGAGCAGAGGGATATGGCACAGAAAGAAAAATATTTGGGAGAATTGCTGTCTGTTCAGCTGCAATTGAGAGATTACAACCTTTAAGATAGATTGGGCTAGCTGACCTGCGCTGGGGCAACAGGAAGAATGTAGACTCTTTTGGAGGGGCCTGAGTGCTTAAGAAGTGTCCTATTCTTCAAAGTCTGCTTTATTTACCCATGGATTAACAAATTGGCACCCTACCTGGTATTGTAGAGTCTAATAAATGCAGGAAAGAGAGGGTCATTGAGTTTGCAACACGGTTTTGTGTTTTGGAAATGGCCTTGGGCAGTATGAAGCAGGTTTGCTGGATGCCTGCATGGAGACCCCATGGGGCCATGAGGATGAACGGTGGATTGCAGTGGAGATGCTGGGACCACGAGATGGCTGCTAAGGAAAGCTGCCAGCCTGATGAAGTTTTCCAGGACTGTGAGTAGCCTAGCTGGAGGGGGGGAATTAGAATGCCAGAGACTTGTTGCTGGTAAGAATTATTGGACTTGGAGACTTGTCAGTAGAGTTGTTGGACTTGAAGCTACAGAGTTTGATGTTTGCCCTGGTTGTTTTAAGTCTTGTATTGGCTGAATATTTCTTTGCTATACCCAATGCCATCTTTTGCAGTGTGAATGTTTATTCTGGGCCATTATGGGTTTTTGCGGATTTTTTTTTTTTTTTTTTGGTATTATGCCTTAGTTAAAAGACCTTGGACTATGGGGATGTATGAACATCATTGAATTGATAAAAACTATGGGAACTTTTAAAGTTGGATGAATGCATTGCATTTTACATCATGTATGGTTCTCAGTTTATGGGGGCCAGGAGCAGAATATGGTGGTTTGATTCAGGTGTCCCCCATAAACTTAGGTGTTCTGGATGCTAGGTTCCCAGCTGATGGCAATTGGAAATTAAAGCCTCCTAGAGCTGATGTATTGTTGGAGGCGGGTTTATATGTGTTATAGCCAGTTTTCCCATGCCAGTGTTTGGCACACTCTCCTGTTGTCCACCTTATGTTGGTCAAGGGGTGATGTCTACCCTCTGCTCATGCCATCGTTTTCCCTGCCATCGTGGAGCTTCCCCTCAAGCCTGTAAGCCAAAATAAACCTTTTTCTCACAAGCTGCTCTTGGTCAGGTGATTTCTACCGGCAATGCGAACCTGACTGCAACAGGGAGGCAGAGGATGATCTCAGATGTGCTCAGAAATGCCATCCACCTTCTTCTTCTTCCTCTTCTTCTTCTCCTCTTCCTCCTCCTTCTTCTTCTCCTTCTCCTCCTTCTCCTTCTTCTCCTTCCTCTTCTTCCTCTTCTTCTTCTTCTTTTGGAGACAGAGTCTCTCATTGGCCTGGAGCTCTCCAATTAAGCTAGACTGGCTGGCCGACAAGCCCAGGAATCCTCCTGTTTCCATCTTCTCATTGGTCGGATTACAAGCATGGACCATCATGTCCATGGGGTTCTGGGAATCAAGCTCAGGTCCCCATGTTTGAAAAATAAGCACTTTTCTGACTGAGATATCCCCCAGCCCTTCACAGTCCTTCTATGGGCAGCTACAGGTAGGCATCATCCTGTTCCTAATAGAAAAGGATCCTGCTGTGGCTCCTGGCTACGCCTACGGGGCAAGGCAGCAGCCTGAGCTCTAGTCACGAGACCCCAGGGAAGGCCACAGCACAGAGTACAATGTTTATAGCTTTCACGAAGCTACAGACCTTGTAAACTGGAGGGGGGAAGACACTGCAGCTCCTTACCAGGGTCATTACATTAGGCCTTTGTCATAGACAGCCTCACGCTGCTGGGATGAACTTCCAATCCCAGGCACAAGTTGTGGTAGGAATGGATTTACTGAAGCTTACAGATCCAGGGGGGGTTCCATAATGGCAGAAGTTGGCCGTCTTTCACAGGTCCACACAGAGAGAAATACCACCAGCAGCACCATGAGCAAGCACGCTCCAGGACCCCCCGGCAGAGCTCAAGCACTCCGTGTAGATTTTACTGGAGTTCTGATCCGCCCCCAAACACACCTTAGGGCTGGACCCTAGGATCTGCCCACAGATCTTCCAGCCAGGCAGCTGGAAATCCAAGAAGCTAATAAAACTGAATCTATTGGGGGACATCTATTCAAATGACCACAGCCTTACTGTGGCATTTGGTGGTTATATGAGGCTAATGGCTCTCTGCTTTCGTTGGAACATAGACTTGAATGTCTGAAAAGAGATTTTCATTGGCAACATGGGAGACAGTCTACATTAACTGGTTAACCTGTGTGATAGAGTATCTGTAAAGCGTGCAGCCACCTCCTGCCTTTCCTTCCTGCTGCATATGAAGATGTCCCTGGCATGGATTTTTTGTTTGTTTGTTTGTTTGAGGTAGGGTCTCACTCTAGCCCAGGCTGACCTGGAATTCACTATGTAGTCTCAGGGTGGCCTCGAACTCTCGGCGATCCTCCTACCTCTGTCTCCCGAGTGCTAGGATTAAAGGCGTGCACCACCACGCCCGGCTGGCATGGATTTTATGTCATGTTTTCTCACTACTTCTAAGTGATACTTCTCCTGTGTGTCATCTCTTTATAACCGTCTTAAAGATCTCACTGGAGCTAGTCAGGGGATGAACAAAATCCCTCTGGCCTCTTTGAGGAAAGATCGTAAGTGAAACAAAGAACTGAGCCCCAAGAAGCACTTTTCTAGGGGATTCCTTTGTTTCATAAAGTTCTGAAGTCTAGAGAGGGGATTCTGCCTGCCTGAGGTCACTCGGTCAGTCGTTTGTGACCCAGCGAGGGCATCTCCCAGGACTCTTGACTCACTGTCCTCACAGACTTGGGCACGAGGACAGCTGCACATGACACGGAGAGAAACTCTTTCACTGTCCCGTATCAAGGATCAAACCACACGCATCCCAGGCCATCTGCTTTGCGTGGATATGATTGCCCGTGGGATTTTTAAAATGTCAGGCTGGGAGAAAGGGCTTTATAGCTAGTGACTTTGTCACCAGCTTCAGTTTTCCTTTGGCTTTGACAATGACCGCTGTCCACTTGGCATTTCAGCTTACACCCAGGGGCTTCGAGCTTGCTGTAGAGAACGCTCTTCCCGCCCTGGTCTTTACTTGTCCTCAGCCTTCGCACAGCTGTCCCTCCATGTGAGCTTGCTCTGTGACATCCAGAGTGCACCCCTATCTTAACACTTGGCATGTGTGGTGGTTTGAGTAGAATAGATGGCCCCCAATATATTCAGTTTTTTATTATTCGTAGTTTGCATCTGCAGCCACCTAGCTGGAGGCAATGTCACCTGGTGGGTTTCAGATTTCAATTTAAAGATATGCAAAGTGTGCCTAGCTGGAGTTCCTGAAGTGTGCTGTGTGGCTTTTGGCTTGTACTTGTCTCTCTCTGTGTCTGGTCCTGTGAAGGCAGTCCAGCTTCTTCTGCCATTATGGAACTTCCCCTGGATCTGTAAGCTTCAATAAATGTCCCTTCCTCCATAACTGTGCCTGGTCTGGAAGTTCATCTCAGTGAACCTGAAGCTGTCTGCTACAGCATGTGACACCTCCCTGATGTCTAGTGTTGGCTAATTAGCTAGGAGGGTGGGTCCTTGCCTTTCTCGTTGCCTCTCTAGGGACTGGTACTGTGCACCATGAGGGTGATTTGGCTTTTCACTTTCATCCCAGCAAAACATGAAAGCCTTTTCCTTCGTCACTTCTAATTCAGTGAAAATTTCTTTTGAAACATTTTATCTTCATTTAAATTTATATTTATATTTCTTTTAACACTTCTGGGCTGGAGAAATGGCGGAGCGGTTAAGGTGCTTGCCTACAAAGGCAAAGGACCCAGGTTTGATTCCCCAGGACCTATGTAGCCAGATGCACAAGGTGGCGCATGCATCCTGGTATTCGTTTGCAGTGTGGCTAGAGGCCCGGGCACACCCATTCTCTCTCTCAAATAAATAAATAAAAATATTAAAGATAGAGCCGGGCGTGGTGGCGCATGCCTTTAATCCCAGCACTCGGGAGGCAGAGGTAGGAGGATTGCCATGAGTTCAATGCCACCCTGAGATGACAGAGTTAATTCCAGGTCAGCCTGGACCAGAGTGAGACCCTACCTCGAAAAACCAAAAAAAAAAAAAAAAAAAAAAAATTAAAGATAAATAAACATTCTCCAAAAGAGCAGGGAAGGGCGTCTTAGCGCAACTGCTAGGACAGAATGGCATGGGCTGAGTGACTTCAAACGCGGACATTTATCAGTGACAGATCTAGAGGCTGAGAGGTCCAGTGTCGTCCTGTGGGTCTTTCGTGGGAGTCTGCCTGGTGTCCTGGTGCTGCTGACCTCTCCCTGAGACTTCCTGTGCCTTCCCCTTCCTGTGCATGAGACCAGTGGAGGAGGGGCGAGTAATAGACATGAAATGCACAAGGCTTTGGTAGTTAATTATGTATTCAGCTATTTTGGTGGTGGAGAATGAAACCAGGGCTCCATGCATATCAAGCACTGAGCCACATGCCTAGCCCTCCTGCCTTCTTGTAAGACCACTGGTATCATTGTGATGGCCTGGCAAGCTCCACCTCCAAATTCTAACACATCGAGGGTTAGGGCTTCAATGTGTGGTTTTCAGTCCATAGCATGAGGGCTCACAGATGACCTATTGACATTATGCAGGGGAGGGGGGTAGAGGGAGGGAGGGAGCTGAGTGGTGAGAACTAGGAGGTCTTTGGGACCTAGGTATTCACCCCAGAATCAAGTAGAATTCTGCTGGTGATCCAGTCCTGTGGAAGCTGTTCAGATTTGGCCAGACAGAGGTGTACTTCTTCCAGCAAAAGCTCCCCCTGGAATTGCTCAGCTAAAGGAAGGAGGGATAAAGGGCACAAAAGGTTTTCCTGAACCCATCCCACATTCCCCACGTCTGAACATTGCATGCCAGGGTTGGGCTCTGTGACTCTGATCATGCTTTTGGCACATCTTTCATGTCTGGTACTATGAAGTGTAACAAGAAATGTGGCTTGGCAGGTATTGTACCAAAAAGAGATAGCAATCCTCATGGCCTTGGGTGAGGATGAGGATGGGCTTTTACTTCAAGCTCCTTTGAGTGTAAACTCACCTCATTCCAAAGGTAGTCTGTAAAGATCAGATCTGTCCTTGGACTGAATCAAATTGACTTGGAAAATTAAAACCTGTTGTCTGCAGGCTGTTCATTTCCAGAAGTAAAATTCTCCTGATCTTGGGGGTCTAGGAGAACCTTTTGATCAGTAGGACCTAAGTTTAAAACATAAGTGGCAGAAATCAGTCATTCTGCAAGGAGCTCTGACAGTAGTCAAGTATATTTCGTGAGTAAAATGAAACCACAAAAGTGAAAAGTACTAAGCTCAAGAATCAATCCAATCTGGGTGTGGTGGAACACACCTTTAAAGCCAGCACTCAGTAGGCTGAGGTCAGGAAATGTCTAAATTTGAGGCCAGCCTAGGCGTTCCAAGTCATCCTGGGCCAGCCTGAAGATACTACCCTAAAAAAAAAATCAATCTAAGATCTCACCAGGCTGTCACTGACTTTATTCTGAGGGAAAGGCAGGGTGGCTTCAAATTCTCTTTTTCTCATACACAACTGAATGTTCTACAAATGTGGGGGTCCAGAGAGGGGGGTCATAGGATTATAGCTCAGTGGCAGAATGCTTGCTTAGTATGTACAAGACCCTAGACTCATCAACATCAAAAAAACAAACAACAAAACACTCTTAAATGTTTCCGGGCTATTTGATTTTTTTATACTAATTGGTAAAAGAAGCAATATGTAGTCAGTATTTAGCTCCTTTCTTTAAAGAACATTATAATAGCAAATAAAAGAACTCAGTCAAGTATTTTAGGACAAGTTGAAGTCAAAGAGAGAGATGAAGAAAAAAACCCTTCAAGAGTACCATGGGGGGCGGGGAGCTGGAGAGGTGCTTAGTGGTTAAGGCACTTGCCTAGGAAGCCTAAGGACCCAGGTTCAATTCCCCAGTACTCACTTAAGCCAGATGCACATGGTGACACATACATCTGAAGTTCCTTTGCGGTGGCTGGAGGCCCTGGCATGCCCATTCATATTCATTCTCTCTCTCTCAAAATAAAAATTAAAAATAATCTCCCAATACTTTTTTCTTTTTAAGTGCATTGGAACATCAGTTCAGTAGATACTGACACGTCCCTCTGACAAATGTTTGTACCAAAGAGAAATGTCGAAATCCAACCCAGGGAAGAGCTAATACATTTTGTACATGTGTGCCAGGAAGATCGTACGACCAAGAAAAGAGGTCCACGTGTTTCTAAAAATGTGTTGATGCCAAGAGTTCATGGCTTTAGAGGCTGGGGCATAACTCAGTGAGAAAGCATTTGCCTGGTGTGTACAGGAACTGCATTTGATCCACAGCTTCATTGTAGGGGGAGGGGAGAAGGTGGGATAGGAGAAAAGGTAGAGGAGAAAGAAGAAAGAATAAAAGAAGGAAGAGAAGAAGAAAGAGGAGGAGAGGAGTTGTTGGTATTCAAGGTTTGGGTACTTGAATTTTACTACTCCATCCTGCTTGGATTATAGACTAAGAGAAATATGGACAGGGAGAAACAAAGCTGAGTTGGAAATTAAAGCAACGCGAGCCTAGATGGAAAGCAGCAGACTTTCTGCTCCCTGCAGAAGGCAAGGATTCCTTCCTTTCCTCCTGCCCCACCCCAGCGCAAGCACGCACACACGCACAGAGAAGCAAGAGGTTTTATTGCATGGCCTCAAGAGAAGAAAGAGACCATGTGGTCATGTCTTGAGCACTCTGGAATCCCACTAACTAGCATAATGAGCCCAATAAATGTACAATCAGATGAATAGTTCTTCCCTTTGCAGTGGACTTGGAAGAGAATGAAAGGATGGAAGGGAAGACTGGGAACTTTCTTTCCCCATGGGCAGAAATAGAATTTTGGCAAGAAGGCTCCAAAGTGCCATTGTATATTGGCATCAGTCACATGTATCTGAGGAGAAGATTGTACCCTGGGAAAAGTGTTTCGTTTTTTTTTGTTTTTTTTTTTGCCCCAGGCTGTTAATGTACAAAAGCCTTAAAGCCTAGGCTAGAGTTTAGAAACAAATAAGTTAATTAAAAGTATCAGAAGGAGGTGTGAGATTGTTGCTGAGCTGGAAGACACCGAGAAGGATTCAAACAAAGACTCTGTACTTCGCCTCACTGGGGCACCCATAGCTCCAAGGAAATGGTGGTGGGCCAGGCCTGAGTTAAAAACCGGGGCCTTACATCATCTCACTGGGTCTATTTTCACAGAAATCTGTCATTTCGAAGTGGCCTGTTTGACCATGTCACAGCCCAATGTTGCAATAGAGACAAGCAAGGAGAAAAGAAAGAAATTGCACACATCATATTCTTAAGGAAGTTGGACAGCCATGAAAGCATCAAGAAGGAAATCAAATAGTGCCGGGCCGGGGGGGGGGGGGAGGGAGGGGAGGAGAACCCTTTCAGGTGTAAGAGGAACACCTATTTTCTCCTTGGTAGGGATGGGCAAAGGAGGGTTGGTATGTGCTGGATGTGAGCTAAGGGAGTGGCTTGGTCCAGAAGGAAGGTTCCAGGGAAAGCAGAGACTAGGAGAGCTGTTGGCAGCAAAGAATTGGCTGACAGATTTAAAGCTGGAGGAGCCCCAAAGGCAAGGTCTGTTTTCCCACAAGATGTTTTCTGAATTCTGGGGGCAACATAGGCACTCTAGACTAATCTAAAAAGGCAAAAGAAAAACTCTCACAGTCTTGGGTTATGTAGGAGACAAGATCCTTCTGGAAGAAGGGACTTGTAGCAAATGTTTACTGAGTCTTCCCCTAAAGATACTTTGCAGATTTTGTTTAGAGAGAAGGAGAGAGAATTGGCACACCAGGGCCTCAGCCACTGCAGCTGAACTCCAGATGCTTGCGCCACCTAGTGGGTGTGTGCAACCTTGCACTTGCCTCACCTTTGTGTATCTGGCTTAGGTGGGATCTGGAGTCGAATGTGGGTCTTCAGGCTTCATAGACGAGTGCCTTAACAGCTAAACCATCTCTCCAGCCCAAGTCTTCTATTTTGATGTCTTTCTTTCCTCTTACTTCTTCTCCTTCTCTTCCTCTGGTTGATGACCAAGTATCCAAGCAGATGAGTTGATGGGGGACATTTCATATTCAATCCAAAAGTTGCTATGTGAAGATTTTTAGACTTTTTCTCTAAATATTTATATCTTATAGATCTCCCAACCCTCAAATCTCTACCAAGTCCCCAGACCTGAATTTCATATCACATAGCACAATATGGGCTTTCCCCCTCATATCAAGTGGAAATTCATTATAAAATATTAGGGGAATTAGTATATAACTCAGAAAGCTCAAGTTATGGGACATAAATGCTTGAAGAACAAATAAATGAAAGGAACTCTGAAATAGAAGCCACGACAACTATTGAATGTTAGTTACAATGCTGGATGAAACAGTGATTTAGAATTTCTTTTTCTTTTTCTTTTTTTTTTAGTTTACTTACTAGAGAGAGAAAGTATGGATGTACCAGGATTTCTTACTGCTGTAAATAAACTCTAGACATCTGGGCCACTTTGTGTATCTGGCTTTAAGTGGGTACTTGGGAATCGAGCCCAGACTTTGTAAGCAAGTACCTTTAACCACTGAGCCATCTCCACAGCCCATAGAATTCCTGTGTAGGAATGATCTAGAGATCTCATGAGATGGAAGGAGAGCCTGCTGTCTGGGACGTTTCATGTCTGGTTACATTTTGGTCACTTTCTTCCCTGGTCTCTGGGGTGTTTCTTTTTTTTCTCAATTTTTATTAACATTTTCCATGATTATAAAAAATATCCCATGGTAATACCCTCTCCCCCACACACTTTCCCCTTTGAAATTCCATTCTCCATCATATCCCCTCCCCATCTCAGTCAGTCTCTCTTTTATTTTGATGTCATGATCTTTTCCTCCTCTTATGATGGTCTTGTGTAGGTAGTATCAGGCACTGTGAGGTCATGGATATCCAGGCTATTTTGTGTCTGGAGGAGCATGTTGTAAGGAGTCCTACCCTTCCTTTGGCTCTTATATTCTTTCCGCCACCTCTTCCGCATTAGACCCTGAGCCTTGGAAGGTGTGATTGAGATCTTACTCAGTATGCCAATCACTTCTTTCCAGCACTATGATACCTTCTGAGTCATCCCAAAGTCACTGCCATCTGAAAAGAGAAGATTCTCTACCCAAAGTGAGAGTAGCATTAATATAAGGGTATAAATATTAAGAGAAGTGCTTACTGGGCAGTTTGATAAGCATAGTATATACATTTTTCCAGACATCAGCCGATGTTACACCCCTAGGGCTCATGACTACCCCTGTTTTAAGTTTTCAGTACCAGGAATGTGTTCCCCCTCATGGAGCAGGCCTCCAGTCCAATTGGAGGGCAGTTGGTTTCCACCATGACAGACATGCCACTATTGCACCATTGGATCCTTTGGCCTGGCTGGCCAATTGTAAGGCTTGCAATGTCCACTGTTGAGTATCTTCACTGGTGGTATCTCTTTCTCCCATTGAACTACATGTAGAATGGCTTCTTCCAGCTTTCTGTCAGCTGGTTTACATGGAGGAGGTTATCAGCTCAGTTCTAGCAGGATTTCTCAGTGGTCTTGCAGCCCAAGTGTGTAGAGTCTTTAGCAATAGGTTCTTATCATGTATTCCTGGTGGGAAACCAAGGGCCTTGGCAATGGCTTATAATGTTTTGGGGGCATCAGAGACCTCCCTGGCCAACAACTCACTGGAGGTATCCTATCCCTGGCACTGAAAATTTTCAAACAGCGATCTATGGCTCCTGAGTGTTCCATTGTCCAAAACTGGAGGATTCCATATGATTTATTTGCATCCTCTTAGATTTTGATTAGCCCTTCTCCACCTTTCCTTTATTCAATCTCTTCCCCTGACCTCTGACCTGGATAATCATATTTTTTTTTGGTTTTGTTTTGTTTTTGCTCTTGTTTCTTTTCTCTCATAAAATGTAGGAGTTTGTTAGAAGTTAGCTAATATTTGTCTAGGTTAAAAGTTTCTCCTTTACACTAACCTAATCTCTTTTTATTCCTGTCTATGCTTTCGGTCCCATTGTGCTTATCGTAAGTGCTGTTGCTCTGATATCTGGCAAAATGAACAATTCATTGATTTCAGTGAGGTGATACCAAATGTGGTTAATAGTCATGTCTGGAGGTTAGCCGGAAGCGTTGCTTATTCACAATTATACCGGTCATGGTTAATAAAGCATTGGGTGAATAATAGGGTCACTTGAATATTCAAAGAATGCCAAATAAAGGTCTCTGTCTTAGCTGTGGTTTCCATCCAGTGAGCATGGAATAGTTCCCTGGGCCTGGGGGGAAAAGAACCTCCTCTCAACTTATACGTTGTGCATTAGGTTTCCCCCTTGAACCTGAAAATGCAGCCAGATTGGGAGACTGTCATATACCTCTAGCTCTGGGGCCTGGAGGAGAGCCAATCTGTGTTCCCTGGAGACGTGGCAGAGCAGTCACCTTGCAGCTAGCTGGGGGAAGTAAGTCTTGCACCTTGATGCCGGCGCTGGAGGTGAGGAACAATGACTGTGCATGTTGTCTTTGAAGCAGTAGTTCCAAAGCCATGGTACACTTGGCATGGCAGATAACTGATACGGCTGACTTTGTCTGCTAGCACTTTCCATGCCATCTTTTTATTTATTTATTTTTAAAATTTTTATTAGCATTTTCCATGATTATAAAAAAATATCCCATGGTAATTCCCTCCCTCCCCCCCACACACTTTCCCCTTTGAAATTCCATTCTCCATCATATTACCTCCCCATCACAATCATTGTACTTACATATATACAATATCAACCTATAAAGTACCCTCCTCCTTTCCTTTCTCTTCCCTTTATGTCTCCTTTTTAACTTACTGGCCTCTGCTACTAAGTATTTTCCTTCTCACGCAGAAGCCCAGTCATCTGTAGCTAGGATCCACATATGAGAGAGAACACGTGGCGCTTGGCTTTCTGGGCCTGGGTGACCTCACTTAGTATAGTACTTTCCAGGTCCATCCCATGTCATCTTTTAGAGACAAGGCCCCTTACTGTTTTCCAGCCTTGAAGTTCAAAGAGTGAGCTTTCATATCCTTGTATTCCTCTGCCCTTCAGGCTGCAGTAAGTTGGTCTAGGGCTCAATAAGAACTTTCTCTGTCATGCTTTTTCTTTTTTTTTTAAATTTTTTTGTTTATTTTAAATTTATTCATTTGAAAGTGACAGAGAGAGAAAGAGGCAGATAGGGAGAATGGGCGCACCAGGGCCTCCAGGTGCAGCAAACGAACTCCAGACGCGTGCACCCCTTGTTCATCTGGCTAACGTGGGTCCTGGGGAATGGAGCTTCGAACTGGGGTCCTTAGGCTTCGCAGACAAGCGCTTAACCACTAAGCCATCTCTCCAGCCCCCTTTTTCTTGTTTGGTTTTTCAAGGTAGGGTCTCACACTAGCCCAGGCTGACCTGGAATTCATTATGGAGACTCAGGGTGGCCTCAAACTCACGGCAATCCTCCTACCTCTGCCTCCCAAGTGCTGGGATGAAAGGCGTGCACCACCACGCCCGGCCCTTTTTCCTTTTTTGAATTGAGGATTTTTTTTTTTTCTTGGACATTTTTCTGTGGAGCTCTTTCTGGCTCCCACAGCAGAGGTGACAGGATAATGGTACAGAGCGGTACAGAATCTTAGCAACTTTCAAGTTCCTAGCCCCATTTGTTCTTTCCCTGTGAAAAGGGACTTTAAACAAGCATCACTGTGACTTTATGGGTTATGTTACCAGTTCTGCTGATCGAGTACAGTTAGTCAAATGCATGAGGCATTCATCACACACAGCTGTCTGTTACTAGTCCCTGAGCATATATGACTGACTAGCTCACACCCTGCCCAGGGAGGTCATATATCTGAGCAGGATTTGGCAGGTGCGGTGCCATGGGGACATAAAAGCCCCCAAGGAGAAGCGTCTAATTAGGTATATGGACAGGGGCCAAGTTCAGGAAATATTTTCCAGCAATGGACTTTTTTTTTTTTTTTTTTTTTTTTTTCTTGAGAGATGACTAGGAGCTGTGTGGGCAGGTCTGTGAAATGATTCCAGGCAAGGAGAAATCACTGAGCCAAGGCCGGGAGGTGCTGTGAGACTGTTTGAAAAACTCCAGGCTGTTGAGAGGAGAGCCCGTGGCTATAACCGGAGCTGCAGGAGCGGGTTCTGCCTGGCCTCCTGGGCATTGCTCGTTTCTTAAGAGCCATGTGCATTTACAAACAACTGGACAAGAAACCCGAGTTTCTGACTGTTCCCCGAATAGCTTTCTACTAACTGGACGGTTCCTACTAACCCCCTCTCCTTATTTCCCATCAACAGAAAAGTAGTCTTAGGATTAAAACGAATGTTTGCAAAACAAACCTGATCTGCTTTAAATCCCAACGTTTGTTTAAGTAACACAGAGGTTGTGACATTCGTTGACAAAGGCAGGAAGTTCAAAGCCCACAGCTGCGCACCGTACTGAATCCTGCTGCTCTTGGCATCCCTGGGCCGGTGTCGGGACCTGGCGTTTGTTACGCAGGTCCGCAAAGGAGACACAGTGCAGATGGCAATATTCTTTCTTCCTTGGGAGAAACAAATCATGTATTTCTAAAACTGCTTTTTCAGAGTAAGAACATAATTGGTAGCAATGGCTGTTACTTATGACTTTTCAAAGGCAAATACCAGAGGGGGGAAGAAAAGCTTTGTCAGAGGCAGAATTTAGCCATTTTAAGAGTTTTTTTTTTTTTTTTAAAGACTTTGGATGCTTTTGTTGACATTTTTGGAGGACAAAATGATCTCAAGCAGCATAACCACATGGAAGGTGTTTTTGGAGGGGCTTAAGGGTTTGGAGCGAGTCATGGCACCCTGCAGTAACCTCACCAAGGTAGGGTCCTTGATATCTAGGACCCAACTCAGCTCAGGAATGTTGAGAGCTTTTTATTTTATTTTTATTTTAAAGATTTCTTTTTGTTTATTTGAGACAGAGAGAGGGAGAGAGACAGAGTGAGAATGGATGCACCAGGGCCTCCAGCCACCGCAAACAACCTCGAGACGCATGCACCACCACGTGCATTTGGCTTACGTGGGGCCTGGAGAATTGAACCTGGGTTCTTAGGCTTCGCAGGCATGCGCCTTAACCGCTAAGCCATCCCTCCAGCCCGAGAACTTCTTCTCTGAGGAGTGAGTTTTGTTGGGATTACTTGCTGTTGCTCAGGTAAAAGAATTGCTGGGTACCACAGGGGACCAACCCAGTGTTTGATGGTGGACCATGTGACACCCCACCTAATGCCTTGCAGATGTGCTTTCTGCTCTTTTCTGGAGCTGAGGGTAAGGAACCAAGTGGAGATGGCCAGGTGGGCTAGCCTCCCCCACCAAGGCTGCTCACGTAGAAGCTGGCCTGGAGCTGCAGCTGAGTGGGGGCCATATGTGGTCTGTGTGTTGGGACCTAAGAGTTTATGTTAGCTCTCAGAGTGGCACATGGAACCCAGGCTCAGAAAAAAAACAGAACTGTAGCATGCACTCAGTTGAAGTCAGGAAACGTGAAACAGATCTGTGAGTGGATCAGCAATTAAGAAACACAACAGTTGAAGCCAGGTGTGGTGGCACATGCCTGTAATCCCAGCACTTGGAGGTGGAGGCAGGAGGACCAGGAGTCCAAGGTCCTCACAGGTTACATAATTAGTTCAAGGCCAGCCTGAGGTACCTGAGACCCTGTCTCAGATAAACAAAACAAAATTCAATAGTAGGCAGTTTATGGCACTCACACAGATAGGAGCCAAGTGGTTGGAGGAGCCCAAGTCAAGTAACAGGGCACTTGGGAAAGGGTCATGTTTTAAAAAATATTTTATTTTCTTAAAATATTTTAATTTTTATTTATTTGAGAGATAGAGATACAGAAATAGGCAGAGAGAGTGTGAATGGGTGCTCCAGGGCCTCCAGCCACTGCAAACAAACTCCAGATGCATGTGCCCCCTTGTGCATCTGGGTCGTGTGGGTCCTGGGGAGTCGAACCTGGGTCCTTTGGCTTTTCAGGCAAGCGCCTTAACCACTAAGCCATCTCTCCAGCCTGAACTTTCATTTTCTTATCTAATCCTAATTACTTTCCCAGCACCTCTAAGTTCCCTCGGTGTCTATAAACTGCCATCTTTGCCTCTGGAGGTTAAGTTCCTGCGTGAGTTGGGGCTCCATAGCAGTTCGTGGGCGTTCACTGCAGGGAGGCTCATTAGAAGCCTTGAAGCTTTAGTTAGGGCAAGGCAGTGGAAATGTAAGAGCTAAGAATTGAGGCAGAGGTGCTGGGGAGATGACCCAGCAGTTCAAGGCACTTGCTTGCAAAGCCTGCGGGCTCAGGTGCAATTCCCCAGTACCCATGTAAAGCCAGACACACGAAGTGGCACATTCAGCACCAGAGGACCTGGCATACGCCCCCCTTCCTCTCTCCTCTCTCTCACCCACCTTCTTCCCCTTCTACTGAATCCCTCCTTCCAACTAACTGTCTTTTCTATATTTTTAAAATTTTTTTGTTTATTATTTTTATTTATTTATTTGAGAGCAACAGAGAGAGAGAGTGTGCCAGGGCCTCCAGCCACTGCAAACGAACTCCAGATGCGTGCGCCCCCTTGTGCATCTGGCTAACGTGGGTCCTGGGAAATGGAGCCTTGAACCGGGGTTCTTAGGCTTCACAGGCAAGCGCTTAACCGTTAAGCCATCTCTCCAGCCCTGATTTTTTGTTGTTGTTGTTGTTTGCTTGCTTTTCAAGGTAGGATCTTGCTCTAGCCCAGGTTGACCTGGAATTCACTATGTAGTCTTAGGATGGCCTTGAACTCACAGTAGTCTTCCAACCTCTGCCTCCCTGAGTGCTGGAATTAAAGGCCAGCGCCATCATACCAGGCTACTTAGATTTTGTGTGTGTATATGTGTGTGTGGCGGGGGGGGATACCCACTGAATTTAATTAAAGTTGCTTGCATTAGCACAGGTGTGGAGTTGTTCATCAGAGCATATGCAATTTACCAGTGGCTACACCACTGGAAAAAAAAAAGTCTCCCCTCCCCCAGCAACCATTAACTTCCAATAACTCCTCTGGGGAGACATGGACACCTCCAGCTATCTCCTGTCCAGGACAGAAATGTTGATGGGCTCACCATTGTTCAGGTTTTATTCAGATAAAGATGGCCACCGTGAGGTCAGGTCATGAATGCAATACCCGTAGACATGAATTTGAGCCTCCACCCGGAGGGGTCAACATGTGGGAGCCGTTTACTCAGTGAGTAAGTGGGCTGGCCAGCTGCCCAGTGCCCGTCTCTTGGAGAGGCATTGTTGTCAGCTACTTGTCCTTTCTTATGGAGTGGCTTTTGCAAAATGGTAAGGCTGTGTGGACGTGTGCATGCACATGTGTGTGAAAATGCTTCCACACAAAGAACGGGCTGCTAGGGCTAGTGGTGTAAAGAAGAGTAGTCTAAGAAATTGGTGTTCCTCACTGACGATGAGAAAGCAATATACTCAACGCCCCAATTGTTCTCCCATAAAAGCAAGTTCCTGTGCTTTTGTGACAGAAACAAGTCAGGCTGATTTATAACGTTGCCATCAGCGTCGCCTCCAGCAGCAAGCTTGGGCAGAAATAGAGAACAGTGGAGAAGCTTGAAAAGGTGGCTTAGAAGAAGTGGGGGGGGGGGGTGGTTGGGGGAGGTAAACATTTCCAGGAAGGAACAGAAGGTGAATGACCAGCGAGGGCTGCTAGACCAAGCTTCTGTTCAAGTCAGGACTGGTTTGAACATTTGAAGATGTGCTTTTCTTGGCAAAAGATGCAGTTTACAGGAACACTCAGGCCAGCTGTGTGTCTCCCGGCAGAAAAGAACCTTCCAGACTAAGCTCTAGGAGCTCTTGGAGGTGCAGAGGCTCAAGCCTGGGGCTGGGAATGTGAACCCACAAGGGAGGTGGCCCCCTTCCTGAAGTCTGTGTGAATGAGGCAGCAAGAGAAGCCGAGCCAGGAAGGAGCCAGAGATAGGCATGGAAATTGGGCAGTGGTGAAAACAAGGAAGAAACAAGCCAGGTCTTTCACAAGCACAGGGACTTGTCCCAGGATGCCACACCCACTACAGCCGGCGTCCCTTGGCGGGATAGTCTACTGCAGGCTTGCCCCTCTGTCCATCCCAGAAAATACGGCCCAATCAGCACTGTCTCGGGAAACATCCAAGAAATCACAGAAGGAAAGAGAGGGCGGGAGGGATAGCTTAGTGGTTAAGGTGCTTGCCTGCAAAGCTAAAGGACCCTGGTTCGATTCCCCAGGACCCTCGTTAGCCAGATGCACAGGGTGGCGCATGCATCTCGAGTTCATTTGTAGTGGCTGGAGGCCCTGGTGCACCCATTCTCTCCCTCTCTCTCTCTTCCTCTTTCTCTCTGTCAAATAAAAATGAAAGAAAAGAGAAATGTCAAAATAGCTAACTTTGCTCAAGACTAAGGAAAGAAACAAAGGAGAAGAAAATGACATACAAGTGAGACCAGGGCCCGGGAGCCAGCTCAGCGGATAAAGCGCTTGCTGCTCAAGCTGGAGTGACCGAGTGCAGTCCTCAGACCCTGTGTAAAAACCCAGAAGCCATGGTGGGCTTCTGTAATCCCAGAACGCTGATGGTGAAATGGGAGGTGGAGACAGGATAATCTCCTGAAGGCCTTGGTGACTAGCAAGGAACACTAGAGTTAGAATCCAACATGAGACACCCTGCCTCAGACGAGGTGGACAGGTGAGAATCTACCTAAAAGTTGTCCTCTGACCACCACATATGTATACCATGACATATGTATACATATATATACCATGACATATGTGTGCCTGTACTCATACGTGCATATACAAATAAATGATAAATTATTTTTAAATTAATTAATTTATTTACTTGAGAGTGACAGAGAAAGAAAGAGGCATATCTATAGAGAGAGAATGGGCGCACCAGGGCCTCTAGCCACTGCAAACAAACTCCAGATGCGTGCACCCCCTTGTGCACCTGGCTAACGTGGGTCCTGGGGAATCAAGCCTCAAACTGGGGCCTTAGGCTTCACAGGCAAGTGCTTAACTGCTAAGCCATCCCTCCAGCCCTGATAAATTATTTTCAAAAGTGGTAATAAAAAGAACATAGTAAAATCAGGTATGCATGATGTAAAATAATACTTTGCCAAACAGGTAAATGTTAATGCCTAGGAAATATCTAGCTGAGTTATATTTTAGGAAAAAATGTAAAGGATGGGGCTGGAGAGATGACTCAGTGGTTAAGGCGTTTGCTTGCAATGCCTAACAGCCCTGGTTTGATTCCCCAGTACCCACATGAAGCCAGATGCACAAAGCGGTAATGCGTTCAGAGCTTGTTTGCAGTGGCTAGAGGCCCTGGCACACCCGTATTCATTCTCTGTCTCCTTGCAAGTAAATAAATGAAATACTTCAAAAAAAATGCACATGAGATACTTGCAGTAAGCAGAAGAAGAAGATTCTACTGGAATAGTGGTCCTTAAAGACGACTGCAATTGTAGGAGACAGTCCTGGGCCCGCACTCATGTCTTGCCTTGTCTTCACAGTCCAAATTAGCTTGGGAGGGGATCTCATTCATGTCAGCATACCTTGGTTCCAAGACCAGACAAGTGCATCTCAGCTGGAGTGCAAGTGTGAGGCGGCGTCACAACCGCACACCAAGTCCAGTGGTGGATGGAAACGGAGAACGGGGATGGGGGTGTACCTCCGTAGTCCCAGGACTTTGGAGGATCTCAGGTTCAAGGCCTTCCTGAGCTACATACCCCCCTTCCCTGGAAGAAAAGAGGAGGAAGAAGAGAGAGCAGGAAAAACATTTATCGTGTTACTGACTTTCTGACCTAGTTTTTACTTTGTTGCCCTGAAGACACTACACAGGTCTTTTGTATAGTCAAGAATTTTTTTTTTTTTTTTTTTTGCTGTAAATCAATACAGTGAAGCAAATAAAAAATTTTCAAAAGAACTCAAAACCTAAGGCAAGTAGGTCAACTACAAAGGTGTAACATCTTTTTAATTCATTTATTGATTTTTGGTTTTTTAAGGTAGGGTCTTGCTCTAGCCCAGGCTGACCTGGAATTCACTATGTTGCCTCAGGGTGGCCTAGAACTCAGTAGTTCTCTTACCTCTGCCTCCTGAGTGCAGGGATTAAAGGTGCACAACTCCATGTCCAGCATAAAATCTTTATTTAAAATTTATTTATTTGCAACTGAGAGAAACAGAGAATGAGGGAGAGAGCTTGAGAATGGGCATGCCAGGAACTCTGGCCACTGCAAATGAATGAACTATGCAAATGAATGTACACCACTTTGTGAATCTGGCCTTATGTGGGTACTGGGGAATTGAACCCAGGCTGTCAGGCTTTATAAGCAAGTGCCTTTAACCTCTGAGCCATTTCTCTAGCCCCCATAGCTTGCCAATTCTTTCTTACTTTTTTTTTTTTTTTTTTTTTTTTTTTTTTTGGTTTTCTGAGGTAGGGTCTCACTTTAGCCCAGGCTGACCTGGAATTCACTCTGTAGTCTCAGGGTGGCCTCGAACTCATGGCGATCCTCCTACCTCTGCCTCCCGACTGCTGGGATTAAAGGCGTGTGCCACCACGCCCGGCCTAGCTTGCTATTGCTACAGTGAAGGTTCTGGGGCGAGAGCTCCAGACTTTTTTCGGAGATGGTAGATGAAAGACCATGGTTGAAGACGGGGCTCTTTAAGCCTGCTCTTTCCTATGTTAGCTGCCTCCATCCCAGTTTGAAAGCCTCCGGGACAGCAGAGGACATCCCCTTGACTGGGGAGGAGGGAGGGTGACAAGTTTCTGAGTGCCTCCAGTGTGAGTGGCCCTCATCTCAGAAGGGCTGCACCCCACTTCTTCTCTCAGCAGGAATGCAGGTCCTCTGGGTTACTTTCCTCACAGAAGCTCTTTGCACTTGAACTCAGAATTCTGGAAACAAGGAACAGCTTGCCTTAACGTAGACATTTCTCTGTGTGGACAGAGTTGGGCCAGTGATAGACACATGATTGATATCAACCATTTACAGACACCCCTGGAGTCTGGGTACCATGACTGCCGTTTATAAGAGTGTTTTCTAGAATTTCTGGCTCTGAGAGATGTGAAGCCAATCTCTTCTCCCCGCTTTGATTCCTTGGGCTTACAAGTTAAAAATGATTTAACTGGGGCTGGGGAAATGGCTTAGTGGTTAAGGTACTTGCCTGCAAAGCCAAAGGACCAAGGTTCAATTCCCCAGGGCCCATGTAAGCCAGGTGCACAAGAGGGTGCACACATTTGGAGTTTGTTTGCAGCAGCTGGAGGCCCTGGCACACCTATTCTTTCTCTGCTCATTTCTCTTTCCCTCTCAAATAAATAAATAAAAATAAAATATTAAAAAAATGATTTAGTTGCTTTCTTCCCCAGGTGGTACCTGGCTTCTTAGAATGGGAGCATTGCTCTGGAAAGATCAGGACATTAGGAGGAGAGTGAGAGATAATGCTCGGACAAGACAGGTCGGCAGACAAGTTTTCATCCTGAGGATCTGGGCGCAGGTCTGTGAGCACCCTGACCTTGGAGATGAATTCTGTGCTTTGAGACAGGATGGAGATACTGTTGTTGAGATCCCCCTTCTTACAGAGAGAGATGGGGGGCGGTGATGGTTAGCCTCTGTACCTTCTCTTTTGCGGAGTTTGGATGTTAAGTGCTTCTTTGAAGATTCCCATGTCCAAAACAGGCCAGGCCTCAGCATTTTTTTTCACACCACATTCACATGTGAGTGCATTCACATGTGCGTGCATGCATGCATGCATGTGTGCTGTATTTTTGGAATTACTATTTTTACTTTTTTTTAGATAAATATATAGAGAGAACTGGCACTCCAAGGCCTCAGCCACTGTAGTCAAACTCAGACTTTTGCGCCACCTAGTGGGCATGTGCGACCTTGTGCTTGCCTCACCTTTGTGCATCTGGCTTACTTGGGACCTGGAGAGTTGAACTGGGGTCCCTTGGCTTTGCAGACGAGTGCATTAACCACTAAACCATCTCTCCGGCCCTATTTTTACTTTTTACAAAGGTTGTAGTCTTATATTCCCTCTCCCAGAGGGCTCTCCTTAATAGGGTTATTGGTGTTATTAACGTTAGGTAGTTGAGGCCTCAGTCAGTATCTGTCGCACCACATTCTTTTCTCTCTCGCTGGCCACGCTAAACGTAGAGTACAACGATGTGCTGGGCAGGAGAAGGGGCACACAAGATGGAAAGAGATGGCTCATGTCAAAGGTTGGAAATAATATGATCAAAGCCTTTGAGCGATGGCTTTTGAGGTCTGCCAGACTCCCACTGTGCTGATGGCCTCTGTTGACATTATTTCTGCAGGTCACCACAGCTGGCTTGTCACTGTTGCTGTTTGATGTGATCCTGACCCGCACAACCATGGGATGGTAAGTCTTGCGCAGAGAGGGAAATGCAAATATGCAAGAATAGTAATTTAAAAATTTTTTTTGTTTATTTTTATTTATTTGAAAGTGATGGGCAGAGAGAGAGAGAGAGAGAAGGAGGCAGATAGAGAGAGAGACAGAATGGGCACGCCAGGGCCTGTGGCCACTGCAAACAAACTCCAGACACGTGTGCCCCCTTGTGCATCTGGCTAATGTGGGTCCTGGGGAATCGAGCCTTGAACCGGGTTCCTTAGGCTTCACAGGCAAGCGCTTAACCGCTAAGCCATCTCTCCAGCCCAAGAATAGTAATTTTTGCTCATATGTTGAAGAAAGGATGTATGCGTTCAGCCTGACCTACAGCCTGTATTAGTTAAACGTTCTACTTACATGTTTGCTCATTTAATTGTGGTGTGAATCCTTGAACACAGGGTCTTGTGTATTATAGGCAAGCACTACATGCTGAGACACACCTCCAGCCCACTCTTTTTTTTTTTTAGATGTGGTGTGTGTGGGGGGATGTTTTGAGTGAAGAGTCTCACGCTGTAGCCCAGGCTGGCTTTGAACTTGCAACAGTCTTCTTGGCCCCGGCCTCCCAAGTGCTTGGATTCCAGATGAGTGCCACCACACCTTCCTTTCCTCCTTCTTTACTATCATTGATATATGCATGTACACTCGGAAGAACACACATGTCACGTTTACACAGCTCATACAATATGTAATAACATGTACAATATTGCACACGTATACATACAAGGTTCCCTTACACAATTTAAACCCCGGTATGTTTTTAACAAATGAACATTATATACATAGTCTAACTGCTGTACAGTTCAGAACATTTTCTGGACAGCTCTCAACATCTCACCCACAGGAGAGTCCCCACTACTGGTAAACCACCGCTGGCTCTTTGGTTTCGGGGGTAGGTTAGGAATTGGCTATCTCTTTCAGTCCCCCTTACAGATACCAAAATCCACTAGTACTTAAGTCTCATACATAAAATCGTGCAGTGTTCAACAGATAACTTACACACATCCCCCTGGATGCTTTTTTATATATATGTATTTGAGAGAGAGAGAGGTAGATAGAGAGAGAATGGGTGCACCAGGGTTTCTAGCCACTGCAAATGAACTCCCTTCCTTTGGCTCTTACATTCTCTTCGCCACCTCTTCCACATTAGACCCTGAGCCCTGGAAGGTGTGATGGAAATATTGCAGTGCTGAGCACTTTTAAAATTACTATAAATAGGCTCTATCAATTGAGCCCAGAGCTCACTGATTCAACTAGTCTAGCTGACTAGCTCCCTCCCCAGGGATACCCTGTTTCTGCCTCCCTCTGCTGGGACTATAGGTGGCTCCCATGCCCACCTAGCATCTACATGGTGCTGGGGACCCAAACGCTGACTTCACTCTCATTTGCGCAGCAAGCGCTTCACCCACTGAGCCATCTGCCCAGCACCCTAATTTTTAAAAAAGTTTTATTTAGTAATTCACAAGCAGAGACAGATTGGAGAGAGATGGACCGAGATTTAGAATAGGTCCGCCAGGGCCTCCAGCCTCTGCAAACAACTCCGGATACATGCGCCACCTTGTGCGTCTGGCTTACGGGAGTCGTAGGGAACTGAACCTGGGTCCTTTGGCAAACGCCTTAACCACTGAGCCATCTCTCTAACCCTAAATTCTTGACAGTATCTTTCTCTCTTGCCCATATAGCTTTATCAATCATATTTTGTATAGAATTTCAGAATGAATCAAAGAAACCCAGGTGTTGGCCTGGGCGTGAGAAATCGGAGTGGGGAAGTCTGGGGCAGGAAACATTAAGTGAGCTGACCAAGGGGGAAGTTTCTAAGAGCCTATGACTCCAGGCTGCTTCACATCCTGTGGACTGGAGAGCATGCCTTGAACAAAATGGGCAGAAGGGCTGTATATGCCCAAATCAAGAAAGCAGTCTGTGCGGTGATTGCAAAAGGAACCTTGACTCTGGAATTTCCTGCATTTTTAGAACTCTTGAGGTTAGTTAGGGATGGTGTTTTCAGCCTCTGGGAATTTTTCAGCCACAAAGTGAACAAACAAAAGGGGTTTACTCAACAGTAATTCTGTCCTGCACAGAGCTGGTGGTTTTATCTATACACTGGACGAGTCCGAGCATGGCTAGGTGACCAGTTCTCAGGCCCCAGATAGGAGTGTCTGGTCTTTGGCTTCTGAGAATTTAAACCAATCAGAAGTCACAAAAAGGGCTGGAGAGATGACTTAGCAGTTAAGACACTTGCCTTCAAAGCCTAAGGACCCAGGTTTGATTCCTCAGGACCCAGGTAAGCCAGATGCACAAGGGGGCACATGCATCTGGAGTTTGTTTATAGCAGCTGGAGGCCCTGGCACACCCATTCTCTCTCTCTACCTGTCTCTGTCTCTCTCTCAAACAAATGAATTTTTTTTTTTTTTTTGGTTTTCGAGGTAGGGTCTCACTCTAGTTCAGGCTGACCTGGAATTCACTATGTAATCTCAGGTGGCCTTGAACTCATGGTGACCCTCCTATCTCTGCCTCCTGAGTGCTGGGAGTAAAGGTGTGCGCCACCACACCCAGCGAATAAAATATTTTTAAAACAAATATCACAAAAAGCTGAGGCTATTCCAGGTCAGCCTGGACCAGAGTGAGACCCTACCTCGAAAAACAAAAACAAACAAACAAAAAAAAGCTGAGGCTATAGGCTTTGTTGTTGTTGTTTTCTCATTTATTAAAAAAAAGGATTTTTAGGGGCTGGAGAGATGGTTAGTGGTTCAAGTGCTTGCCTGCAAAGCCTAACGACACATATTCAACTCTCCAGATCCCACATTAACCAGATGCACAAAAATGAGGCAAGCACAAGGTTGCTGATGACCTCACATCCATTTGCTTGTATGTTTATTCATTTCACTCAAGTGTTGTGCTGGGCTCTGAGGCTCTTCAAGCCCTGACTTTAGAGGGGTTCAGATGCTTTTGTTGTTATCAATGGGGGCGGGGGAGGGGCGGGGAGAGGGACAGTAGCTTAGCTGCACATAACCAGCAGTGTAAAATAGGGTTTCTCAATTTCAGCCCCATCGGTATTTGGGACCAGATAGTTCTTTGTTGGGCGGGTGCCCAGCTGGATAACAAGCAGCCATCCTAAGCTCCCAATTCACTCGATGCTGGTAGCACCCTCTCACTTATAATGGAAAATGTCCTTGAAATATTTCAGAGTATTCCATAAGAGGCAAAATTAGCTCCATTGGAAATTACTGTAGTTAAAATTCATGGAAGTGGGCTGGAGAGATGGCTTAGCAGTTAAGCGCTTGCCTGTGAAGCCTAAGGACCCCGGTTCGAGGCTCGGTTCCCCAGGTCCCACGTTAGCTAGATGCACAAGGGGGCGCACGTGTCTGGAGTTCGTTTGCAGAGGCTGGAGGCCCTGGCGCGCCCATTCTCTCTCTCTCCCTCTATCTGTCTTTCTCTCTGTGTCTGTCGCTCTCAAATAAATAAATAAAAAATTTTTAAAAAGAAAAAAAAAATCATGGAAGTGAATGAAGAAAAATGCTTTTGGCAGTTGCAACATAATCCTATGGAATTTGCTCATTATTATTATTATTATTGTTATTGTTATTTGAGAGAGAGAGGCAGAGAATGGGCATGCCAGGACCTTTCAGCCGCTGTGAACAAACTCCCGATGCATGCACCCCCTTTTGCATTTGGGCAACATTGTGCGCTTGTGTCACTGTGCGTCTGGCTACGTGGGACTCGGAGATGCCAACATGCATTCTTTGCAAGCACGTGCCTTAACTGCTAAGCCATCTCTCTAGCCCTTGCTCAGCTTTTGATTAGGGATTTAAATCAGCCCGGGCATCAAGTCCTTGGCAGCACCTCTAGCCGCTTGGGCTTGGGGAGTTGCCCTGACTGCAGACTTACACCCCCCACCCCAGGCTGTGAGCACTGCTTGCGGAGAAGCCAGGCTCTCTTGCCACTCCCACTGTGAGGCCAGCATCTCAGACCTGCCGACTCTACAACAAGCAACAAGCTTTACTGCTACCATGCCCCAAAATAACTATCAACCCAAGTACCTAACATTAGTTAACGTTCAAAGTCTTTAAGTAAAAACAGCTGCGGAGGCTGGAGAGACGGTTCAGTGATTAAAGGTGATTTCTCATAAAACCCTGACAGCCTGAATTCAGTTCCCCAGTACCCGCGTAAAGCCACACCCACAAAGCAGTACACACATCTGGACTTAATTTGCGATGGCAGGAGGCCCTGGTGTGTCCATACCCGCTTTCTCGCCCGCTGTGTCTGTCTGTCTGTCTTTCCAATAAATAAAAATATAAAAGCTGGTCTTGGCCAGCCAATTGTATTCTTCTTTATTTGTAAATAAATTTGTGGGGCTGGAGAGATGGCTTAGTGACTGAAGCACTTGCTGGCAAAGCCAAAGGACCCAGGATTGATTCTCCAGTACCCAGGTAAAGCCAGATGCACAAGGTGACACATGCATCTGGAGTTCCTTTGTGGTGGCTAGAGACCCTAGTGTGCCTCTTCTCTCTCTCTCTCTCTACCTGTTTCTCTCATTCAAATACATAAATAAATAACATATATACATATATTTTTAAATGAAGAAAGGTCATATGTGTGAGTATGTGTATGCATATTTTGTGTTAATACACATATGTGCTTGTATGTGCGTGTGTGTACGCGTGGAGGCTACGGTTCATATCAGATGTTTTCCTCTATTGCTTATTTCTATGAGATTGGGTCTCACTGAAGCTGAAATCACTGATTCCACTAGGCTGGCTGGCCAGCAAGCCCTAGGGATTCTTCTGTCTCCGCCTTCCCAGCACTGGGATTACAAGTGAGCGCCACCGTGCCAGGCATTTTATTATGTGGGTGCTGAAACAAGCTCATGCCCTCACACTTGCATAGCAGGCACCTGACCACTGAGCCACCTCTCCAGCCCCCTTTTGTATTTGACAATTTTATGCATGCATGTAATGTAATTTGCTCATATTCATCCTCCAGTACCCTCTCTGGTCCCCCTTTCTGTCCTGTTGAAACCCTCCCTTTTCTCAGTGAGCCTCCCATGGCTGTCTTGTGTGTGACCCAGTGGGTTTAATTTGGGTTGCTTACATACGCATGGGCTACTTTGCAGTGGCTACACCACCGAGGAAAATGTCTCATAGGCTGGAGAGATGGCTTAGTGGTTAAGGCACTCAACTGCGAAGCCTAAGGACCCAGGTTCGATTCCCCAGGTCCCATGTAAGCCAGATGCACATGGTAGTGTGTGTGTCTGGAGTTTGTTTGCAGTGGCTAGAGACCCTGGTGTTCCCGTTCTCTCTCTCTAATAACTAAATAAAATAAAACAAAAAAAATTTTAAAAAGAAGGGCTTGAGGGATGGCTTAGCAGTTAAGGCATTTGCCTGCAAAAGCCAAAGGACACAGGTTTGATTCCCCAGGACCCATGTTAGCCAGATGCACAAGGGGCACACGCGTCTGGAGTTCGTTTGCAGTGGCTGGAGGCCCTGGCACGCTCATTCTCTTTCTCTCTCTCTCTCTCTCTCTCTCTCTCTCTCTCTCTCTCTCTCTTCCCCCCTCCCTCCCTCCCTCTTTCTCTGTCAAATAAATTAATTAAAAAGAAAATGTCTCCTCATCCCCAGCAGCCATTAGGAACTGAGGGAGAGGTGGGACCTCATGAGTCCCTCTCTGTAGCAACCATTATCTGCCTATGACTCCTCAGGGCGGCTGCGGGGGAGGGCTCACCCATGACAGAATGGTGACAGGATCCATCTTGGGCAGGTCTTGTGCAGTGAACCTCAGCTGGTGTTCAATGGCTATGTCATGTTTGCAAGACAGTGCTTCATAACCTCCTCCCCTGCCTGGGGCTCTTACATTCTTTGTGCCTGTCTTTTCCCTAAGCCTTGGAGTGATATTGACGCCCCAATCCAGGGGTGAGCACTTGACAGTCACTTCTTGTCAGCACTTTGACCTGTTAGGAACAGCACTGAACTGTGAGCAGAAACATCAATATTGAGAAGGTGGTTTGATGGGTACAACTTGTCTATTTAGCTAAACAGCCATGCTAGGCTCCCCATTAGGACCTGTCCCCTAACCTAGCCATGGGCTTTTGATCAGGTTTACATTACCAGACATGAATTCTCTCCTGTAGAGTCAACTTCCAGTCCAATCAGAAAGTGGTTAAAAAGTCATGCCATTTCTGCGTGAGAAGGAAAATACTTAGTAGCAGAGGCCAGTAAGTTAAAAAGGAGACATAAAGGGAAGAGAAAGGAAGGGAGGAGGGTACTTAATAGGTTGGTATTGTATATATGTAAGTACAATGATTGAGATGGGGAGGTAATATGATGGAAAATGGAATTTCAAAGGGGAAAGTATGGGGGGGTAGGGAGGGAATTACCATGGGATATTTTTTTATAATCATGGAAAATGCTAATAAAATTTTTTAAAAAAAGGAATGTAAGTGTTAAGAGGGAACTGACCGCATAAATTATGGCATTTCCACACAATGGAATATTATGCAATTATAAAAAGGCAAAGAGAGGGTGGGGAGGTTGCTCAGTGGTTAAAGGCACTTGCTTCAAAGCCTGCCAGTATAGTTTTGCTATTCTTATAAAGAAACAGAAAAGAAATATATATATATATGTATGTATATATATATATATATATGTATATATATATACATATATATATAAAATATATATATATATACAAATATTTGTAGTTTTTAAAAATCTATGATAGGATGAGAAAAAAATCAAAAAGCAGTAGTTATCTGTCATAGGTGTGAGGGTGGATGGAAGATGAGCATGGAGTCGTGTCTTGTAATAAAGATCTTTTTTTAAATTTTTTTTTATTTATTTATTTGAGAGCGACAGACACAGAGAGAAAGACAGATAGAGGGAGAGAGAGAGAATGGGCGCGCCAGGGCTTCCAGCCTCTGCAAACGAACTCCAGACGCGTGCGCCCCCTTGTGCATCTGGCTAACGTGGGACCTGGGGAACCGAGCCTCAAACCGGGGTCCTTAGGCTTCACAGGCAAGCGCTTAACCGCTGAGCCATCTCTCCAGCCAAAGATCTTTTACATTAAAAAAAAAAATCTCCCCCCTCTGAAGGAGTATCGTGAGATATTGTCCCCCCCATACAGAGACTTCTGAACTCATGATTCCACCAGAAATATCCATCACCTCACGGAGGAATGCCCTCAGTGCAATGAGGTGGGAGGAGAGGGAACGTAAGGGTGTAACCTGATGGGAACATGACCAATAAGCAATATGTTAGTATATAAATAAATCAATAAAAATTCAAAAAAGTGGGCTGGAGAGATGGCTTAGCGGTTAAGCTCTTGCCTGTGAAGCCTAAGGACCCCGGTTCGAGGCTCGGTTCCCCAGGTCCCACGTTAGCCAGATGCACAAGGGGGCGCACGCGTCTGGAGTTCGTTTGCAGAGGCTGGAGGCCCTGGCGCGCCCATTCTCTCTCTCTCCCTCTATCTGTCTTTCTCTCTGTCTGTTGCTCTCAAATAAATAAATAAATAATTAAAAAAAAATTCAAAAAGTCATGCCAGGACTGCGCCAGTGGGCACATCTTGCCCGGAAGGGAGCTGGCGTCGCATTCAAGGCTCACAGGTGAGGTAGACAGCTGGTGGCTTTTCTCCCCTGCAGCCTGCATAGTACCTTTTGGCACTGCGTTAGCCATCAAGGCAGAAGTTGCCAGCTTGCTTTGTTTTCTGTGCCTGCAGTCCAGCTTGTGGTGTCTTCGGCTTTAGAGTCTTACCATCTAGTTCTGGTGGGCAACCAAGACCAGACGATAGCCTGTATTGTTTGTTTTGGGGTCCACTGGGTCCTCCTTGACCAAGAGCACATAGGGAGGTTTTCTCAGTGCTGGCACCATGGCTTCTGGAAGCATCTATCTACCTGTGCATGGATGGTACTTCCACTCAATCTCTCTCTCTCCCTCCCTCCCTCCCTCACTCCCTCCCTCACTCACTCCCTCCCTCCCTCCCTCTTTCCCTCTGTTTTTCAAGGTAGAGTCTTACTATAGCCCAGGCTGACCTGGAATTCACTATGTAGTCTCAGGCTGGCCTCAAACTCATGGCGATCCTCCTACCTCTGCCTCCCAGTGCTGGGATTAAAGGCGTGCGCCACCACACCTGGCTACTCAGACTCTTAACTTACATTTTTTAGTTAGCCAGTAGGTTTCTTCATGTTGTTTTTTTCATACAATGCTTAGGGGTTGACCCTCTTCTCCCCTCCTTTCCCCTATTTTCCCATCCTTGCTTAAATCTTTTTTATTATACAAAGTCCTTTTCAGGGCTGGAGAGATGGCTTAGCGGTTAAGCGCTTGCCTGTGAAACCTAAGGACCCCAGTTCGAGGCTTGATTCTCCAGGACCCACATTAGCCAGATGCACAAGGGGGCGCACGCATCTGGAGTTCGTTTGCAGTGGCTGGAGGCCCTGGCGCACCCATTCTCTCTCTCTCTCTCTCTCTCTCTCTCTCTCTCTCAATCTCTCTGCCTCTTTCTCTCTCTCTCTCTCTCTGTCGCTCTCAAATAAATAAATAAAATAAATAAACAACAACAAAAAAAGGTCCTTTTTAGCCAGGCGTGGTGACACATGCCTTTAATCCAAGCATTTGGGAGGCAGAGGTAGGAGGATCACCATGAGTTTGAGGCAACCCTGAGACTACATAGTGAATTCCAGGTCAGCCTGGGCTAGGGCAAGACCCTACCTCAAAAAGTCACCAGAAAAAAAAAATCTGTTTTAAGCCCAGTAATTTAAATATCCAGATTTCAATTTAATTATTCGTGTTTTAAATAACAAAATTTTAAAGTGTATATTGATACTAATTTCCTCTGTTTTAAAAAGTCAGCATCTCTCCTCCCCCATTTCTCTCTCTCTCAAATAAATAAAATAAAAACTCAGCAACGGAAGTTTAGCACATATAAGAGGGAAGAATTCTGACCTGTGAGCGAGTGAAGTAGAATTAGTCATACATCTCCTCTCAGAAGCTCCTCTAGATCATGCTCTTCTTTTTATTTTTTAAATTATTTATTTATTTATTTATTTGAGAGCGACAGACACAGAGAGAAAGACAGATAGAGGGAGAGAGAGGGAATGGGCACGCCAGAGCTTCCAGCCTCTGCAAACGAACTCCAGACGCGTGCGCCCCCTTGTGCATCTGGCTAATGTGAGACCTGGGGAACCGAGCCTCGAACCGGGGTCCTTAGGCTTCACAGGCAAGCGCTTAACCGCTAAGCCATCTCTCCAGCCCCATGCTCTTCTTTAGAGTGGCTTTGGATTATGACACTGAAAGAATAACCAAAATGTAGCTTCCTTGTCCTAAGGGTTTCATGAATAACTTTTCTTCTTTGTCCATCATTCATTGGGCCTGTTATTAATCATAGGTTACCCACCATCATGACTGCTCAGACTTGATCCTGGTACAAACCTCACCAACACCAAGGGTCTTCATAAAATGATCTTCAAGAGCTGGGTGTACCCAAAGAATTTCCAGCACTCTGGAAGCTGAGACAGGAGCATTGTAAGTTTGAGGCCAGCTTGTGCTACATAGTGAGACTCTGAATCAAGAAAAGCAAAAGGAAAAACCGAAAAACAAACCAACCAACCAACAAACAAAAAAGCCAGGCTGGGTTTGGTGGCACACGCCTTTAATCCCAGCACTCAGCACTGGGGAGGCAGAGGTAGGAGGATTGCCCTGAGTTTGAGGCTACCCTGGGACTATATAGTGAATTTCAGGTCAGTTTGGACTAGGGTAAAACCCTACCTTGAAAACTACAACAACAACAACAAAAAGTTATAAAAGAAATGATCTGAGTCTTCTTTGAGTAAAGATGTCATATTTCTTTGATTTTAGGACACTTTCTGGAAAGTTCTTAAATCTATACGTAGGAAAAATGAATTTAAGTGCAAAGTAAAAGTTTCCCTGATATATTCCAAAATACCTTTAGGATAATGGTGTCGAAAATGCATCAGTTTTCTATTTGAATTAATAATAAAACTATTGCAGCCTTATTTATTGATTGATTTGAGAGAGAGAATGAGACGAGGTGTACCAGGTCCAGTGCAAACAAACTCCAGACTTTTGCACCACCTTGTGCATCTGGCTTTATGTGAGTATTGGGGGATTGAACCTGGGTCCTTTGGTTTTGCAGGCAAGTTCCTTAACCACTAAACTACCTCTCTAGCCCTAAAACCTCTTTTTCTTTTTGAGAGAGAGAGAGAGAGAAAAGAAATAGAGAGAGAATGGGCACACCAGGACCCTTAGCCTACTGCAGACAGACTCCAGGCGCTTATGCCCCCTGTGCGACATTGCGTGCTTACGTCACTACATGTAGCTGCATGAGACCTGGAGATATGAGCATGAGTTCTTAGGCTTTGCAGGCAAGTGCCTTAACCACTGAGCCATCTCTCCAGCCCTGAAGCCTCATTTTTAAAAGATGTTATCTAAAGAGTGTTTTCTCAATAATTACTTAGTTAAGTTCATTACATCTCAAGTTGTGGCCTAATCATCAGATAAGCCATTAGGGAAAAATGCTTTAGTGAGGAAGAGGAAGAGGAAAAGCAAAGTACTTGGACTAAGAATGGGAAGTGGGGAAATATGTAAAGATTCAGTCGTACATTGAATAAATATGTATCCAGCGCCATGTTGGGTGCTGGGCCCTGCAGCTGGGGAAATGATACAGTCTCCATTTTGTCTGCTGAGTTCAGTGGGAATTAATCAGGTCACCCCAATAAAAGATGTAAGGTTGAGGGGCTGGAGTGATGGCTTAGTGGTTAAGGCACTTGCCTTTGAAGCCTAAGGACTCAGGTTTGATTCCCCAAGACCCACGTAAGCCAGATGCACAAGTTGGCACATGTGTCTGGATTTCGTTTGCAGTAGCTAGAGGCCCTGGTGTGCCTATTTTCTTTCTCTCTCTCTCAAATAAATAAAATATTAAAAAAAAAAAACTTTCAAAAAAAGATGTAAGGTTGAGGCCTTTGAAGGGAGAAGAGCTGAAAAGATGCTAAACTAAGTCTCTGGAGAGAAGCTAGACGTTCCTGGCCATATGCACTCTCCAAGCTGATGTTTATGCCTCAGTCACAGGAAGTGGCTCATCTCAGGAATGATGGGATTGCAAGATTCGCAGACGGGTCAGCCAAGCTGTGACTTAAATAGTTGTAATCCCATTAAGATTCCTGGACCCAGTGTCAGCTCCTGCTGCTGTTCAGAAAACAACATCAGAGTTCACCTCTTGGCTCTCTTCATAGCAAATAAGGCAAGGTTTGTTTTCATCTGAGCATTCACACAGCTCCTTAGGGGGTTTCATAAAGAAAACACCGCCCAAGGGATGAGTACAAGGGTACTGCACCCCAGCATCGTGCTTCTGAGGTTATGGGAGAGCAAGGCGCGGAGGGCCAGCGCCACCCTGCTCTGCTTGCTGGTGATTAAGGAGGATTCGTGGGAAGTGCAGAAAATGGCTGAAATAAATTAAAAGGCTCGTTAAACAGAGCTTTGCGCAGCCCTCTGTTTGGTTATTGACTGTGTGGGTGTCCAGGGACATGAGATGACACATGCTTTCCGTGTGTGTGTGTGTGTGCGTGCGTGCATGTGTGTGACTGAGTTTGGTCGAGAATTCACCAAATAGGTTAGATCAGCTGGCCAGCAAATCCCAGGGATTAAAAGCACATGTCACCATGCCCAGCTTATTTATTTATTTATTTATTTACTTATTTGTTGAGCTGGAGAGATGGCTTAGCAGTTAAGGCGCTTGCCTGCAAAGCCTAATGACCCCTGGTTCAGTTTCCTAGTACCCACGTAAAGCCAGATGCACAAAGTGGCACATTCATCTGGAGTTCATTTGCAGTTGCTGGTCGCTTCGTGTGCCCATTCTCTCTGTCTTTCTTCTCTCTCTCTTTCTCTGCTTGCATATAAAAAAAAAAAAAAAAAAAAAAAAAAACTCCTTTTCTCTTTTTCCCTCTTTTTTGTTTTTTTAGAGAAAGAGACAAACTCCAGACGCTTGTGCCATCTAGTGGGCATGTGCGACCTTGCACTTGCCTCACCTTTGTGCATCTGGCTTATGTGGGATCTGGGGAGAGATCAAACATGGGTCCTTAGACTTCGCAAGCACCTTAACCACTGAGCCATCTCTCCAGCACCAAAAGACCCTTTTTTGTTGACAGTTTTCATATGTATGTATAATGTGTTTTGATCATAATCTCCTCCCATTACTTTCTTTTGTTCCCCTCATTATCTCCCCTCCACTGACCCTCTTCCATTTTTGATGTCTTTTTGGGGGGCCCTCCTCTAGCACTCAGGATGACATGTTGATGGGCCCAATATCATGCAGCTCCTGTGCTGCTGTGAGGCCAAGCATGAAACAGCATGACTTAATATCTGGAAGATAGCATTGTAAGGCACTCCTTCCCATCCTTTGGCTCTTACATTCTTTCTGCCACCTCTTCCACAGTGGTGCCTGAGCCTTGGAGGGTGTGATAGAGATGTCTCACTTAATGCTGAACATCCACTGTCACTCCTTCTCAACACTTTGATGAGTTTTGAGTGGCTACCACCATCTGAAAAGAGAAGCTTCTTTAACCAAAAGTGAGGGCAGCATTATATATGGGCATAACTAAACATGCCAAGCTTCTTTTTGTTTTTAAACCACTAACTCTGATATAATGGATATGTTGCAAATTGGTCATATTCCCATTGAACTATAGTTTTTGTGTCCTCTCTCCCTGGACCGCATTCCACTGAGGGGTCATGAATAGACCCTAGAGGGAAGCTTTCACTGTTCTTTGGCTAAAAGGAGATGTTATGCCCATCAGAAAGTCTTCTATGGGGACTGGAGAGATGGCTTAGCAGTTAAGGCACTTGCCCGCAAAGCCCAATGACCTGGATTCAGTTCCCTAGCGCCCACGTAATGCCAGATGCACAAAGTGGCACAAGCATCACGAATCTGTTTGCAGTGGCTAGAGGGCCTGGCGCATGCACCGTTTTCTCTCTCTTCCCCTCCTTTCAAATAAATGAATAAAAATATTTCTTTTAAGTCTAGCTGTCTGCATTTAGCTCCTTTGATCCATGCTGCTCTTGATCTTAGCTAGAGAACCTGTTTTTTAGAGATGGCAGCAAATTCCAGGAAGACCCCAGACCCACCAGAGTGACAAAAAAAAAAAAAAAAAAAAGACAACTGACTGGTTGGCCTCTCTACCTCATCTACTGGCTTTTTTTTTTTTTTTTTTTTTTTTGGTGGGAGGGTTTCAAGGTAGGGTCTCACTCTAGCCCAGGCTGACCTGGAATTCAGTATGTAGTCTCAGAGTGGCCTCGAACTCATGGTGATCCTCCTACCTCTGCCTCCTGAATGCAGGGATTAAAGGTGTGTGCCATCACGCCTGGCTTTATTTTACTTTTTAGCAGATGTTCTGGGGATCTAACTCAGGTCCTCATGCTTGCAAAGCAAACAGTTTACTGACTAAGCTATAGCATGTGTGTTCTTTAAGAGATGCTAATGAGAACAGCATGTGCATGTTTCATGATATAGACGCTAGTTCCAGCCATGTGACTGTGGATTGAGAAGCACTGGCTGGTTTCTTCTCACTATAACAGGGTTTCTGCAGGAAAGTAGAAAGTATGTTCCTTGGGGCTGGAGAGATGGCTTAACAGTTAAGATGCTTGCCTGCAGAGCCAAGAGACCCAGGTTCGATTCCCCAGGACCCAAGTAAGCCAGATGCACAAAAGGGAGCATGCATCTGGAGTTCGTTTGCAGCAGCTGGAGGCCCTAGTGGGCCCATTCTCGCTCTCTCTTTCTTTACTTGCCCATTTCTCTTTCTCTCTCAAATAAATAAATAAAAGAAAGCACGTTCCCACTTGGAGCTTATGGTACTTGGCATACATCTCTCTTCTCCTTTCCTCCCCATCTCCATTTTTAGCCTGGTAGGGACACCCTATGCCTCCTCCCTCAGCAATTGGCTACTTGACCAGCATCCTTCTGCTCTCACGCAGAGAGAAGAGTTCCTCCCCCAGTCTTCAGATGCAGGAGCAGGTTTGTGGGCTTTCAGGCAAGGCTTACTGTGGGAGGCAGCTTCCACGTCGTCAGTCCCCTAGGCTGGTCCAGTGGCTCTCCCCAGAAAGATGCCCACTGAGATGCACCTAAGTCCAGTGACACTGGCTCACCTGGGTAGCGAGGTGCTTGCACAAGAAGAGGTACCCCTCATTGGTCATCTTCAGGCAGGAGTTAGGTAGCTAGCCTTCTGTAGGGTCACTGAGGCAAGGATTACTGCTCTGAGAGCTGAGCTAATTAGAAAATAACTGCGTTTTATTAACTGTCTAGTATAGGCCAAACACAGGGTGGGTGGTTTCTGATACAGTCTTGCTAAGACTTTATAGGCACTGTTGTAGGCAGCTCCCATGGTTCAAATGAGGACACTGAGGCTGGAAAACTTGCAACATGCACAAGGTTACATACCGAGTAATTGCTGGAGCCCAATGTGACAGGTCTGCCCAAGTTTGCTCATGTATGTATGTGTGTGTGTGTGTGTGTATATATATATATATATATATATATATATATATATATATATATGGAGAGAGAGAGAGAGTCATTCACAAGGGTGATGTTTATTTCACTGGGAATGTTATATACATAGCTCATGTGGTTTTTTCATATATTTAGCATCCCAAATGTGTTAGAAATACAGAGGTATTGAAGATGGAGAGATAGCTCAGTGGGTAAGAATACTTACTGCAAAAACATGAGGACCCGAGTTCAATCCCAAACCCCAGATGCATGTGCCACCTAGTGCGCATGTGCGACCTTGCGCACTTGTATCACCAGGCATGGGCTGGAGAGATGGCTTAGCAGTTAAGGCGCTTGCCTTCAAAGCCTAAGGACCTGTGTTCGACTCCCCAGGTCCCACATAAGCCAGATGCACAGTGATGCCAGTGCGCAAGGCCGCACATGCTCACCAGGTGGCACATGTGTCTGGAGTTTGATCACAGTGGCTGGAGGCCCTGGCATGCCAAGTTTCTCTCTTTTTCTCTCTCTCTGTCTTGCACAAAAAGGCCAGTCCATTGGGGTTGCCTCAAAATAAAAAATAAAATGGATAAAAAAAAATTTAGAGCCAGGCATGGTCATACATACCTGTAACCCCAGTAATGAAGGAGGTGGAGACAGGAGAATCACTGTGGCTTCCTGGTCAGCCAGTCCAACAAAAAAAATAGGGCGATCAGGCTGGAGAAATGGCTTAACAGTCAAGACGCTTGCCTGAGAAGCCTAAGGACTCATGTGTGAGTCTCCAGGTCCCACATAAGGCAGAAACACAGTGACTCAAGCGTGCAAGACCACACGTGTGCACAGGGAAGCCCACACATCTGGAGTTCAATTGCAGTGGCAAGGGGCCCTGGCATGCCAATTCTCTCTCTCTCATAAAAAAAAAAGACCAGTCTGTTGGGCTTGCCTCAAAAAAGAAGGGGGAGCAATCTACATTCAGTGAAAGATTGTACCAGGGAAGTAAGGTGGGAGAGCAATAGAGGACACCCAACATCAGCCTCTGGCCTCTACCCACATGTGCATGGGGTATATGCATGTGCGCACACACATGCATATTCCACATGTTCATGCACACATATGACAACAAAAAAAAACATGGAGGTGGTGTGGCCTAAAAGTGTGTGTGCTGTCTGTAAGAGACCCGGGGTACTGGGTGAGTGATGGAAAGGAAGGGAAGAAAAGGTGTTGTACAAAAACAGCCTCCCTCCATCAGGGACCCACCATCAAAATACCTTAGCAGTGGCCAAGCGCCGGTACCCAGAGGAATGGCAGGGGACTCGGACAGAGGCCAGAATGTCTACTGAAAAGCTTAAAATAGAAAATGGAGGGACTTTTGGATGTATTAAATTCTAGGCATGTTAAAATATTCAGTTCTTCCTCTCCTCACTGTCTCCAGTTCTCTCAGTTGTTCCTTTTCAGATCCCTGACCATATTTCTTTCTGGGCTGCTAGGAAATTCATGATTCCCTGTTGGTATGACCCCCCCCCCTTAAATGTTCTCTGTCATTTGCAGTGAAGTTAAAAGGTTCTGAGGTCATCACCTTATTAATTATAAGATGATAAATACCAGTATCAGTTCATATCCCCCCACAGACTTTCTAGCACGCTCAATCCACTCTAGCATAAAACATCCAAGGGGTGTGGTGGGGGGAGAGCCCTGCTTCCTTCTCTTGCTCTTCTCTGAGAGCCTCAGCCTGGTCAGGATAAGTGGGACCCACTCATCTCCTGTTTCTAAGCCCCTCCTACCTTATACCCAGGTTTGCCCCTAGGTGGCAGGTGGTTCTTGGACTTCATGGGAATGGAGGAAGCGTGGGCTAGGAACGAGAGCGGTGGTCCTGGCATGAGGGTGGTCCCTCTTGTCCTGTTATGTCTGGGGGTCTGCAGGGCAGGGAGAGCTCACCTTGTGCTCTCGTTTGCAGCCTCCTGCTTGGCTTACTTGGAGAGGCCTTGCTGGTCTTGTCTGAGCCGAAGAGCTCCTGAGGAAGATGGGAAGAAGGTCGCCCCTGGAGAGAGTACACAGCACCCTGAACTCCCCATTGAGAGCATCCGGAAGAAGGACAGCGAGACCAATCTGGGGTGTCAGGATGGGCAGAGCCCGTGGTCTTGTGTCATCTGCCCGAGCTAACCGTGGTGGTGCTGATGGTGGTCTTCTAGACTGGTGCAGAGCAATGGACCATCTTAGACTGTCTCTCCCTAGGCATGTGCCCCATGGTATAGAAACTGGAAGTAGAAGGTTCTATCCAGACAGCTCTGTTTGCCTGGATGGACCCTAATAGCCTCTGAATTCTGAATGCCTTTCGCCAAACCCTACCTTGAATCTGAGGTCTCTGCCCAAGGAGGGTTGTGATTTTTCGTGGTGTTTTGCATTTTTACGTCATGGAGTCTCCTCCGGCTTGCCTGGAGCTCACCCCTCCCTCAGTGTCCGCACAGAGCCATTCTTCTGACCTCTGCCTGGGGCAGGGCCAACGTGGATATTGAGTGTGCGTCTGGGCCAATGTAGGATGCAAGCAAAAACCTTGTTTGTTGAGTGCGTGTTGTCTTTTGTGGGCAATGTTATTTTTTTAATTCCAGCTTCTAGACTTCTCTTGGTTCTTGTAAAGTGACCAGTATGTGCCAATTGTTTTTTAAATTATTTATTTGCAAGGAGAGAAAGAGAATGGGCACACCAAGGTTTCTTGCCACTGCAAGCAAACTCCAGGTACATGCACCACTTTGTGCATCTGGCTTTACATGGTTACTGGGGAATCAAACCCAGGCCATCAGACTTTGCAAGCACGAGCCTTTGACCACTGAGTCATCTCTCCATCTCTCTCTGTATGTTACTTTGACTAAGATTATACAGGCTAAGCTGGTGACTTAATGGTTACAAGAAGTGTGCGTGTGTGTGTGTGTGTGTGTGTGTATGTGTGTGTGTGTGTATACACACGTGCATGTGTGGAGACCAGAGGACATCCTTAGCTGTTGTCCTCAGGAATGCTGTCCATTTCTTTCTTTCTTTCTTTTTTCTTTTCCCTTGGTTTTTCGAAGTAGGGTTTAGCCGGTTTATTTCTTTTTGAGATAGTCTCCCGTGGGTGTGGAACTCACCCAATAGATTAGATTATCTCTGCCTCCTCAGTACTGGGATTACTGGTATGTATCCTCATGCCCAACATCTGCATGGAGCTAGGGATTGAACTCAGGTTCTCAGTCATGTGGGCAAGGAAAACACTGTATACTAACCACATTGTCTTCCCAGCCCCATACCGCACCAGAGGTCTTGAAAGTACTGATGAATGACTCATTGGACAGCGGAAGCAGACAAATCCTGTCTAACACGTCTACACACTTTTTCTTTTTTCTTTTCTTTTTTTTTTTTTTGGTTTTTCGAGGTAGGGTCTCACTCTAGCCCAGGCTCACCTGGAATTCACTATATAGTCTCAGGGTGGCCTCGAACTCACGGTGATCCTCCTACCTCTGCCTCCTGAGTGCTGGGATTAAAGGCGTGCGCCACCACGTCCAGCTCTTTTTTTTTTTTTTTTGAAGACAGCGTTTCCATGTAGCCTAAGCTAGCCCAGAACTCAGAACTCAGTATGTAGCCCAGGCTGACCTTGAACTCCCACTCCTTATGCCACTGCCTCTCAAGTGCTGCATTCTTGGGACCTTTTTTCTTTACATTTTACCTATTTAATTCCCTCCTATCTCATAAGAGATTTCAAGCCATTTGAATATTATAGCATATTACTCACAGCAGAATAAAAAGTGGGTTCAATCCCTCTTCCTACCTTGCATCTAGAGAAGACCTGAATTTCCATGCAATGGATACTTGATTCTGAACCCACTGAGGTTTAAGAAATTAATGTTGCAACATAAAGATGTCTGCTCCTAGCTTTGCACATACTTGGCTGTTCTGCAAGGGGTCAGAGAAGTTTGGTCATTTCGAGGTCACCTCTCCAGCAGAAAGCCAGGCCCTGGAGTGTTGGAGGCTCTATTGTTAATGAAGATTGCCCCCCCCCACCCCATCACCACCACACACACCCTTCGGCCTCTAGGAGCGTTGCCTGTCCATGCTCAGCCCAGGGAAGGAGGAAGCCAGTTCCATCACTGCCGTATGGGTTTTCCCCAGTCCGTTGGGAAACTACATAAGAGTATTTAAAATAAAAGTTTAGGGCTGGAGAGATGGCTTAGTGGTTAAGCGCTTGCCTGTGAAGCCTAAGGACCCCGGTTCGAGGCTCGGTTCCCCAGATCCCACATTAGCCAGATGCACAAGGGGCGCACGCGTCTGGAGTTCGTTTGCAGAGGCTGGAGGCCCTGGCGTGCCCATTCTCTCTCTCTCCCTCTATCTGTCTTTCTCTCTGTGTCTGTCGCTCTCAAATAAATAAATAAATAATTTTTTTTAAAAAATAAAAGTTTAGAAGGGGCTGGAAAGATGGCTTAGCAGCTAAGGCACTTGTCTGCAAAGCCAAAGGACTCAGGTTTGATTCCCCCGGACTCACGTAAGCCAGATGCACAAGGTGGTGCATGTGTTTGGAGTTCCTTTGCAGTGGCTGGAGGCCTTAGCACGTCCTTTCTATCTCTCTCTCCCTCCCTCTTCCTCTCTCAAATAATTAAAAATAAGTTATTTTTTTTAAGTTTAGAGACATTTATGTAGCTGTAGCTTGAACTTTTCTTCCTATTGCCTGTAGATCAAATATGAAATTTGAGCTTAGAATTTTTTCTTATTCTTTTGTTCACACAAACTATATATACTGCCTTTTTCTTGTCACTTGCAGAAGATGGCATCTGTCCAAATGTCATCTTATGGCTGTCTTTATAAGTGCCATGTAAGCAAATGTAGCATCCCATGTGCAGCAGGACTGACCTCAAAACTTTTCAGTAGAAAAGTTTTAGCCCCTGTGTTGGTTTGAATCCGATGTCCCCCAAAATTCATGTATTCCAAATGCTTGGTCCCCAGCTGATGGTAATTTGGGAATCTTGCTAGAGGAGGTGTGTTGTTGCAGATGGTCTTTGGGGTGTCATAGCCAGCTCCCCCTGCCAGAACTTGGCTCACTTTCCTGCTGTGGTTTTCCACCTGCTGTGGCGGAGGTGATGTCCAGCCGCTGGCCATGTCAAGTTTTCCCCTCCCAAAATAAAAATTTCCTCCCATTAGCTGTCAGGATGTTTTATCTCAGAAGTAACCTATTTGTTTTAAGGGTCTCTAGTAAGGGTAATTTTTAAACACATTCCAAAGTTCCATTGTTTTTTTTAAAAAAAGATTTTTTGTTTATTTATTTGCAAGCAGAGAGAGATGGGGAGAAGAGAGACAGACAGAGAGACTGGGCATGCCAACGCCTCCAGCTACTGCAAATGAATTCCAGTCACATACACTGCTTTGTGCATCTGGCTTTACCTGGATACTGGGGAATTGAACCCAAGTCATTATGCTTTGTATACAAGTGCCTTAACCACTAAACCATCTCTCCAGACCCCCCCTCCTCCCCCATTGTTTTAAAAATCTTACTTCTATAGTAGAAAAAAATGGAGGGCAAAATGTTTCTTCAGTATACCGTCCTTTTTTAACTTTCCCTGTCTTCTGGGCTTTTTTCTTCAGAGCGTAACCCACCATCTTTTGTGCTCAGCTCTGAATGCAGGGTGAGCTCAGAGGTAAAACAGGGGCTCCGCCCTCATAGCCTCTGTATCTCTGAGGCTTTCTGCCCCTGAGCCCTCAGGGTAGTCCTTAGACCCTCATGTCTTGTTTAGACCAAGCCAGGCTGCTTGTTTTGTTTGTTTGTTTTCATTTGTAAAAATAAAGACTACACTTCTTATCAGAGAGGTAAAGTTCAGTGTGATTGTGTATTATACTGACCTGATATGGCTATAAAGAAAAATAAACCACTTATTTTCCTGGTAATTAATCTTTGTTTTTCTTTTCTTCAATCCTTGCAAATGAGGATTGTGCAAAAGTTTGTTGGTGTTCCTGGGGAGGGAGTTTGTGTGTGTGTGTGTGTGTGTGTGTGTGTGTGTGTGTGTGTGTGTACATGTGAGCGTGTGTTTTGACAGGGTCTCACACTCACATGTCTCAGAGTGGCCTTCGGGCTTGTGTGTTACCCCCATGCATAGGCGAGTTACCCCCCTCTACCCACCGAGGGCTCTGAGCCCTCAGCAGTGAAGGCCCCCTGTCCTTTGAGACCTAGGCTGTCCATTTTGTTCTCATCACTGGGTCAAATCATTTGTGGTTTAAGTGTTGAGATGCACTGATTTCAAAGAGTTAATGTTAAAAATAATGTAGGAGCTCAGGAGATGATTCTGTGGATAAAGTGATCATCACTGAAGCATAAATACCCAAGTTCAATCCCCAGACCCTACATAAAAAGCCAGAGCCACAGTGGGTTTCTGACATCCCAGCAAGTTGATTTAGATGGGAGGCAAAGCCAGAGGATTTCCCAGGGAGCTCTGAAGCTCACAGGATGAGCATCGGCAGCAAGACCAAGAGCGCTCCTTCCTCACATAGGGTGGAAGGCGGCTGGAGAGATGGCTCAGTGGTTAAGGCGCTGGCCTGCAAAGCCCAGATTGAGACAAGTATGGACAGCACAGCGAAGCAATTCTTGAAAGAAAGAAAGAAATGAAGAAAATGGGAGAAAGGGAGGGAGGAAAGAAGACAGACAGGCCCAGGTTCAATTCCCTAGCAGCCACATAAAGCCAGATGTACAAAGTGCTGCATGCTTCTGGAGTTCCTTTGCAACAGCTAGAAGCCCTGATGCACCCATTCTCTCTCTCCTCCCTCTCTCTCTCTCTCTGCTTTTTTTCAAGGTAGGGTCTTACTCTAGCTCAGGCTGACCTGGAATTCACTATGTCGTCTCAGGGTGGCCTCAAACTCATGGTGATGCTCCTACCTCTGCCTCCCAAATGCTGGGACTAAAGGCGTGCACCACCACGTCCTGCTGTTTTTTAAAAGGTGGAAGGTGAAGATGAACCCAAAAGTTGTCCTCTGACTCCAACATACACATCTATATTCACTCACATTGCACACATATGTACGACATAACAAAAAAATTAATGTAAAGTAGCTCACAAAATTTTGTAATGATTATCTGTTAAAAGACTATCTTAAATATCAAGTGAATGTGAAATGTATAGCCTCAAGATCAGTTTATGTTGTGCCCTTTTTGGTGTGTGCGTGGTGTGTGTATGTATGGTGTATGCACACGCATGCTTAGATGTGCACACATGTGCAGAGGCCAGAAGAGAATGTCAGGTGTCCCCCTCCGTTGTTCTGCGTGGTTCCCTTGAGACAGAGTCTCTCACTGAACCTTACACTGCCAATTTTGGTTCCACTCATGGACTAGAAAGCCCCAGCGATTCTGGTTCCCCAGTCTCTGCCTCCCCACAGGATGAGGGTTACAGGCCTGGATGGCCATGCCCAGCCTTGTCCACTGGCATTCGGGATCAAACTCCGATGTTTCCAGGTCCTCTGAAATCCTCACGCTTGGGTGGCAAGTGCTCTTACCCAATGAGCCATTTCCCCAGTCCCTCTTGTTGTCTTGTTTTATTTTTTATTTTTATTATTTTTATTTATTTATTTGTGAGTGACAGAGAAAAGGAGAGCGAGGGAATGAGCGCGCCAGGGCTTCCAGCATCTGCAAACGAACTCCAGACGCGTACGCCCCCTTGTGCATCTGGCTAACCTGGGTCCTGAGGAATAGAGCCTTGAACCAGGGTCCTTAGGCTTCACAGGCAAGCGCTTAACTGCTAAGCCATCTCTCCAGCCCTGTTGCCTTGTTTTAAATGTGGAGAGATGGCTTAGTGGCTAAGCCACCTGCTTTGCAAAGCCTAAGGACCCAGGTTCAATTTTCCAGAACCCACATAAACCAGATGCACATGGTGGCGCATGCATCTAGAGTTCATTTGCAGCAGCTAGAGGCCCTGGTACACCATTCTCTCTGTCTCTGCCTATCTCTCTTTCTCAAATAAATAAGATATTTTTTTAAGTCCCAGTTTGCTGGTATAGCACACACTCTGTTTCTATTGGTCAGTATGAGTCCAGAGCTGCTGTTGGCAGCGGATACTGGAGGATCCACCTAGCAGCGACATCTGAGGCTGCTGACACGTGTTGTAAACCACACTCCGCACGAGGCTATCTGTGAAAACTGTGGGGTGCTCTGTTATGCGGCAGTATCAAACAGAGCCGTGAGCTTGATATGCTGGTGTGTGTCTGTAGTTCTAGAAGTTTAAGGTGGAAGGATTATTTGAGCACGCAAGTTTGAGACAAGCCTGGATAACACTACTTGAAAGAAAAAAAAAAAAAGACGGGAAGGAAGAAAGGAGGACGGGAGGAAAGAAAGAAGAGGCTGGAGAGATTGCTCCATGGTTAAAGGTACTTGCTTGCAGAGCCTGATGGCCAGGGTTTGATTCCCCGGTACCCACGTAAAGCCAGGTGTACAAAGTGGTGCGTGTGTTTGGGGCTTGCAATAGCAGGTGGCTCTGGGCTGCCCGTACTCATTCTCTCTCAAATAAATGAATACTTATTTATTTATAAATAAAGAGAGGGCTGGAGAGATGGCTTAGCGGTTAAGAGCTTGCCTGTGAAGCCTACGGACCCCGGTTCGAGGCTCGGTTCCCCAGGTCCCACGTTAGCCAGATGAACAAGGGGGCGCACGCGTCTGGAGTTCGTTTGCAGAGGCTGGAAGCCCTGGCGCGCCCATTCTCTATCTCTTCCTCTATCTGTCTTTCTCTCTGTGTCTGTCTCTCTCAAATAAATAAATAAATATTTAAAAAAAAATAAATAAAGAGAAAAATGATGAGGAAGAGAGGAGGACGGAGAAAAGGGCAAAGGTAGGGGAAAAAGGAAGGGAAAGGAAAGCAGAAAGAAAAACGTGAACCAACACCGAGGCTCAAGCGCTGTCTGGAAGATTCTGGGACGGGCTCTGCTTTAAGACCCATGATCCCGCTCCGCTCAGGTGGTCCAGCCTGGGGAGTAATTCCCTTGAGCACACTCTAAGAGGGCCAGGCTGTTTCAGTGACCCCCAGGTCACACACTATGCGCAGAGTAGACAACCTCAAACTTTCCGGGGTTTGCCGTGAGCCCCATGGGCAATGCAAGTCCTGCAGTCCCTTCTTTGGGTCAAAGTGTGTCTGTCATTTGCTCTTTCATTTACAAGATACCGAGAAGCAGGCTTCACCTCTGGATCTGGAGATAAGAGCCATGACCAAGACAAGTCCTCCCAGAATTTTCTTTCCAGTGTTAGAGACGAGGAAGAGTATGTGACAACCAGGGCCAAGCCCGTGATGTTAAGAAAGTAAAGCAAGGGCTGGAGAGATGGCTTAGCGGTTAAGCGCTTGCCTGTGAAGCCTAAGGACCCCAGTTCGAGGCTTGGTTCCCCAGGTCTCACGTTAGCCAGATGCACAAGGGGGCACACGCGTCTGGAGTTCGTTTGCAGAGGCTGGAAGCCCTGGCGCGCCCATTCTCTCTCTCTCCCTCTATCTGTCTTTCTCTCTGTGTCTGTCGCTCTCAAATAAATAAATAAATAAATTTTTTTTAAAAAAGAAAGTAAGGCAACCAGGGGCTGGAGGGATGGCTTAGCGGCTAAGGCGTTTGCCTACAAAGCCAAAGGACTTGGGTTCAACTCCCCAGGACCCACGTTCGCCAGATGGCAAAAGGGGGCACACGCGTCTAAAGTTCGTTTGCAGTGGCTGGAGGCCCTGAAGCGCCCCTTCTCTATCTGCCTCTTTCTCTTTCCTTCTCTCTCTCTCTCCAATAAATAAATGAAAAAAAAAATTAAAAAAAACTAAAAAGAAGAGAAAGCAACGAAAGGAAACAGGCTCTTCTCAGGATCTGCAGGTAGGTGGGAAATTTCTCTTCCAAAATGGACAGCTACACCCACCATGGAGCGTGTCTGGAGGGGTTTCCGGGCCCCGGGTCTGTCTGCTGAACCTCTCTGAGCCACAGATCCCAGGCTCAGAATGAGCTGCATTGGTGAAACTAAGGATGCCCACGGGTGCAGTTTGTTGCCATCCCCTGCCCTCCCTCACCCGTGGGTCAGTCAGGCATCAGTGGGCCAGCTGCAGATGGTTTGGCCAGTCTGAGATTTGGACCCTGCCTTTTTTCATTCTGGTGAAGGGGTGGGGAATGAGCAGACTTGAGTTGCATATTGTGGTTTAGATATCTGAGGGACAGCAGGTCAGGAAATGTCCCTTCCTGACATGTGGCCTCTCACCGTGGCTTACCATAGGCAGGGAAGTATGTGGAGCCACAGTGCTTTACGTACGTGGCTTCCAACTTGCCCACCCCCATCCCCAAGGACTGTCCCATGGAACATGGAAGGATCATCCATAGCCTCATCTTTCAGAGGAGATAGACACAGAGGAGGTAAGTTCCAATGGTCTGCCTGTGTAAACTCTGCCTTCTAACTTTCATAGTTTTCTCTTCTACCCACAACAAGAGTCAAAGGTGGAGAAGTTGGGTGACGGCCATGAACCGAGGCTGGAAGGGAAGGAGGCCTTCATGTGGTTGGAGTGTGGCGGTGGGGAAATGACATCTGTGACTGCCCACCGTGTGCCAGAGCCTGGCAGGTGCCTCCTGCCTGTTGTGTCTGCTCTTCCCCACATTGACGGCATGCCAGGAACCCAGACAGGACAAGAAACTTCCCCAAGGTCAGCCGCTGCTAAGCCAAGATTCCAGAGTCATTTTCTTTCTCTCTCTCTCTCTCTTTCTTTCTTTCTTTCTCTCTCTCTCTCTCTCTCTCTCTCTCTTTCTTTCTTTCTTTCTTTCTTTCTTTCTCTCTTAAGCACACTTTATACTATTTATTTATTTTATTTGAGAGAGATAGTGAGAGGCAAAGAGAGAGAGACAGAATAGGAACGGAACGTCAGGCCTCCAGCCACTGCAAACAAACTCCAGAAGCGTGCACCCCCTTGTGCATCTGTCCAAGTGGGTCCTGGGGAATAGAACCTGGGTCCTTAGGTTTTGCAGGCAAGTGCCTTAACCGCTAAACCATTTCTCCAGCTCCAGATTCACTTTCAAAACTGGTCTGTCTTGGGCCATTCTCATGTGTGGGGTTGTTTCAGGGCCTACGGGTTACTGGATTCTGAATGAGCCAAGGGAACAAGATGTTGATCTTCAATTTCAGACTCTAAAATGTGTAGCAGACCATGGGTAAAGCCAAGTACTTCTGGGGATTGTTCCAGAGACATTTCAGAGAGGGTAGACATCTCCTGTTCCTGAATGCACTGAGGATCTGTTCTGAAATGATCCCCCCCACCCCACCCAGGGGACTGACCAGCTGTGAACGGCCCTGAGTAAAACAAATTGGCATGCAGACCTCCCTCTAGTTCATTCTGGGGTGTAAAGGATCCCTCCCCTTCCTTGGCAGCTGAGGATGAAAGCTCATTAAACAATTGCCTGAGCCAAAAGGAACATTTGAGTCATTTATTGTGTGTGTGTGTGTGTGTGTGTGTGTGTGGTGAGGGAGGTCAGGCCTGTGGAGCTGGCAAAATCCAAGCGTCTGTGCCCTCTTGACTTCACACCAGGACTCTGAGCTCCTCAGAGAGTCAGGGAGAGTCCTGGAAGCCTTTGGAAATTTTGGAAACTTAGTCTTGGCACCATACACTTGGGCAAGTGGATTACCATGGTCGAAGTGGTACTGTGGGAAATAGAACCTAGCTTTACCCAAGGCTCACCGCCACCCCCCCCCATGAGTGATTTCAATGCTCCTTCCTTTGTTTGCCCCTGTCCCTCATTCATCAGACACAGATGGGTGCACAGTGGGTGCTGGCCTCTGTGAACAGGCATGTTTCTTTTCTTTTAAAATATTTTATTTTTATGTATTTGACAGAGAAAGAGGGAGAGAGAATGGGTGCACCAGGGCCTCCAGCCACTGCAAAGGAACTCCAGATGCGTGCGCCCCCTTGTGCATCTGGCTAACGTGGGTCCTGGGGAATCGAACCTGGGTCCTTTGGCTTTGCAGGCAAACGCCTTCACCGCTAAGCCATCCCCCCAGCCCCACAGGCATGTTTCTTGTAGAAGGGTTGACTTGCTGTACTTGAGGAAGCTGGCCGCACTACCCTCTGGGGGGGGCGGGGAGAGGCTGGTTCTCCAAAGCATACTGTTCTTTGAGGCTGCCTCTCCCTGGGGGATCCTGGCAGACAGACAGAGCTGTGGCGACTTTCTGCGTGACACAGACCTACGTGATTGTAGATCGGAGGTAGATGCGTGGTCCCTTTCTTCCAGGAGGCTAAGCCTGCAGGAAGATGCAAGGCTGAGCTTACAAATGCAACAGCCTCGTAGACACCTTCCCATGCCCTGGAATGCACGCAATCTCAAGCGTACAATTCAGTATATTCACAGAAGTGCGGCCATCGCTGCTGTCTGGTTGGAGAACATTTCCTCAAACCCATTGTCACTGCTGCCCCACCCCCACCGCCGACTTAGCGAGTCCACTTTCGGGCGCTGTAGATTTGTCTCCCCTGAGAATTCCAAGAATAGGTTTTTCTTTCTTTTTTTTTTGATTCTTAAAAATATTTTATTTTTATTTATTTGAGAGAGACAGCATGTGCCTCTTGCTGCTGCAAACACACTCCAGATGTATGCTTCACCTTGTGTAGCTGGCTTATGGTGGGCACTGGGGAATCGAACCTGGGTCCTTTCGCAGGCTAGCATCTTAGCCATTAAGCCATCTCTCCAGCCCCTCACTGAGGTTTTGAAGTGGCCCACACCTATCGTTTCTCTGCCTTCTTTCTCTTCCAAGATCGGGATGGGGAGGGATATGGAGGGAATGCAATACCTGAACCATGGAAGCTGTTGCAGTGAGGTTCACATTGCTGGCAGAAATCACCCGACCCAGAGCAGATTTTGGGGAAAAAGGGATTTATTTTGGCTTTATTACAGACTTGAGGGGAAGCTCCATGATAGCAGGGAAAATGATGGCATGAGCAGAGGGTAGACATCATCCCCTGACCAACATAAGGTGGACAAGAGCAACAGGAGAGTGTGCCAAACACTGGCAAAGGGGAAACTGGCTATAACACCCATAAGCCCGCCCCCAACAATACACTGCCTCCAGGAGGTGTTAATCCCCAAATCTCCATCAGCTGGGAACCTAGCATTCAGAACACCTAAGTTTATGGAGGACACCTGAATCAAACCATGACAGAAGCCATGGGGGTAGACCCTTCAAGTGCATGAGGGGCTTTCCCGTAGGGGCAACAGGGTCTCTGCTTAGCACCCTTCCAGTCCTGGTTGCCATTGTATCTCCCAGCAAGGGTCCTGAGTCAAGTCTACTATGCATGAGAGTATTGTGTTATCTGAGCTTCTGGGAATTAAGGGCCTGCTCCCCTTTTTTTGTGGAGGAGGTGGACAGAGTAGGTGGAGATATGTCAGGTGACCGGCATATCTTTAAGCTTTCAGCTCCGGCACCTGTTACCTGTGGTCTTGAGATTACAGCATAGTCAGAATCTGCCTTACGTCTGCGTATGACTGCTTGTGGAATATCTATGGAGAGCGTCCCTTCCCCGATAGAAATCAGACGTGGCTATGGGGGTAGTGATTAACCGGCAGAAAAGATTTATGCACACTTAGCAAACAAGGAAGGGATATAGGAGAGAAAGCACCATGTTCCTTGAGAGCAGCTGATGTCCAGGTCCCTAACCACAGCTTTGATCTTGTCAGGGGAAACCAGTTACGAACTCCAAGCTACAGGTGGGGGGTTGAAGCACGCAGGCACCGTGGATGAACAGACTATGCTAGTTGGCTTTTTCATAACTGTGACAAGATGCTCAATAGAAATGACTGAAGGGAGGAAGGGCCTCTTTGGGCTCATGGTTTCAGAGTTTTCAGTCCAAGGCGGGCTGGACCCATTGCTTTAGCTCTGAGGCAAGGCAGGCTATCATGGTGGCCCTAGTGGACAGCAGTTAGCCTCACGGTGACCGGGAAGCAGAGAGAGAGACAGGAAGGGACCAGGGACAAGATGCACCCTTGCAAGGTATACCCTGTTGCAGTCAGGTTCGCATTGCTGCTAGAAATCACCCAACCAAGAGCCAATTGTGGGGAAAAAAAGAGGTTTATTTTGGCTTACAGGATTGAGGGGGAGGCTCCACGATGGCAGGGGAAAACGATGGCATGAGCAGAGGGTGGACATCACCCCCTGGCCAACATCAGGTGGACCATAGCAATAGGACAGTGTGGCAAACACTGGCATGGGGAAACTGGCTCTAATACCCATAAACCCGCCCCCAACAATTCACTCCCTCCAGGAGGCATTAATTCCCAAATTTCCATCAGCCGGGAACCTAGCCTTCAGAACACCTAAATTTATGAGGACACCTGAATCGAACCACCACATACCTACTTCCTCCAACATTTCCAACACTTCCTAACATTTCCATCTCCACCCCAAATAGCACCATCATCTGGGGGCCTTCCACATTTGAGCCGGTAGGAGGGAGACATTTCATTCTCAAACTGTAACAGTCTGGGACAACTGTCAGCTCTGAGCTTGGGTCTCACTTGGACAGCGCAAAAACACATCAGTGCCCAGATGAGCGCCTGCCCCTTGAAATGGGACGCTCCAGTGTGAGGAGTGTGGAACAGAAGTGAGAAGCAGCTTGTCTCTGAGAAGGCAGTGGGTTGTCTTGTTAGCTGGGCTGCCCATCTCTGCCTGTGCACGTGAGAGAGGATTAACAAAACCCTCCTTCATTCAAACCACTGTGATTTCTCAACTCTGACACTAGCTGCGCTAACTCAAAACCATCTCTAAGCAGCCCGCGGGGCTACAATGGAAAGGTGCCTTACCGTCTTGTGGGGCGAGACACGCCTGACTGAGTGTCCTTCCTCTGTTTTCTTCAAACACGTGGATCTCACACATGTGTTAGTTATTTATTTGATGCTATGACCAAAACCAACTAACGTAAAGCAACTTCAAAGAGACAGAGATAGTGAGAAAGGCAGATAGAGAGACTGCGTGCCAAGGCCATCAGCCACTGTAAACGAACTCGATACATGATCCACCTTGTGCATCTGGCTTACATGGGTCCTGGGGAATTGAACCTGTGTCCTTAGGCTTTGCCAGCAAGTACCTTAAGCACTAAAGCAATTTCTTCAGTCCAACTTTTTTTCTTTTTTCCTATCTTTTTTTTTTTTTTTTTTTGATTTTTCAAGGTAGGGTCTTACGCTAGCCCAGGTTGGCCTGGAATTCACTATATAGTCTCAGGGTGACCTTGAACTCACAGCTATCTTCCTACCACTATGCCTGGCTTCCCCCCTGCCCTTGGCCTTTTATATAGGGTCTCGCCCTACTACAGACTGACCAAGAATTAACTATGTAGTCTCAGGGTGGTCTTGAACTTGTGGTGGCAAGGCCTTGGGGCACCCATTCTCTCTCTATCTGCTCTCAAATAATCAAAAATATTTTTTCAATTTTTATTAACATCTTCTATGATTATAAAACATATCCCATGGGGGCTGGAGAGATGGGTCAGTGGCTAGGCACTTGCCTATGAAGCCTAAGGACCCTGGTTCGAGGCTTGATTCTCCAGGACCCACGTTAGCCAGATGCATAAGGGGGCACACGTGTCTGGAGTTCATTTGCAGTGGCTGGAGGCCCTGGCACATCCATTCATTCTCTCTCTCCCTCTCTACTTCTTTCTCTGCCTATCTGTCACTCTCAAATAAATAAAAAATAAACAAAAATATTTTTTTTAATCCCATGGTAATACCCTCCCTCTCTCCCCCCACTTTCCCTTTGAAATTCCATTCTCCATCATATCCCCTCCCCCTCTCAATCAGTCTCTTTTATTTTGATGTCATGATCTTTTCCTCTTCTTATGATGGGCTCATGTACAAATTTAAAATGTCTTACAGAGCTGACAATGGTGGCTTATGTCTTTAATCCCAGCACTCAGGAGGCTGTGGTAGGATTGCTGTGGGCTAGCCTGGGTTTCAGAGTGAGTTTCAGGTTAGCATTGGTTAGAGTGAGATTCTGCTGCAAAAATTTTAAAAAGCCAGGCATGGTGGCACACACTTTTAATCACAACACTGGTGAGGAAGAGGTAGGAGGATCGCTGTGAGTTAGAGGCCACCCTGAGACTACATAGTGAATCCCAGGTCAGCCTGAGCTTGAGAGAGTAAGACCCTCAGGATTCTCTTTCTGATTCAACTTCAGAGGGACTTCTCTGAGCCCTTGTCTTTTTGTTTTGTTTTGTTTTTTTGTTAATTTTTTAATTTTTATTAACATTTTCCATGACTATAAAAAAATCCCATGGTAATTCCCTTCCTCCCCCCTGACACTTTCCCCTTTGAAATTCCATTCTCCATCATATTACCTCCCCATCTCGATCATTGTACTTACATATATACAATACCAACCTATTGAGCCCTTGTCTTAATTGGGCCTTAGCCTTGGCCTGCTCAGCAAAATTCTGCCAAGCTAGCTTAGTGAGTGAGAATGCCTTCTATTCTTTTTTTTTTTTTTTTTTTTTAATTTTTATTAACATTTTCCATGATTATAAAATATATCCCATGGTAATTCCCTCCCTCCCCACCCCCACACTTTCCCGTTTGAAATTCCATTCTCAATCATATTACCTCCCCATTACAATCATTGTAATTACATATATACAATATCAACCTATTAAGTATCCTCTTCCCTTCCTTTCTCCACCCTTTATGTCTCCTTTTCAACTTACTGGCCTCTGCTACTAAGTATTTTCATTCTCACACAGAAGCCCAGTCATCTGTAGCTAGGATCCCCATATGAGGGAGAACATGTGGCGCTTGGCTTTCTGGGCCTGGGTTACCTGACTTAGTATAATACTTTCCAGGTCCATCCATTTTTCTGCAAATTTCATAACTTCATTTTTCTTTACCGCTGAGTAGAACTCCATTGTATAAATGTACCACATCTTCATTATCCACTCATCTGTTGAGGGACATCTAGGCTGGTTCCATTTCCCAGCTATTATAAATTGAGCAGCAATAAACATGGTTGAGCATGTACTTCTAAGGAAATGAGATGAGTCCTTTGGATATATGCCTAGGAGTGCTATAGCTGGGTCATATGGTAGATCAATCTCTAGCTGCTTTAGGAACCTCCACACTGTTTTCCACAATGGCTGGACCAGATTGCATTCCCACCAGCAGTGCAGAAGGGTTCCTTTTTTTCCACATCCCCGCCAACATTTATGATCATTTGTTTTCATGATGGTGGCCAATCTGACAGGAGTGAGATGGAATCTCAATGTAGTTTTAATCTGCATTTCCCTGATGACTAGTGACGTAGAACATTTTTTTAGGTGCTTATATGCCATTCGTATTTCTTCCTTTGAGAACTCTCTATTTAGCTCCTTAGCCCATTTTTTGATTGGCCTGTTTGATTCCTTATTAGTTAACTTTTTGAGTTCTTTGTATATCCTAGATATTAATCCTTTATCAGATATATAGATGGCGAAGATTTTTTCCCATTCTGTAGGTTGCCTCTTTGCTTTTTTCACTGTGTTCTTTGCGGTGCAAAATCTTTGTAATTTCATTAGGTCCCAGTGGTTAATCTGTGGTTTTATTGCCTGAGCAATTGGGGTTGTATTTAGAAAGTCTTTGCCAAGACCAATATGTTGGAGGGTTTCCCCTACTTTTTCCTCTAGCAGTTTCAAAGTTTCCGGTCTGATGTTAAGGTCTTTAATCCATTTGGACTTAATTCTTGTGCATGGCGAGAGAGAAGAATCTATTTTCATCCTTCTGCAGATATTTATCCAGTTTTCAAAACACCATTTGCTGAAGAGGCTGTCTCTTCTCCATTGAGTATTTTTGGCATTTTTATCGAATATCAGGTGGCTATAGCTACTTGGGCTTACATCTGGGTCCTCTATTCTGTTCCACTGATCTACATGTCTGTTTTTGTGCCAGTACCATGCTGTTTTTGTTACTATGGCTCTGTAGTATAGGTTAAAATCAGGTATGGTGATACCACCAGCCTCTTTTTTGTTGCTCAGTATTATTTTAGATATTCGAGGTTTTTTATGATTCCAAATGAATTTTTGGATTGTTTTTTCTATTTCCATGAAGAAAGCCTTTGGAATTTTGATAGGGATTGCATTAAATGTGTAGATTGCTTTAGGTAAGATTGCCATTTTCACGATATTGATTCTTCCAAGCCAGGAACAAGGGATGTTTCTCCACTTTCTAGTGTCTTCTGCAATTTCTCGCTTGAGTGTCTTAAAGTTCTCATTGTATAGATTCTTTACTTCCTTAGTTAGGTTTATTCCAAGGTATTTTATTTTTTTTGATGCAATTGTGAATGGGAGTGATTCTCTGATTTCATCCTCTGTGTGTTTGTTGTTAGCATATACGAAGGCTACTGATTTCTGTGTATTTATTTTGTATCCTGCTACATTGCTGTAGGTTTTGATTAGCTCTAACAGCTTGCTAGTAGAGTCTTTAGGGTCCTTTATGTATAGAATCATGTCATCTGCAAATAGTGATAACTTGATTTCTTCCTTTCCAATTTGTATCCCTTTTATGTGTGTCTCTTGCCTTATTGCTATGGCTAAGACTTCCAAAACTATATTAAATAGAAGTGGAGACAGTGGACACCCTTGTCTTGTTCCTGATTTTAGTGGAAAAGCTTCCAGTTTTTCCCCATTTAGTAATATGTTGGCTGTAGGCTTGTCATAAATAGCCTTTATTATATTGAGATATGTTCCTTCTATTCCCAGTCTCTGTAGGACTTTTATCATGAAGGGATGTTGGATTTTGTCAAATGCTTTCTCTGCATCTAATGAGATGATCATGTGGTTTTTGTCCTTCAACCCATTTATGTAATGTATTACATTTATAGATTTGCGTATGTTGAACCATCCCTGCATCTCTGGGATAAAGCCTACTTGGTCAGGGTGAATGATCTTTTTGATATACTCTTGTATTCTGTTTGCCAATATTTTGTTGAGAATTTTTGCATCTATGTTCATGAGGGAGATTGGTCTGTAATTTTCTTTTTTTGTTCTATCTTTGCCTGGTTTTGGTATCAGGGTGATGCTGGCCTCATAGAAGGAGTTTGGTAGGATTCCTTCTTTTTCTATTTCCTGGAAAAGCTTAAGAAGCAATGGTGTTAGCTCTTCCTTAAAAGTCTGGTAAAATTCAGCAGTGAATCCATCCGGGCCTGGGCTTTTTTTAGTTGGGAGATTATTGATAACTGCTCGGATCTCCATGTTTGTTATAGGTCTATTTAAGTGATTAATCTCATTTTGATTTAATTTAGGTAGGTCATATAGATCAAGGAAATCATCCATTTCTTTCAGATTTTCATACTTTGTGGAGTATATTCTTTTATAGTATGTCCCTATAATTTTTTGAATTTCTCTGGAATCTGTTGTGATGTTACCTTGTTCATCTCTGATTTTATTAATTTGTGTCTCTTCTCTCTTTCTTTTGGTCAGATTTGCTAAGGGTTTATCAATCTTGTTTATCCTTTCAAAGAACCAACTCTTTGTTTCATTAATTCTTTGGATTGTTCTTTTTGTTTCTATTTCATTAATTTCTGCCCTAATCTTTATTATTTCTTCCCGTCTACTACTTTTTGGTTTGCCTTGTTCTTCTTTTTCCAAGGCTTTAAGGCGAAGCATTAGGTCGTTTACTTGCGACCTTTCTAATTTCTTAATATAGGCACTTAAGGCTATAAATTTACCTCTTAGAACTGCCTTCATTGTGTCCCAGAGATTTTGGTATGTTGTGTTCTCATTATCATTTGACTCTATAAATTTTTTGATTTCCTTTTTGATTTCTTCATTGACCCACTCATCATTTAGTAGTGTATTGTTTAGCTTCCATGATTTTGTGTATGCTCTGTAGCCTTTCTTGCTACTGATTTGTAGTTTAATTCCATTGTGGTCAGATAGAATGCAAGGAATTATTTCAATTTTCCTGAATTTGTTAAGATTTGCTTTGTGTCCTAATATATGGTCTATTTTAGAGAATGTTCCATGTGCTGCTGAAAAGAATGTATATTCTGCAGCCTTTGGATGAAATGTCCTGTATATATCTGTTAGGTCCATATCTTCTATGACCTCATTTAGTCCAGATGCCTCTCTGTTTATTCTTTCCCTGGATGACCTGTCAATTGATGAGAGTGGGGTGTTAAAGTCACCCACCACCACCGTGTTTGGTGTTATCTGTGACCTTAGTTCTAATAGTGTTTGTTTGACGAATTTGGGAGCCCCCATGTTAGGTGCATATATGTTTAGGATTGTAATGTCCTCCTGTTGGAGTGTGCCCTTAATCAATATAAAGTGACCTTCCTTATCTTTTTTGACTAACTTCGGACTAAAGTCCACCCTGTCTGATATTAGGATAGCAACCCCTGCTTGTTTTCTAGGCCCATTTGCTTGAAACACCGTCTTCCAACCTTTCACCCTAAGATAATGTCTATCCTTTGTAGAAAGGTGAGTTTCTTGAAGACAACAAATTGTAGGATCCTGCTTTTTAACCCAGTCTGCAAATCTATGTCTTTTCGTTGGGGCATTGAGACCGTTGATATTAAGAGATATTATTGAAAGGTGTGTATTTATGTTTGCCATTTGTGTGTGTGTGTGTGTGTTACTTGTTCTACCTGTGCTCTCTTCTGTTAACTGGTATTTGAGTATGGCTGGTTTTTTCTAGGTTCCTTATATGTGTGCTTTTCCTTTTGTTCAGCATGGAGGATTCTATCAAGTATTTTCTGTAGAGCTGGTTTTGTCTTCAGATATTCCTTTAACCTGCTTTTGTCATGGAATGTCTTTATTTCTCCATCTATTTGGATGGATAACTTTGCAGGATAAAGTAACCTTGGTTGACAGTTGCTATCTTTCAGAACTTGGAATATATCACTCCAGGCCCTTCTGGCTTTAAAAGTTTGTGTTGAATAATCTGCTGTAATCCTGATGGGCTTGCTTTTGTAGGTAACTTGATTTTTCTCTCTAACTGCTTTCAATATTTTTTCTTTGGTTTGTGTGTTTGGAAGTTTGAGTATAATGTGGCGAGGAGAGTTTCTTTCTGGGTTTTGTCTGGCTGGGGTTCTAAAGGCTTCCTGTATCTGTATTGGCACCTCTTTCCCAATTTGGGGAAAATTTTCCTCTATGATTTTGTTGAAGATGCCTACTATGCCTCTGGAGTGGAATTCTTCTCCTTCTACTATGCCCTGAATTCTTATATTGGATCTTTTCATAGTGTCCCGAATATCTTGAAATTCCCACTCATACTTTTGTATAAGTTTGTCTTTCTCTTTGTTGGACTGCATTAGGTCTGCCACCTGATCTTCTAGCTTAGATATTCTGTCTTCTCCCTCATCCATCCTACTGGTGAGATTTTCTACAGAGTTTTTTATTTCATTAACTGTGTTCTTCATTGCTAGTAATTCTGACTGGTTTTTCTTTATTATTTCTATTTCTCTATTTATGTCTTGTATTGCCTTCTTTATTTCATTAAATTGGTGTCCTGCCTCTTCTTTGATTCCTTTGATTTCCTCTTTGATTTCCTCTTTGATTTCTTCTTTGATTGTTTTCATGTGTTCTTTGACCTCTTTGAACATATTTATAATTATTCTTTTGAACTCTTTCTCAGGCATTTCCTCTAACTCTTTCTCACTGGAGGACATTTCTGATGCATTAATACTTTTAGGTGGATTTATATCGTCTTGCTTTTTAGTGTTTCTTGTGTTATAATGTATATATTTTTGCATCTTGGATTAAGTTAATGCTTGGATTTTCTAGCTAGCTGTGTATTCTTAGCTGTATCAATTGATTTGGTGTAATATATTTTCAGGGTAGGACCTTAAGGTATTAGGTGTGGCTCTTAAGACTTTCAGAGTATCTACAAAGATGTTCTTAGGGGTTGAGTTTCCCTGCTATAGGAGTATTCAAGCAGGCTGAGTGGAATAATATACTGGTAGATTCTAAAATTTAGCTAAACACTGTACCCATTCCATCAAAAACAGCCCCGAGTATGTATGCAAGAGTAGTTATTATAATGACCAGATCCTCTATCAACAAAGAGGTTTAGATTTCTGGTCTGTTGAGGTATCCAAGTCAGCTTGTGACCAAGTGAGACCCTTCCCTGGTGCAATCCCAGTTACCTTGGGTGATTGTGGTCTCAGTCAAGTTGCTGCCTGGGTCGTCGGGCTGCTGTTCTGATTTCTGGAGCTGGGCACTTGCTTTTCCTACGGGGCAAACTGAGCTGCTGCCGCCGCCTCTGCAGCTGTTGTAGGCGCCACCCCCGGAGCCCCCACCGCTGCTGAAGCTGCCGTTGCCGTGTCCCCGAAGCCGCTGCTGCGGGATATGTCACCGCTGCCGCTCCTGGGTCCGCTGCTGCTGGGGCCACTGGTACCGGTGCTGGAGCCGCTGAAGTTGCTGCCAAATTCTGCTCCTGCTTGGGTCCCGCCGTCAGCCCAAGTTGGCGTGGCCGGGTCCCGGGCCGCTGCTGTGTTCGCTGGAGCTGGGTTCAGGCGGCAGGGGAGGGGAGGGAGCCGCGCTGTTCTGGTTGTATCGTTTCTCCACGTGTGCTTTTACTTCGCGGTCTGCTCCTCCCTCCGTTGCTCGCTGCCGCTCTCCCCTCACGTTTCCCGAGTTGCGGAGAGCGCGGTGTGAGGGGAAAATCCCGCACCTGGCTTGTCCTGCGGCTCGAGCCGAGAGTCCGGCGGTTTTTCTGCCGCTCCGCGGTTGCGGCGGGTAGCTGAGCCGCCCCGGGCCGCTGTTCCCGCCTGTGCAGGCTCTGGATGCTCTGGAACTCTTCTACTTCTCCGCTGCCGCCTCAACTTCCTATACACCTCACTTTTTAGTAAAAGTGTGTATTTTGCTGAGTTTTTTTTGGTCTTCCCCCCCCAGGCTGTTTTGGCGTGGTACCTACGCCGCCATCTTAACCGGAAGTCCTGCCTTCTATTCTTGATGCCTAACCAACTTATTCCTCACTGTGCCATCCATAGCTGCCTCTGGTATCAAGAGTTAAATCTCTGTCCCCTGGTGCAAGCCTTGACACCTTCTGCCTGCTGGAGGAGAGACCATGTGGGGCGGACAGCTAGACCCGCAGCCCTCCCTCCCTCAGCTGACTGAGGACCAAGGGTGGACCCAATTAAATTGACAGGCATGGCATGCTGCCCCTGAGACTTATGGGAAATAGTATGCCTGCCAGTTTAAACCACTAGGATGTGGGTGGTTTGCACTGTAGCAGTGTGGTGGCAACTACAGGGCTGAGAGGTGGCTTAGATGTTAAGGCGTGCTTGCCTGCAAAGCCAAAGGACCCAGGTTCAATTCCTCAGTATCCACTTAAGCCAGATGCACAAGGTGGAGCATGCCTCTGGAGGTCGTTTGCAGTGGCTGAAGGCCTTTGTGCCCCTACCCCATTCTCTCTCTAACTGCCTCTTTCTGTCTCTCTCAAGTAAGTAAAATAAATAAATAAATATATTTTAAGGGGCTTTTTTTGTTTATTTTTATTTATTTATTTGAGAGCGACAGACAGAGAGAGAAAGAGGCAGAGAGAGAGAATGGGCACGCCAGGGCCTCCAGCCGCTGCAAAGGAACTACAGACGCATGCACCCCCTTGTGCATCTGGCTAATGTGGGTCCTGGGGAATCGAGCCTCGAACTGGGGTCCTTAGGCTCCACAGGCAAGTGCTTAACCGCTAAGCCATCTCTCCAGCCCAATAAATATATTTTAAATGACAGCTACAAGGAGAAGGAAATGTAGGAGAAGAAGAGCATGACTTTTGGAAAGCTCTCTGCTCCAAGCTCAGTGGATTCTAAAGTGTCATATTGTATGGTTTCCAGAGGCACTTATGAGGGACAGTCCCTACCACACTACCTCCCCTGTGATGGAGAGAGTGAGAGAGAGAGAGAGAGAATGTATGTTGCTGGGGGTTTGAACCCAGGGACACATGCTACGCATACACCCCTCAATGCTGTACCCTGAGCTATCCTTGTCTCTTTGGCTACCAATCTGGAAAAGAGGAAGAGGGGGATGGATTTGCAGCTGCCTATGTGGGGACCCCCCCCCCCCAGCCTCCAGGCAGCAACCAAGAGGTGAGGGATGTGTGCGTGGGCAGGAAGGAGCGGGCTAATGCTGGGTCTGACTTAGTCATTTGTTCCAGCTGGGCAACAATTAAGCCTTATGTTCCAAATCATTCCAAATGAGCACATGTGGGACTGAGCTGTTTCTAGCAGGCTTGGAGAGTTGACCTATTCACAGTACGGCCCTGGAAGCAGGAGAGCCAGCCTCCAGGGTTCTCCTCTCCGGTCCCCATTCTGCACTGGGGCTATTGATCTCCTATACAACTTCTGTGGATGCCTCATGCCTCAGCTATTATTATTATTATTATTATTATTATTATTATTTGCAGTACTGGGAGTCAAATCCAAGGCCTTTCACATACTAGGCAAGTGTGGTGGTTTGATTCAGGTGTCCCCCATACACTTAGGTATTCTGAATGCTATGTTCCCAGCTGATGGAGAGTTGGGAATTAACACCTCCAGGAGGCAGTGTATTTGTGTGTAGAGTGTGTGTGTGTGTGTGTGTGTGTGTGTGTGTGTAAACCATCACACATGTGTGACAGTCAGAGAGCAACACAGGTGAATTGGGGCTTCACATACGTGTACCATTTTGCATCTAGCTTTACATGGGTGCTGTGGAATTGGACCCAGGCCAGTAGGCTTTACAAGCAAGCACCTTTAGCCACCGAGCAATCTTCCCAGATCTGCTTCTTTATTTTCTTAAATTGTGGATTATATATTATATGCATTGTACTATATGCCATATAAATTTAGTACAATTCAATGACATTACATTCCTTCATAATGTTGTACAACCATCATGGCCCATTTTTAGAAACTTAATTTTTTCTTTTTTTTTTAAAACATTTTTATTTATTTATTTGAGAGTGACAGACAGAGAGAAAGAGGCAGAGAGAGAGAGAGAGAGAGAGAGAATGGGTGCGCCAGGGCCACCAGCCGCTGTAAACGAACTCCAGATGCGTGCGCCCCCTTGTGCATCTGGCTAACGTGGGTCCTGGAGAATCGAGCCTCGAACCGGGGTCCTTAGGTTTCACAGGCAAGCGTTTAACCGCTAAGCCATCTCTCCAGCCCTTAATTTTTTCTTTATTGGAGAGAGAGAGAATGGGCACAACAGGACCACTAACTACTGTAAACAAACTCCAGATGCATGCGCCACCTTGTGTATCTGGTTTACGTGGGTACTGGAGAATTGAACCTGGGTCCTAAAGCTTTGTAGGCAAGTGTCTTAACTGCTAAGCAAACCCTCCAGCTCTGGAAACTTTTCATCATCCCAATTAGACTCATATCCATTAAATAACGCCCCATTCCTTCTTCCTTCCCTAGTCCCAGGTAACCAATGTTCTACTTCCTTTCTCTATGAATCCTAGACAATACACACCAGAATGTTCTAAACTTGTCCTTCTGTGAGTTTTAGCCCTCTTTTACCAAATAGATCTAGATAGCTGAAAAGCAGTCCATCAAGGATTCGAGAGTTATACTTTCTTTTTTAAAAAATATATTTATTTGAGAGAAAGAGGCAGAGAGAGAGAGAGGGAGGGAGGGAGGGAGAGAATGGGCATACCAGAGCTTCCAGGAACTGCAAATGAACTCCAGGTGCATGCGCCCTCTTGTGCATCTGGCTTATGTGGGTCCTGGGGAATGGAACCGGGATCCTCTGGCTTTGCAGGCAAATGCCTTAACCACTAAGCCATCTCTCCAGCCCCAAGAGTTACACTTTCTTTAATATCCAGTCTCATTTTGCGTGTCACCCTCCCTGCAAGAGTTGGATTGTACGGCATTGGCCTTGAGATAAAAATATTGCTCTCAGCCCATCAGGCCCCCAAATGAAACAAGCTGGATCACTCTTCCTGATCCAGCTTCTGGAGACTGAGACACCTCTCTCCAGGGTCCTTTCCTGACTTTTCAGCTTGGCTTGTTGTCACTAAGCACCTACCCCATCCGGTCAGGTGACAGAGAAGCACCGCACGTACATGGTCACCTCAAGTCCCCAGAGGGTGCCACCCATGTTTCTTTTTTAAAAAATATTTATTTATTTGAGAGTGACAGACAGACAGGAAAAGAGGCAGAGAGAGAGAGAGAGAGAGAGAGAGAGAGACTGAGAGAAAGAATGGGCACACCAGAGCCTCCAGCCACTGCAAACGAACTCCAGGTGCGTGCACCCCCTTGTGCATCTGGCTAACGTGGGTCCTGGGTCCTTTGGCTTTGCAGGCAAGCGCCTTAACCACTAAGCGATCCCTCCAGCCCCCACCCATGTGTCTTAAGTAGCCAGTGCGACATCCGAATCTGTACCTGAAACGACCACTTCAGTCACAGAGGGCCCTGACTTGAGCCAATTGAAATCCAGTCAGTCACTTTGGGGGACAGAAATAAACAGGCAGAACATGAGCTCACGAGGTGGGTGAAAGAATGAGGTACTTGTTTGGACAGCATCGCGGAGCTTTTACACTCTGTGGCCCTCCATGCCCCGTCTACACATGCAAACACGCGTACACCTGTCTCAAGGATTCATGCTTATTTAATTTTATTTATTTATTTGAGAGAGACAGAGACAAAGAGGCATAGAGAGAGAGAGAAAGAGAGAATGGGTGTGCATGTGGCTTTACATGGGAACTGGGGAATTAAACCCAGGCCACTGGGCCCTGCAAGCAAGTGCTTTTAATCGCTGAGCCATCTCTGTAGGCCTGGGACTCATGTTTTTTTTTTTTTTTTTTTGTCTTTGTTTTTTTGTTGTTGTTTTTGAGAGCGACAGACATAGAGAGAAAGACAGATAGAGGGAGAGAGAGAGAATGGGCACGCCAGGGCTTCCAGCCTCTGCAAACGAACTCCAGACGCGTGCGCCCCCTTGTGCATCTGGCTAACGTGGGACCTGGGGAACCGAGCCTCGAACCGGGGTTCTTAGGCTTCATAGGCAAGCGCTTAACCGCTAAGCCATCTCTCCAGCCCAGGACTCATGTTTTTAAGGCCTGAGATGAGAGGGCTGCTCTGGGCACCACTCTTTTTTTTTTTTTATGACTTTTTTTTTGTTTTTTCGAGATAGGGTCTCACTCTAGCCCAGGCTGACCTGGAATTCGCTATGGAGTCTCAGGGTGGCCTCGAACTCACGGCGATCCTCCTACCTCGGCCTCCCAAGTGCTGGGATTAAAGGCGCCCGGCTCTGGGCACCACTCTTAAGGAGGCGTTTCCCAGAGCAGCTTGGGTGGGGACATGAGCACCCGGAGTCGGTGTGAAGCTGACGCGGAGAGAAGGGCCCCCCTTCACCCCTTTGAGAACGTGGTGCTGCTCTGGGCCTGCTCATGGCGCCAGGGCACCGTGGAAACAGACGGCAGTGGGCAGCTAACCAGAGTTTTAGGGCAGAAAACCCATCCTCAGTAATCCCAACAGGCTAGGCTCAGCCATCCACCTCTGTATATCAAACAGACAGGGGTCGGTGAACAGCAGAGAGAGATGTAATCAGCGCACACTGGGAAGGGAAACAGATCAGGTGTGTTAGCATCCTGACATTTGACTCCAGATGCATGCACCATCATCTGCATCTGGCTTACATGGGACCTGGAGAGTAAAACCTGGGTCCTTAGGTTTTGCAGCCAAGAGCCTTAACTGCTAAGCCGTCTCTCCAGCCTGCCTTTTTAAAAGTTTTATTTTAGAGAGAGAATAAAATGGCATGTCGGGGCCTCAGCCACTGCAGTAGGACACCAGATGCTTGCGCCACCTAGTGGACACGTGCGACATTGCGCTTGCTTCCCCTTTGTGCGTCTGGCTTGACGTGGGATCTGGAGAGTTGAACGTGGGTCCATAGACACTTGCCTATGGCTAAGCCATCTCTCCAGCTCCTGAAGTTTGTCTTTGAGCTACTGATACGAGAAAGCGTTATGCATAGTGAAGCAGTCCTGGGCAAGACGTGTTCCTGCTCATCCTTGCCTCGGCTCTTGGTCCTTCAGGTACAGTGTCAAGCTGTTAGTGCCCAATGGCTCCAGAGGGGACCAGTCTGGTTCCTATAAAAAGATCTGTGGGGGGCTGAAGAGATGGCTTAGTGGTTAAGCGCTTGCCTGTGAAGCCCAAGGATCCTGGTTTGAGGCTCGATTCCCCAGGACCCACGTTAGCCAGATGCACAAGGGGGCGCATGCATCTGGAGTTCGTTTGCAGTGGCTGGAGGCCCTAGCATGCCCATTCTCCCTCTCTTTCTCTGTCACTCTTAAATAAGTAAATAAATAAATACATAAATAAATAAAAGAAGAAGATCTGTGGGGCTTAGCCTCTTCGTCACATCACACATGATTATTCTCACCTCGGGGTGGCCTTTTCCTGTTTGCAGGCCTGCAATTCAAGATGACCGCAAGCTTAAGACATCGACTTAAGCTTGTGCCTTCAGCCTTAAAAGACAATGAGGTAGATTAGGGACCACCAGGTTCTAGATGGATACTCCTTGAATGATTCACATGCTCACATACAGAGGTAAGCAGGTGACCCAAAGGCAAGGAGACAGATGCAACAAGGAAACCAGAGAAGCCAGACTTTTTCACTCCATCTTTTAGCTATTTTGTGGGTCCAAGTGAGGAGCCCGTGGGTCTTAGCAAAAAGAGAGTCTATTACAGTCTGTAACCACGCCAGCCTGATCTCATCTAAGTGTTACAGCCACGGGAAGACCTCCCCAAGAGACCTCTGAGACTGTGGGTGCCCAAAAGCGTAGGGGCAACAAGAAGGGGGGGTGGCAGGCAGGGAAAAGACTGTCTCCACCTAGGCCTGGGGGGAGAACTCAGGTCAGTACATGTGACTAATGTCCCATCCCTCTGTGGAGAATTCGCTGTGGTCAGTGGCTCTACCTTGTCCTGAGGCAAGGAATTCATTTTTATTTGGTGGCTGTTGCAGACAGGTTCACATTGCTGGTAGAAATCACCTACCTAAGAGCAGCCTGTGGGAAAGAGGTTTATCTTGGCTTACAGGCTCAAGGGGAAGCTCCATGATGGCAGGGGAAAACGATGGCATGAGCAGAGGGTGGACATCACATCCTAGGCAACATCAGACGGACAACAGCAACAGGAGGGTGTGCCAAACACTGGCAAGGGAATTCTGACTATAATACCCATAAGCACGCCCCAAAAATACACCGCCTCCAGGAGGCGTTAATTCCCAAATCTCCATCAGCTGGGAACCTAGCATTCAGAACACCTAAGTTTATGGGGGACACCTGAATCAAACCACCACAGTGGCAAAAGCTAATTCTTTCTTCTTGGGATTTGCCTGTCTCCTCACCCCAATGAGGAAACAGTTCTTGTCCCAGCTCCGTGAGCCATCACTCTCCCATTGTCTTCTAACATTCTCTCACCCTCTTCTTTGCAGATACCTTTGGTCCTATCCTATCGTTAGATGTTATCATCCCGCAAAGCTTGGGCCTGGGTCTTTACCGCCTGCCCCTTCTGGGGAGGGTTCGAGTCACAGGCAGTGACAGAATTTACCCAAGTCAGGTTACCCTACAAGACGACAAGGTTCCTACGACGGGACACCAGGCAGGCAGCAGCAGAATGGCCTGCTGACAGTTGGTGGTCTGCGGCACCTATTATGTGGGAATTGTCTTTTTTTTTTTTTTTTGAGGCAAGCCCAACAAATTGCCTTTTTTTTTTTTTAATGCAAGAGTGAGTGGGGTGAGAATTGGAGCGCCAGGGTCTCCAGCCACTGCAATCAAACTCCAGACACGTGCGCCCCCTGGTGTGCATGGGCAACCTTGCACACTTGCATCACTGTGCGTCTGGCTACATGGGACCTGGAGAGTTGAACCTGGGTCCTTAGGCTTCGCAGGCAAGTGCCTTAACCACTAAGCAATCTGTCCGGCCTGAGAATTGTCTTTTTATTTTAATTTAATTTAATTAATTAATTTATTTATTTATTTTTGGTTTTTCGAGGTAGGGTCTCACTCTAGCTCAGGCTGACCTGGAATTCACTATGGAGTCCCAGGCACTCACGGCGATCCTCCTACCTCTGCCTCCCAAGTGCTGGGATTAAAGGCGTTTGCCACCACACCCAGCTTTTGAGAATTGTCTTTTTTTTTTTAATTTTTATTAGCATTTTCCATGATTATAAAAGAGAATTGTCTTTTTAATAGTCTGTTGCCCACTATATAGATGAATGCAGTTCTGATTGGATGAATTGGACCATGTGTAGGCGCTGGACTTATTCTAGTAGTTCTTGGGATGACATCACAATTAATTTCGATTGGCTGTGGTCAGTTATAACATTCCTACAGTGCTCTTCAAACTTAGCTGGCTGTGGTGGCACATGTCTTTAATCCCAGCACTCGGGAGGCAGTGGTAGGTGGATGGCTGTGAGTTCGAGGCCACCTACCCTGACACTATATAGTGAATTCCAGGTCAGGCTGGCCTAGAGTAAGACCCTACCTCGAAAAAACAAGCAAACAAACTTACTTGACCCTCCCTGTTTTCTCCTGTGGTACTAAGATGCATTTACCTGGCCTTAGTCACCCCTTATGCCCAAATACTGGGCACATCTATGTCTCCAGCAAAACTTGTCTTTGGAGCTTTGGATCTACTTAGGCAGCAGCCCATCTGACAACCGCTCTGAAGAGCTTCAAGGCATTTACATGGGGATCTGTAGAAAAGAGATTAGCATGCAGCAAACAAATCCTCACATTCTCACAGAACACATGAATTTATTTTGCCTCGGTAAAACAGACCAAAGGGGGAGCTTTGGGTGGGTTGCCTGTGTCCCCCTGTGTGACGTGTCAGGGACCAAGGCTGCTGTTGCCCTTGACTGTTCTACTTCCTACATCTTCCATTGCACAGGAAAGAAAAGTATGTAGATGTTATTACTACACACACACACACACACACACACACCCTTTTACAGGCAGGCAATGCAAGAGCAATATGCCTTCCAGATCCTTGCTTCTAAAAATATTAACATCTTATCTGTGGGCCAGAAGTCTGGCTCCCTAAACTCACCAAGTCCCAGCCTGGGCTTCCTGCCTCTGGGCCTGCATTTTTTTTTTTGAGGTAGGGTCTCACCCTAGTCCAGACTGACCTGGAATTCACTGTGTAGTATCAGGGTGGCCTCGAACTCATGGCGATCCTCCTACCTCTGCCTCCCGAGTGCTGGGATTAAAGGCGTGTGCCACCACACCCGGCTGGGGCCTGCATTTTTAGCATTGTATGTATGGTAAGCCTGTCCCAGTTGGAGAAACCCTGTTGGGATCAGCATTTTTGGCATCCAGGCGTCTTGTTATGACTCCTTGACACCTTGAGGGCCCTGACTTTCAAATGATGATGGTAGAAATGTCACCCAAGGGATGTGCTGAATTCCTAGTTGTATCCTAGGAGATTCTGGAATTGCAGGGAGTATTGTTTCTAAGAGGCCTTTTGGTAATTCTGATATATCTGGCATGACCACATTTGATAAGGGCTCATCAAATATCTCCTTAGTTTCCCAGCAAAGTTTTCGATCTTGAATAGAACTGGCTTCTGGAAACTTCCTCCGGCAACAGTAAGAGCCATATAACTCCAAAGCCCAGATTTTGTGCTATTAGGAAGCCCAAGGTAAACTGTTTGAAGAAAAGTTTTACCCATTCTCTCCTTCTCCTGTCCCTGTGTGTGTTTTGATTTGAGTCATTGATTTAAAGTTATAGTGGAGACGTTCTGAAATCACATTCACTGTGGGGTGGGTGAGTTTGTATACTTTTGGGGTGGCTCAGTGAGGCCACCCTGTAGTGGCGAGAAAGCTCTGGGAACTGAAGACAGCAAAGTGTGTGGATCTCAGATGCTTAAATGATCAGATTCGCTGTGGAAACCACCCAACCCCAAAAGATAATGGGGGGTTGTAGGGACTTCCCAACTGGATGGCCAGAGGACTTTACCGTAACCATGGGAAGTCTATGTGCTTAGAATGTGGGTTAGAATCACAGACAGCCTGGAAAGGGGACGCGTGCTGTGTGACCGGCTATTGGTGGCTGCCCAGGTCCAGAGAGAGCTTTGGGGAAGGACAGGGGATGGGACAGCAGATCCCAGACATGAAGCAGGGGTGCACAGACAGGACGGAGTCAGCTGCAGAGGAAGGGGGAACTCCAGAGGAGGCAGGCTGTGGGATGACAGTGCAGGGGGAGTGGGCACCCTGGGAAGTTTGTGATAAAGACAGTTGTGAGAGGAACCCAGTGGGAAAAGTAACCACCTTACATAGACTAGGAGGTCAAGGCACACCCTGAGGGAAAGGGGAAGGTGGAACACCCCAATTCTGAGCCCAGAAAATTGGGGTATGTGATGGAGAGATGGCTTAGCAGTCAAGGCATTTGCCTGCTAAACCTAAGGACCCAGGTTTGACTCTCCAGGTCCCACATAAGCCAGATGTACAAAAGTGAGGCAAGCGCAAGGTTGCACATGCCCACTAGGTGGCGTAAGTGTCTGGCATTTGATTGCGCTGCTGAGGTCCTAGCACATCAATTCTCTCTCCGTCTGTCTGTCTGTCTGTCTCTCTGTCTGAAAATGTAAAATAAAAAGAAAATTGGAGCCAGGCATGGAGGCACACGCCTTTAATTCTAGCACATGGGAGGCAGAGGTAGGAGGATTGTCATGAGTTTGAGGCCACCCTGAGACTACATAGTGAATTTCAGGTTAGCCTGGGCTAGAATGAGACCCTATCTCAAAAAAAAGCCCAAATAATAATAAATAAGTAAATAAATAAATAAATAAAATGAATAAAATAAAGTTGGGAGTCAAAAATGGGCTGGATAGTGTATCCTGGGACAAAATTCCCCTGGAGGCCAAAAAAAAAAAGGTGGGCTGGGGTGGAAGGCACGCAGGGCAACCTGGACCTAAAGGCATCAGTGGCTAGGGTGTGTCTCATCCAAAGAGCTTTGCTGGACTTTAGTATCTGGACTTAAACCCAAGAGGTACCTTGACTTGGCTATGTGTAATACATCCTCTGAAATTCACCTGCGGCCCTGGGCTGGATCCTGGTCAGCCTTGTCCTTCTCATCTGTGGCCAGTGGTAGTGAGCAGTGTGGCAAGGTCTTCCCCGTTACAAAGCGGACCAGTCCTCTTCACCTCCCCTCCCCCCATTATTCCTGGGTGACCGGAGGAGAGAGCTGGCGGCCTTTTCTACCTTGGCTCCGATTTCGACATCTGTACAGGGTGGCACTTTGGACATTCGTTTTGTGTGTCAGGGTTGGTGCAGATACAGCTGTAGAAACGAAATGTTGCCATGGTGCTCGCTCGCTCTCTCTCTCTCTCTGGGCTGTCTGTGTGATTCTCTGCTCTGGAGTGAGGGGCTCAGGCTCAGACCCCGACAGTCTATCTCGAAGGACCATCAGTTCCACCCACGTCCACGAGCCAGAGGTCACCTTCTGACCCTCTTCATGGGGGAGAAGACAAGGAAGAGGAGCCGCCGGAAGCTTTGCTGGCAGATGCCACTTCAGAATTCTCCAGGGGCCATCGGCCAGCACATCTGTCCAGGGAACCACCAAAGAGGAGACCTTGATGCCACAGGGGCATCATGATCACCCCATCAAGTCCTCCAAGGAAAACTCTGGGGGTAGTTTGGGTTAAAGGCATCAGCAGAGCAGCAGACGTGGATGTGGGAGTCACATCATTGACAAGACCTCTGTGTCTCTTCCTGTGTCCCCTGGGCTACATCCAACACCTCTGTCAGCCAAAGCAGAGGGGAAGGGAAAAGAACAGAATCCAAATAAGCTGTTGCCCTCTCTGCTGAGTCCTGTGCCCTACCCGTGCTCCAGTATCTTCCTCTGTGAAGCAGGATGGATATGTGCGTACATGCATGGGCACACGGATGTGTGTAATTCCTGTACACATGCTAAGTTCACTGGAGGTACTGGTCGTTTTCCAGTTAATGAGTGCCAACTGTATGATCCCCCACTCCACTGCTAGGAGGTATTATGATTCCCCTCCTTCAGCAGGCACGGACTGTGCGGGATTTAAGTGCCCACAGAAAAGCTTATGCAGCCCTTGCCTTTCTTCTGACTGCCTTTTTTAAGTCTCCCTCAGGGCCTCTGCTGAACAAATTGTCTTATCTGTGGGCCTCAGCCACTGCAATAGAACTCCAGACGCTTGCGCCACCTAGTGGGCATATGCGGCCTTGCACTTGTTGTACCTTTGTGTGTCTGGCTAACATGGGATCTGGAGAGTCGAACATGAGTCCTTAGGCAAGCGCCTTAATGGCTAAGCCATCTCTCCAGCCCCTGATTCTTTTTCTAAAAAAATATTTTTATTTATTTATATGCAAGCAGAAAGAAAGAGAAAGAGAAGGTGTGCCAGGGCTTCCAACCACTGCAAGTGAACCGCAGACATGTGAGCACCTTTGTGCATCGATTGGGCTTTACATGGGTACTGGTGGATCAAGCCCAGGTCATTAGACTTTGCAGGCAGGCGCCTTAACTGCTGAGCCATGTCTCTAGCCCGCAAGCCCTTCTGCTTCTACCTTTCCCCAAAATAAATGTCCATGTTTTCAGGTGCCCTTGAAAATGGCTTTGTCAGTCTCGCTAATACATACAGGGAAGAAGGGAGTGGAGGCTGCCCCATTTGTGTCTTGCTTGTATTTTGCAAATAAAAATGCAAAGTGGTTTCACAGGAGAAGGCAGCTGCCTCGGGAAAAAGTGATTATTTGGCTTAGACTCTCATCAATGGCATGCACATTTCTTCTGGGGCCTCTAGATGTGCCTCACAGGAGATCTGCATCCTTTTGCTTGAAGCCAGGGTTGTTAAAGAATAATAAATGGTGAGAAGCTCTGGAAGAGCCTGCGATCCACCTCCAGTGGACCACACCGCTGGCTTTTCTTCTTGGTCATCTTTTATGATCAAGTCTTATTCAGGGACCCCCTTATAGAAACCTCCATGAACTCAAAGTTTTTTTTTGTTTTGTTTTGTTTTTAAAGAGAGAGAGGGAGAGAAAAAGAAGGAGAGAGAGAGAGAGAGAGAGAGAGAGCATTGGCACACCAGGGACTCAGTCACTGCAATTGAACTCCAGACGCTTGTGCCACCTAGTGGGCATGTGTGACCTTGTGCTTGCCTCATCTTCGTGTGTCTGGCTAATGTGGGATCTGGAGAATTGAACGTGGGTCCCTAGGCTTTACAGACAAGCACCTTAACCACTGACCCATCTCTCCAGCCCCAACTCCAAAGTTTTGAGGGAATCCCAGACAGGAGCAACTTTAACTGGTGGGCAGGAAGTCAAGATGCCCTCAGAGTCCAGGTGGGCTGATCCAGCTTCAAGTTCATGGTAGCCAAGCTGCCTTTTCCCTTGTCATTTCCTAAAAGGACATGATCATTTTCCCCTTTCCCATTCACTCTTGGTGCATTTTTACAAAAATCCCTCCTTTTTTTTTTCTAGAGGTTTTAGACACACACACACACACACACACACACACACACACACACACACAGATACAAACACACCCTGGATTGCAAACTGGAGCACTGGAAAGGGTCACAGCTGAAACTTTATGGCATATGTGATATGGATAATTAAAGGGAGTTTGAAGAACTGCATAAGGGGTGTTGAGACCCTCCCCTAAAGACTGACTGTATGGGGGCTGGATTGGGGCATACGTACGCAGATCCTTCCTCCCTTGCTTTGTTCTCTCTCGGCAGTGTCTCTCCTTCCAGAACGTAACCAGCGGCTGGAAAGGCAAAGGCATCTGGGCGCAGTAAGATGCTTCAGTTCTGAGTGCGTGCTGAGCAGCGAGCAGATTCAGAGATGCAAGCACTGCACCGTTTGTCCAGCGGATTGATTGGTGTTTGTTGTTTTTTTTTTTTTTGTGTGTGTGTGTGTGTGTGTGTGTGAGGGATCCTTTTGATACATCCAGCATTTTTGGCAACTTGTGTGTGCCAGGCCCTGTGATGAGTGCTTGAGGATAGAGGTAGATGTTGGTCCTGCCTTGCTGAGCTCTGTAGTCTAGAATGAGGTCGTGACAATCACAGCTCCTCTTAGCCCGTGCCCTACAAATTGAGGTGAATGTGAGTCCTCTGAAGACATTTTGGGGCTGTAGAATACATACATACATACATACATATGCACACACAACCTTTGAGACCTCCTTTGTACTACCCGCGAGATGTGGCCCTCCCTTGCCACCTGCCCGCCCGACCATCTGGGTAGGCTTGGCATAGCCTTAGGGAAAGAAAAGGGAATTTCCGACTCACACATGGATGGGGTCATGGTAACCAAGGAGCACACAGGGTAGAGAGGCAAGGGGAGTTTGTTAATTCTAACACAAGGTAGAAAAGCTATATATATTCTACCCTTCGGTAGAATGATGGTGGGCATGCCAGCTGTGTGGCATCTCACCACGATCTCCTCCTTAGTTCTACTTAGCTCATGTGTTGGAGAGACACATTTCCAAAATAATTCAGGTTCCACGGGGCGGGGGGCAAAGTGTGTTTCACATCTGTCATAGAGGCTGCTCATACCACAAGGGACGCGATGCTTCGGAGCTGGTGGCCCCAGATCTGTCTCCTCGCTGCATGGGAAGGGGCTGTCAGCTGCTGGGGGAGGTGAACAGTAGGCACCCTCCCCCGCCCTCCCCGAGGGGGCCATGAGGGTAGCAGGTCCGGTCTGTCTGGCCTTTCGCCGTCTATCTGTCCTTTGACCCGAGCTGAGGCAGGAGAGCCCGTTGGATGTATTAGACCAGGGTTTGCATCTTGTGTGATTCTGGACGCTATGTTAGATAGCGTCTCAGCGTTCCCACTTCTTCATCTATGGAATGCGGAGCAGGACGGCTTCTTTGAGAGCTTGTTGGAAAACGCTCACTTCAGGTATGCGGTCTGCCGGGCAAGGCATGTGCTTGGTAATTACAAAGTGCCCCTCAGTGCCAACCCCTTGTGTCTACTAAAGCCCTTGTCTCTGACTCCTTATCACTCTGTCGAGGTAGGAGTCGTCAAATGGGTTGGTCCTGTCCCCTCCCCTCTTGCGGGATCAGATGATTGCTCTCTCTTATCCTATCAGACTTCTGAGCGCTGATTTCCAGCTCTCCTGTGTGGCTTCAGCCTCCCCTAAGCTGATCACAACCACCCTCTGCCCTCTTCATCCAGAACTGGGTGTAAGACCCACTGAATAAATGCTGGATAGACCGCAATTGAGATATAGCACATTAAAGGTCTGTTCATCCAAAATGTCCCCAAGGTCACAGCTGTAATGTCCCCAAGGGCACGGCTGTGCAGCTCCCAGCTATTGTGGAGGGGAGTCCAGCCACCCCCTCTCAGTTTTTCCAACTCCCCACTGTAGAAACTCCCTACCCCTGGGCCCCCAGAGAGACTGGGATAGAAGGCCTCACTCAAACACTGGCTACTTTGCTCATTGCTGTGACCAAATATATGGCAAGAAACAACTTAATGAAGGAAGGGTTTGTTTTGTCTCATGGGTTCAGAAAGGATACAGCCCGTCATGGTGGAGAAGGGCATGGTGGCAGGGACGTGAGGTGGCTGGTCGCATTGCAATCCTTAGGAAGTAGACAGGAAGTGGGTCCAAGTTATGAAAACTTTGGCCCACTTCCCCCAGCAAAGTTCACCCTAAAGGTTCCACAGTTTTCCAGAATAGCCCACCAGCTGCTTTGACCAAGTATTCACACACACATGCACGCACGCACGCCTAAGGGGGACATTTTACACTCAAACCACAATAGTGATGGGTTCACTATGAGCCAGCTCTGTGCTTGGGACCTGTGTTTTGGGTGAGTTAGTCCAACCTGTACCTCTGGCCATGTGCATCCATACAATGTTAAGTGAGACAGCTCTTTTAAACGACACCAGGGCTATCTGACCGTAAGAGGCTGGCACTGATATTGTTTTTGGTTTCAAAAAACATCTGAATTTTCTCTGCCCCTTTATTTTTTTTTAAAAAAAATTATCTGCTGGGCGTGGTGGCACATGCCTTTAATCCCAGCACTTGGGAGGCAGAGGTAGGAGGATTGCCGTGAGTTCGAGGCCACCCTGAGACTCCATAGTGAATTCCAGGTCAGCCTGGGCTAGAGTGAGACCCTACCTCGAAAAACCAAAAAAAAAAAAAAAAAAAAAAAAAATTATTTATTTATTAGAGACAGAGAGAATAGGCATGACAGGGCCTCTAGCCACTGCAAACTCCAGATGCATGTGCCACCTTGTGCACCTGGCTTACGTGGGACCTGGAGAATTGAAGCTGGGTCCCTAGGCTTCACAGGCAAGTGCTTTAACTGCTAAGCCATTTCTCCAGCCCTGTACCTTTCTTAACTTAGACCAGTCCTATACACAATGAACGGTGCCTTCTAAATGACCATTTTACGTCCTGTGTGTATATGACCGATTGGTGCATCTCAGAGTGGTTTTTGGTACGTGTGGTGGGCGGGTCCATGTGTGCCACGGTACATGTGTGGCGGTCGGGACAGTTGGCATGTTGGTCCTCAAGGGGAGGTGTTGCTTCAACCTTGAGGCCAGGTTTCTCATTCTTGTTGTGTTTGCCAGGTTAGCTGGCCCATGCGTTTCCTATCTCTGCCTCCTTTCTCACCATAGTGTCGACACACTCTGAGATGGGTTCTGGGGGTGTGAACTTGGATGTATACTCACACCTGGGTGGCAAGCACTGTATCCACTGAGCAGTCTCTCCAGCATTCCCCCCATGGCCACCACTTAGACGTCAATGTATGTAAATCACCCAGGGATCTTGTTACAATGCTGACTCTGAATTTGTTATCAAGCCACCAGGATGTGAAATGGATGTCACTAACCCTTAGCCCATTCAGAGCAGGAAGATGGCAGAGGGAGATGTTAGACAGACACACGCACATTCCCCGTCATGTGCTTGGACTTTTTGCAACTTCTACTGATGAGTCCACACGGTCCTATTTGGGGATGAGCGCTCACTGGTTTAGGTCCCCCTTCCATTCCAGACTGGGTTCCTGTCTTGTGGCTGTGTGGTGGTAAACAAATGGACTGTTCCTTTCTCCTGCTTTCTTCCTTGAAAGCTTTTTGAAAGAGAGAAAGAGAGAGAGAGAGAGAGAGAGAGAGAGAGAGAGAGAGAGAGAGAGGAAGAGATAGAATGGGCATGCCAAGCCCTCTAGCCACTGCAAATGGACTCCAAGCTCATGCGCCACGTTATGCATCTGGCTTTACCTGGGTACTGGGGAAGTGAAACTGGGTCCTTTGGTTTCGTGGGCAAGCACCTTAACTGCTAAACCACCTCTCCATTCCCCCTCCACCCCCCTTTATAAGCCTTTTCTCTCAGCTCTGCCTCACAGTTGCGCTGGTGGAAGTTGCCCATTATTTAAGCTGATGTTTACTTAAAACACGAGTTCCTATCTGAACTCTTGGTGTTTATTTCCTGCTGTGGTCATCCTCAGCACCTCCCCTCCCCCATGCACGTGACCTCCTGTGACCTGGATAGTGTTGTCTTTTCTCTCCCAGGGAGATGCCTTTGGACTGCTCTCCCTTCACTGGGTGTATGACACCAGAACTTTTTTTTTTTTTTTTAAGCAGGCCCTAGGCCTTTTTTTTTTTTTTTTAATAAAAAATTATTTATTTATTTGAGAGAGAAAGGGCCCCCAGCCACTACAAATAAACTCCAGACGCCTTGTGCCCCCTGTGCATCCAGCTTACGTGGGGCCTGGGGAATTGAACCAGGTCCTTAGGCTTCACAGGCAAAAGGCTTAACCGCTAAACCATTTCCCCAAGCCCCAACACCAGAACTTTCTAGTAAGCTTGTTACTTGGCCCAAATTCTGTTTACTCCCCAGCTGGCCAGCCCCATGCCCTTTTGCATGGAACAAGAGCACTTCAGACTTTCTTCTAAGTTATCACAGGCAGACAGGGTCTGTAGAGAACAGTGAACAGGAAATGCCATAGAGAGAGAGATAAGGAATTTGGCTACAACAGCACTCAATAGTTTTTATTTGCTGTTGGATGGTGGGGGGTGGGGAATGATGGGGACAGGAAGGAACCCCCAAATCCATCTCTGCTCCTGCATACTAGGGTGGGGCATGTGGGTTTGTGTGGAGTAATGAGTGATTGCTTCAAGTGGGGCCTGATCGTAGGGGAATACTTGATCAGAAAGAAAAGGCCATGGAAAACCAACATTTGGTTCGGTACAGATTTCCCATTTTTATGTAGGAAAAGGAAGAAAATGACTTCTATGTGTAGCTGGGCTGGCAGGCTTAGGTTCCCTCAGGGCAAGTTCTATGACGGATGGTGACTGAAAGTCCAAATAGGTGCCACCTTTCTGCCTGTTTGGTTCCCATCTATTTCTGAACAGAACAGCCAGGGACTAGCCGAGAAGGGGCCCAAGCCAACTCTGGGGCCAATGATGATCCAAGGAACAGGTGGCTGGGCTAAGCTTCTCGAGGGGGATGTTGTGCACAGGGAGAACTGGAGGACTTTAAGGCAGTCCTGAGAAGGAACAGGTCTTGGAGTATCTAGATCTGACAGAAAAGGAAAAAGCCTCAGAATTTTCTAGATCAAGTCTGCATGACCAAATTAGAACAGATCTCCCCCACTCTACAAATCTATAGAGTGATTTGAGTCTTCAGCAAAGAAACAGACCAATACCTTCTGGAAATCTTACCTAAAACAAATTCTAAGGGCGACAGATGGTTTAGTGGTTAATACCCTTGCCTGAAAAGCCTAACAACCCGGGCTGGGCTTAGTAGTTAAGGCGTTTGCCTGCAAAGCCAAAGGACACAGGTTCGATTCCCCAGGACCCCCGTTAGCCAGATGCACAAGGGGGAGCACGTGTCTGGAGTTTGTCTGCAGTGGCTAGGCCCTGGTGTGCCTATTCTCTTTCTCTCTCTCTCTTCCCCCCCAATTTCTCTGTCAAATAAAAAAAAAATTAAAACAAAGCCTAACAACCCAAGTTCAATTCCCCAGTGCCCACATAAAGCCAGATGCACAAAGTGGCAAATGCATCTGAAGTCTGTTTGCAGCAGCTAGAGGTCCTGGCTCACCCAGTCTCGATCTCTCTCTCTCTCTCTCTCTCTCTCTGCTTGCAAACAAATTCTAACAAGCTGGATAGAGTGTCATATGCCTGTATTGGGGAGACTGAGGCAAGAGGGTTGTAAATTTGAGACCAATCTAAGCTACACAGTGAGACCTATTTGGAGTAACATATATTCTGTCCTAGAAGACTGTGGGATTCTTTTGAGCTCGGCTACTGGAAGATGTATATTCACTCACTTCCCTCAGACTCTTTCTCTACCATAGGCAGTGTGGAATCTGGGGTGCAGGACTGGAGATGGGGAATTAGCCCAGATGACTGTGAGACCTACATTATTTGCACATAGACATTCATGTATATATAAAACAACAAAATATTTTAATTCTCTTTTTACATGGCCACAAGCTTTCTTCAGTAAGGTCACACCTGTGCGGATGCAAGGTGACGGCATGGTGGCAGCCGTTGGTACAGATGGCCCCGGAGTGTATCAGGACAAGTCCCAATTCTGTGCTGAGGAATCTGGGTATGTGGCAGTAAGAGCCACCGCTTCTGCAATCGACTGCAGGTTGTTTCAGCTGCAAAGCCACAAGACACCAGTGATGCGTCTCACCCCCAGAATGGACTTTTATAACACACACACACACACACGTGCACACACACACACACATACTTAGCACAATAAATGTGCTCATTACGCACTCTAACATAGAGCACACGAATACACACTCTGGAGCCCAGCCGCCACGTCATCACGCGGGCTCAGCCCATGCTGAGAACCGTCTTTTTTTTTTTTTTCCTGTTTTGTCTGTGTGATCCCATAAACAGTATTTCTGACAATCATCACTAAGGTCAACTCCATAGAGGGTGGACGGTCAAATGTTAATGCAGCTGGGGGGGGGGGGGCGGGGTCAGCCACTTGCACACCCTCCAGCCCCAGGGGGAAAAGTGCACTTCCGACGGCAGATACAAAAATAGATTGGCACGCTCTTTTGACATAGGGAGTGGGATCTCTGAACAGCTTCCCCCAATCCTGCACAATTCTCTCCTCTCATCGGCTGCAGGGCGCATTCCAAGTCACAGCAAGGCTGAAGCCGAGGTCCCCGGGGACACGAAGGCAAGGTCGCCTGTGCCAGGAAGACCCAGAGGGCAGGTGAGAGGGCCCCCCCCCCCCCACAACTCCTTCCGTTTGCAGGGTCGGCTCCTCAGCAAACAGTCCCGCACCGCTTCCCCGTGACATCCCGGGGGGAGGCAGCAGCCTTGGCTCGATTTTTGCACTTCCGTAGTAAGCGGTGGCCCCGTCGCGCTCAGAGGAAGTTGGTCCCCGGCCCTCCTGGGGCCTGTGCTAGGAGCTCTGCATGAGGCGTCTGTAGTGAGGCATGACTTCGTGCTCCGGCAGGTGCAGTGCGAATTCCAAGGCCACCAACACGGGGAACTCAAAGGCTATCAGCTCTCGCCTGTTCAGCCGGAACTTCTCTTCCAGTTTCTGGAACCAAACGAGACTGTTTTAGTTTCGCAGCTAAAGTGTTAGGCTTTTTTTTTTTTTTAATTTTATTTATTTATTTATTTGAGAGTGACAGATACAGATAGAAAGACAGATAGAGGGAGAGAGAGAGAATGGGCGCGCCAGGGCTTCCAGCCTCTGCAAACGAACTCCAGACGCGTGCGCCCCCTTGTGCATCTGGCTAACGTGGGACCTGGGGAACCGAGCCTCGAACCGGGGTCCTTAGGCTTCACAGGCAAGCGCTTAACCGCTAAGCCATCTCTCCAGCCCGGCTTTTTTTTTTTTTTTTTTGCCCCTAGAGCATCTCTCCTACCCACCAGCTAGTGAGCGTTTATGGAGAAACGGGAGAGGTCCGTTTTCTGTTGCTGTTGCACAATGCTTGAGACTAGGTGAATTTTTTTTTTAAAAAAAATTTGTTTATTTATTTATTTATTTGAGAGCAAAAGACACAGAGAGAGAAAGACAGACACAGAGAGAAAGAGAATGGGCGCGCCAGGGCCTCCAGCCATTGCAAACGAACTCCAGACGTTGTGCATCTAGCTAACGTGCATGCTGCGGAATCGAGCCTCGAACTGGGGTCCTTAGGCTTCACAGGCAAGCGCTTAGCTGCTAAGCCATCTCTCTAGCCCAAGGTGATTTTTTTTTAAGAAGGCTGGCTGTGAAGTTCAAAGTTAGGCAGCTGCATCTGGTGTGGTGCTCGTGATGCTTCAACTAGGGGTAGAAAGCAGGAGAAGTCTCACATGTAGTAGAGACAAAACAGGAGGGGAAACACACCTTTAATCCCAACCCATGTGCTAGGCAAGCACTTCGTGACTGAGCTGCATTCATACCCAGTAACCCCCTCCCCTTTTTCTAAAAAAATGTTTTGAGATAGGGTCTCACTAAGTTGCCCAGGCTGGCCTTAAACTCACTCTCTCACTCTGTATCCCAGCTGGATCTTGAACTTACAGTCTATCTACCTCAGCCTCCCAAGTAGCTAGGATTATAGACCTATGCCACAAGACTTGGCTATTTTAAAAAGGCATTCATTGGGCTGGAAAGATGGCTTAGCGGTTAAGCGCTTGCCTGTGAAGCCTAAGGACCCCGGTTTGAGGCTCGGTTCCCCAGGTCCCACATTAGCCAGATGCACAAGGGGGCGCACACATCTGGAGTTCGTTTGCAGAGGCTGGAAGCCCTGGTGCGCCCATTCTCTCTCTCTCCCTCTATCTGTCTTTCTGTGTCTGTCGCTCTCAAATAAAATAAATTTTATAAAAAAAGGCATTCATATGTCCACCCTAGAAGATCAGGATTCCCTTGTTTTGATGAGACTATGTATTTACTTTTAGAGAGAGAATCGGCACACCAGGGCCTCAGCCACTGCAGTCAAACTTGAGATGCTTGTGCCACCTAGTGGGCATGTGCGACCTTGTGCTTGCCTCACCTCTGTGCGTCCGGCTAACGTGGGATCTGGAGAGTCAAACATGGGTCCTTAGGCTTTGCAGGAAAGCACCTTAACCGCTAAGCCATCTCTTCAGCCCAGTGGGGGCTCTTTTATAAGAAAGGAGGCATCAGCCCATAGAACCCAGCATGTACAATAGATGCCATATAGCCACATTGCTCACAAGGTTCCCTAGGGTTATATAGAAGCTTCTCTGGCTGTGAGAATGGTGTCTTCCCTCCTGGTATTTGAGGATGGGTTTTCAGGGCCAAACCCAATGTTGGGGCTCTTTGGTGGTATTGCGGTGGATGACTTTACAGCCATCATCTCCATCAGCAACTAAGGCTCAGTACTCACGGACTGAGCACATGGCCTCCCTAGCCACCAGCCTGCGGGCCACTTACATCAATCAAATGCTTGACTTCGTGCTTTTTGAGGTCACTTCCGATCTTGGCAGCCAGCAGTACGCACGCCCCAGCACAAAGCTTCCGGTTCTGCTTGTTCAGCTTTCCCTTGAGGGCGAGCTTCTCGAAGTAGACAAAGGCCATGGCCACCGTGGGCTCCTCAAAGCCGCAGTCCTCCTGGGCAAGTTTCCGCATCTCTCGTTTCAGACTAGAGAAGGACAGGAGGTGGGGACAACGGGTCTTGTCAAGGATCTCCAGAGTTCCAAGGGACCCGAAAGGAAGACAGTGACTCCATCTGGAAAGCATTTGCCCTTATTTCCTCCCAGAGGGGGTGTGAGACTGGATCAACCGCCCCTAGGAGTGGGAAGGCCATGTCGTCTGTGGGAGAGGACCGCATAGGGGCCCTGGCTCCTCCTCTGCTGCTACGGTGACAGAACACATTTCCTTTCATTCTCCCCACCCCCCAGACACATCAATAACCCCTTTCAGGATGATGGGCAGGCTGGGAAACGGGGTACCCAGGGCACCACTGAACACATGTGAAGGTCTCAGTACCTCCCAGTAAACTAGGAGTAGATCTCCCGAGTCACAGAGGGAGCTATGCTCATTCCAGAGAAATTATGAAAATAAATGTGGTTCTTGGTTTAAACATGGCTCATTAACTCAGATTAGTCTGAGAGCACAACCACCCATGTCCCCAGGACAAAGCATGAGCATTTTGCTTGTTTCTTTAAAAAAAAAAAAAACAATTTTTTTTTAAAAATTTTATTTGAGGGAGAGAGAATGGGTGCACCAGGGCCTTCAGCCTCTGCAAACAAATTCCCAGACACATATGTCATCTTGTGCATCTGGCTTACATGGGTCCTGGGGAATCAAACCTGGGTCCTTTGGCTTTGCAGGCAAGCGCCTTAACCACTAAGCCATCCCTCCAGGCCATATTTTGTTTTTTGACTGTTGGGTTTAGAACGTGGCAGAGTGAAATCTGTATTAGGATCCACACTGCATCAACGTTGGTGCATAGTCTAACACCACACGGGTGTCCAGCCAAGCTTCTGTTTGGAACACACTGAAAGATTGGTGTCATGTCACCCAGACACGAGTCAGTGTCTCTGTGGCTCGACAGGGTCGGTCATCTGGTCACTGTGGCCAGAGGACATGGGTCACCACAAAGCCAATCTAATCCGCTGTGTGGGAACTATGGGCCTGTCTCTGGGCTGCTTAAAGATAGGGCATGGGTGGGTGAAGTTATTTCATGCCCTTAGGTACCAACTCTTTTCTGCCGTGTCTGCATTGCAGAAAACAGATCTCCATGTTACCCATTCTCTCAGCATTTTGCAGACCCTCAGTCTTACCGAGCTGGTGAGCTATACGTAGACAGTATGAAAATGATTTTCTCACTGAACGAATGTTTCCCCCTCCCCCTGCCCAAGAGCACTATGTCAACTGGTGGGGGTCAGGAACTTGGCTTGCTGCCCCAGGCTCTCCCGCGACATCCAGGCCCAAGTCAGCCAGCAGCAGAAGAGTGACTTTTGCTGAACGTGACCATGCTTCATTTCCCCAAGACCCATCGTACAAAGTCTGGGTTTCACGTGGGCTGGGAAAAGTCCAAGGTGAGAAGATGAGCGTACCTCCTTATTTTGCTGAGCGTCAACTTGATGTGAGGAAACTTCTCCTTGAAGGTCTCATTCATGTCCTTCTTGAGATCCGAGGGCTTCACGTAGTCAATCACTGTGGTCTGTAACGAAGGGGGCCAGTTGGGTCACTGAAAGGAAGGGTCATGTGTACTTATCTGTGCAAGTGATGCCAGCTTCCAACCTCCAGAGGTGACACAGTAGGACACGCAAACCCTGAGCTATTACAAAGGCTTTCCTCAGTGCAAGAGCTGGAAACGGTCGGTGGTCCAAACCCACGCTTGGCCATTTGTGAATGGTCAGCATAAACAGCGTCTACCTCACATGGATATTCTGCGAACTATAAAAAGTTCTCTGTCTAGGCCTAGCCTACCACAAATGCTCAATAAATACTAGCTACTGTCTAATCCTTTTAAAACTGTGGCCAAAATAGATACCAAATATACCTTTTGAGGCATAGTTCAGTGGCGCTGTTATGCCACTACCCTCCCATCTCCAATACTTTTTTATCATTCAAAATGGAAAATCTGTGGGCTGCAGAGATGGCTTAGCGGTTAAGCGCTTGCCTGTGAAGCCTAAGGACCCCGGTTCGAGGCTCGGTTCCCCAGGTCCCACATTAGCCAGATGCACAAGGGGGCGCACGCGTCTGGAGTTCGTTTGCAGAGGCTGGAAGCCCTGGCGCGCCCATTCTCTCTCTCCCCCTCTATCTGTCTTTCTCTCTGTGTCTGTCACTCTCAAATAAATAAATAAATAATTAAAAAAAATGGAAAATCTGTGCCCATTTAAAAAAAAAAAATCACCAGGCATGGTGGCGCATGCCTTTAATCCCAGCACTTGGGAGGCAGAGGTAGGAGGATCGCCGTGAGTTCGAGGCCACCCTGAGACTCCATAATGAATTCCAGGTCAGCCTGGGCCAGAGTGAGACTCTACCCTGAAAAACCAAAAAAAAAAAAAATAAAAAAAAAAATCACCATTAGCCAGGTATGGTGGCGCACACCTTTAATCCCAGCACTCAGGAGGCAGAGGTAGGAGGATCGTGGTGAGTTCGAGGCCACCCTGAGACTACATAGTGAATTCCAGGTCAGCCTGAGCCAGAGTAAGACCCTACCTCGAAAAACAAAAACAAAAAAAACAAAAACAAAAAAAACCTTCACCATTCATCATCCCCTGGAAACTACTACCATTCCTCCATTGTTTCTCCTTTCTTGTTGGTTTTGTAAGACAAAGTCTTCCTGTCTCAGTCTCCTGTGTCCCCTTCTAGAGTCTTCTAGATTAGGAAATACATTTTGAGGTGGTGGTAGGATGTTAAGTCCAGTGATAGCCACTTCCCTGACCAGAATACTGGCCCCGCCCCCATTCAGGGCCGCAGCAGAGCCCCATTTCATTTGACAGCCTCTATTCCCACCCATTGCACCTGGCCACCAGGTGGCAGCCCTCAAGGATGAGTGGCAGTTGGAAATATGACCTACAAAAAAGTGGCCATTAGGCAGTCTTAGATGGGCACAGGCTATGTGGGACCACCACCCTGGAGTGTAACTGCTTTAGGCAATCCAAGGGCATCTATGGACTTGGGACTGCAAACGGGCAGCCCACATCCCTGTCGGCAAGCGTCCAGCAACAGTCACTCGAGCCCGTCTGCTTCAGTCTATTTTAGAGCGAGCGAGGCAGGCTGGATTTGGAGGCAGGGAAATGCCTCCAGGACAAGAATGGAACAGGAGGACGGTGGCAGATCGTGCTCCGCCAGGCTGGTCGTGAATAGCGAAGGACTGTGTCAGTTCCCTGGGCTGCTGTGATAAAACAGCGGCTTCCCCGGTAGCAGACTGTCCCGTTGTCCCGGGAAGCTGCGGCCCAGGTGTCAGCCAGCTGGGCTCTCCGAAATGGAATCCTTTGGCGTTTCTGCCTCCGCCCTCTCCAAGCCGCTGGTGGCCCTGGTTGTCCCGGGCTGGTAGATGTGCAGTTCCAACCTCTGCTGTCATCCCCTTTCCGTGGACACCATCACCTTGGATCAGGGCTCCACCTATTCTCCTCTGACCTCATCTTATTTTTTTTTATTTATTTATTTGAGAGTGACAGACACAGAGAGAAAGACAGGTAGAGGGAGAGAGAGAGAATGGGCGCGCCAGGGCCTCCAGCCTCTGCAAACGAACTCCAGACGCGTGTGTCCCCTTGTGCATCTGGCTAACGTGGGTCCTGGGGAACCGAGCCTCGAACCGGGGTCCTTAGGCTTCACAGGCAAGCGCTTAACCGCTAAGTCATCTCTCCAGCCCTCATCTTATTTTTGTAGTGACGTTGTTTCAGAACAGGGAGACATCCTAAGGTCCTGATGTGCCTTTAGAGGGGACACAGCTCTGCCCACAGAAGAAGGCTGCTGCACAGCCCTTACTGGATTCAGATTCCGGCTGTTCCCTGAGGCTGGATGCATGGCTAGTCCCACTGTTGAGACCCTTCCCTGCCCTCACACTGCTAGCTATACACCCCAAGTGTTGGCCTTAATGTTGGTATAAGGGAAGACTTTATGGGTACCTCACTGTCCCAGCTTCTCAGGGACAGAGCCCTGTCTGTTACCCGGAATCTGGGCAGTCTGGTACAAACTACTTGAGCCCTTGGGCCTCAAGTTTCTTCATAGGGTTTCTCCACCCTCTGCTTGTGTTGATGGCTGCAGGACACCTGATGTGCGAGGCTGCTTTATGTCCCACCTGGGATACATGATCAAAAGGCTGAGTAGGGGCTGGAGAGATGGCTTAGCGGTTAGGACGCTTGCCTGCGAAGCCTGAGGACCCAGGTTCGATTTATCGGGTCCCACATAAGCCAGATGCACATGCATCTGGAGTTTGTTTGCAGTGGCTAGAGGCCCTGGTGCGCCCCCTTCTCCCCCTCCCTTCCCTCTCTCATCTGCCTCTTCCACACTCTCTCAAATAAATAAGCAATCTTTTTAAAAAAACAAAGGCTGAAGCTGGGCATGGTGGCGCACGCCTTTAATGCCAGCATTTGGAAGGCAGAGGTAGGAGGCACGTCATGAGTTCGAGGCTACCCTGAGACTATATAGTGAATTCCAGGTCAGCCTGGGGCTAGAGACCCTACCTCGAAAAACCAAACCAAACCGACAAAAACAGAGGCCGAGTAGGCAGCCCCCCAGCGTGGCAATCTGTCCACAGGCCCAGGCTCAGACAGGACCCCTGCGTACCTGCTGCAAATGGGCCAGACTCCCGGGTTCCAGATGACCACGCCGCACCTAGGGCCACTCCCTACCCTAGCGAGTGCCATCGGGCTGACGTCCTCACTAGCTGCTTAGCTACACATCCTGTGAGAAGTACTCTGCAGGATGGCAGGCTTGGAGTGCGACCCTGGTCCATCCTGAAGTTGATGTAAGATGGAGCCTTAGGGCCTGGACCTCCCAGCTACCCGAGAGGTCACTGATGGCGAGTCAAGGTGAGGCAAGGAGGGGGGCGGTGCTGTGGGCGTGAGTCGCCCCACGGGCCACAGGAGAGAATAAATTCAACGTGAAGCCGATGTTTTGTGTGAGCTCATACCTTACTAATCACATGAGTGCTACCAAAAAAAAAAAAATTCCAGTGCCTCGCTCTTGCCAGACTATATGAGTATAAATCAAAGGGCTAATTAAACAGGCTGTGGCTCCTTCCTGGTCTGGGACTCTGTGTTCATTACCACCTGATTTCAGGACATGGGGTTCGCCTGACGGATGAAGGGCTCTTCCCCGCCTGCCACTGTGGCTGACAGCAGGATTGGGGGGGGATGGGCGGTGCTTGCTCGTCCAGCTCTCTGGGGGAGGTGCACCCTAACGTACTTGTCCTCAGCTCTCTGGCTGCACAGCTGCAGAAAAGCATAAAAGGGGAGTTGGTCAAGCTCGGGGGAGACCGTCCAGAACACTCACCCATCCACAGAGACGCAGCTCACAAGGGGGCTCAACCCCACCAGAGAGGGGATGAGGAGTTAGGAAGACCTGACATGGGGGGGTGCTGCGGGGGGTGGGGGGGGCTCCCTAAAAAGATGAAATGGCCTATAACCTAAGTTATCTGGCTGGAACAATCTAAAACACTTATTATAGAGACACTGGTACATGCCATTTATTTATTTATTTATTTATTTATTTATTTATTTATTTATTTATTTATTTATGAGAGAGAGAGAGAAAGCGAGTCAGGGCCTCCAGCCACTGCAAACAAACTCCAGACACGTGTGCCCCCTTTGTGCACCTGGTTTACGTGGGTCCGGGAGAATCGAACCGGGACCCTTTGGCTTTGCAGGCAAATACCTTATCCGCTAAACCATCTCCACAGCCTTTTTTTTTTTTTAGGTAGGGTCTCACTTTAGTCTAACCTGGAATTCACTATGTAGTCTCAGTCTGGCCTTGAACTCAGCGATCCTCCTACCTCTGCCTGCTGGGTGCTGAGATTAAAGGCGTGCGCCACCACGCCTGGTGCTAAAAAAAAAAAAAAACAATGAAAAATAACCCCAAAACTCTACCTTGACTCATCATGACAGAACAGAGGCTTCCAAGGAACTCAACTGGATGGCATCCCAACTCCCAGCTCTGCTCTGTCATGCTGTGAAGAAGGGGCCTCTCGGGGTACAGTGGCACAGAGGAAGGGGATCCATGTGCCCCAGTAACAATCCTGGAGAGCAGTGCGGGGTCCAGAGCCAACAGGTTTGCTGGTCTGACTCCAACAGAAACAGAAAAGATGCCTCTGCTCCTGAGCCTGCTACAGCTCCAGCCTCCCAGTGCCCCCCATTCTTCCAGAGAGCAGCTCTGAACAGGGGTAGAGACTGTGAGGCTCCAGAGAGCGCGACCGCCCCGTCCCAGGCAGGAAGCATCCTAAAGGAGTTGGGGGTGTGTGGCTGCTTTGTGCCTCGGTTTCCCCACCATTCCCATGAAAGGGAGGAATCCCAGGCAGCGCTTGCCGCTCTGCAAATCAAGGCTCCTCTGCTTTGACTGCACCTGTCCGATCGCCATCGGAGCTCCCAGCTCTCAGCGGGGCGGTGGGAAAACAGATGTTATCCTTGGTCAGGTAATTAAGCGGGGTGGGGGGGGGGGAGTCCAGGACTGAATTAATCTATTCACCAGCAGATGGGCATTTTAGCTGGTCCAAGCATTTAATCCTCTTCCTGAGGAGGCCAGTGAACAGCAAGGAAACTATGGGGATATCCAGACAGTCTACACAGCCTGGGGGCTGCCTTCGCTGCTGTTTCTATGAACCCCATCCTAAACACAGGACCCCGAACCCACTCGCCCTTCCTGCTAGGGGGCTAGGCCTGCGGGTCTCTTTGTTGACACCCGTGGTTTGAGGTTTCTACCACCACAGTGGGCTGACTCTGCCTCGTGAGGTGTACTCACTCTCAACTCCCTGCTGGACAGTCGATGCTGTGTGTCCTGAGATTAATTTTATAAGAAGAATGACTTAAAATATGTAGTACTGATACACAGTGGAACCTTGATAACGCTATGCTAAGTAAAATATTCTAGATCTGCAATCATACCATCTATGGTATGACTGCACTGATACATATATGTATATAAATATAAATAAATATATATATATATGTATGTATGTATGTATATATATGTGTATGTATGTGTGTGTGTGTGTGTATATATATACATATATATATATATATACATATATATATATGTATATATATATATATGTATATATATATATATATATATACATGCTTCCAGAATAGGCAAATTCACAAAGCACAAAGCCTGTGATAGCGGGTAAAGGATGATTGCTAAAGGGCATGGCGGCGTCTCTGGGGATGATGAAGAGACTCTGAAATTGGTTGTGGTGATGGCCGTAGAACTTTAGGAACAGACTAAACAAAAATCTCTGAATTGTACACTAAAGAGATGAATTGTGTAGCCGGTGAATTGTACCTAATAATCCAAAATGTACCCAATCCAAAATCCCAACCCATGCCTTACACACAACGGCAGCAAGTCATTTGAACTGGACACACCTGAAACTGTCAAGTCTCCAAGATTCCGATCCTCAGCTATTACCCAGGCATCTTGAGGGCACCTTTCAAGTCTCAGGGAGACTCCCCTCCCCACCAGCAAAGTGTTAGGCGCCCAGAAGGAAGGAGCCCAGAGAGCAAGGTACTCTAGATTGCCAACAAATCCACCTGCAGACAGATGAGCAAGTGCCTAGCCGCGAACACAGCTCTCAGCGAAAACACGAAAAATGTGCGTGGGAAGGGGGGCAGAGTGAATCGACTTTTCAATGACTCACATACCTCCCCCTGCTGAGCGTCTCACGCTGCACTGAAAAGCTACATCTAGGATATTGTTTCCACGAGCCAGGCTCTGCAAGCTTGCTACCCAGAGTATTCTGATATGAGGTAAACGAAAGAACAGACGTTTAGCACGGAGGCTCACCCAATGGGCATTCTCCCGAGGTGAGCGTGCACATATAAAACTGTCTCAGAGGCTGGCTGTCACTTTTCTTTCTTACATCAAAGCATGGTGAGGAGGACTTGTTTTTTTTTTTTTTTTTTCTTTTTTCCGGAAAAAGGAAAAGGACTCATAGACCCATTGAAATAGGGTTAATTTTGTTGGCCTTACCTCAGCTCACTCACTCTCTCACACACACTTTCCTCTTAATTGCTTTCCACACCCATAAAGAGAGAAGAAAACAACAATGAAAACCACTACCGATGAGGGCTGCCAGGTTCCAATGACAACCACTCTCCCGTGAAGCTTAATTACACACCAGACAGTGCGGACCACTGGAAGCATCCAGGTTCTGACACAAGGCGTCCCGCCCTTGGGCCACATATTACCTAACACCCTACAAGAACCAGCGTGTGGCCAGGCGGCTACACGTGGTTTCCTGGTCTGTGGTCACCACTTTGGAGCCTACAGGCCAAACCGCACAGGGGGCAGCTGCAATGTGGTCTCCATCCCTGTTCCAGAGGTTTATTCAAGTTCAATCCCTTTAACTTCTGCCCTTCCACCATGGTGGATGAGAGTGGGGGTGACCTGTGTGGGTCAAAGTTTAAAAATAACAAATGTAACAAGAGTACAAGGTCTCTTTTAACAAGAGTGCCACTTTTTTTAAAAAAAAAAATTTATTTATTTATTTGAGAGTGACAGACACAGAGAGAAAGACAGATAGAGGGAGAGAGAGAGAATGGGCGTGCCAGGGCTTCCAGCCTCTGCAAACGAACTCCAGACGCATGCGCCCCCTTGTGCATCTGGCTAACGTGGGATCTGGGGAACTGAGCCTCGAACCGGGGTCCTTAGGCTTCACAGGCAAGCGCTTAACTGCTAAGCCATCTCTCCAGCCCAAGAGTGCCACTTTTAACTCCATTTGAGAGAGAGAGAATTGGATGCCAGGGCCTCAGCCACTGAAACTGAACGCCAGACGCTTGCGCCACCTAGTGGGCATGTGCGACATTGCACTTGCCTCACCTTTGTGTGTCTGGCTTAGGTGGGATCTGGAGAGTCGAACATGGGTCCTTAGGCTTCACAGGCAAGCGCCTTATCTGCTAAGCCATCTCTTCTACTCTAGAGTAAGAGGTTTCAACTCTGGGGGCCTTTCAATGACTGTGGCAACCCATAGTCCTTTTACATTTCACTTAGAACACGCATGATTCAAATAACATATCCAACCAGCTACCTCCAGACTGGCAAAGATTGTATGACTCAACTCCCTCCCACCCCAAGAAAGACGATAATATATCCCACAAGAAGTTATGAACAAGAATGTCCCTGGTAGTAGTTTTCACACTATCCCTACTCTGGAAACAAGGCCAATGTCCATTGGCTGGAGAGTGGATTAACTGTGGTGCGTCCAATATCATGCATCAGTAAGACACATGTGTGTGGGTGAATCTCAGAGAAACTAAGCTGTGTGAAAGACAGATACTGTGTGCGTGGATAATCTCACTTCCGTGAACTTATAGAAAAATGGATGATGCTAGAAGTGAGGCTGCAATGGCCTCAGAAAGTACTGGGGTACGAGTCGTGGGTGTGTAGAGGGCACTTGTTAAAGGGACTATATATATCTAATATCTATAGACATTCTCTATCTGGATCGGGGGCGGTGACAGAGTTCATTCATGTTTAAAACGAGTGCATCTGACTGTACGTAAGTCCAGCTGCTGCAGTGCTTGATGGGAGAAAGACTTTGCATGTCTCTCTGAGGCTCGTCTGAAATTCCACATAGATAGCACCACCCAAAGCACTCGAAACGGCCCCAACGGCTCAGGCTTGGGGCCTCCCGCTGAGCTGGTCTAGCGGGGACTGTCCTGGGAGCTGAACAAGACAGCACCAAGTCGGCCCCGGGTTCTGTTCCCATGATCAGGCAAAAGGGGGCAGCAGGAAGCTCTGTTGGGCGGGGGGCAGCTGGGTTGCTTGGAGGTGCAGCTCCTGTCTGAGGGAGGGCTGCAAATGTGCTCCGGGCCTCCAAGAGAGTCTTCAGCAACTTGGTGAAATTATTCTCCGGCTCTCTGGCTTTTTAGAGTCACAGATCAACTACAGACAGAGCTTCCTGCGTCCCAGGCGGTGCTGGAGGGGAAGCAGGGGCCACTCAGGATCGTCACTCTGGCCTCGACCTCCCGCCCTGCCTGCATGCTGTGTGTGCAGAGGGAAGAGGCAGTTTTGTACAAAGCCAACATCTCCTATACTTCAGGGTCTTCCCACATGGGAAACCTACCCCTGACCCTCCCTTGTCCTCTCCCATCCCTTTTCCAAGATGGCTTCTTCCATAGTCAGCTATCTGCCTGTTAGCAGCCTGACATACTCCCTCCAAGGCCGACAGAATGGGGACTGTGGCCGGTTAGTTGGCTGGGTGAGGGAGCAACCAGCAGGGCACACAGTGGGGTGGCAACCAAATTTGCTGACTGCACAGATTCTGTGTCTATTACTCAAATATATGAAAGTCAAGCGAATAGATAAGCAAATAAGAAACTTCCCCACTCTGGTTCCTCCAAGTTTACAAGTTCAGTGCAAACGCCCAAGAATTAGCCCTGGCAACCCATTCTCTGTTCCTCTTGGCTCTGTGGAGCTGAGCTGAAGCTGTTTGTCACAAAACTGTCAACAACCTAGATGATAACACCCCTTCTTGTCCCAGCACCACCGCTGCCCGTGGTCAGAACAGGAGGAGAGAAGGTTTGCGGGGCAGACTAGGAAAACACCGCGTGGGTCACTGGGTTCTCTCAAACACGCACTCTTACAGGCAGCGCAAACTGCAGAGCTGATGGGGAGAAATGAGAAATGAGCCACTTGGGAACATAAAACGAAGAGGGCCGGACATGTATGCTGACTTGGAAAGTCATCTAGCACAGTGTTCAGAAAGACAGATTACCTGTGAGCATGCCCAGACTGTGGCCCAGAACCTCAAAGCTCACAGTGGAAATCACTGGAAGGGGGTGGGCTGGAGAGATGCCTTAGCGGTTAGGGCGTTTGCTTGCAAAGCCAAAGGACCCAGGTTCGAGGTTCGATTCCCCAGGACCCACGTAAGCCAGATGCACAAGGGGGCACATGCATTTGGAATTTGTTCATAGTGGCTGGTGGCCCTCGTACACCCATTCTCTCTCTCTCTCTCTTTCTCTCTCTCAAATAAATAAAATTAAAAAATTAAAAAAAAAAAAAGAAAATCATTGAAAGGAACAAAAACAATCCCATCCAGCACTCACCTGACACCCAGCTTGTCAAGGGGCTGTTGGTACTGTCACCAGACTTGATAACATCTGTAGGAGGGTTCCCTGAAGGATCTCAACACCAGCCAGAAATGGTAACCTTCTACTGTTTTGGGGCCCCTAGACATCTGCTGAATAGCCCACAGAATGGTCCTCACATCCTGCCCACAGGCCGGTGGTCCCCACACTGCTGGCTGTCCAGAGACAGGCCATTCGGACAGGACTGGGCAAAGATCAAAGCGAACAGTCACAGGCCTCAGCAACCCCACTTCCTGTCCTTCAACTGTGAGAGCCTCACCTTGGACGTGGAGCCAATTTCCTGCCCAATTACTCAGTAAAGTGAAATCGATAAAGGAGGGCTCCACGTGAAGAATGCTGTTCTACATGAATGGCCACTTTTCAGTTGCTCCCTCATTTAATACGAGGACGCGGGCTCTCCTGGGCTCTTGAACACTTTCTGCATCGGTCTCTGGGGAGACGAACAAGTGCTCTTCTGCTTTTAGTTTTCGGCTGAGTAAGTCATAGAATAAAAACAACCTCATTCTACACGGGCTTTCTGAGGGATGGGCCCCGGAGTGTGAGAACTGGGGCCATCTGGAGCTAAATGCCTTTGGAAATCTATCCTATTTAGTGTGGCATAGCAAAAGGACTCGGGAGCTGTGTGCCAAACCACAAGGGGACACCACGCTGGAAAGGCCACAGCAAGGGCCCAAGTGCTGACTGGTGGCTCCCCACGATGCTAACTTTAAGATTTGAGTGCACACCCCAGGATCCTTTGAATACCTTGTGTGTGTGGCATCTGCAGATGCGAAAGTCCACGAGGAGGTTCCTCTGGTTCAATGCTGGGGTGAGGGCTCCGGAGCCCAGAACAGGAGGGAGGGCCTGGCTTGCCTGCCTCACCATTTTGCCAGGATACCAAGGGGCAGGCAAAGGGAGTTGGGGCAATCTGGGCTGAATGTCCTTCCTGCTGGAGCGTGCAGGAAGGCCTGGCCTACTCGTTCCATTTCCCCAGCATTCCAGGCTCTTCCCAGCAGCTGGGGCTCTGCTTGCCTAGCCACGGGGACAGGCATTACCCAAGAAAGGACATGGGATTCCCGTAGCGGACCACTGGTGCCTGGAGAGACAGCCTTCCGTGGTATTCCAGGTGGTCAGTTAGAAGCAGAAAGGAAAAACCACACACAGAAGAAAACTAGAAGGTCCGTGGGATAAAAACAGCGAGGGAGGGCTGGAGAGATGGCTTAGCGGTTAAGCGCTTGTCTGTGAAGCCTAAGGACCCTGGTTCGAGGCTTGATTCCCCAGGACCCACGTTTGCCAGATGCACAAGGGGACTCTCTTGCTCTCTCTTTCTCTCTCTCTCAATGTTGCTCTCAAATAAATAAATAAATATAACAAAAAAATTAAAAAAAAAAAAGTGTTTACGCTTCATACCCTACGTCCTGCTTTCCCACTCTTATCCCTAGCCTGGTGCCAACTGTTTGCTCAGAGCACAGGTACGGGCTTGCAGTCCCACGGGGGAGCCAGACACAGCCCCTCCCAAGCTGGGTCCTCCCAAGGATACGTTTGGTCCCTCCCTAATGGGGTCTGTGGAGTTGCAAGTTTGGACATGCCATCTCAGAGTGACAGCCCCCCCAACTGGAGCCGGGAAGCTTTCTTGTCCACTAACAGTACGCCTCTCCCAGCCCCCTCCCAGCAGAAGAGGCATTTACAGGTGCCCAGCCTGTTGGACAGCAAGCCCTTCTGAAAGTAGCCCCCGCCAGGGAACGCTCCAACAGATGCCACAGGCAAGTCCCTCACACCACACACGAAGGTGGGCGAGCTAACTGCTGGACGAGAAGCAGGTCAGCGGCCTTCGGATGCTACTCACCATGTACGAAGGAAAGATCAGAACTCGCTTGTGCTTGCCACAAGGCCACTGGGGGTCATCCAAGAGATTTGGGTCATAATCCATAAAGTCTCCCAGGTCATTCCCTGAAGAGCACATGCAAAATGGTAATTAGGGGCCCTGGGCCCTCGGAGGCAGAGGCTGCGGGGAAAATACTGATGAGTGCAGTCACTGAAGACGGAGTTGCTTCAGAACACTGGCTCGGAATCACGTCACCGAGGCTGCCTTTCGGGGGGCATCTCTGCAGGGCACAGGGGTAATATCCTCCCGCAACAGAATTTGGAAAATTACTACTCTTCTTACTTTTTTTTTTCCATCTTAGCAAATTATGTATACATTTCCCCGATCCAAAAGAACCCCTTTCAGCACTCGGGAGGCAGAGGTAGGAGGATCGCCATGAGTTCAAGGCCACCCTGAGACTCCATAGTAAATTCCAGGTCAGCCTGGGCCAGAGTGAAACCCTATCTCGAAACCCCCCCCCCAAAAAAAAAAGTTAAGAAATTAAAAAGAACAGAAGACTTCATGTGGCACATGACGTGCAGAGAACATGTCACATCTCACAGGTGACAGGAAGTGTTCCCAAAAAGCCTTGTTTTCTAAACGGGCCACACGCAGCCATGCCAACCCAAGAGCATAACTTCTGGGCGAGACCCTGGTGTGTGAATGAAGGCGCGGGCCAGAGCAGACAGCGGCGCGCACAGCTGCATGTGACCCACGGGCGACTGTGACGTTAGGACCAAGGCTGGCTGACCTAGAGAACTGCCCATTCCCCCTGGAACTTCTCTGAGAACAGAAGCAAAGCTGCTTCCTATGGGGTTGTCACCCACCCTCATGCCTACATGTGGGCGAGGCTGGAATATGCAAACCTTCCTTCAGGAGCCAGCTTGGCTCACACACTACCTGCAGTGGAAATTCTCACCCTGTCCTGCACCCCAGGGCCCAATTATCTGGAAAAACACAGACGCCTGGGCCCAGAACCATGACACGGTACACTGGAACCAGGTGGATGAGAATCTGAGAAACAGCACCTTTTGAAACAGCACCTTGGGAGAGCCAGGCTGTCTGCCTGGTGTGTGTGTGTGTGTGTGTGTGAGGGGGCCTTGGCTTCCTTTAGGCTGGCAGGACCCTGCAGGGTTGGCAAATGAAACATTTGATAGACAGCTGGCCATCTGGGATGTGCCGGGAACCTACGTGGCTTCTCCCAAAGTCAGCTCGCCCGTGGGTGTGGCTCCACGGCCTCCAGTCCACACAGAAGGAGAGATCCCTTTCGCAAAAGGAGGCGCCTCCCACCCTAGGCATGAGACCCGCTGAGCCCACGTTACCTGCGTCCAGGCTCCCTTGGGTGCTACCGGTCCGGCCTATGGAGAGGCTGCGGTGGCTCAGGTTACGGAACTGGGAGAAGGAAGAGGTGGATTCTATGGTATTTCTCCGGGCTCCAAAGGCATTTGTGGGTAGCAGAAATTGGGTGTAAGAAACTGTCTAGAAAGGGGAGACAAAACCAGACCAGTGGTTAATTGCCAGATGAGGCCAGGTGTGCATTCTGGCCCAGCTCGGCTGCTACCCCAAATTCCGGTCTACTTTTCAAAAGTGTGCAATTCTGAAATTCAATAAGATTTGGAAAATACAACTTGTTTTGGTACTTGCTTGGGTCAAATGTGTGCTGGTTCTCTGCAGCACCCCCCCCACCTGAATGGACTCCAGGCTACGTAAAATCATTGGACCCCACTTGGTAGAACTCTTCCTGTTTTATGCAAAAAAACAAAAAATGTTCACATGTAGGAGGACAAGGTACTGTCTCAGGGGGTGCTAGGGTACTGGGTCATACACCAGGCATGTGTTGTCCTGAGTCATATAATCCACGAAGGAACAGAGTTCTAGAACACACCGGGCCCAGGCATCTCTGAAGGCGGCTGTGTGGGCACAACCCCCTTCCTCTTCCTCCTCCCTCATTCCTGGGTGAGAGAGCAAGCCACTGCATCTCTTTTCACTTGTCCTAAGAACACATTGTGCTCACGGCCCCCACCTCCAGCCTGACCTCAGGGATCATGTCAGTTAGTCAGAAACAAGCAGTGACGAGCCGCTCTGCGGGCGTGAGGATGGCTCCCCTTGGGCCACAGCGTGCTGAGACGGTTTCCGGGGGGCACGCGGGCTTTTGGCGGTAACTGGCACAAGAGGCCAAGCTCATTTTTCAAACTATTTCCTAGACTTCAACTTAGCAGCTCATGTACTGTGGACAGCTGTTACTGTATGAGGCTGCTCTCTGTGTGTGTGTGTGTGTGTGTGTGTGTGTGTGTGTGTGTGTGTGTAAATATCAGGCCATCAGCCTACAGACATTCACACGTGCTGGGAATTCCCACATGGTCGCCACTTAATCGCTGGCTCCGTGGGTTTCTGTCTCCACTGGGGCAGGCTGGGGCCACAAGCCCTGGATGCTGTACCTCCCTTACTTTCCCCTACTGCAAGGGACTCTCACGATCTAGCTCTTGCCCCTGCTTCCTGACCCTGTATGGTCTGCAAAATCTCCGCGCCCTGGAAGCCAGGCAGCCTTCCTTACCTTCCCATCAGCGCCCAGCTCCACGCCTTCCAGCCCAATCACCTCCTTCAAGCTCATGGCGCCTGCTGACTGCCTCCCTCCATCCAACTTCACATCCCTGGGGAAGACAAGCCACAGGAAAAAATGCTTTTGTGTGCTCCCCAAAGAGTGACATTAACACTGTGCACTGAACGAGACAATACAGTCAACACTGACAAAATGACCCAGTGGAGCCTGGTAGGGGGAATGGCCCCTTGTGTTTCCTTTGGTGTGTGTGTGGGGGGGGGGACTTATCAGTTCTGGGGACAGCCTCTAGTTTGTTACATTCACATTCATGGAAATGACATCTTTAAAAAAATTTTTTTGGTTTATTTTATTTATTTATTTACTTATTTGAGAGTGATAGACAGAGAGAGAAAGAGGCAGAGAGAGAGAGAGAGAGAGAGAGAGAATGGGTGCTCCAGGGCTTCCAGCCACTGCAAACGAACTCCAGACATGTGCACCCCCTTGTGCATCTGGCTAACGTGGGTCCTGGGGAACTGAGCCTCGAACCAGGGTCCTTAGGCTTCACAGGCAAGCGCTTAACCACTAAGCCATTTCTCCAGCCCGGAAATGACATCTAAGTGAATAGAAACAGTGAAGTTGGGCTGAGGAGCCCTTGGTTAAGTATATCCCTCCCTCCTCACCCATGTTCTTAAGAGATGGCCAGTCACTGAGAAGCCAGGGGACATTTCCCAAGTGGTCTCTGGTCTCTGGCTGTGGCACTGGGTTCATTTTGAAGTTGTTGAGATCGACTCTCTGTCAACGTCCTGAGCAGTGCCCAGGCTCTTGATGGTAATGAAGGTAGGTAGATCACCACTACAGTTAGCCCAGCCACCTCGAATGAGCCTCAGTTATGGTAACATGCATTCCTACAGCACAATTTCCAAAGCCTTTCAGCCGTCACGTTGGGTTCTTACAGATGACTCTATGAAATAGACATGATTGAGGACAGGAGAAATGGCTTAATGGGTAAGACAAACATTACTATTTAAGTTTTTATTTTATTATTATAGATGGGGGGTGGAGAATATGAATGGGCACAACATGGCCTCTAGCCACTGCAAACGAACTCCAGACACATGTACTACCTTGTGTATCTGGCTTATGTGGGACCTGGAGAATCGAACCTGGGTGCTTAGGATTTGTAAGAAGCACCTTACTTGCTAAGCCATTACTATTAACCAATGTTACAGAAGAAGAAACTGAGCCCCATAGGGAATGGCTTGCCAAGGATACCCAGACAGCAGGTTGTAGGAACTTGGAGATGCTTGATAGGCTTACAAAGACAGCAATTAAGAATGCAAATGGGGGACTGGAGAGATGACTTAGTAGTTAAGGTGCTTGCCTGAGAAGCCTAAGGACCCATGTTCAGTTCTCTAAGATCCCACCTTAGCCTGATGCACAAAGGTGAGGCAAGCACAATGTCGCACATGCCCACTAGGTGCCTGGAGTTTGATTGCAGGGGCTGAGGTCCTGGTACATCAATTCTCTCTCTCTCAAACAAATAATAAATAAAAATAAAGAACCGAAGAGATTGCTTAGCAGTTAAGGTGCTTGCCTGCAGAGCCTAAGAACCCAGGTTCTACTCTCCAGATCCCACATAAGCCAGATGCACAAGGTGAGGCAAGTGCAAGGCTGTACATGCCCACTAGGTGGCGCGAGCATTTGGAGTGCAATTTCAGTGGCTGAGGCCCTTGCATGCCAATTCTCTCTTTCTAAAATTAAAACACACACACACACACACACACACACACACACACACGGAGATGAGGCTGAAGAGATGGCTCAACAGTTAAGGCACTTGCCTGCAAAGCCAAAGGATCCAGGTTTGATTCCCCAGGACCCATGTAAGCCACATGCACAAGGTGGTGCAAGTGTCTGGAGTTTGTTTGCAGTGGCTAGAGGTCTTGGCATGCCTACTTTCCCTATCTGCCTCTCTCTTAAGGAAATAGTAAGATTTCAAAGAAGGTATAGAATGTGAGACTTCTGTCACCTCCCCTTTTCATTTGTCTTCAGTTTTCTCAGCCTCACCACGTCCCTGGGTCAGCCCGGCCCCAGCCGGCTGTGCACTCGCTGACGGAAGTGCATGACCCAGTGGACAGACCCAAGCTAGCCGTGCTTCTTCCCACAATCCCCTTCCTGGGGCTTTGCCCCAGGGAAATGCAGGCATCACAAAACATATGCTTTGTGTACTCTATATAAAGGCCGACAGTCTGTTCTGTGAGCTGACCCTGAAACTCTATTTAAAGCCTCAAGAACCTTGGGGGACACTTGGGAGACAGAGACCAGGCCAGGCTCCACCTCACTTACCAACAGGAATCGACCTCTGGAGAACTCACAGGACTTGCCGGAGTCAGATCTTCCCACTTACTTCTAGTTTCTAAATGGCCATGGCCAAGATGACTCAGAAAATAATAGTAAAGTAAGGATGAAGTGTGCCTAGGATCCCATATGGCCCAGGGCAGACTAGCTCTGTCCAACAGAGCTCTCCCATGTTGAAGGTGCTCTTTATCTGCACAACCCCACACAGTGGTCACTGGTCACATGTGGTAACTGAGCCCTTGCAATGTGGCAAACTGTACAAGGAACTCCATGTTTAATTATATGCATTTTTAAAAAAAATTTTCTTTATTTATTTGAGAGTGACAGACAGAGAAGGAGGCAGAGAGAGAGAGAGGGAAAGGGAGAGAGAGAGGATGGACGCGCCAGGGCTTCCAGCCACTGCAAACGAAATCCAGACGCCTGCGACCCCTTGTGCATCTGGCTAACGTGGGTCCTGGGGAATCGAGCCTCGAACCGGGGCCCTTAGGCTTCACAGGCAAGCGCTTAACCGCTAAGCCGTCCCTCCAGCCCTAATTATATGCATTTTAATTTATTTTTTAGCTTACTTATGAGAGAGAAAGAGAAAAGACACATCAGGAACTCCAGATGCATGCACCACCTTGTGCATCTGGCTTACATGGGTCCTGGGGAATCAAACCTGGGTCCTTAGGCTTCACAAGCAAGGGCCTTAACTGCTAAAAGCCATCTCTCCAGCCCCTATAGGCATTTTTATTTTTTAAAATATATTTTTATTTATTTACTTATGAGAGGGGAGGGGAGGAGAGGGAGAAAACGGGCGCGCCAGGGTCACGTGAGGGTGAGGGACGGCAGGGTGTTGGCAGTACGAGGGAACCTGACTAGCATATGTTCCCCCAGGTCCCCGGCATTACAGAAACCCTCAGGTTCCTCTTCACAGTCTGAGAGCCGAAAGGAAAGATGCCCAGGATGATTAAATTTGAGTTTCCTCTCGGCCTTGCGTGTGTTGCCAGTGGGGGAATGCAACAGTAGATTAAAAGAAGTCATCCGGACATGGTGGCACACACCTTTAATCCCAGCACTTGGGAGACAGAGGTAGGAGGATCGCCGTGAGACTCCATAGTGAATTCCGGGTCAGCTGGGGCTATAGTGAGACCCTACCTCAAAAAAAAAAAAAATATATATATATATATATATATATATATAAAATAAAAGTAGTACAGTCACTTTTGGTTAGAGAAGCTTCTGTTTTCACTGGGGTGATACAAAACTCATCCAGGTTTCAGGAAGAAAGGACAGTGGAGCATTCAGCATTTTTCTCACACCTTCTAAGGCTTGGGATCATTGTGGAAGAGGTGGTGGAAAAAACATAAGAGCCTAAGGAAGGGGAGGGCAGCTTATAATACTGTCTTCCACGCACAAAGTGGTCTTGATATACATGACCTCACACTAGCGGATGCTACCTCCACGAGACCTGCATACGGAAGGGGAAAATGATGACATTGAAATAGAAGAGAGGCTAGTTGGAAAGAAGGAATTCAATGGGGCGGGAGGATTGGGAAGGGGAAAAGGGAGGAAGATGGGAGAGAGGATTACAATCGTGCAGCATTGTTGTTATTTATGGAAGCTGTCAACAGACGGCACACTTGTATTGGTAACATTGAAACGTCAACAATTTCACTGACACAGTACATGACAGCCACTCCAGAACACGGATGGCGACATGGTGGTTGGGAACACACATCTGTACACTCCCTGGACTCAGGGAGAAGTTGTCACTGGCTTTGGGGTTGCCACCTTGGTGGGTTTGAGTAATCCCGTATAGACATGTCACAGAAAACAGTTCGTTACATCACTCCTATTGGGTGTGTCAGCCTCTTTACCCAGCTGCTGAATTTCTATATATAGTCAGGGTGTTGGGACCCAAAAACTGTAGAGGGGCTGACTGTGGTGGTTTGAGTCAGGTGTCCCCCATAAGCTTAGGAGTGCTGAATGCTAGGTGCCCAGCTGATGGAGATTTGGGAATTAACGTCTCCTGGAGGCGGTGTATTGTTGGGGGCGGGCTTATGGGTGTTATAGCCAGTTTCCCCTTGCCAGTGTTGGGCACACTCCCATTGCTATTGTCCACTGTATGTGGGTCAGGGGTTGGTGTTCACCCTCTGCTCATGCCATCGTTTTCCCTTGCCATCGCGGAGCTTCCCCTTGAGCCTGTAAGCCAATATAAACCTTTTTCCTCCCCACCCCCACCACAAGCTGCTCTTGGTCAGGTGATTTCTGCCAGCAATGCAAACCTGACTGACCATTTTCTCTGGGCTGGATTTTTCTTCCTATGCTCTGAAAAATGTTGCCCAAACCTGATAAAGCATGAATGATAGAAAACTGCCCTTTGGGGGGGCCATATTTGACCTATCTAATAAGAGCAGTTTTACATCAGGCTCCCCCGTATTCTGGGCAACTGTCCTGGCCTTGTGTGTGGGTGCAGAGAAAGCAGGAAAGCCATGGGTACGGCTGTCTGCCCTTCAGCAAACTGAAGAGCTGGGGTCGCTTACCGAAAGGCACGGTACAGACTCACTCAAAAAGGATCTTTTTTTTTTTTTTTTAAGTTTTTTGTTTTGATTTATTTGAGAGCGACAAAGAGAGAAAGAGACAGACAGAGAGAGACAAAATGGGCGCGCCAGGGCCTCCAGCCACTGCAAACGAACCCCAGATGCATGTGCCCCCTTGTGCATCTGGCTAACGTGGGTCCTGGGGAATCGAGCCTCAAACTGGGGTCCTTAGGCTTCACAGGCAAGCCCTTAACCACTAAGCCATCTCTCCAGCCCTCAAAAAGCCTAGAAGATTCCTTATTTCCCAGATATATAGAGAGAGTTCAAATATTAATTGACTTATGTGCCATCTTTTTTTTTAATTTTTTTTTTTTACTTTTTTGGCTTTCCGAGGTAGGGTCTCGCTCAAGCCCAGGCTGACCTGGACTTCACTATGTAGTCTCAGGGTGGCCTCGAACTCATGGCGATCCTCCTACCTCTGTCTCCCTGAGTGCTGGGATTAAAGGCGCGCGCCACCACGGCTGGCTTCCATCTTCTTTTAAACGTGGAAGATGCAAGTCCAAATACCGTTTAAGGAGATTGTCTGAAATCACGTGTATTAAGGCTTCAGTGCCAAGGTTGCATCCGGAGGGAAACACAGTCCCTCGGGGGTCACAGGAGGAAAGTCTCACTTCCACAGAGGCTGGGCAGAACCGCTGAGGAGGAGCCAAGGGCAACGTGAGGGTCCGACTCCCCTCTCTCCCAGCTCTGGGACCTTGGCTTAGACTTATTTTCCCACACGAGCTCAGTTCTCGTTCTGTACAAGTTTGTTAGGTTTTGCAACAAGTATATTTTGGAAATCTAGCCCAAGGATTTATTTTCATTAAAACAAAACTGGTGCTTGCCTACAAAGCCTAAGGACCCGAGTTAGATTCCCCGGTACCCACGTAAAGCCAAATGCACAAGGTGGCGCATGGGTCTGGAATTTGTTTGCAGTGGCTAGAGGCCCTGGTGCACCCATTCTTTCTCTCTTAAATAAATAAATAAATATTATTTAAAAAACCTATTGGGGTTGGGGAAATAGCATAGCGGTTAAGGTGTTTGTCTATGAAACCCAAGGACCCCAGTTCAATTCCCCAGGACCCATGTAAGCCAGATGCACAAGGGGGCGTATGCATCTGGAGTTTTCAGTGGCTGGAGGCCCTGGCATGCCCATTCTTTCTCTCTCTGCTTCTTCCTCTCTCTCTCAAATGTTTAAAAAATATATTTAAAAAAAAAGCTATTGTGCTGGAGAGATGGCTTAGCGGTTAAGCGCTTGCCTGTGAAGCCTAAGGACCCCGGTTTGAGGCTCGGTTCCCCAGGTCCCACGTTAGCCAGATGCACAAGGGGGCGCACGCGTCTGGAGTTCGTTTGCAGAGGCTGGAAGCCCTGGCGCGCCCATTCTCTCTCTCTCCTTCCATCTGTCTTTCTCTCTATGTCTGTCGCTCTCAAATAAATAAATAAAAAAATGAACAAAAAAAATTTTTTAAAAAGCTTTTGGAATCTGGTTAATGTGGGAATTAGAAGGACTGGAGAGGGAACAGGGAAGAGGCTCACAAAAGATGGGGAAACTAAAACAGAAGATGAAAGTTCTTTTGGAGAGACAGCCAAGTAGTAGTTATTTCCTTAAGGAAGGAGTGGAAACGCAAGCTGGTTCACTTCAGACATGTAGCATCTTTACAAGACAGGACCCAGTTCCCTCACTGCTGTGCAACTTGAAAGCCTACGACTCCACGGGAGGAAAGCCTGGATGTCTGTCTTAGACTTGGACTCTAGGGCACAAAGCAAACGTGTGTGATTCTGCCAATCTAGACATCAGCGTACCCAAGTGGATCACCTACTGTCAACTAACCATTAAATGGCCAACTCCTAACTTCATCTTCTGTAAAAAGACAAGCTGATTTTTCATTTCCTCTCAGAGGCTCACTAGCAAAGGTCCAGCTGGCTGCGCACTGGGCCGTTAATGCACAGAATGAATCTCGATGGGGAAAACAAGATTCCCTATTAGATAAGAAGTTCAAGGCCCTTCCCTTGGGAAGCATGATCAGTGAACCAAGATTACACTTTTAAAAAATATGATTGAAGCCGGGTGGGGTGGTGCATGCCTTTAATCCCAGCAGAGGTAGGGGGGTTGCCGTGAGTTCAAGGCCACCCTGAGACTACATAGTGAATTCCAGGTCAGAGTGAGACCCTACCTTGAAAACCAAAAAACAAAACAAACAAAAAAAAAAGTGTTTGCCTAATTTAAAAATTTTGCTTTGTCAGATGCATTTATAAACCACTTGAAGAATGGAGAAAAAAATGATTACACTTACATCTGGGAAACAGATGGAAAAAATGTGTGTGTGATGCAATTAATTACCTTTTATGACTTTCTGTTTCCAAGATGAGGCTTCTAGCTGCTAACCGTGACCACTTCTCTGACAGTACCCTAAGCTTAGGCTCAGGCAACCCAGCTGAGAGCTCCACTGAGCACTTGCTCTTTAAAGGACAATAGCTCAAACACTTTGATGTGTAAATAATTTAAGAGCCAATTAAACATTAACGGGATTTCTAGATCCTTCAAAAAGAATGGGAAGAGACTGACAGAAAACAAAGCTTGAAACTTGGATTCAGAAAGGAAACCGTACTTGTGAACGAATTTTAATTAACAGATTACACACCTACCAGAACTCCAGGACCCAAGCATTTCACTTTGGCTGAAGAAATCCCATCTGCTGCCTGTTATTATTTGGGTTCAGGATGTCTCCCCAAAGGCCATGTTAAGGATTTGCTCCCTGGTCTATTGAAGGGTGGGGGAGCTTTTGGGAGGTGGGGTATTGTGGGAGGTCTTAGGTCAAGACGCGTGGCCTGGAATGAGATACTGGGGAACCTCAGCCCTTCCTCATCTTTCTCTTTTTTTTTGGCGGGGGGAGTCCCAGTCCTGGAGTCTCAGTTGGTCCAGCACGTGCTCCTACTATTGATGCTGTGCTCCACAGGCTCAAAAGCAATGTGGCCTGAAACTTGTAAGAACAGAAGCAAGAATGCCTTATTCTAAGCTCTTCATCTCTGGCTGGCTGTTACCGCGACAGAGTGCCAACAGTCCTTCAGCTACGGAGCAGCCGGCACCCCTCCGATCAGGCGTGCTTGCTTGTAGGGAAGCAATGAGATCACCAAAGTTCAGTCAACGAACAAGGCTTACAGCTGATGGATAACAAGTGACACAAGTTGAGAAGATCCTGACCCCTCAGACTCAGCCCTTCATGGACAAGCCGTCCCTCACGAGGGCCTCTAACTGGGCTCAGGTGAAGGGGGTCTCAGTGGAGCTTACATCGAAATCTCTGTCTAAAGGCAGCGCCTATAAACAGCCTGATAATGGCGTGATTCACACATGAGATCATTCCAGAATGGGTCTGTGTGTGGGAATATGCTTGGTGCGAGGAAAGAAACACCGTTTATGAATGCGTACTTTTCCACAACTAAAAGAGAGGTTTCTGGAGGAAGGGGGTTTGGGACCAGGGCCAGGCAGGGCACACTTAAAGTTTGAAGGCTAAGAATAGAGGAAACTGTTCTCTGGGTCACAAAATGATCACCCAAGCAGATGATGTCATCCGAATGCCCCAATGCCAAAAGCTGAGGACGTAAACAAGCACGTGGGTGCTGTTGGCAATTCAGGATCCCGCCCCCTCCGCAACACCTGCGGGGTAGATCTACAGGTTTGTAGATAACCTAGCCATTATCCTTCAAGCAAGGATTGTATTCCAAAGGGGCCCGTGCCCACGCAGGGCATCACAGCAACTGTTTTTTTTTTTTTGCCAGAATCATCCTACGAGGGTACTTCACAAGGCCCCCGCCTCCCCCATCACAATAAACCTTGCTATTCCTGTTTTCTTCTGGTCTCAGGTACAGGCAGAAGGACCACGGGTGCCCACATGTTCCAGGAACGCTTGGCACTGGCATCTGTTCCCTTCGGCACAGGGACAATCTCTCAGTACACTGCCTCTCACTCACCAGTGGCCTGGGGTCCAAAACTTTCTGGGCTGCCAGTCTGAAACCTGGAGTGGAGTGCGTTTTCTTGTGGGTGCCATGGCCTAAGTGGAGATTAGCCCTCATGATACCCTTTCAGCCTCTAGAGAAATGGAACCAGCCGCAGAGTATAAGCAAGAGCTCTAGCCAAACAGAAGCAAAAGGAGAAGTGAGTCAGTCTTGCTTTTCTGGTTTGGGGGCTGACCCTCAGTAATAACTTCAAGGTCACGTTCTGCATTACTGTACCTTCCACAATGAACCTCCTAACCCTTTCTCTAGACTCTAGGATTTCTCCCAAGCTGTTCCAGTTTTCACATTTCCCCCGCCTTTTCTAGATGGCAACCCACAAATCCTTTGTAGCACACACATTAGCCGCTCCTGGTCCCACGATGAGGACAGGACGCAGCAGCCTAGAAGGTGGGCGAGAGGAGAGTGGTCCCCGGTGGGGTGCTGTTTACTAAGTCGGGAAGAGCCCAGGCAGTTGCTTCCAAGTCATTTTATGCACTGGGGAGTCTGTAAGCCAAACCACAACTGCACGCTAAAACAGGGAAAGCAATGACTAGAGGGTATAATGGCCTTGGCACCTGTGCTCTGAAAAGAGGAGCTGGTTTAAGACTGGGACCCTTCCAGAAAACGGTACGATTTACAAGTCTCATCTGAGAAGTGTTTACAGGGACGGGAAGGTTTGGTTACAGTTGCAGTGCAGAAGATGGCCTGCATCTGCTCTCCTTCCCTGTGATGGGAGTCACAACACACTACGACAGGCAGAGTCTGGCAAGAAAGATGACAATACCCTTCGTCACGTTCCATACAAATCCACGCACTGGGGGGAGGAGGGAGGCGGGAAGAAAGCTGACCAAAAACTGTTGTAGCTGGCTTTGTTGATGAGGTGAGACTCAGCTAACTTTCTACCTTACTGTTGAGACAGAGTCTCACTCTATAGCCCGGGGTGGTCTTGAACTCACTGACGTAGACCAGCCTGGGCTGCAATCTCTGGCAATCAGCCTCACATGTGCTGGGATTACATGTGTGAGGTGTTTTTTTCTAAATTTGATTTAATATGCATCCGAGGGGGAAAAGTTTGTAAAGAACAGATGAAAACAAACTGGAAGATGAACCCATTGTGTTGGGTCAAACCAAAACATTTACTGTGAGCCAGGCAGGAGCAGATCTAGAAACAGCAAGGAAAGAGCTCTGTGACTGGACAGAAATAGATATGCTACTGACATGCACAAGTATCCACCAGTGTGGCTCATGCTCAGAGCTGCCTCATGCAATACCGCATGTGCTACCCGAGGTTGATGTTATCAGCTGTTTTTCTTTTTTAGAGAGAGAGAATTGGCGTGCCAGGGCCTGAGCCATTGCAATCATACTCCAGGCCCTTGCGCCACCTAGTGGGCATATGCAACCTTGCACTTTTCTTACCTTTGTGTGTCTGGCGTACGTGGGATCTGAAGAGTCGAACATGGGTCCTCGGGCTTCGCAGGCAAGTGCCGTAACTACTAAGCTGTCTCTCCAGCCCCGACGTCATCAGTTTTATAGATGAGTAAACAGAGGTAAGGAAGGATCTGCTTGATGGCTAACTATGCCACAGGCTGACTGCTCATCTGCTCTCAGGGGCCCATCAGCACTGATGACAAGGAAGGATAAGGAGTGTGTCTTTCCCAAGCTGGGAAGCTGGGATAGTGTGCTTCCTGGCCCCATCCAGCTTGCCAGAGCAGCATTGTGGCTGGCCACTTATTTGAGTTCTATGTAAACTTGTGATGAAAGAATCTCACTTAGCTTTTGCAGGTCAAAAGTGAGCACTAGAGGACCCTTCTCCAGCTTCGTTCAAGCTCTAAAAGCCTCTCGCTTGCACTGAAGATGCTTACTGCTGAACTCACCATCTTTGGCATTACCCAAATTACCTTCCATTTCAAGCACCTCTAATGAACGACCTTACAGGTCATTCCAGGAGAAGTGACAGCACCCTCATGTCCAGGAAGGGCTTCCCCAAACTTGGAAGTGTGTTTTGTTCATTGAACTCTGCCTATAGTCTGCTGTTGGGGGGGGTGTGCAACCCACTGACCCTTGTAATGATTGGTGGGACTGTGGGTTCACCCCTGCGTAATTTGCAAGGAGAGGACAAAACCCACTGCCAGTCTTCCAACTAAGCAGGCCAGTGAGCTCTGCATCTTCCTAACACATGCAGACAACTAGAGACGGCTGTGCTGGGCTCCACAAAGCACTGGCCAGAGGACTGGAAGAGTGGCCAGGGTGGGTCAAGGCAGGGGCATCACTTTGTCGGAGACAGAAAGAGGTGCTATGATGACAGGATAAAGCTCCCCTTCTCTATGACAGTTTATTAGGAGGGCAGTTTACTAGGAAGGGATCAAGGAGGGTGTGTTGCAGGGGAGGTCTGATTCCAACCAGATGAGGTTGGGATGGAAAACTTCCCTCTTAAATTGTTAAATCCCACCTAGGTATGTCCATTGCTTCATGGGGGGGATTGGTGCACCAGGGCCTAAGCCACTGCAATTGAATTCCAGATGCTTGCACCACCTAGTGGGCATGGGCAACCCTACGTTCGCCTCACCTTTATGCATCTGGCTTACATAGGATCTGGAGAGTTGAACATGGGTCCTTAGACTTCACGGGCAAGCGCGCCTTAACCGCCAAGCCATCTCCCCTGCCCTGTCCATTGCTTTGAGTAGGGCGGGCTATACCCAAGGAAAATTGCTTGTTGACCTGTCTAAAATAGGGCTGTTGAAAGTTTACATTTTGATCTCATTTTAGAGACATTCAGACACCCTGATTTGATAGAGGAGTAGGGAAGCAACTGAGCCCAGACCTGGAAGACACCAAGAAGGCCCAGGCAAAGAGAAGGCAGTGAGTGTGACCTCAGCAAAGGGTGCTCAGGACCCCTGGGCTTAATGCTCAGGGTGTATCTGCAAACAGTAGAGACTATGCACGCACTGTCTGCCCAGGCTAGGTGGCCAACCTGGCCAGAGGGCACAGGTGAGGAGACTTCTCTGGGGTTGACCAGTTGCGCATGGGTGCAGCTTGAGGTCCTCTGTCACTTTAGGCTTAGCAACTTCCACTGTGGGTGTGACAATACCACTTGGAGGTAAGCGGAGCCCTGAGGTCCATGTCAGGTCACCATGTTAGCCCTTCCTTAGGGCCACCTGTTGGGATCCATCATTTCTCTGCTGATGTCCATAAGGACCAAATGCAGGCTAAGGGGGTCTTTGGAGCATGTGCTCTTGGTAAAGTACACTGGCCATATTTGTTGGGACAATGCTATGTTTCGTATAAAGTTAGTAATTTTTAAAAGCCATAAAATATAGCTCTCAGAAACACATTTCTCCCTTTATACAGAGATGACAGTAGAGGCTTTACTGTGCACTGTGCACAGCACTGGAGTTAAAATATACGTCGTGCTGGGGCTGCAGAGATGGCTTAGCAGTTAAGGTACTTGCCTGTGCGGCCTAAGGACCCATGTGACTCTCCAGATCCCATGTAAGCCATACACGCTAAGGTGAGGCAAGCCCAAGGTCACACATGGCCACTAGGTGGCCCAAGTGTCCGGCGTTCAACTGCAGTGGCTGAGGCCCTGGCACACCAATTTTCTCTGTCTCCCTCTCTCTGTCTCTCTCCCTAGAAAATAAAATAAAAATATATGCCATGTTCCCACAGGTCTAGCCATAGGCACTAGACACTTTTTTTTTTAATTTTTATTTTTTGGTTTTTCGAGGTAAGGTTTCACTCTAGCCCAGGCTGACCTGGAATTCACTATGGAGTCTCAGGGTGGCCTTGAACTCACGGTGATCCTCCTACCTCTGCCTCCCAAGTGCTGGGATTAAAGGCGTGCGCCACCACGCCCGGCAAGACCCTTTTTTTTTTTTTTGCACTACCTTACAGCAGTATATTGGGGGGCTAGGGAAGGGCCTGAGAGGGTGTGTGTAGGGGAGGTCTGATTTCAACCAGATGAGGTTGGGATGGAGTGAGGGGACCGAACAGATTTACAAGCTAAAAGTTCCCAAAGCCAGGAAAGCCTGACAAGGAATACAAGCACCCTGCTGGGTGAGAGAACCTCCCATCTTGGCAGAGAAGCCTGGGACCACCCTATGGGCCCAAGATGCACAGAGTCAAGCACACAGACAAGCTAAAAGTGTGAGCACACACCGGTCCTTCCCCTTTTAAGTTGTGTCGGGCATTGTCACAGCGATGAGAAAATAGGCACAAGAAGAACCACCAAGGGTACCTGGGCTCTCAGAGTAAGACTTCGTTCCTGTCACCCTCTGCTGAAATCACAGACCTGAGGCCTGGGTCAGGGCAGCACCAGGACTAAGGGGAGGAAGAAGTAGGCGGAGCAGGGGCAGCCCTCCCTGGCACCACCTCAAGCTCGGCGCTGCCAGACTGCGCACTGGATGAAGGGTGCTGCCACCTGTTGACTCAGCAGGGGCCCGGTGGGACCCAGAGGCCCCTAGAAGCTTGGAATACTGCCGGGATAACTGTGAACTCTGACAAGAGCCTGTCTTTAAGGGGAGCACAGCTATGGGAAAGGAACCTCTTGGGGTTCCCCTGCTGCCTTGACGGCTGCCTCTGGGGTGACGGGTGAAACAGGGACTAGAGTTCTTTCTGGGTTGGGGTTCTTCACTGCTCCCCCAACTAAGATTCAGTTTGGTTGCAGATGGATTCTCTCATGAACCACGGTGACAAGAGACCACAGACTGGCTTGCCATACCCAGGGAAGCGAACATCTCCCAGATCCCCAGAGGTAGCTTAAGTTCTGCTAGGGGGACGTGTCCATATGGCACCTGGAACAGGGGGAGGGGGAATGTGGTGGTTTGATTCAGGTGTCCCCCATAAACTTAGGTATTCTGAATGCTAGGTTCCCAGCTGATGGAGATCTGGCAATTAACGTTGGGGGCGGGCTTAAGGGTGTTACAGCCAGTTTCCCCTTGCCAGTGTTCGGCACACTCCCGTTCCTGTTGTCCACCTTAAATGGGCCATCTGTTCATGCCATCGTTTTCCCCTGCCATCATGGAGCTTCCCCTTGAGCCTATAAACCAAGTAAACCTTTTTTTTTTTTTCTCCCACAAACTGCTTTTGGTTGGATGACTTCTATCAGCAATGCGAACCTGACTGCAACAGGGTGTGATCCCGGATGGCTTTCCATGGGAGGATTCCCAGGGTGCGTGCAGGCCCAGGCTGTACTGCCGCCCACCGGGCTGGTTCCGGTTTCTCCTGGAGGCAACTGTGAGAGTGTTCTGTCATTTGTGACTCGGGACCCTGAGCATACCCTAACCTGGGCTTGTCGCCTGTGCTTCAGAGCCACTGTAGGGTGTGTGGGAGGAGGATCTTGAATAAAGGAGTTATCCTGAACATTTCTTCTGTCCAATGGGTGATTTCCTCAAGTGACCAAACTACACTGTAGGAGCAATTAAGAAAACTGTGTGTCTGGGCTGGAGAGATGGCTTAGCGGTTAAGCGCTTGCCTGTGAAGCCTAAGGACCCCAGTTCGAGGCTCAGTTCCCCAGGTCCCAGGTTAGCCAGATGCACAAGGGGTGCAGGCGTCTGGAGTTCGTTTGCAGAGGCTGGAAGCCCTGGCGTGCCCATTCTCTCTCTCTCTCCCTCTCTCTGTCTTTCTCTCTGTGTCTGTTGCTCTCGATAAATAAATTAAAAAAAAAAAAAGAATCTCAAAAAAAAAGGAAACTGTGTGTCAACTCTCCATGTAGGGAATAAAGGGCGTCTCCAATGCCCAGTGGTGGCATCCATAAATCCAAAAGCCAGGGTGGTCCCAACAGTCCGGGTCCACCATCGCCACAAGCACACTAGCCGGGTGTTGTCTGCTCTTGCCATTCCTGAAAACCGGTGAGCCCAACCCAAAAGGGGTGGTCATGAAGAAGGGAAGCACACTTGGGGTTCAGGGGTGCATTGGTGCTTGGGGCTGAGTCTTTTTTAGCAGCCCAACAGCCAAGCATGCAGCCTGACCTCTTGCCCTTTCCTGAATCAAATGGGGAGGTTGCTGAGCCTGGGTCAGTTGCATCCTCCTCAAGCAAAACGACACTGTGAGCCCCCCCCTGCTGACGGCCTTGGGGGAAGCAATGAGCACGTGTCGGCAGGAGACCCACGACAGGGTGTGCTGGGCAAGAGAGTCATGTGTCTGCTTTGCTGGCCTCATTAAGCAGGTTCCCACAAACTTCAGACTGCACCCTCGGCAAATCCTCAAGAACCAGACATTCTTCTCGGCGATAGCTATCCCTCTACATCAAGGCAGGGAAGGGGAGCTTGCAGTTGGGGGAGGGGGGGGCACTCAAATAACTAGAGGCACCAGCTTGCAGCGAAAGTTCTAGAACTGATCCTGAGGATGATTCCGACACCCACTTAGCACAAACCTGGAGGCTGGGAAAGACGTCTTAAGACGTTTCACGTTGCTTTCCAGTCAAGGTTCATTAAGCCTCTATCCTGTGGCCCCACCACCAGAAAAACAATACCATTAAGTAAAAGTGCCAAAAGGCACGACCAGGTCCCCAGGTCCGGGCTCAGGCTTGACCTCTAGAAGACCGAGGCCTGGGAGTGTGAACTGCGTGTCGCATTCCTAAGGTCCTTGTTCTGCAAGACTTGCCACTTCCAAACCAGCAGCACTGACAGGGACACAGGGCCACCCGTGAAGCTCACAGGCTCCATGGCGAGGCGAGTGACACAGCCTCATAGGATGGATGAGGAGATGGAGACCGAGGGCTGAGTGGCGGGGATGGCTGTGACAGATGGGGACATCCCCGGCTCGGTCTGGTGGTCCAGCTCCGCTCTCACGTCACCGGGTGAAGCGCTTGCTTAGAGACGGGATTCTAGTTTGAACAGGCGCTATCCAATTCTCACAATGTGGCAGGCACTGTCGCCTATGCAGGAAGCTGGCTCACTTCCAGACACCCTCAGAAGGCCACGTGGAGGCTGGACTATATCCCTTTCCGGGTCCCCAAGGTCTCATCTGTCCAGCTGCAGAATTACCTATGCGGAGGGGAACTTTCCCTCTCTGTCTGAATTCGTTGAATTCCTTGCTCTGGGCTCCACCTGGAGACTACTTAGGACTTAATTGTTTACTATTTTATTGGATAGTACATATGCCTACAGCTAATTTCTGTCTAGACTCCATGCAAGAGACATCTTTTTTGTTTTTCTCTCTAGTCCAGGCTGACCTGGAATTCACTATGGAGTCTCAGGGTGCCCCCCCCCCGCCCCCCATTTACGGCAGTCCTCCTCCCTCTGTGTCCCAAGTGCTAGGATTAAAGGTGTGCGCCACCATGCCTGGCTTGAAACATTTTTTCTGTTTGGTTTTTCGAGTTAGGGTTTCACTCTAGCCCAGGCCGACCTGGAATTCACCATGTGGTCTCAGGGTGGCCTTGAACTCACGGTGATCCTCCTACCTCTGCCTCCTGAGTACTCGGATTAAAGGCGTGCGGCACCATGCCCGGCCAAGGGCTATTTTAATATTCATCACTGTGTCTCCACTGCCTTGAACTGTGTCTTGCAGGAGTGAATTTTCCTATGCAGCAGTAGTGCCTGAAGGTCTATGCAGGCAGCGTGCAGAGATAGCAATGTATTTGGAGAAGTGGGTGAAGACCAAAGATTTTTTTCTTTTCTTTTCTTTCTTTCTTTCTTTCTTTTTTTTTTTTTTTTGAGTGTGCATGTGTTCATATGTGTGTGGGCAAACGTATGTGCATGAGCACTAAACACCTTTCACCTCATCTTTCTCATCTTTTTTTAATTTTTTTATTTTTTTATTCATTTATTTATTTGAGAGCGACAGACACAGAGAGAAAGACAGATAGAGGGAGAGAGAGAGAATGGGCGCGCCAGGGCTTCCAGCCTCTGCAAACGAACTCCAGACGCGTGCGCCCCCTTGTGCATCTGGCTAACATGGGACCTGAGGAACCGAGCCTCGAACCGGGGTCCTTAGGCTTCACAGGCAAGCGCTTAACCGCTAAGCCATCTCTCCAGCCCTCACCTCATCTTTTGAAACAGGTTCTCCCCCTGAACTTTGAGCTCACTGATTCGGCTAGACTAGCTAGCCAGCGAGACTTGCAAACTCTCTTGCCTCCACCTCGCCAGTGCCAGGATTGTAGGTGTATGCCACCATGCCAGCCTGATTGCTGGGCACCTGAACTCAGGTCCAAATGCTTGCATAGCAGGCACCTGTACCCACTGGATCATTTCCACTGCCCAGGGCCGTGTGTTTTCCTTCAGAAAAAAAAAAAAAAAAAAAGAGGAAAAGTACATTTTGAATGCAGAGTTGGGGACAGTAAAGTGCCCCATAGAGTTTCATGACCACCAGAGGCTACAATGACCCAGTGCATCAATGAGAATGGGCGGCAAGACCTTTCTCCTCAGACTGGTCTGTCTGTGGTTGGCCAACTGATCTTTAGGAGCCAAAGCCAGTGTTCATTTCTGGCTAAAACCAAGAATGAAGCTTTTGGGGCCACAGTGGGAGGCAGGGTGAGCCAGGCAGCAGGCGGTGGCATTGGGGAACTGTCATACAACACTATGCCAGGAAACACATCCAGGGAGAGGGGGGCCGCCCTGCTGGAACACTCGTCACGCCCAAGCGAGGGCACGTGAGTTTCTTGTGGTGTGTTGGGAACGACAGAGGAGCCCCTTCTCAGGAGGCTTGCACTTGTCTAGAATAATGGGGCACACATGGCTCCCCCATCCAGCAGAGGAAACACAGGCCCCAAGCCATGTTGTCCCTTAAGCAAGGAGGCCAGATTATGCAACCTTTGAAGGCCTCTCTACCCGTGAACTTCTATGATGAATGAAGGTCAAGGGATGGGCTTCATTGTACAAGTAAAGGCATCTTCCATGGCAGACATCTGTTAACATGAGCAAGAACTAAAGTAGCTTAAGATGCCTTACATATAAATACTATCTTAGCATATCTCATTGGCATATACTTATGAGGTATACCTTTATTATTGGAGCATAGTTATTTCTCATTAACAAAAATCCTCACCATGGGGAAAGGGCTATTACTTATAGATAGGAGGTCTGCTCAGTAAAATGGAAGAAGGGCAGAGCTCATCCTGCTACTGACGTCCAGTAAGGATTCGGAACTGGGTCCATGAGCCCCTGGGTGCTTTGCTAGAACAGGCTGACGACACAGGTTCCTTTTTCGCTCTGTTAAGTGTGACAAAGAATTGTGGGGTTTTTTTTTTTTTTGTTGTTGTTGTTCTAGAATTTGTCTTTGGGCACTTCAGTTTCCTCATCTATCAGCCTTGGAGGAGTGACAAAAGTGAATCTGTCCCCGTCTAAGATGCAAAAGGTTATATAACCTCGCGTTTCCATCCAGGGCCAGAAGGTAGAGATCCACACTTTGTCCTAGGAGGCCTGCTTTGCTGCAACAGGCGGGCCCTGCCCAGCAGAGAGGAGGATACCCAGCTGCCACTTCCAGCACCAGCTGGCTGCCAGCTGGAATTTCCTTGGAGGCTTTAAAAATGTGGATGGTATGTAGACCAGGTGACAGAAAGCTGGAAGAAGCCATTCTGCATGCAGTTCAATGGGAGAAAGAGAAATCACCAGTGAAGATAACTCAACAGTGGACACAGCAAGCCTTATAATTGGCCAGCCAGGCCAAATGAGCCAACGGGTGTAATAGTGGCACGTCTATCATGGTGGAAACCAACTGCCTTTTAATTGGACTGGAGGCCCGCTCCATGGGGAGAGAATAAATCCCTGATACTGAAAACTTTAAACAGGGGTAGTCATGAGCCCTAGGGGTGTAACGTCTGCTGTTGTCTGGCCAAATGTATATACTATGCTTATCAAACTGCCCCGTAAGCACTTATCTTAATATTCATACCCTTACATTAATGCTATTCTCACTTTGGGTAGAGAATCTTCTCTTTTCAGATGGCAGTGACATAGGGATGACTCAGAAGGTATCATAGTGCTGGAAAGAAATGACCGCAGTGCTCTGCACTGCAATATCTGTATCACACCTTCCAAGTTCAGGGTCTAAAGCAGAAGAGGTGGCGGAAAGAACGTAAGAGCCAAAGGAAGGGCAGGACTCCTTACAACGTGCTCCCTCCAGACACAAAATGGCCTGGATATCCATGGCCTCACAGTGCCTGACACTACCTGCATAAGACCATAATAAGAGGAGGAAAAGATCAAGACATCAAAAGTAAAAGAGAGACTGATTGAGATGGGGAGGGGGCATGATGGAGAGTGGAGTTTCAAAGGGATAAGTTGGGGGAGGGAGGGTATATCACCATGGGGTACTTTTTATAATCATGGAAGTTGTTAATAAAAAAATAAAAAAAAATTTAAATGTGGATGGTGGGCTTAACATTCAAGGCGCCTGCCTGCAAAACCTAAGGACCCATGTTCGACTCTGCAGGTCCCACATAAGCCAGACACACAAGGTAATGCAAGCATGCAAAGTTGGACATGCACGCAAGGTAGCACACGCACACCTGGAGTCCAACTGCAGTGGCTGGAGGCCCTGGTCTGCCAATTTTCTCTCTCATTAAAAAACAAAATAAACCAAAACATGGAGTGTCACATGGATCCTCTGCATGCACAATGGAGATGGTTTGGACAGTTTTCTCTGGGATGGGCTCAGTTCAGACATATTCTATTTTATTTTATTTTTTTCTTTTGGGTTTTTGAGGTAGGGTCTCACTCTAGCCCAGGCTGGCCTGGAATTCACTATGGAGTCTCAGGGTGGCCTCAAACTCACAGTGATCCTCCTACCTCTGTCTCCTGAGTGCTGGGATTAAAGGTGTACGCCACCACACCTGGCTGTTGAGACATATTCTTTGTGCATGGGTGTGCATGGGTGAGTGTGTATGTGTGGGTGTGTGCACACACATGTTCACGCATGTGGAGGTCAGAGGACAACCTTGGATGTCAGTCCTTGCCTTCCACCATGTTTGAGGTGGGGTCCTTCTTGTGGGTCACTGACAGTGTTTGCATCTATCCGGCCTGCAAACCACCCCCCTCCTTGCTGTAGGTAAAAGCTGGGATTATAGAACCCCATCTTGACATCCAGAACATTGGTTCTGAGGATCTTGAGTGGTGAGTGCTTTATCCATTGAGTCACGTCCTCAGTCTTCAAACATATCCTGTATGTATGTATGTATGTATGTATTATGTATGTATGTGTGTGTGTGTATGTGTGTATGTGTGTGTGTGTGTGTGTGTGTGTGTGTGTGTGTGTGTGTGTGTATGTATGTATGTTTATGTATTTGAGAGAGAGTTAAAGAGAGAGAATGGGCACAGCAGGGCCTCTAGCCACTGCAAATGAACACCAGACACATATGTCAACTTGTGCAGCTGGCTTAAGTGGGTACTGGGGAATCGAACCTGGGTCCTTAGGTTTTTCAGACAAATGCCTTAACCACTAAGTCATCTCTCCAAGCCCCAAACATATTCTCACTAGCTTTGCAGAGAACACTTTACTCTTCAACTTAACACTGAAAAACTCACTCTCCACCCTTCTCCCCACCCTCTTTTGTTGTCAGAAAATGGGACGTCCAGATGAGCTGGCCCCCGCTTACCTTTCTGCATACTGGGCACCATGCTGGAGTCCTTAGGGACAGAAGCTCCAGTGAGCCTCGGCTCCCCTTTGGGAGGCAACTAACAGACACGCTGCTTCATGGAAAGGTTTCCACAGATGTGGAACTTGGCTGGCCTCTGTGCAGGGCAGCAGGGACCCCGGAAAACCCTCCAGCCACAGGGACCGTTCCCTTTGCCATCCTTGCACGAAGCTGATGTTTGGAGCCGCAACTCTTGGACAGCAAAAGTACTCGGTATGACAGGGAGGGGACTCAGGATATGGAAAGTAGACCACCCTTTGAGAATGAACCTAACATAAACATATCAAAAATGAAACCATGGAAGAAGTAAAACTGTCTGAAAGAAGCAATGAGCGTTTGGCCAGAAGGTGCAGCAGGCACCTGCAGGGACAGCCTTGCTGTCTTCTTAGAGCTGCGACTAATCATGTATGTAATGTGACGTGTCTCCCTGCTACTGGAAGTTCAGAAGGACAGGAACCAGGCCCATCCTGTACTTCCTTGCATTCCTAGACTTGATCACATGATAAGCACTCAAAAAAAAAAGATAAAAGAAAAAAGAATGAGCCAGGCATAGTGGCACTCGCCTTTAATCCCAGCACTTGGGAGGCAGAGGTAGGAGGACTGCCATGAGTTGGAGGATACACAGAGAATTCCAGGTCTGCCTGGGCTAGACCGGAGACCCTCCCTTGAAAAACAAAACCAAAACAAGCAAAAAGAATGAATGGGATGGAGTTGGGAGCGAAAGAATGAATCACTCAGAAAGGCCAGCAAGGGAGCCCAGAGACCTAAGGAGGCTCCACATTGCCCACGAAAGGCCTGACCAGAAGGAGCTGGGCTGGCAAAGAGCCATCTGCTGCTGACACAGATCCACCTGGAGGTATAGAACAGTTGGGGGTCCACCTCCTGCAACTAGGTGAATAAGCCCACCTGCTGGGGTCACGCCTTGGGTCTAGAAACTACCCCTAACTGGTTTCCCACTGTAATGGGACTGCCTTTCTTTTTAAAAAGATTTTTAAATTACTTTTTATTTTAGAGAGAGAGAATTGGTGTGCCTGTGAAGTCAAACTACAGATGCTTGCGCCACCTAGTGGGCATGTGTGACTGTGCGCTAGCCTCACCTTTGTGCATCTGGCTCACGTGGGATCTGGAGAGTCAAACATGAGTCCTTAGGTTTCGCAGGCAAGTGCCTTAACTGCTAAGTTATCTCTCTAGCCCTCTTTTTTTTTAAAAAATACTTATTTATTTACAAGCACAGAAAGAGAGAATGAATATGCATGAGAATGAGCAAGGGCACACCACGGCCTCTCTAGCTGCTGCAAATGAACTCCAGATGCAGGCGACACTTTGTGCATCTTCCTTTACATGAACACTGGGGAACTGAACCCAACTCAGTAGGCTTTGCAGGCAAATGTCTTAACTGCAGAGCCATCTCTCTAGCTTGGAACTGCCTTTCTGATGCAGCCAGAGCTGGGGCCATGCCAGACTAGGCAGGTGAAGAAAACTTCCCCAGTATGTCCTTCAGGCTAACCCAAGGGCCCCCCTGCGATGGGCCTTAAGGCTCCAAGCTGTGAGATCTGCTATTACTTTGCAAGTTTGTTGTAAAGGTGCAGATAATCAAAAGGACTGGCCCAGAGTGTGTGCGTATATGAATCGAAGTACAATTTCTAGATGCCTATGAAGCAAGGATCTAACAGGTGGCTGTGGCAATACACAGAGAGGTGCTTCCTGTTCCTTGGAGCTTAGAACACAGCATCTAGATGGGGCTGCAAAGTGACAGAGGAGTGCTCAGTACTGAAACATCTCTACCGCATTTTCCAAGGCTCAGGGTCCGTGGCGGAAGAGGTGGCGGAAAGAATGTAAGAGCCAAAAGAAGGGTAGGACTTCTTACAACGCACTCTTCCAGACACAAAATGACCTGAATATCCATTTGTTGGGGTTCCTTTTCTGACTTACCTTTTTCCCACAAGTCAGTGTGACCTTGAGGGATAGGGTAGACCCCATGTTGTTGTTTTTTTTTTTGCTTTATAGTATTAGACAAGGTAATAAAATGCACATTTAGGAAGAAGAAAACGACCTTGCAGTACCTGTCACTACCTACACAAGACCCTCATAATAGAAGGAAAAGATGACGACATCAAAAATAAAAGAAAAGCCAGGGCTGGTGGCACCCGCCTTTAATCCCTGCACTGGGGAGGCAGAGATAGGAGGACTGCGTGAGTTCAAGGCCAACCTGAGACTACATAGTGAATTCCAGGTCAGCCTGCACTACAGTGAAACCTTACCTTGAAAAACCAAAATATTAATAATAATAATAATTTAAAAAATAAGAGAAGACAGACTGAGAAGGGGAGGGAATACAATGGAGAGTGGAGTTGTGAGAAGGAATGTGGGGGAGGGGAAGGAATTACCATAGTTTATTGTCTATAATTATGAAAGTTAAAATATTAAAAAATATTTTAAAAATCAAATCAAAGCCGGGCGTGGTGGCGCACGCCTTTAATCCCAGCACTCGGGAGGCAGAGGTAGGAGGATCACTGAGTTCGAGGCCACCCTGAGACTACAGAGTGAATTCCAGGTCAGCCTGAACTGGTGAGACCCTATCTCGAATACCCCCCCAAAAAAAATTAAATTAAAAAGAAAATAAAAAAAGAACAAGCACGCTTGTCAGGCCCTAAGCCGGACAGGTCTACAGGGCTTGAGAAGATTGTGGTCAGCGGGAATTCCTGGGCAGGGCTTATGGAGACAGGGCAAGGTGGTTAAGTACTGAGTCAGCACCCGGGCCACGCTGTCCTCCACAGGGGCCATGATGCACAGTGGCTGTCTCAGTGCCTAGAGGGCAGGTCCAGCCTTCAGTGAGCCAAGAGGTCGGAGCCAGCACCTGATGATAACCCCCAACATCCTCTGTGGCCCTACTGTCCTACCTGAACTGTTAGCAGCATCCCGAAGACAGATGCTGGCGGCAGGCAGTGACACGTGAAATGAAACTGACAAGGCTCCAGGCTGGTGACAAGAAGGTGATTTTGCACGACTGCATCCTCGGTGACTTACTGTTTGGAGTCAAAGGCGGGGCTGGTTGACTCCGAGAGGGCAATGTGTCTCTGGCCTGTAACTGTGTCACCCTGGGACATCTGCCCTGCGGTGACAGTCCCAGTTTGACGGCCAGCTTTCAAACCCAAGCCCAAAGACACAGAATTTGCTGGGGTTCCTTTTCTGACCTACCTTTTCCCCCAAAAGTCAGTGGGACCTTTTGGGCTACAGTGGACCCCATTTTTATTTTTTGCTTTATAGTATCAGACAAAGTGATAAAATGCACATTTAGGAAGAAGAAAATGACAAAGACACACACACACACATGCACGCACGCACATGTGTGCAGGTGCAACAAGGGAAGCTTTCTGGCTGAAAAGAAAGTGGAATATCTTTTTTTTCCCCCTTGCCCTTCAAATTCAGATACTGAATTTGTAGCAGCAAAGCGAGGCAAGTTCATGAATGGAAAAAGGGAAACCACATTATGCAGGCACATTAGCATCTGAACTTTTCACCCACAGGGACTACAAAGCAAGCATGCATAGATACATACCCGGCCTGGGTAGTGTCTCGATACGGCAGCACGGAAAATACACTACAGAAGGATCTTCTGCCACTGATAAGGACTATTCTAAAAAGTGAAAAACAGACAAACAAACAAACAAAACCAAACTAAATGCAAAGACTCATTAGAAAGAAAATAAATAAATAAAAAGTTCTACAGCAAATTAAAGCACCCATGGGACTCAGCAGCCTTTGCACACTCCCCTCCACCTCCTCCAACAGATGGCATTCTGCTCCCCTTGCAAAACGCGTACTGCCCCTCCGCACCCAAATATTAACGCGTGCGAGACCCGTGCCACGCGAGTCCTTTCCCCGGCGACGGGACCTGGGCTGAGGCTTTGTGTGGCCAGAGCCGGGTGAGCAGAGTCATGATGCGTGGACGCCACTGAGCTCTGTACTGCAGCAAGCAAAGCACAAGCCAACAATGCAACGGGAACCATGGGCGGGAAAGACACTCCGATGTCATTATGTGTTACTTTGTTACTTGTTTGTTTATTTTTGTAATGTGCTGGCAATGTGGTAGGCTCTGAGAATAGACTGAGTGAACAATTACGTAATCACTCCTCCATCCCTGTCATAAGGAATGTGCTGGAAATAGTGCTGCACGATGCTCTTATGTAATCAAAGCCACTAAAAGAAAAAAAAAAAATTAAAAACGGGGCTGGAGGGCTGGCTTAGCGGTTAAGGCGTTTGCCTGCAAAGCCAAAAGACCCAAGTTCTATTCCCCAGGACCCACGTTAGTGAGATGCACAAGGTGGTACATGCATCTAGAGTTATTTGCAGTGGCTGGTGGCTCTGGTATGCCCATTCTCTCTCTCCCTCTTTCTCTCTGCCAAATAAATAAATAAAAATTAAAAAATATTTAAAAAAAAACCCAAAACCATTAAAAACAAAAACAAAAAGCTGGAAAAAGCCACACTGCATGCAGCTCAATGGGAAAGAGAGAAATCACCAATGAAGACACTCCACAGTGGATACTGCAAGCCTTAAATTTGGCCAGCCAGGCCAAATGAGCCAACAGGTGCAACAGTGGCATGTCTGTCATGCGTAAAACCACCTACCCTCTAATTGGACTGGAGGCCTACTCCATGGGAGGGAATACATCCCTGAGACTGAAGACCTACAACAGGGGTAGTCATGAGCCCTAGGGGTGTAATGTCTGCTATTATCTGGCTAAATGCATATACTATGCTCGTCAAACTGCCCAGAAAGCACTTCTCTTAACGTTCATACCCATATATTAATGCTACTTTCACTTTTGGTAGAGAAAGAACCTTCTCTTTCAGATGGCAGTGACCTTGGGATGACTCAGAAGGCATCATGTTGCTGAGAAGAAGTGACAGAGGAGTGATCAGCACTGCAATATCTCTATCACACCATCCAAGGCTCAGGGTCCATTGTGGAAGATGTGGCGGAAAGAATGTAAGAGCCAAAGGAAGGGTAGGACTCCTTACAATGTGCTCCTCCAGACACAAAATGGCCTGGATATCCATGACCTCACAGCACCTGACACTACCTACACAAGACCGTTGTAATAGGAGGAAAAGATGACGACATCAAAATAAAAGAGAGACTGATTGAGAGGGGGAGGGGATGTGATGGAGAATGGAGTTTCAAAGGGGAAAGTGGGGAAGGGAGGGCATTACCATGGGATATTGTTTACAACCATGGAAGTTGTTAATTACAAAAATTTTTAAAAAATTAATCCAAGAAAAAACCCTAACCCCCTTAAAAGTCCTTATCCTGGTGTCTGACAAAAACTTTTGCCAAAGGGAATTGCTGGTTATAAAAAAAAACAACAAAAACAAAACATGGAGAGAGAAGTAGGAGAAATTTTAAAACATTCTTGGCATGAGGTCAACATGCATAATATACAGAGCCTGTTTACTTTTATAATTTCCATCAGTAAAATAATTTTTATTGTAATTTATTCATTCAAGAGAGAAAGAGGCAGATAGAAAGAATGGGCATGTCAGGGCCTCTAGCTACTGCAAACTAACTCTGGACATGTGTACCACAAATGCATCTGGCTTATGTGGCCGCTGGGGAAATCGGACCTGGATCCTTGTGCTTTGCAGGCAAGTGCCTCAACAGCTAAGCTGTCTCTCCAGTCCCTCCTTTGGTATACTAACTTTTAAAGAAGGGAAAATAGTACCAAGGTTTGGGGATTTTAACCTTGTTGTAAAATGATGATGTTCAGTTGTCTGTGGCCCTGGGGTTAAGTCTGGTTCCCTAGCATGACTGCCTTGCCAGCCTCAGTGGCATAGGATTTCCCCCTGTGCTTACAGTACTCTGCATTAAAAGAGTCTGCTGGGTCATTGCCAATGCTCTTGGTTTCCCACCAGGATGAGATGGTAAGACTCTACTGCTGAAGACTCCACATGCCCGAGCTGCAATATCACTGAGAAATCTTGCTGAAGCTGAGCTGAAAACCTCCTCCCTGTAGACCAGCTGACAGAAAGCTGGAAAAACTACTCTGCATGCAGCTCCATGGAAGAGAGAGAGGTCACCAGTGGAGATGTCAGACTTAAGTTTGGCCAAAGGAGCCAACAGGTGCAATAGTGGCATGTCTGTTATGGGGAAACTAACTGCTCTCTAATTGGAATGAGGCCTACTCCACTGGAAGGAAGACATGCCTGATACTGAAAACCTATGACAGGGGAAGTCATGAGTCCTAGCGTTGTAACACTTGCTGGTGTCTGGCTAAATGCACATATGATGCTCACCAAACTGCCCTAGAAGCACTTCTCCATATATTAATGCTACTCTCACTTTCAGTTAGAGAAGCTTCTCTTTTCAGATGGTGGTAACCTCTGGGATGACTCAAAAAGGCACAATAGTGCTGTGAAGATCTCTCTCACACCTTCCAAGGTTCAGGGTGCATTGCGGAAGAGGCAACAAAAAGAATTTAAGAGCCAAAGGAAGGGCAGGACTCCTTACAATGTGCTCTTCCAGACACAAAATGGCCTGGATACCCATGACCTCACAGCACCTGGCACTACCTACACAAGACCATCATAATAGGAAGAAAAGATGATGACATCAAAAAAAGCCTGATTGAGAAGGGGAGGGGATATGATAGACAGTGACATTGTGAAGGGGAAAAAAAGGAGAGGGATTACTACGGTTTATTGTCTGTAATTATGGAAGTTGTCAATAAAAAAAAATAAAATAACATAGCCTGCTGTTTTATAGCTGGGTCCTTTGCATCTTATTTCTTTTGCTTAATGTCCCACTGTAGGCGCACTTGGTGAACTCATACAGAGTCTTCAAAACCTAGCTTGGAAGTCATCCCTCTGGTTATTTGTTCTTTTTTTCCCAGTGTGCACTAGTGTGAGCAACACAGTTGGTCACTTGCCTCCTCTTCTAGAGATCAAGTCCATGGGCCCAGCACCTGACGGCTCCTCCACAGATGCCCATCGGATGGCACTGAAATTCAGCATGGCTGCAGATCAGCACCTGAGCACCCGTCACGGGGAGGTAGGGCCACAGCTGTCTGTCAACCCCAGGGTGGTTCCTATCCAAGGGGCTAACCGGATCAAGGCAAAAGTGCCCAGCTCTTAACACCAGCCCTGACACCCTTCCTTGACCTCAGGGAGCTTGCCAGCTCTTGTGAGTGCCGGTCACCTCATCTCAGAGGGGACAGAATTAGTAACTATCGCATTGGAATGCTGGGAGATAAAATGAGCTCGTTCTGGGAGAGCTGTCTGGACAGTGACCGGCGAGAGAACACACAAAGCCTAGATTTGTCTTCACTGCGGACTGGCTTCTTGTGGTGAGATTGTCTCAGCAGCATGGAAGTTGGGTTCGGATCCATGAACGTGTTGGGTTGGGGACAGATGTAGGAGCATAGGGGTGGCCTGTCTATGAGGATATACACAGAAGTGTGTCACTGAAGAGAGATGTTCCCCATCAGACACCAGGCCCAATCCTGATCCGTGCAGCATGGACAAAGGTGTCACTTTCAGAGTGAGCTGGCGAGATGGGACCTCACGTACTGAGCGCTAGCTGGGACCTTGGACCCTGCCGCAGGCAGTTCAGCATCAGAGCTTCTGACGTGCTCTGCCCACGTCACCGGGCCCACGTTGGCATAATAATGGCTGACACGACGGTGCGATTCTGCGACAGGTCCTAAATGCCTCAGCTGTCTACGGCCATACTACCCTGACCACGCCCGATGTCATCTAAATGCTTCAGATGATGAGGCACAAGGCCAGAGACGAGGTGTCAGCCGCTGTGACAGACCAGAGATTGCGCCTGAGCTCTTCCCCACCACGAGTTCTCCTCTCTACCTTGCTAGAGAGATCTACAGCTCGGGGCTCAGCTGGATACCCACTTCTTCTCAGACAACAAATATGTCTTCATCCAGGTCTTCCGTGGTAACTTTCCAGCCTGGCCTGCGGGTCTCACTCAGTGACGGATCTCACCATCACCACCACCGGAGCTACTGGAGCCACGGAGGCCCCTGCGCTCCCACTGTAATCAGCCTGGATGCTCTCTAGAGGAAGGGCGGTGTGGTGGTTTGATTGAGGTGTCCCCCATAAACTTAGGTGTTCTGAGTGCTAGGTTCCCAGCTGATGGAGATTTGGGAATTAATGCCTCCTGGAGGGAGTGTATTCTTGGGGGCCGGCTTATGGCTGTTAAAGCCAGTTTCCCCTTCCCAGTGTTTGGCACACTCTCCTGTTCCTGTTGTCCACCTTATGTTGGTCAGGGGGTGATGTCCACCCTCTGCTCATGCCATCGTTTTCCCTGCCATCGTAGGGCTTCCTCCTCGAGCCTGAAAGCCAAAATAAATCTCTGATTTTCCCACAAGCTGTTCTGGATTGGGTGATTTCTACCAGCAATGTGAACCTGACTGCAACAGCTGCTCCCCACACCCTTAGCCATTCAACATCAATGGCTCCTGCAATACAGAGGCAAAAGAGTGTTGATCAAACTCACAGCGTTTCCTCCTCACTCGGTACTTATGTGTCCTTCCTTTGCATGGACCCAATTTGTTTGGACATTTTTAATAGGATGAGAAGATCAGAGGCTGTCAATGGCAAGCGCAAGCCAAGTCTTCTTTCCAATATTTCAACCACAAGGCGCCTGACAGTAAATGGACCGTATTTTTTATATGAACTGAGGGCTCGCTCTTGGGTGGTCCTCACCATTTAGGCCTAGGAGATGCTGACACCATGATCTCATTCAGAAAATTGTGTCCCTCAAATGCACAGGCCAAGTTTAGCAACGGACTGTTTCCCAACAATCCCAGTTGGCCAGTCTAAAGCAGCTGGAGAGGGGAGGGAAGAAGGTAGGAACACTGCAGCTTTGGACCCTTCCCTGCCATTCCTGGGCGCAGACCCTCATGGATTCATCCTGTCCCCCAGCAGCCAGAGGAACCTCTGCAGGGCTCCACACAATGGCTCCGCCACAGGATCACCAGCACCGCCAGTGGGCTTCCCAGGAACGTGTCTTCCATGCTTCCTGAGGTAGCTCTGGCATCCAGGAGCCACCGCAGGCCTCAGCCAGAACAGACGGACACCAACTGCCTCCTCCTACCCTTTTTTCCGCCAGTGCGAGCACAGGATTATAAGGAAAGGTCCTGTTTAGAATCGGAAGGGATCATGGGAATCTGCAGCTTTTCCAGGCACCGAGGAGCTATCCATCATCCCTGAGACGCCGGAGGAGAAAATCAAATGTTTGCCTTTTTCAAGGACCTCAGCTGCTTCTCAAAGAGTCGGATGTGACACTTGTGGTCAAGAATGACGCAAGTCCACCGAACTCTGTTCCAATGGGCTTCTGGAACTGACCATGCTCATGTCAGTGCCCCCAACCACAATAACCATCTTCTAAATCTGGACGGCACACAAACAGCTCACATAATTCACACACACACACACACACACACCCGCCCAATCTGTGACATAGAACACTTTACATGAAAGACAACATGGCCAGCAAGAATTACATAAAATATTGTGACTTCAGAAGTGGAATGAACTCCAGGGAGATGGGTCTGAAAGGAATGAAAGGTCACATTGCCACACAAACATCTGCCTGAGGGAAAATTAAAATAGCAATGGAAAAAGCCCCACAGGGCCACCACCCACACGGACCACAGTTTTCTCCAAACTTTTGGGAAGCATGGAGCATGTCCAGCAGCTGTTTGGTGGCTTGATTCAAGTGTCCCCCATAAACTTTATGCGTTCTGAATGCTAGGTCCCCCAGCTGGTGTCAGTCTGGGAACCGGAGCCTCTTGAAGGTGGTGTATTGTTGGGGGTGGGCTTGTGGGTGTTATAGCCAGTTTCCCTTGCCAGTGTTTGGCACACCCTCCTGGTGCTGTTGTCCACCTATGCTGGAGAGGAGGTGATGTCCACCCTCTGCTCATGCCATCATTTTCCCCTACTATTATGGAGCTTCCCCTCGAGGCTGTAAGCCAAAATAAACCCCTTTGCACTCACAAGCTGCTTTTGGTCAGGTGTTTTCTACCAGCAAGGCAAAGTGGATCGGAACAGTAAAATTGGTACCAGAAGTGGGGTTATTGCTGCTAGAAATCTGACTGTGGTTTGTGGCCTTTCGGAACTGATTTGAGGGAGGAATATAAAAGGATTTGAAACCTTGGCCTAAGAGATGCCTTGCAGAACTGTAAGTACAGCTTGGTGGACTATTCTGTCCAGAGTTAGAAGACCTGAATGCAGTGAGAGCTATGGACTGTGACGTGTGGCTTATGGAAGAAAGAGCTTTGCCTGGACTGGCTAGAAGCAGTTTGTGTGAGAAGTCTGCTGTTATGCCTGTGTCCTGAGAACTTTTGCAGGGTTGCATTGCACAGAAATGAACTGGTGTGAGCAGAGGAATATGGCACAGTATGAAATGAAATTTTTGGGCTGAAACTGCTACCCATTCAGCTGGAAATGTTTGAGAGATGACAACCATTGAGATTGGGCAAGCTGATCTGCAATAGGACATCAGGAAGAATGCAGACTCTTGAAGTAAGGGGCCTGAATGCCAAAGTCTTCCTGCTCTTCAAAATTGGCTTTATTACCCCCTGGATTATTTATTTATTTTTACTTGAGTCAGAGGGAAAGAGAGAGAACAGCTGTGCCACTACAAATGAACTCCAAACACACATGTGCCACCTTGTTTATCTGGCTTATTTGGGACCTTCAGAATCAAACCTGGATCCTTAGGCTTCACAGGCAAGTGTCTTAACCATTAAGCCATCTCTCCAGCCCCAAAACTTATCATTTTATTATTTATTTAAGAGAGAGAGAGAGAAAGAAAAAAAGGCAAATATAGAATGGGCACTACAGGGCCTCCAGCCAATGCAAACAACCTCCAGACGCATGTGCCACCCTCTGCATCTGGCTTATGTGGATACTGGGGAATCAAAGCTGGGTCCTTAAGCTTCACAGGCAAGTGCCTTAACCTCTAAGCCATCTCTCCAGCCCATAGCTATGCAGACTTCTAAAGTCAGACTGAATGTGCTACATTTTACATCTCTGAAGGTTATCAGTTCATGGGGGCCAGGGGCAGAATGTGGTGGTTTGATTCAAGTGTTCCCCGTAAACTTACGTGTTCTGAACGCTAGGTCCCCAGCTGGTGGCAAACTGGGGAATTGGAGCCTTCTGGAGGCAGTGTGATTGTTGGGGGCAGTGTTATGGGTGTTATAGCCAGCTTTCTCTTGCCAGTTGTTTGGCACACTCTCCTGTTCCTGCTGTCCACCTGATGCTGGCCAGAAGGTGATGTCCACACTCTGCTTATGCCATCATTTCCCATGCCATCATGGAGCTTCCCCCTTAAGTCTGTAAGCCAAAATAAATCCTTTTCCTCCCATAAGCTGCTCCTGGTTGGTTGGTTGGTAGGGCGTGTGTGTGTGTGTGTGTGTGTGTGTGTGTGTGTGTGTGTGTGTGTGTGTGTATTTACCAGTAATACAAAGCTGACTGCAACAAGCTAGAACCTCATCTTTCTTCTTCACAGAGCATTCCCATGCTTTTGGGGACATGTGTCTGCTAGGAGGAATCCTGTGATTTCAGACCACACAATGTCCTCGGCCATGGGATACCGGACAGTTCAGAACGTCAAGAGATGTACAAGGACCCCTCAGACTCCCACACTCAGCCAATCACCACGAGCTCCTTCGGGGAATTTACTCTCACTCCCTCAGACCACGACTGTCAACCTTAAACACCACCCAGGACCCTATGGGTTCTATACGATGCCAAAAGCTGGCTGACCCCGAGGAGTCTGTTGGTTTTGAGAGGTTTTACTCTCATCCCATGATAGCAAAATATGCTTTTTATGCACATTAGAAAGGAGTGGTCAATTGCAATGGGGAAGAAGAAAGAAAAAAAAAATCACATTTGCAACAACAGAGTATAATGATGACCAAAGATAGCCTAAGGGCCCATGTTAGGTACTGGACATATGCAGAAGAAACACACTTCCCAAACTCATTCCCTGCATGTTTGGGGAGGGGGGAAAAAAAAGACACTCTCTTGTGCGGGCGTGGTGGCACAAGCCTTTAATCCCAGTACTCGGAGAGGCAAAGGTAGGAGGATCGCTGTGAGTTTGAGGCCACCCTGAGACTCCATAGTGAATTCCAGGTCAGCCTGGGCTAGAGTGAGACCCTACCTCAAAAAAAAAAAAAAAAAAAAAAGCTGGGCGTGGTGGTGCATGCCTTTAATCCCAGCACTCGTGAGGCAGAGGTAGGAGGATTGCTGTGAGTTCGAGGCCACCCTGAGACTCCATAGTGAATTCCAGGTCAGCCTGGGCTAGAGTGAGACCCTTACCTCGAAAACCAAAAAAAAAAGACACTCTCAAGGTGGTGATATTGTGGGTTGAATTGTGACCTCTTCAATAGACACCTCATATCTGTAACTGTGGTCTTATTTTGAAATAAGGTCTTTGCAACGGGGTTAAGAAGAAATCATGCTAGATTAGAGTGGGCTCAAATCCAGTGAGCAGTGCCTTTTTAAAAGGGAGAGACCTGAAGGCACCTCGGCACACATGAAAGGAAGAAAGGGCGTGATTATGGGTGGCAGACAGTAGAGCAAAGCCGTCAGAAGCCAAGGAGTCCAGAGGCTGCTGACACCCTCAGGTGCTGACGGAAGGCAGGTTTGCCTCCTGCACATTCACTGAGATTGGAACTTTGTGCTTGTCTGAACCTTTGCAGGGCAGCTCTGGAAAGTGAATATAGCTGGTATTTGGTGCTCTTTCTGGCCTGGATGCCTGCCCCGTGCCAACCCCCGGGCAGCCCCCCCCCCGCTCAAGAACCTCCAGTTCTACACTCGCTGTGCCCAGGGAAGGTGGAGTGCTGAAGACTGCATTCAGGAAACAAAGCGGCAGCAGGAAGTATGGGAAACTCATTCCCTTCCCAGCCCCGCTTAGACCTCCTTTCCCACAGCGCGCCTTCCTCCTCTCACAGTGCTCGATGAAAAGCCGGGGAAGAGGGGGTAGTGACCCCTTTTCCTTGTGCCTGAAGGGTTGGCAATTGCATAATGAGAGCTGAATAAAAACAGCAACAAGAAGTTGTTCCTGAGCACCCCCACTTGCATGCTTGCCAGCCATGGGGGGCGGGCCGGGGGGTGGATGCGTTACCTCCTTACCACTGGGGGACGTGCCTCATCTGGGTACAAGGGCAAGAGATCCGTGGGGCTTCCAAGAACATTCTTCACAAAGCAGGCTATTCCTTTCTGTCCGGAAGTGGGACGGAGACAGGGTTTCTGCGTGTGGGGATTGTACAAAGAGGACCGCCAAGTGCTGCCTCCCTCTAGAGAACAGGGTGTTCGAACAACAGCAATAACAAAAAGCCAGGGCGGGCTGGGACGAACGCTCAGTACCTGGACGGGGCCGGCCCTGGACAAGAGGGCTTCCAACAGGGGAGGACAGGGTAGCCGGAGCCCAGGATGAAAGGAGATCTGACCCAAGCCCAGTGATGTGTGTGGGGGCTGTGGGCACACCAGGAGCGAGAGGGACTGGGTGACAGCAAGATGATGTGGGAAGGAGCGACTCAACGACTTCAGATGGTAGAGGTGTTCACCGGACTACCCTGTTTTTTTTTTTAAATTATTTATTTATTTATTTATTTGAGAGCGACAGACACAGAGAGAAAGACAGATAGAGGGAGAGAGAGAGAATGGGCGTGCCAGGGCTTCCAGCCTCTGCAAACGAACTCCAGACGCGTGCTCCCCCTTGTGCATCTGGCTAAGGTGGGACCTGGGGAACCGAGTCTCGAACCGGGGTCCTTAGGCTTCACAGGCAAGCGCTTAACCGCTAAGCCATCTCTCCAGCCCCGGACTACCCTGTTTTTCCACCATCCCTTCCATCACTGCTAATGCCACCACCACAGCACAGGTCCTCATTGTGTGCTCCAGCCATCTAGAGAGTGGCAGAAGACTTCTGAGGAACAAACTATATAATGTTCTGTCCCTCCTCTTCCTCCCTCCCACACTCCCTCCATGCCAGGTCCGGCACTAAGGAGTTGGGGAGTCTGCTGGAGGACCTAGGCTTAGCCCCTCAAGCTCAGTGTCGGACGGAGGACAGACTGAACGCTGAGGCTCCGTGCTGTGACAGGCAGGTGGCAGCAAGCGCACGGAAGGTCACTCAGTCCAGCCTGAAGGAGACTCGGTGGGCTGCCCAGAGGCAAGGTCCCGTGGGAGACATGACAATCACCCTGCAATGAAAGGCTGTAGTGGCCGGAAGAGTGGTACGATCAAGACCAGAAAGAGGGCTGGAGAGATGGCTTAGAGGTTAAGCGCTTGCCTGTGAAGCCTAAGGACCCCGGTTCGAGGCTCAATCCCCCAGGACCCATGTTAGCCAGATGCACAAGGAGACGCACGCGTCTGGAGTTTGTTTGCAGTGGCTGGAGGCCCTGGCGCGCCCATTCTCTCTCTCTCTCTCTCTCTCTCTCTCTCTCTGCCTCTTTCTCTCTCTGTCTGTAACTTTCAAATAAATAAATAAAAAAAAAACAACAAAAAGACTGGAAAGAGAAAGAGCTTGGAGCTGACTGCCAGAACCAGGATGGAGAATGAAGCTCTTCACCAGCCTCTGCTGCCCAACTTGCCAGCATTCCTACCTACTGAGCCCCCACCATCGCCCCGACCACTCAAAGCTCGCCTAGAGGGCCACTCTTGACCACATTCACGCCAAGGTGGATGCTTACTAATAGCTATGGAGCTCCCCCACATCTGCTCGTGTTAACTGTTCTCATGATCTCTACTTAAGATTCTCCATTAAAGATGAACCAAATAGGCTGGGCATGATGGCACACTCCTGTGAGCCCAACACTTGGGAGGTTAAGGTAGGAGAACAATTGTGAGTTCAAGGCCAGCCTGGACTACACATTAAAACCCTGACTTAAAAGAAAAAAAAAAGCAAAGCAGGGCTGAGGAAATGGCGTACAGGTTAAGGCATCTGCCTGCGAAGCCTAAGGACCCTAGTTCAATTCCCCAGGACCCATGTAAGCCAGATTCACAAGGGAGCGCATGCATCTGGGGTTCATTTGCAGTGGCTAGAGGCCCTGACATGCCCATTTTTTCTATCTGCCTCTTTCTCTCTCTTTCAAACAAATAATTTTTTTTTCAAAAAAAAAAAAAAGCAAAACAGGGCTGGAGAGATGGCTTAGCAGTTAAGCGCTTGACTGTGAAGCCTAAGGACCCCGGTTCGAGGCTCGTTTCCCCAGGACCCACGTTAGCCAGATGCACAAGGGGGCGCACACATCTGGAGTTCGTTTGCAGTGGCTGGAAGCCCTGGCGTGCTCATTCCCTCTCTATCTGTCTCTTTCTCTCCCTCTCTCTCTGACACTTTCAAATAAATAAATAAAAAATGAACAAAAAAAAATTTAAAACAAAGCAATACAAAATCCAAAATACAATAAAGACCAAACAAATTAAATAAAATGTGAAAACAATGCCGCTTTAATTAAAAACAATCACTAAATGCTTTAAACAAATTTAAATGGGGCTGGGGCATAGCTCAGTGGTAACCAGAACACTTACTTGCCTCGTATGCCTAAGACCTTGGGTTTAAATCCCCGCACTAGGGAATTGTGGTAGTTGGAATGGATGCAAGCCAATACTCAGGGGTTTTATTCAAGCTTATGACTTGGTGTCACAGTGGGTGGATCCTGGGTCCAGCCCTAAGGTGTTTGGGGGTGGATCTGGAAATTCCAGCTAAAGATATGCAGAGTGCCTGAGCTCTGCCTGGGGTTCCTGAAGTGTGCTTGCTTGTGTGTTGGGGTGGCTGCTTTTCTCCCTCTGTGTGGACCTGTGAAAGGGGAAGAGGACAACTTCTTCCACCATTGTAGAAGTTCCCCTGGATCTGTAAGCTTCAAATAAATTCCCTCCCTCCCATAACCATGTGTGTGGTCTGGAAGTTCATTCTAACAATGTAAAGTTGAGTGCAACAGAATTGGTACCAGGAGTGGGTGCTGATGAGATGAATCTGACCATGTGGATTTTAGTCTTTTGGAACTTGTGGGGGAACTTGGTGCTTGCAACAGAAGATGCATCCAGGAGCAGTAGGCCAAGTATTATGGACTATTCTGATGAGAGTTTAAAAATGCTAAGTGCAGACAGAACTGTCTTTGGAGGCTTGGCTTATGAACTTTCTAGAGGGAAGGAAAGACTGCAAAGAACTTTACTGGAACTGGACTACTGGCATAAAGGCTGGCAGCATTTTGCTGCCCAGGCTCAGAGAGATTGATCAAGGTTAAATTTGTAGTGCACTGATGTGCTTGGCTAAAGATATGGGACTGAGAGATATAAGATGTAAAATAGGAAAAATTCAATTTTAAATTTTTCTGGCCCAGAGACTCGTTTTAGGTTACTGAAGCTGCTATTATCAAACACATTAGCAGTCTTGAGGAAGATGGCCCAACGACATAACATTGAAACAATAGTGAGAATACGTGAGGTGATTATCCCAGAAAAACTAAATGGTAGGAATGCCAACTCTTTTGAAAGGAGTTGACTGAAAATAAGGAATCTGTTCTTCCAGGTCACAGTTTATTTCATGCCTGAATTAAGAATGTGTCTGTGTCCTGCACACCTGGTGCTGGTTTTGAAAACATGAAAAAAATACATACAGAGAGTCATGACGTGCACATGGTTGCAGAAGCCACTGCTGAGATGCAGCATGAGGCAGGGCGAGATGACCCTGATAGGCCAGTGAAGCCATTGGAAGATGGACCGTGGTTTGCATGGAGACCCAAAGATGTTTCGGATATACCAGGACTGTGTGAGGGCTACCACGGAGTGTTGCTGGATCAAGATGGAAGTTTTCCCTGGCTATTGAGCCCAGCTGGAGGGGCAGAATTTAACAATCCAGAGACTGTGAGTCACCGGTTTTAACATCAGACTTGAACAGCAGATGTTTGATGTTGATGGTTATCGAGTTTGCATTGTTCCAGTCTCTCCTTGCTATGCCTTATAGCAGCTGAAAATGTTTACTCTGTGCCTTTATTTGTTGAAGGTACATAACTTGTTTTGATTTTACAGGACTCGCAGCTAAGAGACTATTTTAAATCTTATATGAGACTTGGGACTTTAAAACTATCTTAAAGTTGGTAAAGACTGTGGGGACCTTTGAATTTGGACTAAACACAATATCCAATGTGAGACAGTTATAAATCTATTGGGGGCCAGGGGCAGAATGCGATAGTTTGAATGGATGTCCCCCGATAGATTCAGGAGTTTTGTTCAAGCATGTAACTTGGTGTCACTGTGGGTGGATCCTAGATCAAGCCTTAAGGTGTTTGGGGGCAGATCTGAATTCCAGCTAAAGATAAACAAAGTGCTTGAGTTCTTCCTGGGGTTCTTGGAGTATTGCTTACTTGTGTTGTTGATGGCTGTTTTTCTCTCTTTGCGTGGACCTGTGAAAGGGGGGCCAATTTCTGCCATTATGGAACTTCCCCTAGATCTGTAAGGTCCAACTAAATTCCCTTCCTCCCATAACTGTGTGTGGTTTGGAAGTTCATCCCAGCCATGTAAGCTGACTGCAACCAGGGTAGAGAGATGGTTAAGGAGTTAAGTGTGCTTCTTGCCCAAGCGTGAAGGCCTGAAGGGCCACATATATCTGTCACTCCAGCCCTATGGGCATTAGAGATAGGAATCACTGGGACTTGTGGGGGAAAATAAAGGCAAAATGGCAAGCTCAGGAATCAGTAAGGAGCAAAGAAGAACAAGTGGGTAATAGGGTGTGACCCCTGACATTTCTTCAGGCCTCCACAGGCACACACATGGGGGGTCTCCAACAGTACAAACACCACTCATCACCCCCCCACACACATATTAATATATCCCAGCACTGAAAAAAATTCAACCAAAATAAGTCACTGAGAAAGTTGTAGTTGAGGGCTGGAGGGATGGCTTAGCAGCCAGGGCATCTGCCTGCAAAGCCAAAGGACCCATGTTTGATTCCCCAGGACCCACAATGGCCAGATGCACAAGGTGGTGCATGCTTCTGGAGTTCATTTGCAATGGCCAGAGGCCCTGGTGCATCCATTCTCTTTCCCTCTCTCTCTCTCTCTGCCACTCTCAAATAAATAAAGTAAATAAATAAATAAATAATATTTTTAAAAAGTTGTAATTGAGGGCTGAAAAGATGGCTTAGTGGTTAAAACATTTGCCTGCAAAGCCAAAGGACCCAGGTTCGATTCCCCAGGACCCACATTTAGCCAGATGCACAAGAGGGCACATGTGTCTGGAGTTCGTTTGCAGTGGCTTGAGTCCCTGGCACGCCCATTCCCCCCCACTCCTTATTTCTCTGTCAAATAAATAAATAAAAATATATTTTAAAAAGTTGTAATTGAGGGCTGGAGAGATGGCTTAGCAGTTAAGCGCTTGCCTGTGAAGCCTAAGGACCCTGGTTCGAGGCTCGATTCCCCAGGGCCCACGTTAGCCAGATGCACAAGGGGTTGCATGTGTCTGGAGTTCGTTTGCAGTGGCTGGAAGCCCTGGCGCACCCATTCTCTCTCTCTCTCTCTGCCTCTTTCTCTCTGTCTTTTGCTCTCAAATAAATAAATAAAATAAACAAAATAAAATAAAATAAAAAGTTGTAGTTGAAATAGATACAGGTAAGACAACTATAAATAATTAGGGAAGACATTTGTAAACGTTCAAAGGGGGTTTCACCTTTAGATTCTGAGTCTTGTTTGTTTTTGTTTCTCGAGGGAGGGTCTCGCTCTAGCCCAGGCAGACCAGGAATTTACTACGTAGTCTCAAAGTGGCCTCGAACTCATGGTGATCCTCCTACCTCTGCCTCCTGAGTGCTGGGATTAAATGTGTGTGCCACCACGCCTGGTGTAGATTCTGGGTCTCTTGAAAGAAGCCCCGCTGTGGGTGGAATGGCAACATTCTGGAAGGTGAAACTATCCTGGGCCCACATACAGAAGACAGCGCCGCCAGACCTGGCGAGGAGCCAGTCAGCACACAGGTCGCTGTGGGGACTTCTGTTAGTGCAATTCCAGCAGTAATGCAGCATGGCTGGAGGTCAGTGTGGGTCATGGGGGAAGTGGAGACGCGAGGAGCTTGGCAGGCATGGTAGTGGTATGGAGTGCCCATCTCCAGGGGGCAATGGAAGCCATGGTGTGGGTGGGCTCTCACCAAGGGCCATGGAGTCAGATCTGTGAGGACTCAAGGGGCACAACACAGTGATGTGAGGAGGGAGTGAGAGAGATCTGCTGGGGCTACTGTGACAAAGTGCCGCACGGTGGCCTGAGCATCGGGAATCATCTCCTAGCTTTGGAGCCACTTACTTTAAGACTAATGGGTGGGCAGGGCCGTGCGACCTCTCAAAGCAGGAGGGGAGCGTTTGTCCCAGGACTGCCTCCTGGATTCTGGTGGCAGCGTAACTCTAGTGTAAGACAAGATTTTTCCCTGGGAGGTACTCTGTGTGTGTGTGTGTGTGTGTGTGTGTGTGTGCATGTGTGTACGCGCACGCACATGCATGCACATGCATAGTGCATGTGTGTGGTGCATGTATGTTACGCGCAGGGCCAGAGAACAGTAGGTATTCCTCTCTTACTATTCATTCATATATTTCCTTGAGATAGGGTCCCTCCTTCAACCTGGAGCTGCCGGTGGCGAGTCCGCCCATGATTCTCTGATCATGGACTGGGGTTAGAGATGTGTGTGGCCACACACCCAGTTTTTTACTTTATTTATTTATTTATTTTGAGAGAGACAGAAAGAGAGAGAAAGAGAGAACAGGCACACCCGGGGCCTTTCAGCTGCTGTGAACGAACTCCAGATGCATGCGCCCCTTCATGTGCGTGTGCGACATTGCACGCTCGCGCCACTGTGCATCTGGCCATGTGGGACACGGAGATTCCACCCTAAGCCAGCACGATCTTACCTTAACCAATTGCACTTGCTCTGAGTTCACTTTCCAATTAGGTCACATCTCGAGGAAGTAGGGCTTAGGACTTCAATATATGACTCGCGTAGGGGGGTATAATTCAGAACAGTCGGGGTGAGAGGGCCAGAAAAGCTAGGAAGCCCCTGGGTTCTCTCAAGATAGTGCTGTGAGCCACATGAACTACATGGCCCTGGCCCTGAGCTCGGTCAGCAGTAATGCCTCTTGTGTGCACTGCTTTTCAGTGCAATTCCAGCAGTAATGCAGCATGGCTGCAGGTCAGTGTGGGTCGTGGGGGAAGTGGAGACGCGAGGAGCTTGGCAGGCATGGTAGTGGTATGGAGTGCCCATCTCCAGGGGGCAATGGAAGCCATGGTGTGGGTGGGCTCTCACCAAGGGCCATGGAGTCAGATCTGTGAGGACTCAAGGGGCACAATACAGCGATGAGAGGAGGGAGTGAGAGAGATCTGCTGGGGCTACTGTGACAAAGGCCTTTGGTCACTGAGGGGAGAACTGAAACTGATCCATCAGCCAGAAGGGAGCTGCACACCTGTAATCCCAGCACTTCAGACACAGGTAGGAGGATTGAGAGTTGAAAGTCAGCCCGGGCCGCACAGTGAGACCTTGTCACAAAAAAAAAAAAAAAAAAAAAAAAAAGCAAAACAACAAAAACTGATCTACCAATGTCTAACCCTCTCCTTTGTGACTTGTCTGATTTCCTGTAAATCACAGGCTTAAAGAAGCCTCAAGGACTTACTTGTAGGCCATGAACTTTTCAGCAGCAAAGAGCTACACAAACACACACACACACACACACACACACACACGACCCTGATCTCTCAAAAGCCACTGAGAAGGCCAGCATCACTTCTATGCTTTTTATAGACTCTTTTTGTTTGTTTTGGGACAGAGTCCGGCCATGTTGCTCAAGCTGTCCTCAAATGATCCTCCCACCTCACCCTCCCAATAGCTGCGATTAGAAACATGAATGCTTCTTGATGCCAGGTCTACATCTAGGTTTTTTTTTTTTTTAATCTTCTGTTTTTATTTTTCTGGTTTCATTGGGGGTCGTTTTTTAAAATTTTTATTTATTTGAAAAAGGGGGGGCAGAGGGAATGGGCACACCAGGGCCTCTAACCACTGCAAATGAACTCCAGACACATGTGCCACCTTGTGCACCTGGCTTAACGTGGGGGTCCCAGGGACTCAAACCTGGGTCCTTTGGCTCTGCAGGAGAATGTCTTAACTGCTAAGCCAGCCCTCCAGCCCTGTTTGCTTTGAGACAGGGTCTCACTATGAAGTACAGTTGGGCCTGGAACTCATGATGTTCCTTCCTTAGCTGCTTCTCTCATAGCTGAGGATCACAGGCGGGCGTCTCTGTCATGCCTACCTGTATGCCCTCCTCTTTGGATTTTTTCATTTTTGTTTCGTGTGTGTGGGGGGGGGGGGGCTGCAGATTGATATTGGGTGTCTCCTTCAATTGCTTTCCACACTTTTTCAGATAGGGCGTTCTGCTAAACCTGGGACTCACTGACTTGGTTAGACTAGCTAGACATTAAGTCCTGGGGATCCTCCTGTTTCTGCCTCCTCAGCACAGGTACATTATGTAACCCAGGCTGGCCTGGAACTCTGATCCTCTTAGCCCCAACCTTCCAAGTGCTGAAATTACAGAAGCACTGGCACGCTCAGAGTTCCTCTGTGCTTTTATTTATTTAATTTAATTTTTTTTTGTTTATTTTCATTTATTTAGTTGAGAGCGACAGAGAGAGACGCAAAGAGAGAGAGAGAGAATGGGCATGGCAGGGCCTCCAGCCACTGCAAACGAACTCTAGACGCGTGCGCCCCCTTATGCATCTGGCTAACGTGGGACCTGGGGAACCGAGCCTTGAACGGGGGTCCTTAGGCTTCACAGGCAAGTGCTTAATTGCTAAGCCACCTCTCCAGCCCTATAATGTGATTTTAGTTCCTGTTCTTCCATCATCTTACTTTCAAAAGCAGGTGAAAAGTGTGGAAACCTATCTTTTTTAAGTCTTCTTGCCAAGTTCATGTTTTTAAAATATTTTTATTTCTTTATTTCTTTGACAAAGAGAAAGAGGGAGGGAGGGGGAGACAGAGAGAGAATGGGCGTTCCACGGCCTCCAGCCACTGCAAACAAACTCCAGATGTGTGGGCCCCCTTGTGCATCTGGCTTACATGGGTCACAGAGAGTTGAACCAGGATCCTTTGGCTTTGCAGGCAAATGCCTTAACCGCTAAGCCTTCTCTCCAGCCCAAAGTTCATGTTTTTAAAGAGACAACAACAGGCCCCTTCTTCATCTATCCCCATCTCGAATCCTTTTAAACTAGCTTTGAAAATCCTCCTTAAAGACAGACAGCCCCACAGCTCAGTCCACTTAGTGCAGAGAGCATTGCTCTACCTGCTCATAAGGAAATGACGCTTGGAGAGGTCTCAAGAGGTGGCACTTTCTGGGCATTTGGCAGCTGTCACTGTGCGCCATGCAGACATTCAATGCTAACTTACACAGGGCTCTCATCCCCTGTTGCTTCTGGCCATGAGTCTTAAGAACTTCAAGCACCAGGACGGAAGGTCCCGTCTTGCCTCATAGGACCATGAGGGTGACAAGTATCAAGGAAGCCACTGGCTGCCCTCACTCTTCATACGCAGTATTTTCAGCCTGTCACTCAGATGTTTCAGTTTCACCCTGCCAACGATGAGCTCTCAGGAATCACCAGGTGGCCTTGCTCCTGGGAGGCATGACAGCAGGAGCCTGACATAGCTCGTCACGTCATGTCCACAGTCAGCAAGTGGACAGTGACAAACACTAGTGGTCAGCTAGCTTTTTTCTTTTTATTCAGCCCAGGACCTTGGCCCATGTAATACACAGTTAAACTGAGTCTATCCACCTTAATAAACCTTATCAAGCTAATCCCTCACAGGAAAGCCCAGAGGCTAACTTTGTATACACAATTCCTCCCAGGAGATTAGGTCTTGTCAAGGTGACAGTATAAACCATCCCAGATAGCTCTGTCAAGACCTTGAGTAGTGTGTGTGTGTGTGTGTGTGTGTGTGTGTGTGTGTGTGTGTGTCTCACTTAAAAAAGGGGGGGGGGCTGGAGAGTTGGCGCTTGCCTGCAAAGCCAAAGGATCCCCGTTCGACTCTCCAGGACCCACGTAAGCCAGATGCACATGCGTCTGGAGTTCGTTTGCCCTGCCTTGGCCATTCTCTCTCTGTCTCTTTCTCAAATAAATAAATAAATAAATAAAAGATATTAAAATTAAAAAGAGCTGGAGAGATGGCTTACCGGTGAAGTCGCTTGCCTGCAAAGCTTAAGGACCCATGTTTGACTCCCCAGGTCCCACATAAACCAGACACGCAAGGTGACGCAAGCGCACAGGGTCGCACGTGCACACCAAGGTGGCGCATGCATCTGGAGTTCACCTGCAGTGGCTGGAGGCCGTGGTGTGCCAATTCTCTCTCTCTCTCTCTCTCACTGTTTAGAGCAACTGCGATCAAAGGCAAGCCAGGCCGTGCCGTCCTTCCTCTGCTTAGCACTGCCCCAAGCTTCAACCTGGCCCACTCTGCCAGTGGATCCTGCCCGCAACCTGCCTTCTCAGGGCTCATCACCCCCGTCTCCTCCCTCTATGCCACACTGATGGCCTCCCTGCAGTTTCTCTCAAACAGGCTTTATGCTCTCTGGCTGCGGTGTTTCTGTGATTGCTGTCCCATCACCCTGAATGCTCTTTCCAGTGGGACAGGGCTGGCCCCCCCCTCATACCTTCACGGTAAGGTCTCCCGTGGGCCCCAGCACACCTCCGCACCCCCTCATCCTTCTGTCTTTCTCCACAGCACATCTATCCCATCTCCCTGGGTGTGAGCTGATCCATTCATCACCTGCTATCCTGGCTTGTCTCTCGCTCACGGAAGCTACGTTCACTGACACCTCCCCACACAGCAGGCGCTGGAGGCACGCGTTGGACGGGCTTCCCATAGTCACCACTGTATGCCTTGGAACCAACAAACTGCTAGCTAGAAAAAGGGAGGTGGAAGCCAGGCGTGGTAGTACACGCCTTTAATCCCAGCACTCAGGAGGCAGAGATAGGAGGATCACCGAGAGTTCGAGGCCACCCTGAGACTACATAGTTAATTCTGGTCAGCCTGGACCAGAGTGAGACCCTACCCCAACCCCCACCCCCCCAAAAAAAAAGCCACACGCTGCAACACACCATGTTGTGGTGGAATGTGAGAAGGGTCTAAGAACGAATATTAACTCCTTTAAAAATTATTTAACTTGCCAGGGCCTGGTGGCACACGCCTTTAATCCCAGCACTGGGGAGGCAGAGGTAGGCAGATCACTGTGAGTTCGAGGCCAGCCTGAGAGTACATAGTGAATTCCAGGTCAGCCTGGTCTAGAGTGAGACCCTAGCTCCAAAATATGTATGCATTTATTTACTTATTTATTTGCAAGTAGAGTGAGAGAACGAGAGACAGAGGGCAAAGGATGTGGGGAAGGGAATAGGAGGGTGGAGTGTAAATGAATCCCAGATTCATATGCCACTTTGTGCATCTGGCTTTACATGGGTACTGGGGAACTGAACTTGGGCCATCAGGTTTTGCAAACAAGTGCCTTTAGCTGCTGAGCCATCTCCCCTCATGTGAGTACTTATCTTAAGAATGTTTAGGTAAGGGCTGGAGAGATGGCTTAGCGGTTAAGCGCTTGCCTGTGAAGCCTAAGGACCCCGGTTCGAGGCTCGGTTCCCCAGGTCCCACGTTAGCCAGATGCACAAGGGGGCGCACGCATCTGGAGTTCGTTTGCAGAGGCTGGAAGCCCTGGCACGCCCATTCTCTCTCTCTCCCTCTATCTGTCTTTCTCTCTGTGTCTGTCACTCTCAAATAAATAAATTAAAAAAAAAAAAAGAATGTTTAGGTAAAAGGCAAGGGCTGAGAGAAGAAATGGCTTAGCAACACCTGTAAGAATGGTGTAAGGGAAACAAGAGTCCAAAACGGACTAGCTATGAAAGAGAAAACCGGAATCCTTCTATCCAGAGTCCAGATCGCATAACTGGTCCCAGGAATGCCACTGTGACGTGGCCCATCCTGCTGCAAGTCCAGGGACCTAAGACAGGACCCTCATGCCAGTCACAATGGGACGTGTAGAAAGAACTGGCTGTCGTGGGAGGCAAAAGCCGTGCGTTTCTGAGGCTAGCCCTCCACAACGAGTGAGATCAGGCTGCAGTGCATGTCACCACGCTGTCTGCCTTGGTGTCACATGCTGTCCCTGAGCGCCAGGAAGAGTTGCCACGTTGTAAGCCCCTCCTCTGTGGTGTAATTGATGACCTGATTAAACCGCGTTGATTCTTGCTAAGCCTCATCTCGGGGAACTGAACCCGGCAGCTCCAGTCGATCAAAGCAACCGTGCTTTGGTTCTCATAGTGTGCTCTCTCCGGTGGTCCTCCCGCGGGTTGACAGCCTTCTCGTCCATCTCTGCTGTGTGCGGCAGAGGACATCATGCCGACGGGGTGCCACGCACTGCTCTGCCCCCCCAGCCTCAGCTGCCTGGCAGTGTGTTCTGCCAACAAACTTTCACCACGGCAGGCTCCACAATCCCCCGGCCCTCCTGACCATCCTAATCCACTGGGGTTTGCTGTAATGAGGAACAGCCTAACGTTTCGCTGAAATTAAGAAACGTAATGCGTACAGCCAGGCCCCTAATTTACTGACCCAGTTCCTCCAGCAATAAGGAAATGAAGCTAATGTAACAGGACTTCTTCTCCGCAGAGAACTCGGGTGGATTGCAGGCAGCCTCCCGCTCTTGCCTAAAGCGCTTGCAAACCATCTGCTCCCAAACTGCCAGCGCACAGCCTCGGGCTCGCTGGGCTCACGATTAGCACCGACCCTCAGCTGCCACCGCAGACTCTCTGTGGCTTTCTTGAGGCACCATGTGCCTGGCATTAAGCTTCGAACGTTTAAAAATTCTCCCTGGCATTTTAAAGATCATTTGTCTTCCTAAAGTCTTTCCACTTCCCAGCATCTCGACCTAACAGCTGAAACCCACTTGGCGAGGCCTCTCTCTTTGGGACTGTGTGGCTGGCGCGCTGCATTGGATCCACACTTTGCACTCCTACTGAGGGAAGAGGCTCAAAGCAGGTTAGCAGCAGACCCCCACTGATCTTCTATCATCAACCTCACGTTCAACATCCCTTCCTCTTCTGAGTTTTTTTAAAATTTTTGGTTTTTGAGGTAGGGTTTTGCTCTAGCCCAGGCTGACCTGGAATTCACTATGTAGTCTCAGGGTAGCCTCAAACTTATAGCAATCCTCTTACCTCTGCCTCCCAAGTGCTGGGATTAAAGGCGTGTGCCACCACACCTGGCTTTTTTTCTTTTTTAATAATTTTATTTTTTTTGTTCATTTTATTTATTTATTTGAGAGTGACAGACAGAGAAAGCGGGAGAGAGAGAATGGGCACGTCAGGGCCTCTAGCCATTGCAAATGAACTCCAGATGCATACACCCCCTAGTGCATCTGGCTAACGTGGGTCCTGGGGAAGTGAGCCTTGAACCAGGGTCCCTAGGCCTCACAGGCAAGTGCCTAACCACTAAGCCATCTCTCCAGCCCTGATTTTTTTTTTTTTTTTTTTATGAGAGAGAATGAGCACACCGAGGCTTCTAGCCCTTGCAAACAAACTCTAGACACATGCGCTACCATATGTATCTGGCTTATATAGGTTCTGGGGTATCATTTCGCAGATGAGTGCCTTAACTGCCAAGCCATCCTTCCAGCCCCTAAATATGGTTTTAAAAGCCCTGTGGATATATCTGGTGCTTTATTATATTTTAGCAAAATATATCTACCATAAAACATGCCCACTAGTTTTTTTTTTTTAATTTTGAGACACACACACACACACACACACACACACACAGAATTGGTGCACACACCCGGGCCTTAGCCACTATCAACAAACTCCAGATGCGTGCATCACCTGTGTGCAGATGTCACCTTGTGCATCTGGCTTAGGTGGGTTTGGGGGAGTCAAACTTGGGTCCTCAGGCTTCATAGGCAAGCACCTTAATCACTAAGCCATCTCTCCAGCCCCCGTTAGACAGTTTTTAGATGCGCAACTTGGGGTCACTGAATGCACATACAACGTGTGCAGATATCCTTATCATCTGCTCAGTTTTCCATCACCCTGAGCAGAAACTCTCTACTTACTTTGTAGATTCTGCCTCTCCCTATAGCTCCTGCCAAACTCCAATCTATTTTCTGTCTCTCTGGGCTTATTTGTTCTGTAGATGTCATATAAACAGTTATATACTATGACCTGCTGTGTCTGGTTTAATTCATTCAGCATAGTGTTTTCAAGGTTTGCATGCACGCACGGACACCGGGGTTCTTTCCACCTTCTGGCTACCATGAAGAAAGCTTCCCTGGCGTACAAACACCCACTTGGACTCTTCCTTCCAATGTTGCTCTCGTGGCAATTGGAAAAATATTTTATTTATTTATTTACTTACTTTTGTGGGGGGGAGAGAGGAGGAGAGAAAGAGGAAGATAGAGAGAAAATGGGCATGCCAGGGCCTCGGGTCAATGCAAATGAACTCCAGAAACATGTGCCACCTTGTACACCTTGCTTATGTGGGTACTGGGGAATGGAACCAGGGTCCTTAGGCTTTGCAGGCAAGCACCTTAACCGTTAAGCCATCTTTCCAGCCCTCATGACAATTTTTTAAAAATATATTTTATTTATTTATTTGAAGGGGAGGGAGAGAAAGAGGCAGATAGAGAGAATGGGTGCACTAGGGCCACTAGCCACTGCAAATTCCAGATGCATGCACCACCTTGTGCATCAGGCTTATATGGGTAATGGGGAATTGAACCTGGGTCCTTAGGCTTTGAAGACAAGCACCTTAACTTCTAAGCTCTCTCTCCATTCCTCTCTTGACAATTTAATGCTCTGCTCTTCTGAGTAACTGCTATTAGCTTCCCATGGCAACTGGGCCCTTTCATATTCCCACCTGGATGTTGAAGGTCCCATTTTCTTTTTTTTTACAGTTCATTCCGGACTTTAGTCTCTCTCACATCATTCTTATAAATTTGCTTTAAAAAGCTGTTCTTTTATTTTTCTTTTCAATATTTATTTATTTAAGAGCGAAAGAGAGGGAGAAGAGCGCCAGATAGAATGGGTGCGCCAAGGTCTCTAGCCACTGCAAATGAACTCCAGATGCATGTGATACCTTGTACCTCTAGCTTATGTGGGTACTGGGGAATTGAACCTAAGTCCTTAGGCTTCACAGACAAGCAGTATATGGCTTCCACCTCCCACTGTTCTCTGCAAGGAAAAGAATGAGCTATGCAGCCAGAAAAGGGGACTGGAATCCCACCTCCCTCTTTCCAAGTATGTGCTCTATAAGCTGGAGCCCGTGGCTACATTCATGTCCTATGGTTGTCTCAACAAGTTAGTTGCTTTGCCCCATCTCCATCTTCAAAGCCAGCCAAGGTTAGATGAATGCTCTGACACATCACGTGGCTGGCCATACTACCTCCCTTCTCCACTAGGATTCTGATTACACTGGACTGTTATTTCCCAGCTAAAGGCCAACTCATTAGCAGCCTCATGGCCTTCTTTTTATTATTATTTTTATTTATATTTCTCATGGCCTTCTTGAGATGGAACTGCACATACTCTTGGGTCTCAGGACATCTTTGGGTACCATTATTCTATCTGCTACCATCAAGACGGTAATGTCTTCCTCATACGGCTGTTCCAAGGGTTACTAGTGTTGTTAATTCTTTCCATTCCTTGAGCTGTAGTCCTGAAGACTACCCTCACTTAAAAAGGTTCCTCCAGGGCTGGAGAGATGGCTTAGGAGTTAAGGCATTTGCCTGCAAAGCCAAAAGACCCAGGTTCGATTCCCCAGGACCCATGCCAAATGCACAAGGAGGCACATGCATCTGGAATTTGTCTACAGTGCCCAGTGGCCCTGGTGTACCCCTTCTCTCTCTCTCTTTCTCCCCTTCCTTCTCTGTCAAATAAATAAATAAATAAAAATAAAATAGTTTTTAAAAGCTTCCTCCAGAGCTGGGCGTGGTAGCGCATGCCTTTAATCCCAGCACTCGGGAAGCAGAGGTAGGAGGATTGCCATGAGCTCAAGGCCACCCTGAGACTGCATAGTAATTTCCAGGTCAGCGTGGGCTAGAGTGAGATCCTACCTCAAAAAAACAAGAATAAAATAAAATAAAAAGGTTCCTCCACTCAAGTGTTCTTTTATTGTGTTCACCCACTTACTGAGGGTTGTTCCCTCACCTCCATTTCTGGGATCCACCTAGAACATTCTAGGCAAGTGTACTACCATTGCCACTAAGGTACATCTCCTACCCCCTTTTTCTTAATTTTAGAGAGAGAGAAAATTGGCACGCCAGGGCCTCAGCCACTGCAGTCAAACTCCAGACACTTGCGCCACCTAGTGGGCATGTGTGACCTTGCGCTTGCCTCACCTTTGTGTGTCTGGCTTATGTGGGATCTGGAGACTCAAACATGCGTCCTTCAGCTTCTCAGGCAAGTGCCTTAAATGCTGAGCCATCTCTCTAGTTCCTCCTTTTTGTTTCTGGAGTCAGGGTCTCCCTCTGAAGCCCAAGATGGCCTTGAACTTGCAGTTCTCCCACCCTGCCTCACAAGTGCTAGAATTGCAGGTGCTTATCACCACACCTGGCTAGCCTATTGGGTTTTGAGTGAAAGAACCAAAACCATATGAAAGCCTTCCAGCTGCACCCTAAAAGCCATTCCATTGATGTCGCTCAGTACCACCCCTGGGATATTTTTAACTCTGTCATCTCATTTTGATGATTTAAATCTTAGCCACAAGATTCCTCTTTTTCTTGGGATACCATGTTTTCTTCCCCCGACTGTAAATCCATCATCGCTATCCCACAGGTCTGAAACATCAATCTGTCTTCTGTGGTGAGGCAGCAGCCCTGGATTTAATCCCCAGCACAGTTCACCTCCTGCGGCGGGGAGGGCTAGGCAAGGCTCCTGGTCACACTGGTCTAAGAGGTCAGCCAGTGGCCTGTGACCCACCCCAGGGGCCAGCGGCCTGCAGCAGGACTCTCAGCCCGGTTCCTCTGAATTTCCTCCTCGCACAAAGCGCCCTCACCAAAGTCACTGGTTCCACACAGGTGAACGTGCTTGTTGACCAGCCAGCTCCATCACTCCCAGCCTCACTGGCCCTCGGCGCCTCGTCACATGCCCCACAGGACTGGCATTCCTCACGGCCAGCAGAACAAACATTTGTTCCACGGCCACCATTTAGATGTCAGCCATCATGCAGCCTGCTCAGGTTTTTGCTTTTCTCTTCTGTCCTATTTCTCTCCTTTTGAGACAGGGGCTTATATCGTCCAGGCTGGCCTCGAACTCAGTATGTAGCTGAGGATGACCTTGAACCATTGAACCTCCTGCCTCCACCTCCAGAGTGCTGGGCGAGCACCCTGCCAGCTGAGCCATATCCCAAGCCTTGCCTTGCTTTTTCTTTTTCTTTTCTTAAATATTTTACTTATGTATCTATTTGCAAGGAGAATGAATAAATGGGTGCACCAGGGCCTCTATCCACTGCAAAGGAACTCCAGATGCATGTGTCACTTTGTGCATCTATCTGGCTTTACGTGGGTACTGGGGAATGAAAACCGGGTTGTTAGGTTTCACAGGCAAGCACCTTAACTTCTCAGCCATCTCTCCAGCCCTCTTTTCATTTTTAATTATTATTATTTTTTATTCATTTGGAAGAGAGAGAGTGTATATGGAAATGCCAAGGCCTCTTGCTTCTGCAAATGAATGCCAGATGTATGGGCCAATATGGGCACCTGACTTTACATGGGTACTAGGGAATTGAGCCCAGGCTGGCAGGCTTTGTGAGCGAGCACTTTAAACCACTGAAATATCTTCCCAAGCTTTGTTTAGTTTCTTTAATGTTAAAGCATTGTCTCTCATTGTATTTGATTCTTACTTTTAGGGTACTATCTGTACCTCAGTTGTATTTGAAATGTTTGGTTGCGTCAGAGTCTCATGCTGCTGCTCCCTGCTTGTTTCGTGAGCTGCTTTTCAGTCCTTGTGAAATAAAGATCACTGACTGGGGGTGGAGAGATGGCTTAGCGGTTAAGCGCTTGCCTGTGAAGCCTAAGGACTCCTGTTCGAAGCTCAGTTCCCCAGGACCCACTGCACGCGTCTGGAGTTCGTTTGCAGTGGCTGGAAGCCCTGGCGCGCCCATTCTCTCTCTCTCCCTCTATCTGTCTTTCTCTCTGTGTCTGTCGCTCTCAAATAAATAAATAAAAAATGAACAAAAAATATTTTTTTTTAAAAAAAAAGATCACTGATTGTCCTCAAGAGTGGGGTCTCTGTCACACAGTCAGTAATCCACAGGACAAAGGAGCCTCAACACCCTGGTCTTCAGGACAGAAGAGCCAATGGGCTGCAGGTGTTCTTGCAGAGGGAGAAGCTGGGCTGTGTGAAAGAGTCCCAGAGGCTGTACACAGACGTGAGGGGGCAGATGCCACGCTGGGTGGGACAGTGACCGAGCATGCCTCCAATAGAGGGCACCTGCTGGGGACCCCATCTCCTCTTCCGGAAGTGGGGGACGTCACAGACCACAGCCTTCACATGGGTGGCTCCCTCTGGGAGTGTGGCCAGGACCCCTCTTTCTACTCACCACTGCTGGGACAACATCTCACCCAAAGGGCCAGCCACCTCCATTAGGAGACTCTGCTGTGTTGTTGCCAACAGCCTTCAGGAGAAACTTCTGTCCCCTTTTTAGGAGGGCTGGGCCATATCTTCTCATTCATTAGCCTCTGACCACCGTTTCCTCCTGGCACCTTAGAAATCCTCTTTTCTTCCCAGTTTTCTTTCATCTAGAGACAATCCAATCCATCCTTGCTAATACATCCCAGGGAGGAAGGTGAGCGTCTCTGACCCTTTCATGTTGTTTGCACGGGACATCAGCTCTCACCTGGGCAAGCAGAGCCCGTCAGTAGCCAGCGGTCCGTACAGATCTCGTTCCCACCGTGACTTTCCGGTCTTTGGGTTACCTAATAATCCCTCGACTCCCCGTTAAGGCTCTCCAACGAAACGGTAAACCATTGTGGTCTCTCCCCATGTACTGTTTATCCTGCCCCTGGGTCAAGACGATGTGGGAAGTCTGCTCTGTGTCATGATTTGGAAATCCCATGAATCCAATCTTTCATTGGCTACAGTCTCTCACTGCCTAACCAGGCCAGGGAATTCTCTGGACTGGTGCTCTGGACAACAAGCGATGACAGTGACATGCTTTCAATTGGGCTCATTTCCTTGGCTTTGTCATTGATTTCATTTAGAAAGTAAAGCTTTCCCATGTTTATGTTATGGTTAGAGATTACAAGAAAAAAAACTCCACAAATGTAAATAAACACTAAAAGTGGCATAAGAAACAGCTTCAACATAAGCAAAAAAAAAAAGTGATTAAATGAATATGGTACAATAATGCTAAGTGACAGTGAACATAAGAGTAAAAAAAAAAAAACCGTAAGTCTAGAGTATTCTGGTTAACAAATAACAGTTGGTGAATTTTAACTAAAAACACCCTATTCAAAATGTGTAAGAAATATCTGGAGACCTCAATTTTGCTATTCTGAAGCCGTCACGATTGTTATAAAATTACATCCTTGGCCCCCACTGAAGCTTAAGAGTAGGTATAAGCTTCAAGAAAATGATCCGTTAGAATGCTAATCATTGTTATTATGCGGGTTGTAAAGTGCATTTTCCACCACGAGGATTACAGGGATGCTGGGCCTTAATGAGTCTTGCTCAAAGATTTCTTAGCAATTGTCGTTTTGTAAGAGGTGGCAAGCATTAGTGGGCATGCATAATCTAGAAGTCCAACTGACTGTGATGAGCTCAGCAGCAGAACCTCTGCCCTGGGACGGCATCTCTTGCCCATCTGAGTCGGCTGCAAAGAGCTGTCCCTAAGGGTTAGGGAGCATTTGAGGACACCAGAGGCACCAGGCTCTGTTGTGGTCACTGCTGCCATCACTGTCATTCAGTCATAGGCACGCTGGCAACAATGATCCCGATCTGTTTGTGCCTGGGAAAGTTTTACTATCGAGGTCATATAAACGTCCACTACTACTACGTCATTATTTCACAGCGCCCCTTTAAGAGATGGAGAAACATCATCAGATGCCAGCAGACCCAGGGCCCTGAACCAGCGCAGAGGAAGGATTTGATTGCAAAAAATCCAGATCTGCTCTCCTGTAGTCGAAAGCCAAGTTCAGACCAGCCCAGACAGTACTGATGAAAGATGAAAACCAAAACCAACAAGGCAGAAAAACAAAAAAAAACAGTTTTTATGTTCTAAGTTTTCTTTAAAAAAAATAAAGTGACTTTCTATAAAAACGTGCTATCAAAAATTCAGTTTGCCAGGCGTGGTGGCGCACGCCTTTAATCCCAGCACTCGGGAGGCAGAGGTAGGAGGATTGCTTTGAGTTCGAGGCCACCCTGAGACTGCATAGTGAATTCCAGGTCAGCCTGGGCTACAGTGAGATCTTACCTCAAAAAGTAAACAAGCAACAACAACAAAAAATTCAGTTTGTCGCTGGTCTGAACTTCGTGCAAAACCTTAAGGAACACCAATTCTATGCAGATCCATTTTGGGGATTCCAGAGAGAATGGGGTAGAGAGGACTGAGGAGGCTGCTTAAAATCCCATTCACCCATTGTTAAGAGTATTCCCTTAGCCTTGCTCAGATCTGGCTGTTAAACCAGTCCCCTCCCCCTGCCCTGGCCACCTGCCCATCGTCCCGGCAAGAGAGCTTTGTGCAAAAGCCATATACCTGCCGTTCCGGGTATCATGTTGCCGCATGTTCTTGATAAAATGAATCTTCTTAAAATTCTTTGGTCTGGGCGAACCTGAGAGAGTCCGACATCTGAAAAATATTTAAAAAAAAAAAAGAAAAATCATTTCAAAAACACAATAGCTCACTGGCTGGATAGCTAAGACATTGCCACACAAAGACAGGAAGGAAAAGACCAGACAAATGGTTTGAGTCCATGGCAGGCAGGGAGTCAGCTGGGGTAATGAAGCTCTAAAAAAAAAAAAAAAAACAGTCCCAATGAGACGGGTGTGGTGGCACACGCCTTTAATTCCAGCACGCGGGAGGCAGAGGTAGGAGGATCGTCATGAGTTCGAGGCCACCCTGAGATTACATAATGAATTCCAGGTCAGCCTGAGCTAGAGTGAGACCCTACCTAGGAAAACAAACAACAACAAAATCCCAATGACAGACAGAAAGACAGCTTCCTTGATCATACTGATACTGTTTTATATGAGTCTCTGGAAAGCCGGCTAATGAAAATGACTGTCCCCAGTTACAGTGACATAACTACACTGATTCCAGGGATGTGATTTCCTCCTTGTCATCTATAAAGAACCCCCAGGAAAACATTCATTCATTCATTCATTCATTCATTAAAAAAAAGAACACCCACAATCAACATAGGTAAAGGAAACAGAAAGCATGAATTTAAAGGATCTTGGGCGGGGGGGGGGGGGAATATCATGGAAAGTTCAGTTTAAAAGCAACCCTGAATCATTTTTCTTCCACAGCAGGATTCTGGCCTGAATGACCTGGACAGCTGCCCTAACTTGACTCTGCCTGAAAAGACACAGCTTAAATATGAATGAGAACCACAGACCCAGTCAGCTGTTCTTTTATTTCATTGCTTCAGAATAAATTGTAAAAGGGCATCTATAAAGAGACTTGGATTCAATTTTTCCCCCCTTTGGAATGGATGACACCTGCTTGTACTAGAGGTTTGACAAGCAGACCATAAGATGAAGAAATCTTAACTTTTACAAAGTGTTTTTAAAGCTACTTGGTAAAATCTAACTTATTACCACGCCACCAAAGCCCAACATGAAGAATCTGGAATTGGGTCTTTTCTTTTTTTCTTTTTTAATTTTTTATTTATTTATTTGAGAGCGACAGACACAGAGAGAAAGACAGAGAGAGGGAGAGAGAGAGAATGGGCGCGCCAGGGCTTCCAGCCTCTGCAAACGAACTCCAGACGCGTGCGCCCCCTTGTGCATCTGGCTAACGTGGGACCTGGGGAACCGAGCCTCGAACCGGGGTCCTTAGGCTTCACAGGCAAGCGCTTAACCGCTAAGCCATCTCTCCAGCCCGGGTCTTTTCTTCAAAGCACCTTTCTGTTGTTATTGTTTTCAGGGTAGGGTCTCAACTCTAGCCCAAGCTGACCTCAAACTCATTGTGATCCTCCCTCCTTAGCGCCCCAGCACTGGGATTAAAGGACTATACCGCCATGCCTGGATCCTCAAGCATCTTTGTGACCTTGGGTCCACGAGCGGCTGCTGCCGTGGGATGTGGATACCCATGACCTCCCGGCTTCGGGAAGCTCACGCAGAGCTCTGGGCTGGGACATGGCTTGGATGCAGGCGAGTCTGCGTCAGAGGCTTCAGGCAAATGGGTAACAAGGTGACTTAATGAGAGGTGAAGTTATGGGGTGGGGGCTCATATGGGAACTACAATGGGGAATGGGAGGACTTATAAACCTATAGGCTAGTGGCTCTATACTTCTTCCTAGTGGGCAAATGGAGGAGGGGAGGTATGGGGAATGGTTAGGTGTGGTACATCCCCCTTTTAGTAAAGGCCAGTCTTGGGATGAAGAGATTGCTCAATGGTTAAGACACTTGCCTGTGAAGCCTGAGGACCCAGATTGGACTCCCCAGTACCCATGTAGGCCAGACACACGAGGTGACACATGTGTCTGGAGCTTGTCTGCAGTGGCTAGAGGCCCTGGTGCATCCATTCTCTCTCTCTGCTTCTTTCTCTCTCTCTTAAACAAATAAATAAATAAATATTTTTTTAAAAGACCAGTCTTCCTGGAAGCCCTTTACCAGAGCACAGAATACAATATGCTGGGTGTTTTGGGGGGGGTAATGAAATAGCACCCTAAAATATAACTTCTTATGAGCAAATCCCACTGAGGTGAGTTCAAAAGCTATCAGGCAGGTATTTGGAACTTTGCACTGGGAAAAGGCTTTCCGTGGCCTGTGGATCCATAGGGGGAAAAGCCCACTTCTGGTCATTGTCCATTATGGAGGATCTGAAAGCTTAAGCAGAAACCATGGTTCTCCTGGCCTTCACCGCTGAAATCAGTATGACCGTGACCCAGGACTGCCAGAGTCTCTGGAGTACTTGAGGTTCCCAAGTGACTATGGTCAGTGATTCTAATCTTTCTCTGCCAATGTGATGAGATCTGAATGATGGTCATTTTTACATATATACATAAACAAGTTTGGGTGAATGTATTTATACATTATGTATTACATGTATATTCATATGTTACTCCCAGGCCATCCGCTACAGGAGGACCTGTTTGGTTACTAGCTACTCCGTATTCCCAAAACAGCAGCTCTTCTTAAAGGCTCTGCACTCTTGGTTTTAAGTGACAATTTGTCTGAAGCTCTGTAGAGCGTTGCCCAAAGGCAGCTAGTGAACACTTTGCATGGGCTTCAGGCAGGCCAGGATGGAAGATGGTGCCCACCGAACCCTTCTTTTTCTGAACTTCCAAACCCAGATTTTGAGGGGGGCAGAGTCTTCCTCTGCTTTCTTGTAGCTGCTATCTGGAAACAGACCCAGAGGCCCCCAAAATGTTCCCATTCTGGCTCCAAACCCTACCACACAGAGAAGGTCCTAAAAGCATGGGGTTGCTGGTGAAAACAGATTCTCCGAAAGCATGAACTTGAAGAAAGGTACGCCTCCAGTGCTTTCTGTGGAAGGCCGAAGGAAGGATCAGGAATGTCCTTGGCCCTCCAAGCCACAGAGCTCTCTTGGCCAGCCGTCTTCGGGAAAATGGGAAGCAAGTACAGTCTGCTCACTGCTCCTGCAGCCACGGTAAGCCCTGGTTCCTCCCTTCCACCTATGAGAAGTGGGCATCCATGCCAGCACAGGGGAGGAGCCACCCTGAGCTGCTCCCTGCCCCTTGTGCCTCTGCCACGGGGACTGGAATCAGTGAAAGGGCCCCAGGTGGCTGTCTGCACCAGCACAGCTGGAGAGGTGGTGGCAACTGTGCATCTGTGGCCACCGGCCCTCTCCCCAGCCCAGTCAGTCTGGGAAACTACAAGGGATAGGAGACAGACCAATGCTTCTCCCAGCACCTACTACAGACGTCCCAACACCCTACTTCCAGGACACCAGGTGAGAACCAGGCAGGTGGAAAACTCCTCAGTCATGGGTTTCTCGTTCTTGTTCTAGATGCCTACAAGAAACACACTGATCTGTGAGGCAAGAGAAAACTAGACCAGGGCTGGAGAGATGGCTCAGCGGTTAAGGCAAAGCCTAAGGACCCAAATTCGATTCCTCAGGGCCCATGTAAGCCAGATACCCAAGGTGGCGCATGTGTCTGGAGGCCATGTGCAGTGGCTGGAGGCCCTGGCGCAACCATTCTCTCTATCTGCCTTTATCTCTCTCTCTTGTAACTAAATATAATATTTTTTTTAAAAAGGAAACTAGATTTTCAGCAGGATTAAGGAAAGTCGTATATTTTGATACCAGCTCCCAATTCTTACTAATTTAAGGCCTTTGTTCAGCAAAGATGTTTGTCTTGTTGCTTTTTAAAAAAGCATTCAACTAACCCACTAGGGAATCTAAGATGTGCTGTAAGAGAACTGTGGTGTTAGCAACAATTGCCAAGGAAACCAGAATATTGGGTCTCAGGTTGCAGTAGGTTAGTAAAAAAGAAAAAAAAAATCATTTCAAAGCCGTCTGCTTTAAGACATGACTACTCATTTTAAAACATACACTTTAAGTGGTACAAAATTAAATTAAGATAGAATTAAAAACTAATTCAATAAATGATTAGTGTTTTCTTGTTAGCAGTGATTATAGGATACACTTAATTGTACAAAAGTTTTAATAAGTACCTTGGAGGCGTTTTTTTTTTTTTTTTTTAATATGTACTAAGTTTAAAAGCAAGTTAGGCTAATAGTCTTTCACACCCACAGTTCCTAAAAGCATTTTGGTATCATTATTGGTCATTTCTGTCATAAACGAGAAAGAATCTCAGAGATCAGCTCGTGGGGTCCTCCCATTTTACAGATGAGAAAACTGAGGCCCCAGCAATACCGATTTTCTCAGGCCATAACCAGTAAGAAGAGCCAGACAGTTCCCCAGCCTCCCAAACCAATGTCCTTTTTCTCCCACATCGTTTTTATATCCTAGGAACAAGCAAATGTCTAAGTAAGTATGAAAACTATTTTTAATTTTTTTAAAAGTCCATTTGGGGAAATAAAGACTTCTAAAACTGCCTCGGTTCCTGTTATTTTTAAGCCTTTATATTTACATGAGGCTCGTTTGAAATTCAGTACAGTCTCCCGTCAGAAAGAGCTAGATGGAGTTGCAGTTACAGTAGATAAGACGTTTTCACACAGATCACTTGCCGGTCGGGGCAGATTCTGAGAGGACTATGCAGGGGTGAGCCGGGCATGAGCAGGAACATAGGACCAGGTCCTCCTGAGGCAGTTCTCTGTTACTTTCTGGAGACCCAACAGCCCTGTCCCAAATTCTTGTGCAGGGAGTAAGTAACCATTTTGACATCTACTCCATTGCCTGTCACACAGCTCCGAAAACCCCATCTTCTCTCAGCCTCTGGAAAAAACTTTCAGCTCGCCTTGCTATCCCTGTCTCCTGCAGGTGGGGAGGGGGGCCGACAGCAGGTCAGAGATGACCTTACCACACCAAGGCCAAAAATACTCAGCCAGCTGTTGCCACCTGAAAGCACTGGTCCCCACTCCTCCACAGGCTTCAACTATATGGACCACAGCCAGATCTCTGGCTTGTCTTATTTATTTATTTCAGAGAGTAACACAGAGAGAGAGAGAGAGAGAGAGAGAAGGAGAGAGAATGGGTGCTTCTGAGCCTCCACCCACTGCAAACAAACTCCAGATGCATGCGCCACCTTGTTGCAGCTGCCTTACATGGGTCCTGGGGAATTGAACCTGGGTCCTTTCGCTTTACAGGCAAGTACCTTCACTGCCAAGCCATCTCTCCAGCCCTGGCTTGTCTTTTTTTTTTTTAATATGTTATTTATTTATTTATTTATTTAAGAGGAAGAGAGACAGAGGCAGATAGAGAACAGGCGTGCCAGGGCCTCCAGCCACTGCAAACGAACTCCAGATGCATGTGCCACCTTGTGCATCTGGCTTACCTAGGTCCTGGGGAAATGAACCTGGGTCCTTAGGGCTTGACAGGCAAGCGCCTTAACCAGTAAGCCATCTCTCTAGCCCGTGACTTGTGATTTAATGGAACTGCTGCGTGGCACTTGCAGGGAAACTGCTTTTCCAGACATATATTATTGCCTCACGGAACATTTGTGGGCATGCCAGGCAGATGTAACTAGCTAGCTCCGTGCCATTCGCTCAACAGGGTACCCGGGCCTTCCTGCCTTACAGTCCCTGTGAATCCCTAACGTCCCGCTTTGCCACCATACAGTAGGGCTCCCTGCCCCCACCTCCCCGCTGGGGGCTGGAGGGAGGTCACAAGCAGTCACAGCCCAGCATAAACCTCTGTACAGACTGGAGAAGGGTTGAAGGGAGGAGAACCTGCCGGTCACAGGCAGCTGCTAATCATCCAGAAAGGATGCCTCGCCAGCACTTTCTTTTTTTTAATCTGGAGGGGGAAAATGGAATGCTTTCAGCCCCAAGGGAGCCCTTGCAACTATCCTAACTCAGTTTCCCCAGCAACTAGCTGGGGAGTGATGTCACGGTCACCTCCTTAGGAGAATGTGGTTGCTTCTCCTGCTGAAAATGAAGCTTAAGATGGAGACAACTGCCGGGCAGTCACACCAGGCGTAACGCTGGGCTCGCCTGCCACTGAGAAGCAGCATTCAAAAAGAAAGGAGGACCGGGGCTGCGGCTTTGGGTTCCACTCCCAAGTACCTCAAAATAAAAATAAATTTAAAATGAGGGGCTGGGGCTGGAGAGATGGCTTAGCGGTTAAAGCATCTGCCTGTGAAGTCTAAGGACCCTGGTTCCATTCCCCAGGACCCACATAAGCCGGATGCACAAGGGGGCGCATGTGTCTGCAGTGGCTAGAGGTCCTGGGGCACCCATTTTCTCTACCTGCCTCTTCCCCTCACAGATAAATAAATAATAAATGAATCCTAGCCAGGTGTAGTGGCATATGCCTTTAACCCCAGCATTTGGGAAGCGGAGGGAGGAGGATTACCGTGAGTTCGAGGCTACTCTGAGACTACATAGTGAACTCCAGGTCAGCCTGGGCTGGAGTGAAACCCTACCTCACAAAACAACAGCAAAAAATTTAAAAAAAAAAAAAAAGTGAAACCACAAAAGAAGATCACAAGCAACCAAAACCACAGGTACACTGAGGTACTCCGGTCCACAGTGGGGCTATCCACGTGATCAGATCCCTGGGCTTCCACATGGAGACTAGGAACACAGTCCCACAGAGTCTGGTGATCATTCTCAACATTTAATTCCAAAGTGTAAGAACTTAAAATCCACCTTGTACTGTCAGCTGTGAGGGTACACATGAATCAAACTTGGGACACTTACCTCCGGAGAGGGGCGTTCTCCTCAATATCTTCCAGGGTCTCTAAGGACGATCTCTGGGAAATGAGGCGGCGTCTGCAGAGAGAGAGAGAGAGAAATCCTAGGAGTTAAACTGCATGGCGAAGCTGAGCAGACATTCCTGTAAACCTGTAGCTCGCCTAAAAGATAAATCCATTAAGGGAAAACAAAAACAACAAAGGGAGACAGCGGCTGTGTTTATTTAAAAAGGCTGCCATGGCTCCACCCTTATCTTCACTCTACCAGCCTTCCCCACCAAAGCATCCCTGGGTACAGGGCCTCTTTGTGACTGACCTGTTCTGCCTTCAATTTCCCCTACCACACAAAAGACAAGGTGCCTCTTGGAATACACACGTAACTTGGGTGCTAGGTGAAGTTTTTCTAAAGCACTGGCAATATGGTTAAAAATTCAAATGTCAGTGAACCAGGTAACTGATGAATAATTAAATATTAAATTTTTAAAAAATATTTATTTATTTGTAAGCAGAGAGATGAAAGAGACAGAGTCAGAGAAAGAGAGAGAGAATGGGCATGCCAGAGCCTCCTCCTGCTGCTGCTGCTGCAGGTAGACTCCAGATGTATGTGCCACTTTGTGCATCTGGTTTTATGTGGGTACTATGGACTTGAACCCCTGGCCATCAGGCCTTTCAAAGCAAGTGCTTTAATCACTGAGGTATCTCTCCAGCCCAAAATTGTATCTTTTAATTTTTTTAGAGAGAGCGAGAGGGAAAGGTGGTGGGGGGGAGAATTGGCACGCCAGGGCCTCAGCCACTGCAATCGAGCTCCAGATGTTTGCACCACCTAGTGGGCATGTGTGACCTTGCTCTTGCCTCACTTTTGTACGTCTGGCTTACGTGGGGTCTGGAGAGTCAAACCTGGGTCCTTAGGCTTCGCAGGCAAGTGCCTTAATGGCTAAGCCATCTCACCAGCCCCCAAATTGTAGTTTTTGAAAGTTCAAAATCAGGGCTGGGGAGGTAGCTCAATGGGTAAAGCGCTTGCTGCCTGAGTGTGTGGGTTTGATCCCCAACACCCACTTACGGGCTGGGTGGGCATGGCAGCCTCCTGTGATCCCAGAGCCGACTCATGGAGAAAAAGTATCTCCCAGGCCAGCTCGCTAGACTAACCCAGTAGGTGAGCTCTGGCTTTGAGTGACAGACCTTGCCTTAGTAAATAAAGTGTCCAGCGATTGAGGACACCCAACGTCAACCTCTGGTTTACGCACGCGTGTGCAATACACATATGAACATACATGCATACATGTACACGCCACACCACACACACACAAAACCTCAATAATTAAAAATTTAGTCGGGGGGGGGGGACGGTTAGAGATATGGCTCAGAGGTTAAGATGCTTGCCCTGGGTTCGATTCCCCAGTATCCACGTGAGCCAGATGTACAGAATGGCGCATGCATCTGGAGTTGGTTTGCAGCGGCTGGGGGCCCTGGCACACCCATACTCACTCACACATACCGTCTCTCTATCTCTCTCTCTGCCTGCAAATAAATAAAATAGTTTTTTAAAAAATATGAAGGAGGCCATGAACTTTCAAAAGCAAGAAAATATTCCTTGAGGGGAACATCTCAGAGAGCAGCAAGGACGGATACAACACAATCACGCGGAACGGTAACTTCAAAGTTGCTAACGCTTTGCATACCCTCTGCCAAAACCCCCTCAGTCTTCTTTCCTTTGCCAGGCTGAAATAAGAACAAGTCCTCACCAACTAAGAATATCTGGTACAGGGGCAGGGAAGGGTGGTGGTGACTTTAAATAAATCCATTTGAACCAAGATTGTTTCAGAGCAAGTGTTTTGTGGTTGGGGCGGGGGGAGGTGGATGGAAAAGGGCAGACTGTATCTTTACCTTTATAAAAGGAACTAAACGTAAAAGTCTTTTCTTATGTTTGACAAAATTCAGGTTAGAAGCAAGCATATATAACCATGTTTTAAAGAAAACAGAATGATTTTTTTTCTAGGGAGGGGTTGCATGTACTTTTTTTTGAACTATCCCATACATTTTATTTTATTTTATTTTTTTAATTTTTATTAACATTTTCCATGATTATAAAAAAATATCCCATGGTAATACCCTCCCTCCCCCCCACACTTTCCCCTTTGAAATTCCATTCTCCATCATATTACCTCCCCAACTCAATCATTGTACTTACATATATACAATACCAACCTATTAAGTACCCTCCTCCCTTCCTTTCTCTTCCCTTTATGTCTCCTTTTTAACTTACTGGCCTCTGCTACTAAGTATTTTCCTTCTCACGCAGAAGCCCAGTCATCTGTAGCTAGGATCCACATATGAGGGAGAACATGTGGCGCTTGGCTTTCCCCATACATTTTATTTTGTGTTTTATTTTTCCTAAGACAACCAGAAAGGTTAGTTTTGCACACTATTCAAGAACTTCTGTCTCAAGAGCCTGTCTTAAGCTTTTAATATTTGAATTTTTAAATATTATTTATTTATTTGAGAGAGAGAGAAAAGGAGAAAGAGGGAGGGAGAGAGGGAGAGAATGGGTGTGCTAGGGCCTCTAGTCACTGCAAATGAGCTCCAAGTGCATGTGCCCCCTTGTGCATCTGGCTAATGTGGGTCCTGGGGAATGGAAACTGGGTCCTTAGGTTCTGCAGGCAAGCTCCTTAGCCACCAAGCCATCTCTCCAGGCCTTGAATTATTTATTAAGGCACTCTGCACACATTCTTACCCTCCTCTTTTCTAATTGAAAACTGGTTTAATTTTCTCAGAACCTCATTCATCAAGGTGTGTGTATCAAGCAGATTTCCAGTATCACTACCATCTTCATGAAAGAGTGGACTCACTTTAGGATCTATTACTTCACCAGATAATTAACACTGACCTTCCCTGTGTGCAATATTGCCACGTCTCTAAGAAAAACAAGAACTGTTGAGGGTACACTGGTCTTACCTGGAAACGATGCAGGGGGCAACCCAATGGAACAGGGAACTGATCTTAAAAGTAGCTAGCTCAGGCTGGAGAGTTGGCTTAGCGGTTAAGTGCTTGCCTGTGAAGCATAAGGACCCCGGTTCGAGGCTCAATTCCCCAGGACCCACATTAGCCAGATGTACATGATGGCACATGCATCTGGAGTTCATTTGTACTGGCTGGAGGCTCTGGTGTGCCCATCCTCTCTCTCTTTCCCTAATAAATCAATAAAAATAAGATTTTTTTTTAAAAGAACAACAAAAACAAGCAAAAAAAAAAAAAAAAAGCCCAGCTCATCAGGGAACAGGATTATGTCCTCCAACCCACACTGAAGCACAATATAATTCCAGGAGCTCAGCTCATGAGACCCCTGTGAGAGCTCACTGAAGCCATGGCTGTACTGTTAGGATGTAGTCTTTCTGAAGACTTAGCCAGTCTTGAAGGAGGGTGGCAAGAGAGCTCTACCTTCTCCAGGTGTTGGATATGGCTCTCCAGGGGCCCCAGGTTGGGACTAGGGCATCACACCTTAGCCCTCACCATCTCTCTCTGCGGCAAGCACCCGCTCACCTCCCCCGGCCCAGGGCTACATAATTACAAAAGGGGCATGCCTAGGTGCCAAGGCTCTGGGACCCCTTAATCCTTGAGCCTCAACTCCCCTCATCTATAAAATTAGAAACCAAAAAGGCTACCAACTGTCTCAGCTCTGACTCTTCCTCCAATCGCTTGCCAGTAGCAGAATCACAGCTCCCCACCCCCCCAATGCCTGAGCCCACCAGAAACACATATTAAATCCATGCTCATCCGTGTTAGGTGAAACAGTCACACTTGCCAGCGCTCTGGCCACCTGTTAAATCGGCCCCCAGGGCTGGAGAGATGGCTTAGCGGTTAAGCGCTTGCCTGTGAAGCCTAAGGACCCCGGTTCGAGGCTTGGTTCCCCAGGTCCCACATTAGCCAGCCAGATGCACAAGGGGGCGCACGCGTCTGGAGTTTGTTTGCAGCGGCTGGAAGCCCTGGCGCACCCATTCTCTCTCTCTCTCTCTCTCTCTCTCTCTCTATCTATCCATCTCTGCCTCTTTCACTCTCGATCTCTCTCATATAAATAAATAAATAAACAAAAAAAATTTAAAAAAAATCGGCCCCCACCTTCCACTTCTTTTTGCCCGGCCTTTCTTACTCATGTCTTCTGAACCAAGGAAAAGTAATGACTCCAGGGACATTTGCTCTGCGTTGCCAGATAACAGGGAGTTATTTTTTTTTTAAGTTGGAACCGAAATGATAGCAGGTGGATGCACCTAAACTGTCGTTAGAGATGACACCGCCTCGGGCAGAAAGAAACAGTTCCGGAGGCTAGAAATCTAGACCAGTTCTGTCACACTGTGTTAGAACAGTGTATTCAGGGGACCAGTAAGTAGCTGCCGTTGGGTGACTGTGTCCCCAGGTAATAAATACAGTGACCGGGCAGCTCAACTGCCCTCCTGCAGTCTTGGAGTAGATCCCCTGGGCCCTGCTCAGGCAGCAGGCGCTGTTAGCATAAATGAAATGAGCCTCCCTCCGTAACATGCACATGTTGAAATCCTAACACCCCATGTGATGGCACTGGGAAGTGGGGTCCCTGGAGGAAATTAGGTCATGAGGGTGGAGCCTCACTAATGGAATTAGTGCCTTTAGAAAAGGAACCCAGATGGAAGCCAACTGCCCTCTAATTGGACTGGAGGCCCGCTCCATGGGAGAGAATGCATACCTGATACTGAAAACTTAAAACAGGGGTAGCCATGAGCCCTAGGGGTGTAACATCTGCTGATGTCTGGAAAAATGTACATACTATGCTTATCAAACTGCCCCATAAGCACTTATCTTAATATTCATACCCTAATATTAATGCTACTCTCACTTTGGGTAGAGAATCTTCTCTTTTCAGATGGCAGTGACCTTGGGATGACTCAGAAGGTATCATAGTGCTGGAAAGAAGTGACTGGAGTACTGAGTAATATCTCGATCACACCTTCCAAGGCTCAGGGTCTAATGCGGAAGAGGTGGTGGAAAGAATGTAAGAGCCAAAGGAAGGGTAGGACTCCTTATAACATGCTCCTCCAGACACAAAATGTCCTGGATATCCATGACCTCATAGTGCCTGACACTACCTACACAAGACCGTCAAAAGAGGAGGAAAAGATCATGACATCAAAATAAGAGAGAGACTGATTGAGATGGGGAGGGGATATGATGGAGAATGGAATTTCAAAGGGGAAAGTAGGAGGGAGGGTATTACCATGGGATATTTTTTATAATCATGGAAGATGTTAATAAAAATTGAGAAATAACTAAATAAAAGGAATACGGAGATCTCTCCAGCTCCCTTTCTGCCCCACGAGGACACAAGGAAACTCCAGTCATCCGTAACCTGAAAGAGCTCTCACCAGCCCCAAACTAAGCTAGCAGCCAGACCTTAAATTTCCAGAACTGTGGGAAGCCAAACTTCTCTTGTTTACAAGGTATCATTGCTGAGACAGACAGACATGCATGCACGCACACACACACTTTTAAGAGTTTAATTCCTAAAAGGGGGGAGGGAAAGTATCCCAAACCTAAATGTTTACCTAGTCTTTGAAATTCAGTGACTATATTTCTCTTTTTAGCGTATAAAACCACAGAGAACAATTCTTTGCAGTGGAGATACAGAGCTCAAAAAGAACCACTATCAGTCAGCACGCAGAAACCGTAACTTGGTGCCAGGACACACCCGTGTGACGCCTGTCTTTCCCAAACCTGCTTTTGTTGCCACAAGGGTGTGCGCTGAGAGCTGGCAGCGGTTAAGTCTGGTGTTCATCTCCACTCCCTTCCCACCAAGCTACATCCTTCTGAGACACGCAATGATGTCTTTCGCCGCCACTTCTACCCCCAGGAAGCCCAAGTGGACCAGGTGGCTGGGGGCAGGTAACAAGTCACCTTCACCCTGCAATTAGCCTCCCAGGCTAAGTGCGCCACGGGGCCTTCTTGTTATCATGAGGCACAGTTAACCAACATTGGGTCTTTGCCTGTTTTAATGACTGATAAAGAATGCTTACCCTTGGGCCAAAATAGCAATGCTACCTTATTAACCGTACAGTAATAGGCTGGCTTAGACAGGAGCAGGATGTGCTGATGTCACCAAACGGAAGTGCCAGTGTCTAGCAGGCTGAGCTTGCATTCTCATCTTGTCTGACAATTACAAGCGAGGCCCTTCCACACTGGTCACACCAAGAGGCCAGTGTGGTCCCCGCTTAATGCTCATCTGTTTGATAGCCAGCAGCCAGACTCACTGCCGGACGCTGTGCTTGGAGCGCATGACTGAGCGAGAAAGGAGCTGAAATCCACAACAGGTCAATTGCAAATCTGTGTGTAAGCCTACGTGGACCAGACACTCTCATTAAATGTTCACAACACACCGAGAAGGGACGTCATTAGCCTCCAGGGACTGTAGGGCTGGGCACATTGATCTTGTGATAACAGACTCACTTACATACACTAAGAGCTTAAGGGAAGCAGTGGAGAGATGGGAGAAAACCCCCCACACACAAGAGACAGGGTGGCTGGGGCTCCTGGGACCTGCATCTATTCAATGTGTCACATACCCCATTTCCAGGGCAGGGACACTGGCTATCCATCCAAAGTAACTGCCCTGCAGGATGGCTGAGGAAGGGGGCAGCTGCTGTCCCTGTTGACCATGGAGGCTGTCACAGACTCATTCCGGGGTGCAGGGGAGCAAGCTGACCAAAGGTGGTGGGCAAGGCAAGGCCGTGAGCCCTATCCTGAGAGGCAGGACTGGGTTGTGACTGGCAAAATGCTGAGCTCTGTCCCTGGTCTGCATCCTCAGCATTAAAAATCAAAACAAACAAACAAAAACAAAACAAAAAATGAGGGGGGGCTGAAGAGATGGCTTAGTGGTTAAGGCATTTGCCTGCAGAGCCAAAGGACCCAGCTTCCATTCCCCAGGACCCACACAAGCAGATGCACAAGGTGGCACATGCGTCTGGAGTTCGTTTGCAGTGGCTGGAGACCCTGGCATGCCCATTCTCTCTCTCTCTCTCTCTCTCAAATAAATAAAATAAAATGCCTTAACAAAACAAAACAAAACACCGAGGAAGTTAGGTTAGATCAATGCACTTGAGCCTGTCTGCACATCAGAAAGCCTCCACTGCCTGAACAGGACTGGCTGATTCCTGACACTGTACTTACCTCACTCTTCCGTGTCAGCACACTCCCGGTGGGACTGATCACATCTAAACCCATGTAATAAGCCTTTCTCTTTCATAGAGATCTTGTACAGGGTCGATAAGCAAAAGAAACCTTCTCCCTGTAGCCCAGCAAACTGAAAGCTGGAAAAAGCTGCACTGTACTCAGTCTTATGGGAGACAGAAATCATCAACAGTGAAAACAGTGGGCGCTGGAAACCTCCAGTTTGGCCAGACAGGCCAAAGGACCGAACGGCTATAATAGTGGCATAACTGCTCTCTAATTGGACTGACGGTCCACTCTATGGGAGGGAATACATGCCTGGTACTGAAAACTTATCCAAAAGCCTATGGCAGGGGAGGTCATGAGCCTTAGGGGTATAATGCCTGCTCTCGTCTGAATGAATGCATATATTTCTCTCACCAAATTGCCCTGAAAGCACTACACTTAATGTTCATACTCATATATTAATGTTACTCTCACTTCTGGTTAGAGAAGCTTCTTTTTTCAGATGGTGATGCCCAATGGGATGGCCCACAAGGCAACATAGTGCTGAGAAGAAGGGACGGAGGAGTGTCCAGTACTGAAACATCTCACTCCCTCCAAGGCTCAGGGTCCATTGTGGAAGAGGGGGCGGAAAGAATATAAGAGCCAAAGGAAGGGTACCACTCCCTACATACAACTGTCCGGAGAGAATTTGGCCTCGATATCCAAGACCTTGCAGTGCCTAGCTATACCCACACAAGACCCTCATAACAGGAGAAAAAGATGACGACATCAAATGAAAAGAGAGACTAATGGAGAGAGGGAAGGGGAAATGACAGAGAGCAGAGCTGTGAAGGAGAAAGTGGGGGAGGGCAGGGGAAGGAAATACCATGGCTTGTTGTCTTTAAGTATAGAAGTTGTCAATAAAAAAAAAATTATATATATACATACACATACATAGTCACTGAGTATTGGGAACTGAGGCTAGGGGGAAAAAAGACCAGATGAGGGCTGGAGAGATGGCTTAGCAGTTAAGCGCTTGCCTGTGAAGCCTAAGGACCCCGGTTCAAGGCTCGGTTCCCCAGGTCCCACGTTAGCCAGATGCACAAGGGGGCGCACGCGTCTGGAGTTCATTTGCAGAGGCTGGAGGCCCTGGCGCGCCCATTCTCTCTCTCTCCTTCTATCTGTCTTCTCTCTGTGTCTGTCACTCTCAAGTAAATAAAAAAATCATCTGGTCTTTTTTTTTATATATATATGTATTTTTTTGGTTCATTATTTATTTATTTATTTGAGAGCGACAGACATAGAAAGAAAGACAGATAGAGGGAGAGAGAGAGAATGGGAGTGCCAGGGCTTCCAGCCTCTGCAAACGAACTCCAGACGCGTGCGCCCCCTTGTGCATCTGGCTAACGTGGGACCTGGGGAACCGAGCCTTGAACCGGGGTCCTTAGGCTTCACAGGCAAGCGCTTAACCGCTAAGCCATCTCTCCAGCCCAAGACCAGATGATTTTTGACAGAAGCAGGTAGGTAAGAGTGTAGAACACCCACATGCCTCATACACAGGCAGCCAGAATAGCAAAGACCTAGGTCTGCTTTTTTTTTTCTTTGCTGGGCATGAGTACCAGTGTAGAGGGCAGGAAGGGACCTTGTGAGCTCGCTGGGACGGCCACCTCTGCTCACAAAGGGGCAAGAATCCCTCTTCTTGTCTGTGGGTTTGGTCACTGGAGGGCGCCATCATCTCTTCACAGGTGTGGGAAGGGGGTGCATCCCAGAGACCTCGACCACCCTCAGGGGAAGGGCAAGCTGACAATAAGATGATTATGTCTGTTCAGACAGTTATTACAACAACAACAAAATCACGAAAATGAAATTTTAATGTTTCCTCAAAACACCCACAAGCTTGTAATTTATCTGCCTTAGTACTTATGTCATGCGCCCACTGACCCAACCTCCTTCCCCAACAAGACAGGACCGGATTAGACAATGGGCTGCTCAGGGGAGGGTCGTGCCACCCCCTCCTGGGTATTCTTGGGGAGACAGCAGGCTCAGCAAGCAGTAGGGGATTAAATCAAGCCCAACTGCATATAGAAGTCCTTCACTTGGGAGGTGGGGAGACCTGAACATTTCCAAGAATTACACCTGACCTTCCACTTCATGGTTCTCTATATACAGCTATGAGCTAACACTAGCTTCTGAGCAAGAGGGTCCAGAGTTCATCCCTAGCGAGCTTCCCACTGCCTTCAAGGAAAGGCTAGAAGCCAAACAGTGTGAACTCTCTTCCCTACCTAATAGACTCGGGGAAGGGTGCAGTCCCAGCCTCCTTGACTGAGGTAAGGTCTCCGGGTACCCCATCAGGACCCGTTTAGAAAAGCTTGAGGCTTGCCAGCCTAGGAAGCAGAAAACTGCCTTTTGGCAACTGGAAATCCCTTTGCAAAATGCGGTCAGATCTCCTACTTCCTGATCGCAAGCCTCACACCCAGATTCTCTTTTGCTCTGTAGAAAGGGGCAGCGCAGAAACAACACGGCACGCATCTCCCACTTTTCACGGACTTACTAGGGAGGCTTGCTTCTAAAAAGATCTCTGAAGGGCAGAGCTCTGTATAAGCCTAAGTATGGTTGATTCTATCAGTCGAGTATTTTTTTGTTTGTTTTGTTTTTTAGAGGTAGGGTCTCACTCTAGCCCAGGCAGACCTGGAATTCACTATGTAGTCCCAGGGTGGCCTCGAACTCACAGAGATCCTCCTACCTCTGCCTCCCGAGTGCTGGGATTAAAGGCGTGCACCACCACGCCCGGCTCAGTCTAGTATCTTTTGTAAAAATGCTGATTGTCAAAGGCAAGGCTGGTGCAAAACAAGATGCACCTTGAAAGTCCCACTGTTACTTCCTCCTTTTCTTTAAACTGCTGAGGGCCCACTCAAGCTTGCTGAGCAAGCACGTTTAAGGTAACATTGGTCATGGGCTGCCAATCTTAAAGATGCCATCCGGAGGTCAAAACACTTCCTAAGCGTCACATGAAGCTGTAAAGCAAAATGGCCTTAGCTGCGGGCGGCCCGAGGATACATTCATCACCTAAGAGCTTTGTCTTGGTTCCACAGTCTTTAAGTTTCCTCAAAGGTGTTGATGAACTTGAGCGTGACCCCTACTTGCTCCCTGGGCAACAGTGGTAGCTTCTTAAAACTGCAAGTTCAGGGCACGCCTTTAATCCCAGCACTCGGGAGACAGAGGTAGGAGGATCGCAGTGAGTTCAAAGTCAGCCTGGGACTACATAGTAAATTCCAGAGCAGCCTGAGCTAGAGTGAAACCCTACCTCAAAAAAAAATAAAATAAAATAAAATAAAATAAAATAAAATAAAATAAAATAAAATAAAATAAAATAAAATAAAATAAAATAAAATAAAATAAAAAAGAATGAATTTAAGCTACGCGTGGTGGTGCGCGCTTTTAATCCCAGCACTCGGGAAGCAGAGGTAGGAGGATCACCGTGAGTTCGAGGCCACCCTGAGACTACAGAGGGAATTCCAGGTCAGCCTGAGCTAGAGTGAAACCCTACCTTGAAAAACCAAAAAATAAGACAAAAATGATATTTCAGAGGAGAGCTGTGGAATGTAACAGTCCAGGTGACATACTCCTGGAACGGGTTACCAGGCATAAAACCGGTCAAGCTGATATACATCTGCCCAGCCTCCCAGCTTCTGAGTGAAGGGCCCACAGCTGGCTTATTTCATGCAATGACCCTGTTCCCCAGCCACCTAACTGAAGCCAGATCTGTACCAGACCACAGACCCAAGCAACCCAGAAACCTCCAGGGGCCACTAGGGTCTTCCTCAAGAAGGAAAACAGCCTCATCTGTAAAAAAAAAAAAAAAGCCCAAGTGGTTAGAATTCCTCTTTTGAAAACATACCATCAAGCTACAAAATTGCTTTTAAATCTAGTTACTGTTGAAAGTCTCCTTTCAACAGACATTAAAAAATAAATAAATACATAAATAATCAGCTGGGTGTGGTGGCGCACGACTTTAATCCCAACACTTGGAAGGCAGAGGTAGGACGATTGCCATGAGTTCAAGGCCACCCTGAGAATACATCGTGAATTCCAGGTCAGCCTGGGCTAGAATGAGACCCTACCTCGAAAAACAACAACAACAGCAACAAAAAAATCAAATGAAAAAACAGCAAGAGAAGTCAACGGGTTTATTCAAATAAGATCTGTTTCTACACTGTCCTAGGCTGGTGGGGACTCTGAATATTTGCAGAGAATGCAAAAGACACCAGAATGGCTCTGGTTTACTCTAGCTTCAAGGGTTCTCATCAGACTTGCCAGATCCTGGAACTCCATGGTATGAGGTCATCCCAGTGCCCAGGGCTGTGCAGAGCAGATGGGCAGTTAGAGCATCAGAGCTTGATTTACTTTGTTTATCGTTTTTATTTATTTATTTATTTGAGAGCGACAGACAGAGAGAGAAAGAGGCAGGGAGAGAGAGGGAGAGAGAGAGAGAGAGAGAGAGAGAGAGAGAGAGAATGGGCGCGCCAGGGCCTCCAGCCACTGCAAACGAACTCCAGACGCATGCGCCCCCTTGTGCATCTGGCTGACGTGGGTCCTGGGGAATCGAGCCTTGAACCGGGTTCCTTAGGCTTCACAGGCAAGTGTTTAACCGCTAAGCCATCTCTCCAGCCCCAGAGCGTGATTTACTAAGCAGCCGGGTCCTCGCTGCAGCCACTCTGCAGCACAAAACACCCTTGCCCCAGCAGTGACTCCCTCTGGGACAGGTTCAAACTGTCTTCTGAACGGGAGCTCAGAGGGGAAGTCAGGAAACATGCAGACATGGCATACCTTGCCACTTTGAAGGCGCCTGCCCAGTTCCCTGAGACATTTTGGGGTATCAAGAAATCTAACCGGGCATGGCGGCGCATGCCTTTAATCTCAGCACTCGGGAAGCGAGGTAGGATTGCCGTGAGTTCAAGGCCACCCTGAGACTACATAGTGAATTCCAGGTCAGCCTGAGCTAGAGTGAGACCCTACCTCTAAAAACCAAAAAAAAAAAAAAAAAAAAAAAGAAAGAAAGAAAAAGAAATCCAGAGGTTGGTCACATGCAGCCTCATATGGGAGTGAGGGGGCCTACATGCAGCAAGAGGGCACACACGGATGCAATGCACAACGCAGTAGAAACCTAGAGAAGTGAGATACTGGCTTCCAAAGTCCAGGTCCAGGTCCGGAGAGATGACTCAGTGGTTGACGCTCTTGCCTGCAAAGCCTAATGACTTAAGTTCGATTCCCCGGTACCCATCTAAAGTCGGAAGCACATTGGCACGCACACCTGGAGTCCATTTACAGTGACTGGAGGGCCTGGCACACCCGTTCTCTCTCTCTCTCTCTCTCCTCTCTTTCTCTCTCTGTGCTTGCAAATAAATAGAACCTCAAAGTCCAGATCCAGAAGGGTTTTCATGGAGCTGATCAGCAGCACTGACTTGCTACAGCGTACACTGGATTCCCTTCGCAGATGATTTCAGATGGAGGTAGACAGGGAAGAAACACTAGGAACCCCACTCAAAATGTACACAGGTTGCACCCTAGAGTTCTTTCTATGGTCCTGTGTGGATCAAAGGCAAGCTGAAGGGGCCTGAGGTCAGTTTGGGGAAGTTTGGAGTGGGCACACAGATTGCAGGAACCAAATTCCACATTCCCTGAGCTGGGCAAGAAGGGTTGAGGGAATCGGGCACCCTGGCTGGATATCTAAGGCCAGAACAGACTAGGTGTGTGGGAGGCAGGGGGTGGGTATAGGGGAGCTTAAAGGAGAGACAAGATTTCAACCAGCAGGAGGCACCCCAGGCTGCAGCAGGAGGGTCTGGGTCCAGGGGTGATGTTAAGAGAGGGCTCAGGTAAGTGGGAAGCACCGGAGGAATTCCTCGAAGCAAAGTCCAGTTCCAGGAAGGAGTCCAGCAGGAGCCAACGGATGGACAGGAGCCCCCATTAGACGGCAGGGTAGCATCAGGAGGAGCCAGAGATCTTCAGGACCAGGCAGACACCCCGACCACACATGAAGACGTGTGGGGATGGTGCCGCCGCACAGACGTGTGCAAACACACGCAATTCAGCCTGACAGCAGAACCAGGAGCCCTTGGGGTCTGGCTGCAGCGTATCCCTGAACTTCTGAAGGGTTGTGAACACAGGCCTGGGCCCTCTTCAGTTCGGGCTCTTTTCCACACACCCCAAGACTGACAGTGGCCTGTGCCTTGGGGACATCACCCTTCCTTACTTCCTTCTTTAATTTTTATTTATTTATTTATTTGAGTGTGACAGAGAGAGAGAGAGAGAGAGAGAGAATGGGCACACCAGGGCTTCCAGCCACTGCTAACGAACTCAAGACATGTGCACCCCCTTGTGCATCTGGCTAACGTGGGTCCTGGGGAATCGAGCCTCGAACCGGGGTCCTTAGGCTTCACAGGCAAGCGCTTAACTGCTAAACCATCTCTCCAGCCCCCTTACTTCCTTCTTGCTGGGCAGACCTGGCGCTTGGGAAAAACGCCTTTAGATGCTGAGGATGACTCCCTTAAGCTAGACACACACTCATTTTTCTTTTTTTAATTTTTAAATTTTGTTTATTTTTATTGATTTGACAGTGACAGAGAGAGAAAGAGGCAGCTAAGCAGAGAATGGGCATGCGAGGGCCTCCAGCCACTGCTAACGAACTCAAGACAAGTGCACCACCTTGTGCATCTGGCTTATGTGGGTCCTGGGGAATCGAGCCTCAACCTGGGGTCCTCAGGCTTCACAGGCAAGGGCTTAACCGCTAAGCCATCTCTCCAGCCCCACACGTTCATTTTTCACTAGAAAGCTCACCCACTTCCAGAGGGCTATTGCATAGTGACCAGAGAGCCACATGCCCTGCCCTAGGAGCTAATTTAATTAGAGCCAACAGGGAGTCAGACAGGGCTGAGGGACCTTTCAGAGACCTTTTGGACGCTCCTCTTGGTAATGACACCAGGATTAAATTCCCCCCCACCACCACCACACCCGAGTCTCTCCCTTGGCTTCCAGCTTGACCTTTCTCTGTTCTGAAGGGGTCTTTGGCATCAATGAATTCTGACAGCTCAGAAGCAGCGGCATGCAATTATTTATAGCAAGTTCGAGACTGCTGGGGTTTGGTGAATCCTTATTTCCTAGAGTCATTTAGAGGAACCACGGCTTACATACACAGCTTAGAGAAACATAATGGATGCATCTTTCTTGCCTATGCTGTTCCTCCCCAGGGCCCTGGGTTATCTGATGCCTTTATAAAAATGCCCGTTTTTTTTCTTTTCCTTTTTTTCTTTCTTTGTTTCCTTCATTGAAAGCTGAACAAACACTGGGCACCCTGGATGGTTGGCATTATAAATGGCTTCAGGAGTAAAGACATCCCAGGTGACCAAATCCTACTCCAAAAGAAAATGCAGGGGCTGGAGAGATGGCTTAGCGGTTAAGGCGCTTGCCTGCGAAGCCTAAGGACCCATGTTTGACTCTCCAGATCCCACACTGGCCAGATGCACAAAGGTGAGGCAAACACAAGGTCGCACATGCCCACTAGGTGGCGCAAGTATCTGTAGTTCGATTATAGTGGCTGAGGCCCTGGCACACTAATTCTCTTTCCTCCCCGGCCACAAAATAAAAATTTGAATAAAAGAAAAGAAAAAAGAAAATGCAGGGTTGTAGCACCCTTGCTTTGTCCACCAGAATCCCACCTGCACCCCCAGGCAGAGCACAGTGCCAGCAACTCCAAGAAGCATTTTCTCAATGCCTCCGATATTATGTGTACTGACCACATTTCAGAATAGTCACACCTAAATTCCTGTACACTGGATGACAAACCAGATTCTTAATACCTCACATTGATTTACCTCCAGTTATCTTAAGGACAGGGAACTATGTCTTTTCTTCTTCTTCTTCTTTTTTATTTATTTGAGATTGACACAAAGAGAGAGAAAGAGGCAGATAGAGAGAGAGAATGGTCACGCCAGGGCCTCCAGCCACTGCAAACGAGCTCCAGACGCGTGCGCCCCTTTGTGCATCTGGCTAACATGGGTCCTGGAAAATGGAGGCTCAAACTGGGGTCCTTGGGCTTCACAGGCAAGTGCTTAACCACTAAGCCATCTCTCTAACCCATGTCCTTCCCTCTTTGAAATCCCACAGTGGCCAGCATGTTAGTTGGCTCACAGCAGGCACTCAATAAACCCTTATGCACAGCGTGAACAATTTCCAGAGCCGCAGCTGGCCCTGGATAAACAAAGCATGGAGCTTAACAGACCCGAGGAAGCGGATTCATATTTCTCTTTCAAGTTCCTCGTTAGACCAGCATTAGTTCAGGCCGCAGTTAAGAACGAGGTCAAAACCCAAGGCTAGAAACACGGGGGGGGGGGGGGGGATCTGCAACACTGATGGCCAAGCTTCTTTTTAGCAGCCAAATCCTTCCCCCCAAGATACAAAACCAAATCTTCTATCAAGTTCCAAAATGTAAAAGAGAGTAGAACAATTCCAAACTACGTGAGCATGAGAGCTACTGCATTGACTTATAATCCAATCGTGGTGAGAGCAGTTGGAGCTATTTTGATATATAAACAAATGCAGAAACCAGAAGGCATGGACAACGTTGAGCCCAAGGTCAACCTCGACATCTAATTTGTTGCTTTTGGTTCCAGCTGTTCACTGGGGATTATATCCCGAGTGACAGAGCTTAGTAAATGCCTATGGTGGCCAGGTTTTAAATCTCAGGACCCAATTCAATTCAAGGAATGTGCCAGGTGAAGCTTAATTGCACAAAACCTACCTCCTCTCAGCAGCATGAGTTAATTAGTGCATAGTTAGGAAGTAATTAACTCACAGATCACTGGTGTGTTAGGTTTTGCTGTAGAATACTGGACATGTTTTGCTGAGTGTTTTACTGTAGTTTTAAAAACACATTATGTGCAAATATATATATATGTACATATAACATATATAAGCACATATAAATTACACCTTAAAATGTTAAATAGCTACCTCACATGACCATTTATACTGCTATATACAACTCAAGAGAAATGCAAACATATGTACGTACACACACACACACACACACACACACACACACACACAACTTACACATGACCCGGCATGGTGGTGCACGCCTTTAATCCCAGCACTCGGGAGGCAGAGGTAGGAGGATCACCGTGAGTTCGAGGCCACCCTGAGACTACATAGTGAATTCCAGGTCAGCCTGGGCTAGAGCGAGACCCTACATTGTGGGGGGGGGGGGGACTTACACACAGGCTGGAGAGGTGGCTTAGTGGTTAAGGTACTTGCCTGCAAAGCCAAAGGACCCAGATTTGATTCCCCAAGACCCACGTAAGCCAGACACACAAAGTGGCACATGCATCTGGAGTTTGTTTGCAGTGCCTGGGGGCCCTGGAACACCCACCCATTCTCTATCTCTCTGCCTCTTTCTCTTAAATAAATAAAAAATTTAAAAATCTTAACACATGAAAGCTCACTGCAGCATTGTTTCATTTTAAGTAGCACAAGCGCCCAACAACCAGTGAGCAGGTAAATAAAAAGCACTAATAGTCATAACACGAAGAAGCAGAGGGCTGGAAAGATGGCTCAGCAGCTAATGGAGCTTGCTTGCAAAGCCTGTGACCTGAGTTCGAACCTTCCCAGCACCCAAGGAAAGCTGGCTGCCAAGTGCTGCATGCATCTATGATCCCTATGGGCTGACAGCCACAGGAGGTGGGTGGGCCAGCTAGCAGCTTGCCAGCAGCGGCAAGAGTCCTTGTCTCAATCAACAAAGGTGAAAGAGGAACGCCAACACTTTAAGGTTGTTTCCTGACCTCCATGTGCATATTCACACATGCAAATAAATTTTTTAAAAGAATTAAGGTTCAACTATATACTCCAACGAGGACCTGGAGAACACTGTGCTAAGCCAAAGCAGCCAGTCACAAGAGACCCCAGAGTGTTTGATTCCATTTAAATGAAATATCCAGAAAAAGCAAACCCACAGAGAGAGAAAAACAGTGGGTTCACAGGATAGGGAATGAGGATGAGGGACCACCAATGACCTCATAGGGTTTCTTTGGGGGGAGAGGGGGGAGGGTGATGAAAACTTTCTAAAATTAGCCAGCGGTGATGGTTATACAACTCTGAGTGTACTAAAACCCAATGAACACTAGCTATAAACAGATGGTATGCGAACTGTATCGCAATAAAGCTGTTAAAATATTTATACACGATATGCACAAAATCTATGTGTCTAGAAAAATGTGATGGAACAGAAAACACATACTGGAAAAAAAAAAAAAAGAGAAAACATACTGAAAATGAACCAACCATTTGTGGAACTCCAAAAGCCCCTGCCGAGATCCTCGGAGCTCTGCTTTGAACACCCTGCGACGGGTTCAGTTTCTTTTTACTAAAGTGACCCAGGCTGTGAGACTGAAGGACTTGCTCAGGTTACAGCGAGATTAATGCGGGATTAATGTTTTCTCTGGGCCCTGTTTCTAGCCCTCCACAGCTACCACTGTTTTTCTTTTTCTTTCTGATTTTATTTCTATTTATTTATTTGAGACAGAGAGAGGGGGGGAGGGAGGGAGGGAGGGAGAGCGAGAGACTGTGTGTGTGTGTGTGTGTGTGTGTGTGAGAGAGAGAGAGAGAGAGAGAGAGAGAGAGAGAGAGAGAGAGAGAGAGAGAAAGAGAGAGAATGGATGCACTAGTGCCTCCAGCCACTGCAAATGAACTCCAGACGCATGTGCCACCATGTGCATCTGGCTCCTGGAGAATCGAACCTGGGTCTTCAGGCTTCACAGGCAAGAGCCTTAACCGCTAAGCCATCTCTCCAGCCCAGGCATTGGGTTAGAACGGCAGGCTTCAGGCATGGGCACATGCCCCTCCACAGGTCACGGCCAGCTCACAACTTGCGGTCCACAGGCTGCCCAGAACCCCTTGTCCAAATGTCCATCCTCTGGGCCTGAAGTACAGCATGTCACACAGCCCTGTGGCCTCTATCCCCTCTCACCCTGCACCCCTAAAGGGAATGCAGGAAGCCTCAAGACTTGAATTTCTCTCCTCTCTTCCCCTTTGTGCTGACTCCCTTTCTCTAAAGACTGCTTTGGTTTTCTTTTTTTTTTTTTAATTTTTTGTTTTTATTATTTATTTCAGAGCGACAGACAGAGAGAAAGAGAGAGAATGGGCGTGCCAGGGCCTCCAGCCACCGCAAATGAACTCCAGATGTGTGCGCCCCCTTGTGAATCTGACTAATGTGGGTCCTGGGGAATCGAGCCTTGAACCGCGGTCCTTAGGCTTCATAGGCAAGCACTTAACCGCTAAGCCATCACTCCAGCCCAGGAACCCACAAGCTCCTTGAGGCACGGGAGGGAGACAATGCAGCATCCAGGCTGCTGAGCTGGCTGGCTGCGGGGCGGGGGAAATCTTCAACAGCTCTCTCCAAGAAGACGCAGTGAGTGCTCCGCTCTATACACACGGAATTGGCAATGGCAGTTCTAATTACCAGGCTGTTGAGGAAAGGTCTCCAGGGTCACTGTGTGGCAAGAGAACTCCACCTAAAGCCACATGAACCATCATTTAGAAGCAATGTGAATTCTGCCACTTACTGGACTCAAAAGCTGATCTCAGAGACCTGAAAGGCTCTACTGCCAGGACTTAGGTACCATCTCACATGGTTAGTGTTGAAAATAGCATTTAATTAATTTATTTATTCATAAGAGGGGAAGGGGGGCTGGAGAGATGGCTTAGCGGTTAAGCGCTTGCCTGTGAAGCCTAAGGACCCTGGTTCGAGGCTCGGTTCCCCAGGACCCACGTTAGCCAGATGCACAAGGGGGCGCACGCGTCTGGAGTTCGTTTGCAGAGGCTGGAAGCCCTGGCGCGCCCATTCTCTCTCTCTCCCTCTATCTGTCTTTCTCTCTGTGTCTGTCGCTCTCAAATAAATAAATAAATAAATAATTTAAAAAAAGAAAAAAGAAAAAAAAAAGAGGGGAAGGGAAGAAGGGGGAGAGAAGGGGGGTTAGAAAGAATGGATGGGCCGGCCAGGGCCTCTAGCCACTGAAAACAAACTCCAGACACACACACCACCAAGTGCATCTGGTTTATGTGCGTTCAGGGGAATCGATCCTAGGTCTTTAGGCTTCACATGCAAACACCTTAACCACTAAGCCATCTTTCTAGCCCCCCCCCAAAAAAAACAAGATTCTCAGTGACCGGGAGGATGTGGGGATATGGTGTTTGTAATCCATGCTTTGAGAAAGCAACACACTAAAATAAATGTAATGGACTATCATTTTCTTTTCTTTAAAATGTTTTTTTTTTAAATTTTAATTTATTTATTTATTTGAGAGCGACAGACACAGAGAGAAAGACCGATAGAGGGAGAGAGAGAAAGAGAGAGAGAATGGGCGCTTCCAGCCTCTGCAAACGAACTCCAGATGCGTGCGCCCCCTTGTGCATCTGGCTAACGTGGGACCTGGGGAACAGAGGCTCAAACCGGGGTCCTTAGGCTTCACAGGCAAGCGCTTAACCGCTAAGCCATCTCTCCAGCCCCATTTTCTTTTCTTTAGTCAAGGTAGGGCTTCACTCTAGCTCAAGCTGACTTGGAATTCACTATGTATTCTCAGGGTGGCCTCGAACTCACGGCGATCCTCCTATCTCTGCCTCTCGAGTGCTAGAATTAAAGGCAAGCACCACCATACCCAGCCAGTTTTTCTTTTCTTTTTTCCTTTAATTTTTAAATTTTTATTAACATTTTCCATGACTATAAAAAATATCCCATGGTAATTCCCTCCCTAATTTTTTATTTTCTTAAGGGTGTTTAATCACGTCATTCTTTAGGATGAACTCCCTGGGCTTCTTAGGGGTTCCACAAATCCTATGAAGTCAGGTACCCAGTGTGTATCAGGGGGCCATATATCCATCTTCCTCTCTCTCCTAAAACAGCCCAAATGAGCCCAGGCTAGACCTCATTGCTATAGTGCAGAATGGCGCCCCCACAGGCAGCAGAAGGGTAGAGCGAGCAAAGCAGACGGGCTCTCCTGGGTGACTAAGCAAGTTGAGTTTTTCACTAGAACGGCCATGGCAACAGTCACCGCAATCAGTGCTGGGATATGAAGACATGTAAGAATCAGGGCTGGGGAAAGAGCTCAGCTGGTTAAAAACGTGTTTTTAGGAGGGGGGGGTATGGAAAGATTGTAAGAGCCACAGGTCGAGACATCATGTCCAGAGGCATTCCCTCCCCCACCAAAAAAAATAACTGGCTGCTGCTCCCACAATGCATAAACCACAAGCCCATGGGGAATACCTGCAACCCCAATGGAATGGGGACAGGGACAAGGGAAAAGAGGATACCAACGCATGATGTATCTATGCAAAACATCTTGTTAATAATAATATTAAGCCGGGCGTGGTGGCGCACGCCTTTAATCCCAGCACTCGGGAGGCAGAGGTAGGAGGATCACCGTGAGTTCGAGGCCACCCTGAGACTCCATAGTGAATTCCAGGTCAACCTGAGCCAGAGTGAGACCCTACCTCGAAAAACCAAAAAAAAAAAATAATAATAATATTAATAAACATTAAAAAAAGCAACATGTGGGCTGGAGAGATGGCTTAGCGGTTAAACGCTTGCCTGTGAAGCCTAAGGACCCCAGTTTGAGGCTTGATTCCCCAGGACTCACGTTAGCCAGATGCACAAGGGGTGCACACATCTGGAGTTCATTTGTAGTGGCTAGAGGCCCTGGCACGCCCATTCTCTCTCTCTTTCTCTCCCTCTTTCCCTCTCTGTCGCTCTCAAATAAATAAATAAAAATGAACAACAACAAAACTTTTAAAAAAAAACAACATGCTTTTGATAAAAAGTGTAAGACTGGGCTGGAGAGATGGTTTAGCGGTTAAGCGCTTGCCTGTGAAGCCTAAGGACCCCGGTTCGAGGCTCGGTTCCCCAGGTCCCACGTTAGCCAGATGCACAAGGGGGCGCACGCGTCTGGAGTTCGTTTGCAGAGGCTGGAAGCCCTGGCGCGCCCATTCTCTCTCTCTCCCTCTATCTGTCTTTCTCTCTGTGTCTGTTGCTCTCAAATAAATAAATAAATAAAACATGAACAAAAAATATTTTTTGAAAAAAGGGCTGGAGAGATGGCTTAGCGGTGAAGCGCTTGCCTGTGAAGCCTAAGGACCCCGGTTCGAGGCTCGGTTCCCCAGGTCCCACGTTAGCCAGATGCACAAGGGGGCACACGCGTCTGGAGTTCGTTTGCAGAGGCTGGAGGCCCTGGCGCGCCCATTCTCTCTCTCTCCCTCTATCTGTCTTTCTCTCTGTGTCTGCCACTCTCAAATAAAAAAAAAAAAAGTGTAAGACTTAGTTGCTGTCCCAAGTAGTACGTGACCCTCTATGAACATGGCTGGGAGACGCTGGCCAGCCTGCAGGCCAGGGCTTTGCTAAGCTCTACCCAGCTCCGCGGGAATATGAGCCCGGTGGGTCGTGGGGGATACACGTCCTAACGAGGGTGCAGTGGGGTGTCTGAGCAACCTTTGTTTCTGTCCCACAGGGACCAGCTCAGATGCTAAGGCTTCCGTGGGTGGCAGGGATATGGGGAAAAAAAGCTGTGACAACAGCTCAGCTGGAGATGCGGCCCTTCTCTGAAAGGTGGGTTGATTCCTAAAGGTGCCAAGGAGAGATGGCACTTTGATTCATCCACGCGAAGGATGCAGGTGGCCAAGTGAACGGCATGAAGCCTCATGAGGAAACTAAGGCACAAACAAAGCTGAGCAGAGCTGACAAGCACAGCATACACTACAGAAAGTGACAAGGCACAGAACTCCTTCCGCTCCAGGACCAAAGCCGCCAGGAGCTAAACTTTTGTTCATTCATCTTTCAGTGAGGCGCCTTTTAAATGAGCACCCACTACAACGTGCCAGGGACTCAAGGAGGAGGAACCACAGGCCCTAACTTCAAGAACAACCTGGTGGGCACACACGGTGAGGGCTTATTACAAAAAGCAAGGGTCGGGCTGGAGAGGTGGCTTAGCGGTTAAGGTGCTTGCCTGTGATGCCTAAGGACCCAGGTTCGATTTCCCAGGACCCACATTAGCCAGATGCACAAGGTGGCACATGCTTCTGGAGTTCCTTTGCAGTGGCTGGAGGCCCTGGTGCATCCATTCTCTATCTGTCTCTCTCTCTCTCAAATAAATAAATATATATATGTATGTGTATATGTGTATGTATGTATATATGTGTGTGTATATATATATATGTATGTATATACACACACACACACATACATATATATAGGTATATATGTATGTGTGTATGTATATATGTGTGTGCATATATATATATATATATATATAGGTTATATATTGGTATACACAACATATATATATGTTGGTTTTTCAAGGTAGGGTCTCACTCTAGCCCAGGCTGACCTGGAATTCACTATGGAGTCTCAGGGTGGCCTTGAACTCATGGCAATCCTCCTACCTCTGCCTCCCGAGTGCTGGGATTAAAGGCATGTGCCACCACGCCCGGCGTCAAATAAATATATTTTTACAGTTACACAGAAAGGAAAAGCATACTGGATATGTCCCTGGTGTTACAGGAATGAGGAGGACCCCAGCCCTGCTCAGGGTAGAGACATGAAGGAGGAAATCCCAGAAGTGGCTTCCTGAGGTCATACCCTGAGGATCACAAACCTGAGTGGGAAGGCCACACCCAGCCGCCACATGTCACCTACACATTAGCCCCAACCTCACCTGGAATGTAATCTGATCTGTGAGATTACAAACAAATTCTCACCCACTTGTGAGACGAAAGGGTTGATTTTGGCTTACAGACTCCAGGGGAAACTTTGTAAGGTCAGGGGAAAATGTGGCATGAGCAAAGAGTGGACATCACCTCCTGGCCAACATCAGGTGGACAACAGCAGGAGAGTGTACCAAACACTGGCAAGGGGGAGCTGGCTATAACACCCCTAAGTCCGCCCCCAACAATACACTACCTCCAGGACAGTCCAATTCCCAAATTGCCACCAGCTGGGGACCAAGCCTTCAGAACAAGTAAATTTATGGGGGGCAACTGAATCAAATCTCCACAAGCAGTCTCAACCCTTTTTCTGTGAAATATAGAGACCCCACCCATGGATCCTCGCTCTAGGCTCATTCTGGACTTCCAAAGTTCTTTGAAACTGAAGCAGTTGAGAAGATACGCCAGGTGTGGTGGTTTGATTCAGGTGTCCCCCATAAACGTAGGTGTTCTGAATGCTAGGTTCCCAGCTGATGGAGATTTGGGAATTAACGCCTCCTGGATGGAGGCAGTGTATTGGTGGGTGCGGTCTTGTGGGTATTATAGCCAGTTTCCCCATGCCAGTGTTTGGCACACTCTCCTGTTGCTATGGTCCACCTTAAGTTGGCCAGGGGGTGATGTCCACCCTCTGCTCAAGCCATTGTTTTCCCCTGCCATCTTGGAGCTTCCCCTCCCCTGGAGCCTGTAAGCCAAAATAAGCTTCTTTTCCCCAGAAGCTGCTCTTGGTTGGGTGATTTCTACCAGCAACGCGGACCTGACTGCAACGCCAGGTTATCCCAATGCTGAAGGGCACCTAATAAACTGGCTCCAAGATTTAAGACTTCATAACCTTCAAGAGCCTGTTTTCACGAGTCCATAAAACGCTAGCAGTTTAGCAGGATAAGGCCAAAAACAAACCCAGTTTTCTGGGGAGGGGGTATGGGTCTCAGAACCCACACACAGGAAAGCATACATTCCTTCCTCACAGGCCAGAAGGACATCAGCACAGATCAAAACCAGGCAGGCTTTCATACGTGTTTCCCTTTGGGGAAACAATTCACAGGAAGGATTCTGCTATGGGCTTTGCAGAGGGCTCAGTGTGAAATTCTCACAGTACTCAACGTGGGCGATCTTGAGTCCCATTTTGCAGATGGAAAGACAGAAGCTCCCACGTGACGCCTCAGGGCCAAGAGATGGTGGAGGAGGAAATGGCTGAGCGCTGTGCCACAAGGAATGTACTCTTGCTTCTCTGTGCTCCGAACTGCGCCCAGGAAGAAGTTGGGAGTATCTTCTAGACAGAGGGACAGAGGGGCTGCTTGGCCAACCCTAACCTCCTATGCGGACATGTCTCGTACCCAGCCTGCAGACCAAGGTCATGGCTTTCTCCAGGATACTAGTCACTTATCCCACGGCTTTTGATGACTCCACCCAGCAGCTAGCTCAGATCAGTGGAGACCACCAGGGCTCTGTGTTCTTTTTTCAAATATTTTATTTTTATTTATTTGAGAGAGAAAGAGAGAGCGAATATGTAATTACAATGATTGTAATGGGGAGGTAATATGATGGAGAATGGAATTTCAAATGGGAAAGTGTGGGGGTGGGGAGGGAGGGAATTACCATGGGATATATTTTATAATCATGGAAAATGTTAATAAAAATTTTAAAAAAAAAAGGTTTGGAGGAAGTTATAAAAAAAATAAAAAAGAAAAGAAAGAGAGAGCGAGAGAATGGGTGTGCCAGGGCCTCCAGCTGCTGCAAATGAACTCCAGATGCATGCGCCACCTTCTGCATCTGACTTATGTAGGTCCTGGGGAATTGAACCTAGGTCCTTTAGCTTAGCAGGAAAGCACCTTAACCGCTAAGCTATCTCTCCAGCCCCACTACCCCCCGCCTTTTTTTTCAAGGTAGGGTTTCACTCTAGTCCAGGCTGACCTGGAATTCACTATGTAGTCTCAGGATGGCCTCGAACTCATGGTGATCCTCTTACCTCTGCCTTCCAGATGCTGGGATTAAAGGCATGTGCCACCACACCCAGCTAATATTTTTATTTATTTGACAGCAAAAGAGAAAGAGGGAGAGGAAGAGAATAGGTGCACCAGGGCCTCCAGCCACTGAAAATGAACTCCAGACACATGCACCCCCTGGTACATCTGGCTAACGTGGGTTCTGGGGAATCGAACCTGGGTCCTTTGGCTCTGCAGGCAAACGCCTTAACCACTAAGCCATCCCTCCACCCCGAAAGGCCTATAATCTTGAAGGGAAGTCTGTCATGACGGGAAAGCACGGCAGGAGGAGACAGCCAGTGTCACATCATCACATCTGCAGGAAGAAGTAGACAGAAAAAGAGAGAGAGAGAGAGAGAGAGAGAAAGAGAGAGAGAGAATGGGAAGTAGGGCTGGGCTATCACATTGCAAGGCCCACCCCCAGTGACTTATTTCCTCCAGCAAGGGTCTATCTCCTAAAGGCACTATAACCTTCTCAAACAGCGCCATCAACTGAGGATTAAGTATCCAAACATATGAGTCTACGGGGGTATTTCTGCATTCAAACCATGACAAAACATTTGCCTTTTTCAAAGTTGTCTGCTGCCACATAGCATGTCAATCCTCCTCAGTACTTACTCCAGGAGCAAGGTACCTGTCTCCTCCTGGCAGTTTTAAATTCCCATCAGTCCTGCTGAAGTTTGTTTCAAAAGCAGTTGAAGCTCTTTCGGTTTCTTTTGTTTTTCTTTTCTTTTCTATTTTTTTTTTTTTTTTGCCATGTTTAAAAGCAGACTCTTTCACCTTCAACTTCAAAGTTATTTTCAAGGGAGTTATTTTGCCAAAGGGGTGTGTGTGTGGGGGGGGGGAGCAATGCTTTACCCAAGTGAGAAGGAATGACTGAGATTTTAAAAAATAAACCCGAGAACCCTGGGTTGGGCTGGAGGCGGCTTTACCCTTGGAATTTTAAGGTGCCATTTATCCTGAGAAATAACTTGGCGTTTTGGGCCAGAGAGGTTGTTTCTTCAGAAAAGGTTGGCGATGGCGTATGTTTCATCATGTGGTCAGATCTTCAGACTACTGGGGTCCGGGGGAGGGAGTGTAGCATGGGTATCTAACAAATTTCCTGCCCAGGAACCCCCAGCAGCTCCAGAGGGGGACCTTAGACAGACCCTGTTTCCTGAGACAGGGAGAGGAGTGCTGGGCAGTCTTCCTCCAAGATTCCTGCCAGCCCTGGCTCAAGTAGTAACTTTCTTTTTTTTTTTTTTTTTTTAATGTGGAAGAGAGAGAGACAGAGACTGAGAATTAGCATGCCAGGGCCTCCAGCCACTGAAATTGACCTCCAGGTGCATGAGCTAACTTGTGCGCATGTGCAAGCTTGCAAGCTTGCATCACCTTGTGCGTCTGGCTCACGTGGGATCTGGAGAGTCAAACGTGGGTCCTTAGGTTCTGCAGGCAAGCGGCATAACTGCTAAGCCATCTCTCCAGCCCCCAGTCATAGCTTTGTTTCACATTCAAGGTCTATAATAAGATAAGCATGGCATTCTTGTTTACATTATAGTAACTGTGTGTGTGTGTGTGTGTGTGTGCACACTCCCCATTCACACACGTGCAGAGGCCAGAGGAAAATGTCAGGTGTCCTCCTCAGTGGCTAATCTGCATGTTTCATTGAGACATAGCCTCTTGTTGAATGCAGAGCTGCCGTTTGCACTCAGACTGGCTGCCCAGCAGGCCACAGCAGCCGTCTGGTCTCCACTCTCCTACAGGACCGGGTTACAGGCAGGCAAGGCCACAACCCGGCTGCTCACGTGAGTGCCGGAGAATCACCCCAAGGCAAATCAAACCCTCTCAGGCCCTGGTTCTTTTGTGTTAAATGCTCTTACTGCTTACGTATCCCCCAAGCCCACTGTAATCATTTTTTACAATAACTTTATTTATTTGCAAGGAGAGAGAGAATGAATGGTTGTACCAAGGTCTAGTGACAATGCAAACAACTCCAGATACATGCATTGCTTTATGTGCATACTAGTAAACTGAACCCAGCCTTCAGGCTTTGCAAACAATTACCTTTAACTGCTGAGTTATCTAGCACCCACTGTAATCATTTTAAAATATTTATTATTTATGTGTTTGAGAAAGAGAGAGAGATGGGCACGCCAGGGCCTCTAGCCACTGCAAATGAACTCCAGACACATGTGCCACCTTGTACATCTGGCTTACATGGGTACTGGGAAATCGAACCTGGGTCCTTAGGCTTCACAGGCAAGCATCTTAATCTCTAAACCATCTCTCCAGCCCTCATTTTAAAAACCATTTTACTTTTATTTATTTGAGAGAGAGAGAGGGAGGGAGGGAGAGAATGGACAGGCCAGGGCCTCGAGCCACTGCAAACAATCCACAAACATGTGCCACATTGTGCATCTGGCTTCCGCGGGTCCTGGGGTATTGAACCTGGGTCCCTTGACTTTGCAGGCAAGCGCTTTAACCACTAAGCCATCTCTCCAGCCCTCATTTTTTTAAAAAAATATTTTTTTATTTTTATTTATGTGGGAGAAAGATGCAAGGGGGGGGGAATGATGGGTGCACCAGGGCCTCCAGCCACTGCAAACTAACTCCAGATGCATGTGCCCCCTTCTGCATCTGGCTTACGTGGGTCCTGGGGAGCCAAACCCATTTCCTTTGGATTTACAGGCAAGCACCTTAACCACTAAGCCATCTCTCCAGCCCCCAGCCCTCATTTTTTAATTAAAAACAAAAGTAGGGTTGGGTTGGCCATTAAGCAGACATAAAAACATAAAGGCATGCGCTCCTAAGTGACTAGGGAAAATAGCTCCCCTGGTGATAAGCTTGGGGCGAGTGCTATCAGGCGAATCTAGCGAGGCAGTTAGTGAATGATCCAGCTTCTAGTTCCACTTTCACCTCCTGGTTAAGTCTTCAGGGCCTATTTCTACTCCTGCTTCACTGTAAAAATGGGCGGTGGGGGGGGGGGCAGTCACCTCCTATTCTGCTAAGACATTCACCGGAGAAGTAGCCTATAGCGGAGACGGCGCAGGGCACCACAGCTTCCGGCGAGGAGTCACCACGAGCACTCAGTCTGCCGCTAGGAATGCAGCCACGTGCAAGACGGGACTCGGAAACATCAAAACATGTATCCGGTCTGGTCCCTGAAGCACTGAGTATATCCATCCACGACACATTGTAAGTGACGGCACCTCATCCACCCCCGTGTGCACATGTCTTAAATTAAAATACTAGCTGCTGCCGGGCACGGTGGCGCACGCCTTTAATCCCAGCACTTGGGAGGCAGAGGTGGGAGGATGCATCAAGAGTTCAAGGCCACCCTGAGACTCCATAGTGAATTCCAGGTCAGCCTGGGCTAGAGTGAGACCCTACCTTGAAAAAACAAAAAGAAAAAATATATATATATTAGCTGCTTACCTCTCAAACACACACACACACACACACACACACACACACACACACATATAAATCAGATTACTCATAAACCTAATATTTTATTAGAAAACATGCAGGTTAAAAAAGATACACTTGGGCCGGGCATGGTGGCGCATGCCTTTAATCCCAGCACTTGGGAGGCAGAGGTAGGAGGATTGCCATGAGTTCAAGGCCACCCTGAGACTACAGAGTTAATTCCAGGTCAGCCTGGACCAGAGTGAGACCCTACCTCAAAAAACCAAAAAAAAAAAAAAAAAAAGATACACTTGGGCTGGAGAGATGGCTTAGCGGTTAAGCGCTCGCCTGTGAAGCCTATGGACCCTGGTTCGAGGCTCGGTTCCCCATGTCCCACGTTAGCCAGATGCACAAGGGGCGCACGCGTCTGGAGTTCGTTTGCAGAGGCTGGAAGCCCTGGCGCACCCATTCTCTCTCTCCCCCTCTATCTGTCTTTCTCTCTGTGTCTGTCACTCTCAAATAAATAAAAAATGAACAAAAAAAAAACCAATAACAAAAGAACATTGTTTAAAAAAAAAAAGATACACTCATTTTACACAAAGATACACATCTATGTACGTAGACTACAAACACACACTATTATGGTATCCTGGGTAATATTATAGAATCAACTGACTTTTCTTTTTTTTTTTTCATTCTGACTGTGAAAGAGTGTGCCTGCCAGAGCAAACGTGTGGAGGTCTGGGGACAACCTCTGGATGTTTATATTATCTTTCTACCTTGCTTGAGATAGGGTCTCTCTTATCTTGGAGGTCTTCTTGAGGGGGTTGTTGCTGTGTTTTTGTTGTTTGTGTTGGCATCTGGCTATGTGGAAGTACAGCTGGCCCCAGAGAGCTTCCACCTGGCTCTGCCTGCCAGCGACGTAAGTGCTTTGGGACAAAACATGTTGGCCACGTCACATCTGGCTTTACCCAGATGCTAGAGAATTGAACTCGGGCTGGCAGGCTTTCAAGCAAGCACCTTTAACCACGAAACTGTCTCTCTAGCCCCAAGTGATAGCTTCTGAACATAATAGGAAGAAAGGCAAGAAACAGAGTAAAAGGTTGATATCAAAAAAAAATTAAAGGGGCTAAAGGATGGTTTGGCAGGTCAGGCACTTGCCTGCAAAGCATACAGTCCCAGGTTGAGTCCCCAGATGCACAAGGTGGTGCAAACGTCTAGAGACGTTTGCAGAGGCTAGCGGGGAGTGCCCATTGTCTCTCTCTCTCTCTCTCTGTTTGTCTCCTTCCCTCTCTCTTACAAATAATACACCATTAAGTAATAATTTAAAAAGGTGTGGCAAAAAGACATTTCGAATGATTCCAGCATAAACAACGAACACAATCTCAGCACTATACTGACTCACTTCCCTAGCCCCAGAAACACTTCTTTTTTTCCTTCCAGAAACAGTCTGTTGCAGTCAGGTTCACACGGCTGGCAGAAAACACCCGACCAAAGAGCAGCTTGTGGGGCAAAAGGTTTATTTTGGCTTACAAACTCAAGGGGAAGCTTTATGACGTCAGGGGAGAACTATGGCATGAGCAGAGGGTGGACATCACCTCCTGGGCAACATCAGACAGACCACAGCAACAGGAGGGTGTGCCAAACACTGGCATGGGGAAACTGGCTATAATACTCATAAGCCCGCCTCTAATAATACACTGCCTCCAGGAAGCGTTAATTCCCAAATCTCCATCAGCTGGGAACCTAGCATTCAGAACACCTAAGTTTATGGGGGCACCCGAATCAAACCATGACACACTTCCTTATCCTGCTTCCTAATTTCTTTATTCTCCTTCCCAATGCACAATCTTTTACATGGCTTGAACTTATTTACTTGCTAATTTCCTGCCCACAACTATAAACTCCCAAAGGATAAGAGCCAATGTTATTCTGTTCAACACTCTATGCCCAGCCCTTGGCATGAGTATAGGCTCAATAAATGTCTCATGAAAGAAATGAATATGTATCAATGTCAGGCATGTGTCTCCTATTAACAGTATAACTATGGAAGAACATCAAGACATTATGCAATTAGCTGTCTATAACTGTCTCAGCTTAAAAAGACCACACAGGGGCTGGAGAGATGGCTTAGCAGTTAAGGCATTTGTCTGCAAAGTCTAAGGACCCATGTTTCACTCTCCAGGTCCCATGTAAGCCAGATGCACAAGGTGACACAAGTGTGCAATTGCACATGCACACCACGGCAATCCTTACAAGTGAGTATATATTATAAAAGTAAAATCTAGCCGGGCATGGTGGTGCATGCCATTAATCCCAGCACTTAGGAGGCAGAGGTAGGAGGATCACCAAGAGTTCGAGGCCACCCTGAGACTACATAGTGAATTCCAGGTCAGCCTGGGCCAGAGTGAGTCCCTACCTCGAAAAACCAAAAATAAATAAATAAAAAATAAAAGTAAAATATTTCTTAACAGCTTTCTTGGTACATTATGATTGCTATTTTTCTTTTTAGTTTTTTTGTTTATTTTTATTTATTTATTTGAGAGCAACAGACACAGAAAGCTAAAGAGTCAGAGAGAGAGAGAGAGAGAGAGAGAGGGAATGGGCACGCCAGAGCTTCCAGCCACTGCACACAAACTCCAGACATGTGTGTCCTCTTGTGCATCTGGCTAACTAAGCCATCTCTCCAGCCCCATGTTTGCTATTTTCCTGAGGCAGGGTCTTGCTATGTACCTCAGATTTGCCTTGAACTTTCAACCCTTGTCTTGGCCTCCTGAGTGCTGAGATTACAGACACGTGTCACCGCACTGGGCTTGCTTGGAACTTCAAAAATGTTCTAGTGTTGAAGCTCAGCGATACAGCGTGTGCTTAGTATAGGTAAGGCTCTGGGTTCAATTCCCAGCACCTGGGGAACCAAATGATTCAAAGGCAAAACACGGCACCATTTCCAAACAGCGTACAGCACTGAGCAGATGACTGAGTAAGAGCACTTGTTGCATTAGCGTCAGGAACCGGGGTCTGATCCCCAGCACCCATGAAAAAAATGACAAATGGGAGCTGGAGAGATGGCTCAGAAGTTAAGGCACTTGCTTGCGAAGCCTAAAGATCCATGTTCGACTCCCCAGATCCCACCTAAGCCAGACACACACAAAGGTGAAGCAAGGGCAAGATCACACGTGCCTACTAGGTGGCGCAAGTGTCTGGAGTTTGATTTCAGTGGCTGAGGCCCTGGTGTGCCAATTCTCTCTCTTTCTCTCCCTCTCTCTCACACACACACAAAAGACAAATGGGGCCATGCATACCAATAACCCCAGCACTGAGGGGAGGCTTGCTGGTCAGCTAGTGTAGACAGACGACTCCAAGTTTCACGAGACATCACTTCAAGGAAAGAAGGGGGAGATGATGGAGTTCGTGCACACATGCGCACGGGGTGCCCACATCTACACACACACACATAAACCAAAATACAAAGGTATGCATATTCACTGACATGTATAAATAGGTCCACAAGTGCAGACCTGATATTCATCACAAAGGCCCCAACTAGTGCCTGGCACCCAGTGTGACTTGAAGGGGAACAGTCAGAGGCCACCCAAACAGTAAGTGCACCCAAGTCAGCAGTGTCTGATTACAGACATTGACTTACGTTAATGGACACTCATTTTTAACACAACTGCAATTTAGATACAACCTTTCTGGAACATAGCAGCCAACACAAAATAATAATAAGGCATTTTAGGGGAAAGTGGGCAAGACTTGACAAGGAAAGTGGAATTTACTGTTTGGGGTGTTTTTTTGGGGGAGATGTATTTTTTTTAACTTTCAAAGTGAGTTTATTTATTTATTTATTGATTGATTGATTGATTTTGGTTTGTCGAGGTAGCGTCTCTTTCTAGACCAGGCTGACCTGGAATTCACTGTGTGGTCTCAGGGTGGTCTCAAACTCACGGTGATCCTCCTGCCTCTGCCTCCCAAGTGCTGGTAATCGATTAAAGGCATGCGTCACCATGCCTAGCTTTCAAAGTGAGATTTTTTTTTTTTTTTAAAGCAGTCAGGTTTTAATTTTTCTTTTTTGTCTCTGTTCCTTTTCTGAGATGTTTTCCTGTGATACTCAGATTGACCCCAAGCTCCTAGGCTAAAGGGACGTCCTCCTGCCATAGGCCCCGAGTAGCGTGTGGGTAAAGTGTGTGTAGCACTGTGACTGGTCATCCACAGGCCAGGTTTCATTTAAAACTTTCAGGCTAGAGAGATTGCTCAGTGGTTAAGGTGTTTGCCTGCAATGCCTAAGGACCAGAGTATGATTCCCCAATACCCACATAAAGCCAAAGAGACGCACAAGGTAGCACACACATCTGGAGTTTGCTTGCAGTGGCTGGAGGCCCTGACATGCCCATTCTCTCTCTCTAGCTGCCTCTTTCTCCCTCCTCCCCCCTTACTCTTTCTCAAATAAATAAGTAAATAAATAAACAAAAAAATAAATAAAAGGAACTTTCAGTGATGGGGAATCCCAGAATGAGTCTGAAAAGGGCATGTGGCTCTGTATTAGTGACAAAATAACTGACATAAACAACTTCCAGGAGGAAGGGTTTCTTTTGGCTCACAGGTTCAGAAAATTATTGGTCTCATAGTGGGGAGGCCATCTCCAGCTGTGGCAGTGGGAACCTGTGGCTTGTTCACATCTTGTAGATCAGGAACAGAGGCAAGACAGGAAGCAGGGCCAGGATATAGCTCCTAGTGACCTACATCCACCAGCTAAGCTGCATCTCCTAAAACTTTTACAAGCTCTCAACCCAGCACCGCCAGCTGGTGACCGGGCATTCAAAAAGCACGAACCCTAACCTTGTGGGGTGAGGAGGGAATTTCACACTCAACCCATAGCAGCTCCTGACACAGCACACTGGTCAACAGTTTGTGGGGGATGGCCATGGATACCTTCCTCAATGCCTGACCTTGTGCTGTATTTCAGATAGCGAGCTGTGAAAGGTATCTTGAAGAACAGCATTTGGCAAGCCAGGCAGGCACTGCTGGGTCATCACACAAGTCTCCCGTGGCAGGTGTGCAGGGCTATTTCTTCACATAGTCTGCTGAGCACTGAAACTGTAGTGGACAGTCTAGTGAAAGACAACTCTGTGAACATTTTTGCTATCTCTCATGTCAAGCCTCTCGTAACCCACCATCCACCAAGACAGCTACTGGAAAAATCAACATATCCTCAACAATTACTTGCTTAGGCTAACTGTTTCTTATTTAAGAAATTCCAGGGCTGGGGAGATGGCTTAGCGGTTATGGTGCTTGCCTGCGAAGCCTAAGGACCCATGTTCAACTCTCCAGATCCCACATTAAGCCAGACTCACAAAAGTGACACAAGTGCAAGGTCACATATGCCCACCAGGTGGCGCCAGTGACAAGGGCTATTGCAGTGGCTGAGGCCCTGGTGCACCAGTGCTCTCTTTCTCTCTCTGTGTGTGTCTCTCTATGGCTCTCTTAAAAAAAGGGGGGAGGGCTGGAGAGATGGCTTAGCGGTTAAGGGCTTGCCTGTGAAGCCTAAGGACCCCGGTTCGAGGCTCGGTTCCCCAGGTCCCATGTTAGCCAGATGCACAAAGGGGCGCATGCATCTGGAATTCGTTTGCAGAGGCTGGAAGCCCTGGCGTGCCCATTCTCTCTCTCTCCCTCTATCTGTCTTTCTCTCTGTGTCTGTCGCTCTCAAATAAATAAATAAAAATAAAATTTTTTTTTAAAAAAAGGAAGAAATTTCAAAGTAGCCATAAATGGAATTCCCTAGGGAATCTCTAGAAAAACAAAAGAATCCAGGGCCACGAAAGGAGATCATAACTGTGTAACTTGCCAAAGCATTAAAAAAAAAAGAGAGAGAGAAAAAAATCAAACCTTTATCATTTCTTTACTTAAATTTCTATCTTTAGATGAAGTGAAGAAGATTCTTTTCAGAGAACTACAAAGAACTTGTACACCAGCAGACTAATGCTCATCTTGCTAGAAGCAACAGCCTTTTGTCTAGGTGTGTATGTTAATTATTTATTTTTCAACTTACACAGATGTCCCTTATAAACTCACCCCAGTTGGGATCATCTGACTGGAGTCTATTTAGCAGTGTATCTCATCACACCATCGCCCGGGGCAAAATCAACAGCCACAGAAGAAAGAATCTCTTGTGCACTGATTAAAAAGTGTTAACAGCAGGGAAAAAAAAAAAAAAAGCCTAGGATACAAGGTCTACTTAAACCGTGTCATAAAATGCAGGCTTACGGGAGAGGTGCCCTTTTTTCTCTCAAGGAAATAGTGGTTTTCTGAAAACAGCCCTTCTACAAGTACCTATTACTAAGGCAAGCAAGTCGGGCCAGGCAGTTTAATGTTGGAGAAGGCGGCAAAATGTCAACACGGGTCTGTGATTTTGTGGAAGAAAATAACAGAAAGCTCCCGCTTGCTCGCTAGCTCTGGAAGATTCACAGACCCTGAGGAGACTGTCCGTCCTGAGCTGCTCTCAGAGTTTAAGGTCCTGGTGATTATCCCTAAGTGAGATATCCCCTAAAGGGTTAATTTTGTGACACTCAGCTGTGAAAGCAGGGCCCATGGAGGGGAGGGGGAATGTTGAAAGTATGGCTCCCAGAGAGAAGAACTGACCATCATTGGCCCCAATGACTGTCATAACTATACAGATGTGGAAAATAACTATAAAGGCATGACGCTGGACAGATGTGCTGGTTGCCCGAGGTCGGTCTGGATCAGGGACTCTCCCTTCCCCATTCCCTTGCAGCACGAAGTTGTTTTCCTTTTCAGAACACAGATGCTGGGCAGCAGAAGGAAGAGAAGACAAACTTGCAAGGTTAAAAATCGACACAAGCGGCTGTGAAGATTGGGGGGGGGGGTGACTGTGAAGATTGGGGGGGGGTGGCGCGGAAGTGACACATCCTCCTTGCATCACTAGGCTCTTCTGTGTGACCCCCCCCCTCCTGTTTTCATTTTTCATTTCTGACCCGGTCACGGGCTCCAGGTGGAGGCCACTGAGCCCAGCAGGTGCTCACTGGTGTTTGCTCATCTGATTAGCTGTCCACTCATCAAAAATGGCAAAAGGATAATCTGCTAACTGCTGACAGTCAACCTCGGTCAATAAAACTCTAAACAGATTTCCCAGGCTTGGACTATGTAACCGCATGGATCAAAAGGACTGGAAAATTACAAAATCCCTCCTTGGCTCCAGGCTCTGCAATTATAGCCATGCCATTTCCCCGCAGTTATTCAGGGCCCCAGTCGACAGGCCCTGCACACATCTCCCAAGTACCCAGACATTATAAACATCGCCCTGGCTAGAAAGCAGAGGGGCCGCAGGGTGCTGGGTACAGACAGATCTGACCACTAAACATGAATGAGTATACTCAGGTCTCACATTAGCTCCACTGACTGGGTTATTAAAACTCTGTGTTTTCCAAACAGGGAGTCAAGAATCAGAAAAGTTCCTTTTATTTCTAAATCACCCCACGTTTCAGAAGGAGAGTCAAGAGATGCCTAGAAGTTTTTTTTTTTTAATATTTTTTGTTCATTTTTTATTTATTTATTTGACAGCGACAGACACAGAGAGAAAGACAGATAGAGGGAGAGAGAAAGAATGGGCGCACCAGGGCTTCCAGCCACTGCAAACGAACTCCAGACGCATGTGCACCCTTGTGCATCTGGCTAACGTGGGACCTGGGGAACTGAGCCTCGAACCAGGGTCCTTAGGCTTCACAAGCAAGCGCTTAACCGCTAAGCCATCTCTCCAGCCCAGATGCCTACAAGTTTGACTCCACAGGCTGTGCTCTTAATGACAAGACTATCAGATCAGATAGAAATTGTTGTAATTTTAAAATGGTATCAACATCTGATGGCAGCATTTACCTCCTCCTATCTAAAGCACCTGACCTGACTTGGACCTTCCCACTGGTACAGCATTACAGGAGGAAAAGCCACTGAACAGGGACAGCTGATCCGGCTGCCTTTCTCCTAGGACCCTCTGATTCCTGGTGTCCTCATCCACAAGGGAAGAGGACAAAGCCACCCACCCCACCTCAGTGAGGTGGGGCAAGGGATGAACGGAATCAGCTGAGGCAAATCTTCGTAAAGAATGATTCCTTCCATGCATTCCTACCTACCCCCTACCCCAGCAAGCTCTGTAATAAATACATACCTTCACAAAATACACTGACTTCTCACTCTTCATGGTTCTGGAGGGGAGGGATGTAGCTCAGTGGTCGAGTACTTGCCTAACAAGCATAAAGCCATGGGTTCAATCCTCAGCACCCGGGGATGGGGTGGGGGAAATCACAGAGAGATGAGATCTGTATTTGCAATTTGTCCACTTGCTACAGTGTCTCTGTAACCCTGAATCAAGCCCTTGGCATGCTCATGACCATTCACAGGCATATACATGGGCACAGTAGCAAGAAATGAGCCACTCAACGCATGTGCTCAGTCAGCTGAGGCAAATAAGAATATTTCTCTGCCTTATCTTTTGGCTTAAATGCTAACATGTGATCTTGCATGTACTCTCCATTTTTTTTCCACTTTTGGGTTTTTAAAATATATTTTATTTATTTATTTATTTGAAAGAGAGAGAGAGAGACGGAGAGAAACAGGCAGATAGAGATAGTGGCCTCCAGCGAGTGCAAATGAACTCCAGACACATGTGGCCCCTTATGCATCTGGCTTAGGTAGGTCCTGAGGAGTTGAACCTGGGTCCTTTGGCTTTGCAGGCAAACGCCTTAACTGCTAAGCCATCTCTCCAGCCCTTGGGTTTTTTTTTTTTTTTAATTGTAATTTTGCTGTTTAAAGTGATTCAAAAGAGCCAGGTGTGGTGACATATGCCTTCACTCCCAGCAGTTGGGAGGCAGAAGTAGGAGGATTGCTGTGGTTTCAAGGCCAACCTGGGCTAGAGTGAGACCATACCTAAAAAAAACAACAACACTTTTTTAATAGCCAAAAGCATAGTGCTAAGGTGCTATCCACTGATATTAAGCACAAGGAAGCTATGATGTGACTTAGGGACAAAACACTATATGAAGCCAGGCATGGTGGCACACACCTTTATTTATTTTTTAAAATTGTTTTGTTTATTTTTATTTATTTGAAAGCAACAGACAGAGAGAGAGAAAGAGGCAGATAGAGAGAGAGACAGAATGGGCACGCCAGGGCCTCCGGCCACTGGAAATAAACTCCAGATGCGTGCGCCCCCTTGTGCATCTGGCTAACGTGGGTCCTGGAGAATCGAGCCTTGAACCAGGATCCTTAGGCTTCACAGGCAAGCGCTTAACCGCTAAGCCATCTCTCCAGCCATACGCACGCCTTTAATCCCAGCACTCGGGAGGCAGAGGTAGGAGGATCACTGTGAGTCCGAGGCCACCCTGAGACTACATAGTGAATTCCAGGTCAGCCTGAGCTAGAGACCCTACCTTGAAAAACAAAACAAAACAAAAAAACCATCCTATGAGAAGCTTTGTTCAAGCTCGAGTTATAGAATTATTATCTATGAGCTTGATCATAAATCCACAGCATGTGTTAAATAAGGTGTCTTTGAAACACATGAAGACCAAGGCTATGCTCTGACCAGATGATCAAAAGGGGACCAAAGGCTCACCAGAATGTGACCCGGGATTAACAGTGCAAGTCCTCCCTAATTTGATGTTTGCCGCAATTTCGTGAGTCAAACAGCTGCAAGCAAAAAGAATGTGTTTAGATTTTATTCTGGAAAGTTACCACCTTTCAGGTGTTGGAGAAGGGAACAAATGACACATGTGGATAGGCGGTGTTGACTCTCAAGAGGAGAGGTTAAAAAGAAATACTTGGATACACAGTGCTGGTACCCTCTGGGCCACCTGTCCACACCTGAGAAGTCTTTGGCCAGCATCAGGCCGGAGTGTGGGGTAGGTAAGGGCTCTCATCCTTTCTACCCCCCAGACGTAGAGTGTTACTGACAGTCTGCATGGTGGGCAATGCCAAGGCTCATTGTGATGGTTAATCTTCACTTTCAACCAGACTGGATTAAGAATCACCAAGGAGATGGCTTAGTGGTTAAGGCACTCGCATGCAAAGCTTAAAGACCCCCATATGCAACATACGCCAGATTCACAAGGTGACGCATGTGCACAAGGTGGCATATGCATCTGGAGCTTGATTACAATGGCTGGAGGCCCTGGTGTGCCAATTCATATTTTCCCTCTCTCTCTCACTGAAAAAAAAAAAAAAAATGGTGCTGGAGAGATGGCTTAGCAGTTGCCTGAGAAGCCCAAAGACCCAGGTTCAATTCTTTCTAGGTCCCACGTTAGCCAGAGGCACACTGTGGCGCATGCAATCTGGAGTTTATTTGCAATGGCTAGAGGCCCTGGCATGACCATTGTCCCTCCCTCTGTCTCTCTGTATCTAATAAATAAATAAAATGATAAAAACAAATTAAAAAAAAAAAAAGTCCAGTCAGCTGGGCTTGCCTCAAAAAAGAAAAAAAAAAAAAAAGAATCACCATGAAAACACACTTCTGGATTTCTGGACGTCTGTACTGAAGGACTCTCCTCTGGCCCAAAAAGAAAAACAGGGTCTCCTTGAATTCATGACCCATGAACAAACACTGACTTAAGCCATCCATAAATCACAGAGAATCAATCCACCCATATCCTGACCCACAAACAACCCTCACCCTATTGAAACTTCTGGGCCGTTACAACCTTAGAAACCATGCACCCCTAATCATGTCTCGGAAAAGACCTTCACCTGCCCCCCTGGATTCTCACGCACGCCTGCTCCTTTGATCTGTACATTTATAAGCTTCACTTCGGCTCCGGGGAAGACGCAGGGAGCCTCTAGCCCGCACAGAGGTCTCTGTCCTGCACCACGTACAGTGTTTGCAATACACGGCTTCATTCTGCCGCAGTCTGAGTCCCTTGTTTCTCTCCAACTTTTCTTCCATCTACTACGGCATCGCCATCGGGGTGTCACTGAAGGGGGAAGAACCACCGTGAATGTGGTAGGATCGAGTCTTGGAATGAACTGGGACTGAAGGGAATGCACTGAACCCCGACACTCATCAGTTCCTGCCGCCTCACTACAGATGGAATGTGACCAGCCACCTCCAGCTGCTGCCACCAGGCCTTTTCTGCCACGAGGAGCTGTGCCCTTGAACTGTGAGCTGAAATAAATCCTTCCTTCTTCCCTCCCTCCCTCCCTCTCCCTTCTTCCCTCCCTCCCTCTCTCCATCCCTCCCTCTCTCCTTCTCTTTATTCTTCCCTCCCTTCCTTTTTCCCTTCCCCCCTCCCTCTCTCTCTCCCTCCTTCCCTCCCTCCCTTCCTTCTCGCCTTCCTCCCTCCCTCCCTTCCTTTTTCCCATCCTCCCTCCCTCTCTCTCCCTCCCTCCCTCTCTTCTGCTTCTTGCCAAACATCTGGTCACAGCCAAGTAGAAAATGAATCCCACAGGAGTGTTCTCCCCAGAGGTGACTTCATTCCACTCAGTCCACATTCTCACAACACCTGTTTCTCTTTTCCAGGCTGAGCCTCAGAGAGATTCTCAGCGCCGTCTGACGGCATCCCCGGGTCAGAGACAGAACACACTCCACTCTCCAGGCGACCCTGTGACAGCTACGGGGAAAATCAGGACACGTTCCCACACGGCAGCACCTCTGAGAATGCATTCTAGGAACAGGCCAAGGTGTCAGACCATGCAGATTGTATTTTATAAGGCATTTAAATCCAGCAAGAAAAGCCGCCCCATAGCGTAAGGAAACACAAGTGGAGACCAAACCTAAGACTTAAGAAGTCACCGTGTTCAGCCACAGGGGGAGACACGTTCCTCTGGGCCATGATTCTGGGATCCTGCCACGTGGTGGAGCCCACAGGAGGCCCTGCGGCCCCCCACACAAGTATCCCTGTGTTTCTCCTGTGGCCTGAGGTGGAAGGAAAAGGGAATAGAGCCATCCATCGGCTCTGGACATGCTACACAAGGCTGAACTGACTCCCGGTGCAAGCGGGAGATGCCAATGCTAATAAAATGTCACCTCAATCACTTTTGCCAGGGTTATAAAAAGAAACTGGAGACTTCCTCCCTGGGGCATCTTCTGTTAATTGCCATTTACAACAGTTTTGTTTTCTAGGTCTGTGGTACAGCATTCTTTTCCCTTTGAAAACAAAAAGAAACCCCTAAAAACATATAATATATATCAAATGGCATTCCAAATGGCAAAGTGATTTGTTGCCCAATTCCCAGTCTCAGATCAGCTTGGAAGTCTGTCTGTAACGCAGGCATCTGGTACCGATTTGTGACAATATAAAATCGATGCTGAACTCCCATGTAAATAAATACCTCTCCATGTGCCAGATTCCACGAGCCTTGCACATATCCTATCCGTTCCCTTATAGTTCAGGCTTGACTTTAAAATTTTCCTGGCTCCGAAGAACTAAAGTTACCCGGAGTGAACGTCACACCTCTTTACGAAACTCTGCAGGCTAAATTCTTTCCACTCCTGTGAAATCCAGCTCCAGGGTTGACTGGAGTGAAACATATTCCCACCGCTTCCAATCGGCCGGGCCTCCGTGAATTACTAATGTCTGAAGCAAACAGGTTTTTTTTTTTTTAATTTTTTATTTATTTATTTTAGAGCGACAGACACAGAAAGACAGACAGAGGGAGAGAGAGAGAATGGGCGTGCCAGGGCTTCCAGCCTCTGCAAACGAACTCCAGACGCGTGCGCCCCCTTGTGCATTTGGCTAACGTGGGACCTGGGGAACCGAGCCTCAAACCGGGGTCCTTAGGCTTCACAGGCAAGCACTTAACTGCTAAGCCATCTCTCCAGCCCCCGCAAACAGGTTTTAAAACGTGGCCTTGTCACTCTGCACACACGGGGTAGTTTCCCACTGACCACCTTCACCAAACACAGGCTGAGTTAGGAAGTGACAGCGAATGTGTGATCAGTGTGGGTGTCACTACCCAGACCCTATAGCACAGCCCACTTTGCTTAGAAAGGCCAAGGAATTTATTTAGATAAAAATGTAATTTATGCCAGGCATTGAGTCGCACGCCTCTAATTCCAGCACTTGGGAGGCAGGGGTAGGAGGATCACCATGACTTCGAGGCTGCCCTGAGACTACAGAGTGAGCTAGAGTGAGACCCTACCTGGAAAAAACAACAACAACAAAAAATAAACAAGAATGGAATTTCAAAGGGGAAAGTGTGTGGGGGGGGGAATTGTCATGGAATTTTTTTTATAATCATGGAAAATGCTAACAAAAATTAAAAAAAAAAAGAAAGAAACAAAAAAAAGTTGTTTGTGGGCTGGAGAGATGGCTTAGTGGTTAAGACGTTTTGCCTGCAAAGCCAAAGGACCAAGTTCAACTTCCCAGGACCCAACTGTACAAGGGAGTGCATGTGTCTGCAGTTCGTTTGCAGTGGTTGGAGGCCCTAATGCACCCGTTCTCTATCTGCCTCTTTCTCTCTCTCTCAAATAAATAAACATTAAAAAATGTTTAAAAAACAAAAATGTTATTTGTGAGCCAAGTGTGGTGGTGCACAGCTTTAATCCCAGCACTCGGGAGGCAGAGGTAGGAGGATTGCTGTGAGTTCGAGGCCACCCTGAGACTACATAGTGGATTCCAGGTCAGCCTGAGCTAGAGTGAGACCCTACCTTGAAAAAGCAAAGTAATAAATAAATAAAATTTAAAAAGCAAATGTTATTTGTGGTAAATAGCAAGAGTGAAGAGAGGCAAGACATTGCTTTCGGAGTTACATGAGATTATCAGCCCTGCTGGCTATATGGGAAGTAGTGAGAAAAGTAAATTCTCTCAAGTTCATGGGTAAGGTGATACCAGCCCCTACGGTATGTGCAAAAGGCCAGAAAGGGGGCTGGAGAGATGGCTTAGCGGTTAAGGCGTTTTCCTGCAAAGCCAAATGACCCAGGTTTGATTCCCCAGGACCCCATGGTTAGCCAGACACACAAGGGGGTACAAGCGTCTGGAGTTCATTTGCAGTGGCTGGAGGCCCTGGTGCGCCCATTCTCTCTGTCTGTCTCTCTCTAATAAATAAATAAATAATAAATAAAACTTTTTTAAAAAGTTATTTATAACTCTACAGCTATACTTCCTCCAGCTATTAAAAAAAAAATAAATATTGCCGGGCATGGTGGCACACGCCTTTAATCCCAGCACTCAGGAGGCAGAGGTAGGAGGATCACTGTGAGTTCGAGGTCACTCTGAGACTACATAGAGAATTCCAGGTCAGCCTGAACTAATATGAGATCCTACCTCAAAAAAGAAAAAAACAATAAATAAAAAATAAATAAATACTTACGATTGAGGGGAATGAAAAGAAACAGGGCCTTCCTAGGTTGTACAGGTGTTCCTTTTCTCATGGGTGCACGTGGCCATGTATGGGGACCAAAGAACAGCCTTGGGTATCATTCTCAGATACACAGTGCTCCTTTTTATTGTATTTCATTTTTTATGAGACAGGGTCTCTCACTGGCCTAGATCCAGACTGGCTGGGCAGCAAGCTCCAAGGGCCCCTCTGTGCTTTCCTAGCAATGGAATTACAGTTACTTACCACCAGGCCTGGTATTTTTTGTTTGTTTGCTTTTCAGGTAGGATCTCCTTCTAGCCCAAGCTGACCTGGAAATCACTATGTAGTCTTAGGCTGGCCTCAAACTCACAGCATCCTCCTACCTCTGCCTCTCGAGAGCTGGGATTAAAGGTGTGCACCACCAAGCTGGGCAGGAAGAGAGAGAAAATGGGCATGTCAGGGCCTTTAGCCGCTGCAAACAAACTCCAGATATGTGTGCCACTTTGTGCAGCTGGCTTTTATGTGGGTACTGGGGAATCAAACTTGGGTCATGAAGCTTTGCAAGCAAGAACCTTAATAGCTGAGCCTACTCTCCAGCCTACGCCCAGTATTTATTATTTTATTTTACTTATTTGAGAAATAGAAAGCGGCAGAGAGAAAGACAGACAGACAGACAGAGAAGGAGAAAATGGATGCAGCAGGACCTTCAGCCACTGTAAACGACTCCAGACACATGTACTACCTTGTACATCTGGCTAATATGAGTCCTAGGGAATCGAACCTGGGTCCTTTGGCGTCACACGCTCCAGACACATGCGCTACCTTGTACATCTGGGTTACATGGATCCTAGGGAATTGAACCTGGGTCCTTTGGCTTCACAGGCAAACGCCTTAACTGCTAAAAGCCATCTCTCCAGCCCAATGCCTGGTAATTTTTTAATATATATTTTATTTTATTTATTTGAGAGAGAGAAAGAGGGAGAGAGAGAGAGAAAGAGAATGGGCATGTCAGGGCCTCCAGCCACTGCAAATGAACTCCAGATACATGTGCCCCCTTGCGCATCTAGCTTACATGGGTCCTGGGGAACCGAACCGGGGTCCTTTGGCTTTGCAGGCAAATGACTTAACTGCTAAGCCATCTCTCCAGCCCATGCTGGCATGTCCACATCTCAGGGACCCAGGACCTAAAACGCCTGTGTCCCATCTTTAGGTGACTTTTGTGTGAGGGGGGACTGTTTTTGTTTTTGAGACAGGGTCTCACTATGTAGCCTAGACTGGTCTCAAACTGGCAGTCCTCCTGCCTCAGCCTCCCAAGTGCTATGACTACAGGTTATGCATACCACCACCACCCCCAGCTTCAGGCCGCTCTAACTGCCTCCTTATCTTCCTCAAAGTCCTTCCCAGATGCGACACGCACTTAGACCTCAAAGACTCCCCCCCAACAGCAGCATCCAGAATTTATTTTCCTGAGAGCTTTGTGGGTGCCTCCCTTTTGCCTGCCTCTCGCGCTGGTCGCTAAGAACCATGGACAGAACCACCTCTGGCGTTACCCCAGTGTCCCCAAGGGCTTCGCGCAAGGCAGAGAGAGCTTGCAACAAATCGGTGTTGAATACCTGAAACAATGGCTAAGACCTTAAAATAGAAGCAAACCCAAAATGCTTTGGGGACTCAGGTGAGGAAACAGAAAGACCTGCCCTGATGAGGTGGAGAGGAAAGCAGCCAAGTCTGGAAGAAATTCACCAGATAACTGACATGGCCCTTGGAGGGACTGTGTCGATGCACAGCAACAGGAGCCCCTGCCTGACTCACCCGGGCTCCCGGCCAAGCTGGCTCAGGACGTCGCTTGCACTTATCTGGGCTGTGATAAAGGCTGTGGCGTCTCACGGTATGAGCACCAGGGACTGTTCACACAAGAAAGCTCCGACCCGGGCGTGGTGGCGCACGCCTTTAATCCCAGCCCTTGGGAGACAGAGGTAGGAGGATCGCAGTGAGTTCGAGGCCATCCTGAGACTAAATAGTGAATTCCAGGTCAGCCTGAGCTAAAGCAAGACCCTGCCTCAAAATAAAATAAAATAAACAAAAAAGGAGGCTCCGGACCATGAGACTGTATCAAACCCGCTGTTCCTAAACTTGACTCCAAATCAGACCACCACTGGGCCCTGCGCCCAGGGCTTCAGATTCAGTGGATCTTGGGTACAGCATGGAAATCACATTGCTTTTTTTTTTTTTTCTTTTGTTTTTGAGACAGAGTCTCACTGTATCGTCCAAGCTAACACCCTCCTGTTTCAGCCTCCTGAGTTCTGGGATGACAGGCATGTGCCACCACTTTCAGCTGGGGAATCACATTGCTGACAAGTTCCTGGGGCCTGTGAGGCTGAGAACACATTCCAGGGACTCCTGGTCTATAGCCACGCCAAAGAACTCAACACAACCACAAGTAGCCAGGATGGTATTTAGATTCCTCTCCCCCCACCCACCCCCAAAAAAGATAATTCCATAGTTCCTTATGGTCTCCCTTTGCCCAACTCAGGTTCAGCCCTGAGACTTTCTATAATTCAAATCTGGTTGACCTCCAAGGGCCTGTGGGTTAAAAGTTTGGTGGCTCCTGCCTGGTGCCTTCGGGAGGTGATGATGCCTTTAAGAGATGGGGCCTCCGGACAGACCTTTGGTCCCTGGGGATATGGCCACATAGGGGACTTTGGGCACCTAATCTCTTCTCTTTTGCTCCCTGGCCATGAGAAGAATGGTTCTGCTACATGCACTGTCCCTATGACAGACTGCCTGCTGTATCACAAAAGCAACTGGGCCAACAGATCATGAGCTGGAACCTTCTAAGTGTGAGCCAAAATTAACTTTCTTTGTAGGTTGCCTTAAGTATTTGTAACAGCAACAGAAAGCTAAGTAACACGGGACTTCTGTCCATCCCCACCGGCTTCCATCCCAGGAGAGAAAGGCTGTCACAGAGAACTGACTCCCCAGCTCTGACCCCAAGCTACAACCACACAACCTTTCGGAGGCCACTGCATTACGGCTGAAGTCTAACACGAAGGTGTGACACTTCTGCTCCCCCACCCCTCACCCCGGGAGCTCAAGGGAGAATTTTTCTGCCACTTCCAGTGTGGCCAGAGCTGCTTGGCCTTCTCTGGCTGGCAGATATGTCATCCCTCCAACCTGTTTTGTCGTCTCAGGTTCTATCGTTCTGTGTACTCCCTCGTCCTCACAAACACAGGCATCAGACCACCCAAATCCAGTAGGATTCACCTTAACTAAGTACATCTACAAAGACCTCCCTTCCACGTGAGGTCCCATTATACAGATCCAGGTGGAGATCAATGGGGGCAGGGTGCTGCTCAACCCAGTACACACCAGAGCAAAATCAAGGTACAGCTAAGGTAGATGTGCCTTTTCCTAGGAATCTATTTCTATTTGCCCCAAATAGAGAGGGCATCCAAGACCAGAGAAGCAATTGCACCCAGGTTTAGCTTGGCGAACTATGGAGTTCCCTAGGGTCGCTAACAGGAGCATGGGGGAATTCTCACAGATCCATCAGTGAGAAGCCCAGCCCTGGCCAGCCGTGGTGACCACTCACAAAAACCACTTTACTCGAATCACGCCTTCAGTTGGCCTCCTATACCCTCCAGTACCTCTGGAGACGACATGCAGCTGGGGAAGGATCACATGCAGCTGAGGGTGTGGTGGGCGGCAGGAGGGAGAAGATGCCTGTAATCTCAAGTGAAGGACTGATGACTCCTACGTGTTAATGTTAAGAGGCCAGAGTGGGTACTCAGAGCTGCTCTTATTACAAGGTGGTAATGGCCATGTCATGCCTGGGGGACAGTGTTCCACAGCAGTGACCGAAAGGAATTCAGGGACTGTGGGCAATGATACAGCAGCAAGGTGTGTCGTGAACCTGTGTGGGTCCCCGAGCAACCATGGTGAACAGTGAGAGTCACATGTCAGCAACGGTCACAGGCCTAAGTGGCACCTTTGCATTCAGTCCCCTGCTGTCCCTGGGGGGGGGGAGGAGTCCATCAGCTTCCTCACTGACCTCTCAGAACAACACATCCACCGTGTTCACCAACCTCCTGAAACTCTGAAGTGAGGCATTATAAAAATTAGATGCAAATTCCTCTTTGAAAATATTTTATCAGTGGGCTGAAAGGGATGGCTTAGTGGTTAAGGTGTTTGCCTGCAAAGCCGAAGGACCCAAGTTCGATTCCCCAGGACCCACGTTAGCCAGATGCACAAGGGGGCGTACGCTTTTGGAGTTAGTTTGCAGTGGCTGGAGCCCCTGGCGCACCCATTCTCTCTCTCCCTTCCTCTTTCTGTTAAGTAAATAAATAAATTTAATTTAATTAAAAAAATTATTTGGGGGGCCCAGATAGAAAGAATGGGTGTGCCAGGGCCTCCAGCCACTGCAAATGAACTCCAAGTGCATGAGCCCCCTTGTGCATCTGGCTTTTGTGAGTACTGGGGTCAAATCCCAGGTTGTTAGGCTTTGTAATGGGGCCAACAGATCATGAACTAGAACCTTCTAGGTGTGAGCCAAACTTAACTTCCTTTGTAGGTTGTCATGAGTATTTGTTCTAACAATGGAAAGCTAAGTAATGCGGGACTTATGTCCATGTCTCCAGCCTGCAAACACTTTTTATGTTTTCTTTTTCTTATGTAACATTTTTTTAGACAGAAGGAGAATTGACACACCAGGGCCTCAGCCACTGCAATCGAACTCCAGACATTTGTGCCACCTGGTGGCCATGTGCAGCCTTGTGCTTGCCTCACCTTTGTACGCCTGGCTTACATGGGATCTGGAGTGTCAAACATGAGCCCCTAGGCTTCGCAGGCAGGCACCTTAGCCGCTAAGCCAACTCTCCTGCCCTGCAAACTCTTTTTAAATTTGGTACGTGTAGCAGCAGGTGCACTTCTTAAGAGGTGGAAAAAATGTGGCCGTGCACACATTTGCTTTGATTCTTTCCTTTACCCTACCTTCCAAGCTTCTAAAAACCCAGCTCCATTCAACATCTGTCCCTGCTCAAAAGCTTCCCTGGTCCCTCTGAAATGAGACCCTCCCAAAGGGGGTCAGCGGGCGCCCACCTTGATGTCACAGCTGGTTTCCACACCCAGCTCAAAGGTCATCTCCAGGAGTGCCATCCACTGCCATCTCGCTGGTGCTCCCTGACTTCTGCTACCCAGGAACCCGGCTGCCATGCATAGTAACTCCTCTTCTAAAGCGGATGCTGGGCACTGATCACCTGAATCACCCACTCACCCTTGGCTGGCTCACGACCATGTGCAGAACTGGTAAGACTGAAATCCCTGTGGTTCTAATGGCAAACAAGCCCTAACTCTCTTTACCCAGGGATGCAAAGGGAGGATGCCTATGCCCCCTTGCCTACCCCTGTGCATAGGAACCTGGTCCCAGAGTAGGAAAACGGTGGTAAACAAGGCCGGTCACTGGAGTAACAGTGAACCCTCACTCCAAGAGTCTAAATGTTCTTCCCCCACCGCCCCAAGGAGCTCTCCCAACTCAAGGGGTATTCTGAGCAGGCAGCACATGGCTATGGAATGAGGGCCTTGGATTCTGCACAGGGAGTGTACAAAGGTACATCTCCCCAGATTGTCTTGAGGGGAGCCAATGGGGGGTGACAGGGACACTCCTGGCAGGCAGTGAATCCTGTGGACGTTGTATTCATGCAGGCAAGGTGGGGTGGTTACTCCTCATCTCGCTGCTTTTATGCAACGCACGTCTGCAACAGTGAGCAATGGGCAAAAATCAGCACCTAACAGAAGGTTCCATTTTCCTTCACCACTCTGACCGAACTGGTATTTAAGAGGATAAAACACAACAGTAACTTATCCATTCAGGGAACTACTGCATCACTTCCCCATGACCTTAGCTGATCTGACCCAACTTCTCAAATGTTTTTCTTTTTCTTTTTTGATGTTTCTTCGAGGTTGGGTCTCGTTCTAGCCCAAGCTGACCTGGAATTCACTATGTAGTCTCAGTCTGGCCTCGAACTCACAGCGGTCCTCCTACCCCTGCCTCCAAAGTGCTGGGATTAAAAGAGCATCATCACAGCTGGCTCAACTGCTTCTCGGTAGAAGGTACAAGGCGAGGTCAGCTGCATCGCCATTTTAAGTGGACATAGTAGATCTAATTTGCAGACCAGTCACCAAAAGCAATGCCTCTACTCCTTACACAATATCGAATTCTTACTTTAATGCCTGCAACACCCTGTGATGGTTAATAATCACTACCAACTTGAATAGACTTAGAATCACCATGGAAACATACTTCTGGGCCTGGAGAGATGGCTTAGCAGTTACAGTGCTTGCCTGCGAAGCCTAAGGACCCATGTTCAACTCTCCAGATCCCACATAAGCAAGACGCACAAAGGTGTGGCAAGTGCAAGGCCGCACATACCCACTAGGTGGCACAAGCATCTGGAGTTCGATTGTAGTGATTGAGGCCCTGGTGCGCCAATTCTCTCTCTCTCTAAAATAAAATAAAATTTTAATTTAAAAAAAAGGGGCTGGAGGGATAGCTTAGTGGTTAAGGTGGTTGCCTGCAAAGTCAATCCCCAGAACCCACATTAGCCAGATGCACAAGGAGGCACATGGGTCTGGAGTTCATTTGCAGTGGCTGGAGGCCCTGGTGCGTGCGCTCTCTCTCTCCTTCTCATTCCCTCCCTCCTTCTTTCTCTGTCCAATAAATAAAAAATAATAATTTTTTTTTTAAAAAAAGGAACGTACTTCTGGGTGTGTCTGTGGGAGAATCTTTGGGAAGTGAGGAGGGAAGACACCCTTGAATGTGGGTTAGCACCATCCCATGGGCTGAACTGAATCAAAGGAGAGAGCTCGCTGAGCATCCGCCAGTGCTCATCCCTGGTTCTGACTGCAGTGGCCATGTGACTGGCCACCTCACCTTCCCCAGCCATGATGAACAGCGTCCCTTCAAACTGTGAGCCAAAATAAACCCTTCCTCTCTTAGGCGGTTGCTTATCCACATGTGGTCACGGTAATGAGAAAAGTAACTCACTCAAACCCAAAGGCAGAGATTATTAACCCCATTCTACAGAGGCAGAAGCGTGGGAGAGGTGCAAGGCGTCCATTCCTTCTGGGAGGCACTAATGCCCAACATTTGCCTGGAGAGCTGGACTCTTGGGAAATTTTTCCGCTGCCCCTTCCAACCCCGGGGTCCCGCCAGCCTGACCCGAAGGTTATCACGTGCAAATCAGAGTGTGTGAGGGGAAGGCCACAGTCGGAAGGCTGGCAAGGCTGGTGGGTGGAACCACAGGATAATACTGCTTTGTACTTTACCACACTGACCTCGCTTGACCCTAGTCCATAGGTCAGGTCCAAAGATCTCTGTTCTTGCTGCAGTTAAACAGCATTCAAATGAAGAATTGGGGGCAGGAAGGAGGATACATTTCCACCGCACTTAATTATTAGGAATCTTCCTTAGGGTTAAGTGACAGCGTTCCGCTAAAAGGTTTTGTATGTTTTAAACCTTTCAAGTTAGAACCGGAAAATATAAATTTTCAAACCACGGCTTTCCTGACTCTTGGGGAGGCAGTATCCCACTGCCTTTTTAAAGAAAGAAAGAAAGAAAGAAAAACCCATGATCTATGAAAGCAATGAGTTAGCTGTAAATGCCCAAATAAGCAAAGCTTGTGATATTCGTGGTTTCATTTCGCGATGGATAGATTGAATCCCACATCACTCTACACGTTACTTACTTTCCTTCCCCACTATTCATCTTCCAATAAAACACAATAATTCAATGAGAACTAGCTTTCATTAGATTGTTGTAAAATGCCCTAAGCAAAGGGGAAAAAAAAAACAAAACTCTCATTCTGCTTGTCTTTTATTCCTCATAGTTCCCCATTTTCCTAAAACTACAAAGTAGATATCTTGCTTTATAAATAACTGGGTCAGTGAGGGGGGAAAAAAAAAGTCAATGTGTTAGGCACACAGATCTTTGACACACAGATCTTATTAGTGTCTTATTGAATGGTGGGTTTCTTTGGGTTTTGGGGGGGAGGGGGTTGTTGGAGGTGGGGTCTTGCTCTAGCTCAGGATGACCTAGAATTCACTATAGTTTCAGGCTGGCCTCAAATTCATAGCAATCCTCCTACCTCTGCCTCCTAAGTGCTGGCATTAGAGGCGTGTGCCACCACGCCCAGCACTGCATGGTTTTTAAATCTGTCACTAACTTCAGATTTGAGAGCACACAGTGTCCTTTAAGGGGCGCAATGAGTTCTTTCCTGTGCTCCTGCAAGACTGCAGTATTCCAAGTCATAAACCACTAGCATTCATATGGTCTGCTTTATAAGCTTTCTTTTGCCTTGGTGACTAAATGTGCAGCCATAAACCCCGAACCACATGAATGATAACCTCATTAAATATGAATTCATGTACAACTATCCAAACTACCTACACAAACAGAGAGGGGCCCCGGGAAAACCCTGACTGATGATGTGTTCCTGGAGCTTCCAAACACCAAGCGAGAACAAGAACAGCCCCTGCAGACTGTAACGGAAAGCACGGGCTAATGATTATGTGATTCCTCCATGCAGTGCCAGGCAGTGAATGTGGGGCTTCAGTATCTGAAAAGTTTTCTTTTACAACTACATACAGGCTGAAATCTAAAAATCAGGCTAAGATTTAAAAAATAAAAAAAAAAAAAATTTAGTTTTATGTATAGGGAGGGGCAGATGGAATGGGCACACCAGGGCCTCCAAGCCGCTGCAAACAAATTCCAGATGTAGGCACCCCCCCCCTTGTGCATCTGGCTTATGTGGGTCTTGGGGAATCGAACCTAGGTCCTTTGGCTTTGCTACATCCCCCACCCCTTGTTTTTAGAAGTGGAAGAATGAGTGATGGTGATCTCAGGGGAAATTTACACCATCACCTTGAGTGGCAGATTCCCTTGGGTTTTGTTTTTTTTTTTAAGTGTTTCTGATTAAAAAAAAAAAAAAATCTTGCTATCTAGCCCAGATTTGACTAGCACTCATGGCGATTCTCCTACCTCAGCCTTCAAGTTCTGGGATTAAAGGCATAAGCCACTCCACCAGCTAAGTGGCAGATTCTTAAAAATCAAAGAAACAAAATCTATTTCCAACATGCTTCCTTTGCATGGACCCCAGAGGAGAGCATGGAATAAAAATGTGGGGTGGGGGAGGGGGGACTGGAAAGATGGCTTAGTGTTAAGACGCTGGCCTGCAAAGTCAAAGGACCCAGGTCCAAATCCCCAGGACCCACATAAGCCAGATGCACAAGGTGGCGCATGAGTCTGGAGTTTGTTTGCAATGGCTGGAGGCCCTGGCGTGCCCATTCTCTAGCTGCCTCCCTCCCTCTCTCCCTCTCTCTCTCTCAAATAAATAAAAATATTCATAATAAAAATTAAAAAAATATATATTCAAATGTATTTTTTTTTTAAAAACTCTCCTCACACTGCCAGGGACCTGGTTTTGTTTTGGTGCCATGGTCAAGTGGGAGCGAGCCCCAACAGACCCATCTATAGGCTCCTGAGCACACCGGAATCTGGGAAGGTCAGTGGGCAGTGCTGGGGCCCCTTCTCAGGAGAAATCTGTACACAGGCAGTAGCAATGGCAGCCTCAGGGGGGAAAACAGTGTGACCAGGGGCCAGCCAAAGGTTGCTTTGCAAGAAATACAGGAAATTTAAAACTCATGGGGTCAGCTACAGGTCTGAGAGAGCTCTCCTGCCCCCTCCACCGCAGGCCAGGTATAAAAGCAGCTAGGAATCTCTCAGAAAGCTAGTAGAGCACTCACTCGGGGCAAAGCCAGGACTTACTGGTCAGCAAGGGGTCCTGGGCTACCTGCATAAATGCAGGGCACTGAGCACCACCTGCCCAGGCCACAGGTGGTACTCTTTGGCTGGGACGTGGCGGTGGGGGGGGGGGGGAGGAATAAGCAGTCAAGGTTTCTGCCGTCACCTAGTCTCTGTTGCATCTTCTCCATTCTGTCACCAGCCCGTCGCCAGCCAGCCAGACTGCAGGGACGGAAGCGGGTCGGGCTGTTTGTAATGAAGTGTGTGAATGGCCAGTGGGCCACGGTGCGCTGACTGCTGCCTGGGATCAAGGCGATGCCGTGAAGCAACAGGAGGGCCCACAGGACAGGCACCCAGGGAGGAGGCAGGGCGATCGTACCCATTTCATGGATGAGACCTCAGTCCAGGAGACAGGGCCACCAAGACCAAGGACAGGAGGCAGGGCTGGTCCCACTGCGCACCAAACCCTATGGAGAGGGCAGAGACAGTGCCAGGGGAGTAAGAGGCAGCAGAGAGGCCTGGAGCCCACTGAGCCTGAGGAGGGGAGTCCAGGTAGATGCCCACAGGACCTCTCTATTGTGTTCAACTACGCCATGACCCCTGGCCCACGGAGGGCCTCCTTCTCTGACACAAAGGTGGGCTTCCCAAGAAGCAAATCGAAGTGGCAGTGACCTCTGAAGTGATGTAGGGCAATTGCTGTGGGCTGAGGCCAACTGAACCAGCTTTAAGAGCCACATCCAGGGCTGGAGAGATGGCTTAGCGGTTAAGCACTTGCCTGTGAAGCCTAAGAACCCCGGTTCGAGGCTTGGTTCCCCAGGACCCACGTTAGCCAGATGCACAAGGGGGCGCACGCGTCTGGAGTTCCTTTGCAGTGGCTGGAGGCCCTGGCGCGCCCATTCTCTCTCTCTCCCTCTATCTGCCTCTTTCTCTCTGTCCGTTGCTCTCAAATAAATAAATAAAAATAAACAAAAAAATTTTTTAAAAAGACCCAGATCCACGAACCCCAGGCACCAAGGGACACAGGTACCAGCAAAGATTCTGGAGGCTGAGGGCCTGGCTTCAAACTCAGGCTCCACATATGGGCTGAGGAACCCCAGACGAGTCACTTAAACATCTCCAGCTTCAAACAGGATTTGGGAGTTATAAATATGAACTTGCTGAATGCCCAGAAGGCGTGTGGAAGAAGGCCTGCTACTACACATAAAGCAAAAATACTGCACCCAAGGTCCTGTGCCAAGTGCCACAGGGGAGGGCAAGAAGTGTCCCTGTGGCTGGAGAGATGGCTTAGCCGTTGGGGTGCTTGCCTGCGAAGCCTAAGGACCCAAGTTTGATTCCCCAGGACCCACGTAAGCCAGATGTACATGGTGGCCCATGTGTCTGGAGTCTGTGGTGGCTAGAGGCTCTGGAGCACCCATTCTCTCTATCTACCTCTTCAATCCCCACCACCAGGCCGCCCAAATAAATTAAAATTTATATATATATACACACACACACATACACACACATACATACATACATACACACATACATATATATGTTTAAAAAAAAAGTGGGGCTGGAGGGATGGCTTAGCTGTTAAAGCATTTGCCTGCAAAGCCAAAGGACCCAAGTTCAATTCCCCAGGACCCACATTAGCCAGGTGCACAAGGGGGCGCATGCGTCTGGAGTTCCTTTGCAGTGGCTGGAGGCCCTGGCATGCCCATTCTCTCTCTCTCCCCCTCCCTCTTTCTGTCAAATAAATAAATAAATAAATATAAAATATTTTTTTAAAAAATAAGTGTTGCTGCCCCATGGTGGGCTCAAACTGAAAACTCACTTTTTGGGGGGTTTTTTCGAGGTAGGGTCTCACTCTGGCTGACCTGGGATTCACTCTGTGGTCTCAGGGTGGCCTCGAACTCACGGCGATCCTCCCGCCTCTGCCTCCCGAGTGCTGGGATTAAAGGCGTGCGCCACCACACCCGGCTTTAAAAACTCACCTTTCAGCTGCCATTCATTACCACGCTAAATCACTTGTTCTTTCGTGTTATTCAACAAACTCAGGAGTACAATGGCTGCACACAGTTGACAACCACTGCGTTCACTGTTCACTGAATGCGTGAGGGGCATGGGGGGGGGCATTAAATCCTGTTACTATGGGTAGCAAAGTGCCTGAGGCCACCTTCTGCCCACTGTGTGCCCTTGGACTCCTGCCTTACCCTTGGTTGGCGCTGCAATCAACAACCATAAAAGCACTTCATAAACTTGAGGCCCTTTGGCTCACTTCCCTGACAAGGGAGGGATGTTGGCTGGGGATGGACATCTCTGTAGACAGAGGCTTCCAGCTTCCAAGGCCTCGTGAAGTCTAAAGTTCAGTGTGCCTGCCTGCTGCCCAGGGGACACAGCTGAAGGTAGGATTTTTAAAGTTGCAACACTGGGCTGGAGAGATGGCTTAGCGGTTAAGCGCTTGCCTGTGAAGCCTAAGGACCCCGGTTCGAGGCTCGATTCCCCCAGGACCCACGTTAGCCAGATGCACAAGGGGGCACAAGCGATGGGAGTTCATTTGCAGTTGCTGGAGGCCCTGGCGTGCCTGTTCTCTCTCTCCCTCCCTCCGTCTCTCTCTCTCTCTCTCTCTCTCTGCTTCTTTCTCTGTTGCTCTCAAATAAACAAAAAAAATTTTAAAGTTGCAACATAGTCAAGCATGGTGGCCCACGCCTTTAATTCCAGCACTTGGGAGACAAAGGTAGGAGGACTGTGGTGAGTTTGAGGCCAGCCTAAGACCAGAGAGTGAGTTCCAGATCAGCTTGGGCTACAGGGAGACGCTACCTTGAAAAAAAAAAAAAAAAAAGTGGGCTGGAGAGTTGGCTTAGCGGTTAAGCGCTTGCCCATGAAGCTTAAGGACCCCGTTCGAGGCTCGATTCCCCAGGACCCACGTTAGCCAGATGCACAAGGGGACACACGCGTCTGGAGTTCGTTTGCAGTGGCTGGAGGCCCTGGCGCGCCCATTCTCTCTCTTTCTCTCTATCTGCCTCTTTCTCTCTCTGTGTCACTCTCAAATAAATAAATAAAAATAAACAAAAAAACTTTTTTAAAAAAGTTAAAGTTTCGCCATACACTGAGGGCAGCTGCCACTCATTCCTCAGTGCATGCATGTTGGCCAAGCAGTGCCCTAGACCAAACTTAATTGCTGCTTTTCATCTAATTTGATGGTTAAGTAATCCAATGTCTGCATACTACACATGTCCCAGGTCCCCACAGCAAGCCACAGCACTTAGTGACACACAGAACGCTGCACCTGAGGGGCTGGAGAGATGGCTCAGTGGTTTAAGGTGCTTGCCTGCCAAAGGGCACAGGTTCGAATCCTCAGGACCCACTTAAAGCTGGATGCACAAGGTGACACATGCATCTTCAGTTTGTTTGCAGTGGCTAGAGGCCCTGGCACATCCATCCTCTCTATTTGTCTCTTTCTCTCTAATAAATAAAATAATTGTTTTTAAGAATGCCTCTTTCTCTCAATAATTTTTTTTAGAAAAAAATAATGTAGACCTGTAAAGGATACTGTGCTCATCCATCCTAACCTTTTAACCTTTAGTTTCCCAAGGAAAACTGAGGTCCAGAGCCCTCAAGACCTGGTTCCACATCAAGTACCTGGGGCTCCTTTGTCCCACTTCACTATTCAGGACTGTGCAGACAACTAGAAACTTCTGGGACCAGTTGCTGGGTGCACTGGGTAGAGCCAAAGAGCACAAGTTCACAGCCAAACTTGCTTGCCCTGGCTGGCAATGCCAGCAAGGAGCAGGCTTCCAGCTTGTTCTGTCTCAAGCTCTCCCACACTACAGATTTTATGACAATGGGCAGGCCTGAGATGCTGCCACCAATGAGCCAGGGTCACTGGTTTATGTGCTTTCGCCCTTCACAGGACACAAGCAGGTGCCCCAGGCTTGGGAAAGTTCCCAGCCTAGCCCAGCTGGAGACTTCCATTTTGGCTTCTCTCATACAAGAGGCTGGAAAAATTACCTGAGAGGTAATGGGGAGTATTGTTGCTAAAGAAATCAGTCACAAAGCAAGGTGGTAACAAAATCAGAAAAGCATGGCCACACCCCCTCCCATGCTCTGGCTCTCCATGCATGGTCAGTTCGCATTTTTGGTTTTTCTTTTGTTTTTCAAGGTAGGGGTTCACTCTAGCCCAGGCTGACCTGGAATTCACTATGGAGTCTCAGGGTGGCCTTGAACTCACATCAATCCTTCCACGTCTGCCTCTTGAGTGTTGGGATTAAAAGCGTGTGATATCACACCCGGCTTGTAAAATTTTGTTTTAATTTATTTGCAAGCAGAAAGAGAAACAGAGACAAAGATAGAGGGGAGGGAGAGAGAGAGAGAGAATGGTGCTGTAGGGCCCTACTCACTGCAAACCAGCTCTAGATACATATGCCACTCTTTGCATCTGGCTTTATATGGGAAGTGGGGAATCGAACCAGGGTCATTAGATTTTGTAGGCAACTGCCTTAAACACTGAGACATCTCTCCAGCCCCACAGTTTTCCTTTCAGTAAAGACACTCAGACTTATAAGCATGAGCTGTTTCCACCTTGGGGGTACACAAGCAAAGGGTAGACAGAAGCCCGAGGCAGCAAGCAGTAGCAATCAGCTAGCCCGGGCCTTGCCATGAAAGACTGGGACCTTGGGCAAGGTATTTAACCTCCTGGCTCAGTCCGTTAGCCTTACACTGGCTACAAATCACAATCCTGACCAGCACCTCTGTTCATGGTAAGCTGGTACGTTCCACTTCCATCCCAAGGAGCTGGATAGAAACAACGGATTGGGGGGGAGGGGTTGGAGAGATGGAATAGCGGTTAAGCGCTTGCCTGTGAAGCCTAAGGACCCCGGTTCGAGGCTCGGTTCCCCAGGTCCCACGTTAGCCAGATGCACAAGGGGGCGCACGCGTCTGGAGTTTGTTTGCAGAGGCTGGAAGCCCTAGCGCGCCCATTCTCTCTCTCTCCCTCTATCTGTCTTTCTCTCTGTGTCTGTCACTCTCAAATAAATAAATAAATAAGTAAAATTTAAAAAAAAAAAAAAAGAAAGAAACAACGGACGGCCTGCTTCTATGGGGCTTGCGGTTGTGTTTTGCAGACAGGGTCTCACTACGTAAGCCAAAGCCGGCTTATGGGTTATAAAGCATGTGCTGCCAATTTGTGAGACTACCTGCTTTTTCTTTTCCCTTTAATTTTTATTTATTTGTTTACTTGAGAGAGAGGGAGAGAGAGAATGGGCATGTCAGGGCCTCCAGCCACTGCAAAACGAACTCCAGACGCCCCCTTGTGCATCTGGCTTACATGGGTCCGGGGGAATCGAACCAGGGTCCTTTAGGTTTGCAGGCAAATGCCTTAACTGCTAGGCCATCCCTCTAGCCCAAGACTGCCTGCTTTTTAAGAGAGCTCCCCAGGTGAGGCGACTCACACTAACATCACAGATCAGAAAGTCCTGAACACATTCAGTCAGCATTCCCTAAGAAATGCAAATTGAATGGACAAGTAAAAGGAAGGCCCAAGACACTGGCCCAGCTGAGGATCTTGTGATCGTTTGAATGCATGGCCCCCAGCATATTCAGGGTCTTATTATAGTTTGGATCTACAGCCACCTGGCTAGAAGAGATTTCACACGGCAGATCTTAGGGTTCAGACCTTTTGTGGGGTTTTGGTTGTTGCTTGGTTTTTTTGAGGTACAGTTTCACTCTAGCCCAGGCTGACCAGGAATTCACTATGTAATCTCAAGGTGGCCTTGAACTCGCAGAGATCCTCCTCCTACCTCTGCCTCCCAAGAACTGGGTTTACAGGCGTGTACCACCATGCACACCTCCTCACTAGGCGTGGTGCTAACTCCGAGGCTCTAAAACACAGAAATCCCTGTGCTATTTTCAATTTTTTTTGTTTATTTATTTATATTTGACAGCAACAGCATAGAGAGAAAGAGGCAGAGAGAGAGAGAGAGAGAGAGAATGGGTGCACCAGGGCCTCCAGCCACTGCAAACGAACTCCAGACGCGTGCACTCTCTTGTGCATCTGGCTAACGTGGGACCTGGGGAACCGAGCCTCGAACCGGGGTCCTTAGGCTTCACAGGCAAGCGCTTAACCACTAAGCCATCTCTGCAGCAACCCCCCCCCCCCGTGCTATTTTTAAACAGTACCCCAGCCACCCTGTGGACCTCCTGGCAAGCACACGCTTACCTGGGCTCTACTCTGTGTGCTTTTGGGTGGCTGCCTGCCAGTCAGTAGCTCCTGGCAGTGGAGTAGTAACCTACAGCTGCTGCCAGCTGCAGCCTAACATGATGTTTTCAAAGTAAAAGAAACCTTAAAACGCATTGTCTAAATCTGCACTTCCAGACTGGAGAGATGGCTTTGAGGTTAAGGTGCTTGCCTGCGAAGCCTAAGGACCCAGGTTCGATTCTTCAGGTTCCATGTAAGCCAGCTGCACGGGGGGGTGGGGGAGAGGGGGACGCACATCTGGAGTTCGTTCACAGCAATTGAAAGGCCCTGGCATACCAATTTCACTCTGCCTTGCTCCCTCGCTATTGTTCTCTCTCGAAATAATAAAATAAAATAATAAAAAGGTTTACTAAATCTGCACTCCCTAATGTCTATTAACACCTTCTGGATGCAAGGTTCACTGCCCCAGCAGAGAGGGACCACGACAGGGAATGAAGCTAAAAGGCACCTGTTGGCTTCTGTCCCGGTATGACCAGGGCCAGATGGAGTCTCTTTCACAGGCTGGGGAGCCCTGGGCACTCTAAAGAGCATGGGGCCTAGGAAGTAGCCAGACAGCTGGGGGTCCAAACAAAAAGACTAAATGTAGAGGAACCATCAGGAAAGGTCTCACAGAATCACACTGCATAACTGGCTGCTGTATCCTGGACAAGCATTTACTGTCAGCAGTTCCAAAATTATCTAAGGGGCCTGGAGAGATAGCTTAGCGGTTAAGACATCTGCCAGCAAAGCCAAAAAGGACCTCAGTTCGATTCCCCAGAAAAGGTGGCTCATGCGTCTGGAGTTTGTTTGCAGTGGCTGGAGGCCCTGACGTGCCCTCTCGCTTTCTCTCTCTCTCTCTGTCTGCCTGTCTCTCAAATAAGTAACAATAAAAAAAAAAAATTATCTACAGAAAGCCGGGCATGGTTGCCCATGCCTTTAATCCCAGCACTCGGGAGGCAGAGTAGGAGGATCGCCATGAGTTCAAGGCCACCGAGTGAATTCCAGGTCAGCCTAGGCTAGAGTGAAACCCTACCTCGCAAAACCAATAAATAAATAAAAATAAATTATCTACGGTGGCAGAGAATAGGATATCAGACCTGGATGTCAAAGACACAGGTTCATATCCTGGCCCAAACTGGATCCGCAGTATCCACAGCCATCCTCAGGCTGCCTCCGGGTAGGTAGGCAGTTTCTCAACCTCTCTGGGCCCCAAGGGCTCATCACCCATGACAGAATCCACCACACACAGGGTGACTGTGAGGGTTCAACAAAACAGATGGCAAGTACCCACGCGGTATACAGAGCTGGTGACCGCTGCAGGGACTCATGTTTACTGGGCACGTACTCATGCCAAGACCTGGTATCTTTCAAAGATTGAAAGGCCAAGCAATTCACTCTGACTGCTTTTAAGAGTCCAGACGGTCAGGGGGGTGGAGCACTTGCCTAGCATGCACAGACTAAGCAAGTTCAATCCCCACCCCATACAGAGCACACTCCAGACGAAATAACCAAAAAAAAAAAAGTTTCAAGACTAGGTTCTGAAGTTGTCATTTGTTCTACACCCATAGCAAACTGAATACAGAAAAATTTGAATTCATGGGGGGGGGGAAGGGGTCAATCTGAAATTCACTATGACAAGACTTTTTGAACTTGTGAGTCACCTGGGGAGAGCTTGTGAAAATGCGACCTGAACTCAAGCAGGTGAGAACCGCGAGTGGCTTTTTCGTAAGCTGTTCGCGGCCCACACTGGAGTTCCGTGGAATTCCTGAAGGAGCTGGAGAAGGGATCCGAGGAAAGTCTCATTTGACTGACAAACCGCATCCCAGGACAACATCAATGAAGTGCCAGCAGGTTTCCTTAAAGCCAGGCACACTGGATGGCAGAGGGCCAGCCCCGCCCAGGCCTTCCTTACTTGACCTCTATGCTACACTTGGTCTGGGCAGGTGAATGTACTCTTCAGGGGACATAAACATACCACAGACAGAGGTCTCCACATTCAAGCTGGCCTCCCACGAATCCTTTTTACCTACCCACCTCCAGGCCCTGTATGTCAAATCCGATGATGTTGTTTCTGTTAACAGCTATTATTAAAAAAAAAAAAAATGGCCTGTCCGGCTGCCAGATACGAGCCACTGAGAAATAGCAAGATGGATATGATTGTTGGCAATAGTGCACCTCTGAGACAGCGCATCTTAATGTGCGTTCTGGTGGGAGACATTAACAAACAGTCCTGAAGGTTCCAAGTGGGAGGGTGAGAGAGTAAGTTTTAGATGTTCCCGCTCAAAAACACTATATCCTGCACATACCCATTGGAGTGAGTTTCCAGAAGAAAATGTGTGTACTCGGTGGTGTACCCGGAGGGGTGATCTCTCTAGCTGCTGTCAGCACAAGGAACCACCGAACACAGTCCAGCCTTGCCCATTCGCTAAGTATGGCACTTTTTTTTTTTATTATTATTATTTGAGAGCGACAGACACAGAGAGAAAGACTGATAAAGGGAGAGAGAGAGAATGGGCGCGCCAGGGCTTCCAGCCTCTGCAAACGAACTCCAGACACGTGCGCCCCCTTGTGCATCTGGCTAACGTGGGACCTGGGAAACCGAGCCTCCAACCGGGGTCCTGAGGCTTCACAGGCAAGCGCTTAACCGCTAAGCCATCTCTCCAGCAGTATGACACTCTTATTACAAGGTCTGTCACCTTTTCCGACTGTTGGACTAGAGCTCAAACTCCAGTGTCACTATGAGCCAGGGCGTGATGTCAAGTAAAAGGGTCGGTAGGAAAACTGCTGAGTGCACGCTCCGCTGGGGGCGCAAGCCGCCCTGCCCTCAGCTGATCTTGGGGATACGCGTGCTCCTGTCGGAGCAGGACTGTCACCTGTGCTGTGGCTCATTCATCCAGTGCAAGTGCAAGGGGCTGGCGGCAGCCGAGGCTCCACACCCCTGCCTGAGACCCTGGTGCACTCAAGCCCTGGCGTTCTAAACCAGCAGGGTCCCGATGCCAATGGCTGGAAAGAGCCAACTCCTTGGATGAGCCCAAGTGGACTGCTTCCTGATTCGATTACCGGGAGGAAGTCAATTTTCCAACAGGCCCAGGGAGCCTTCGTGGGCCCCATTACTACAGACTGTAAAATGACTGTTTTCTTGCCATCTTGATGCCCCGAAGAATGTTGGCAAGAGCGACAGAGGCTGGAGCTCACCGAAGGGAGATGGTCAACGTTCTAACCAAATGCCCCCTTAGCATATATCAAGTCCCAGCTATTTCCTGAACAAGCACGTGTCCACCGTCTCATATTTTTTGCTAAAGATGTAAAATACCTGCGGACAACTTAAGCCGGCGAACACAATAAGCTTTTAACTAACTTAAGCCAATTCCTTTTGGAATGAAAAAAAAAAAAAAAGTCTTAAAAACTCTATTCCCAATTCCCCTTTCCCCCTGGGCCTGGATCAAGGAAATACAAGAACTTTCCTCCACTTCTTAGGGAAGCAAAAGGAAACTTGCCAAGTTTTCCCCCGGACCACCCAAACTTCTGCGGAGGGTTGATTCAAGCGTGTCTGCTACCCGTTGGAGCTCCCGCAAAGCCGCGGGGCCCCACCCACTGCTCCGGGCTGTGCCAGGCTCACTGGGCCCCCAGCGTGGAGGACGCGCCTCCGGATCTGGACCGGGTTTCAGGAAGCTCGTGATCTCCTCCTTGTGCCGGGAGGGTTGAGCGCGACTTTTTATTATTATTTTTATTTTTATTTTTAAAGGGCTCCTGCAACCCCTAACTCCCGGGCCAAGGCTCACGCACACACGTATGACCACACACTCCATTGGGCCTCTTCCAATTTCGTGTGCCAGGATCCAGCCAGGCGCGGGAAGGTGGGAGCGACTTCGGGTGGTCTTCTAGCCCTGGAGAACAACCCCTCCACACACACACACACACACACACACACACACACACACACACACCATATCAGTGAAGTTGGGTGCCCAGGGTGCGGTGGAGGGAGTCGGAGCTGGGCGCGTGGCGTCCGGGACACTCACCTGGACCTCTGCAGCTGTTCCAAGGCGCTGGTGCAGCCGCCCTGGCCCGATTGCTCCAGGGGACAGTAGTTCTGCGAGGACTGTCTGGAGAAGGCCACCGGCAGGATGCCCTGAGTGAACGAGTTGAGTCGTCCCCGACTGCCGCACGCACTCCCGGGGGTCCCTGATCCCAAAAAAGCAGCCGCCGGCACTTGCACGCTGGTGAAAGCATCGTCTTCTTCCAGTTCCTCCGGCCCGGCGCCCCCCGACCCGTCGGGCAGCAGCTGCAGTTGGGCACAGGCAGCGGAGAGGGACACCGACCGAGACGGATGCCACAGTTCCCCGGACGCACGGTGACCGGAGATCGGAGGTGGCAGCGGCGAGGGTTGCGCGGCCGACCACGGACCGGATCCGGGGAGCCACGGGCAGCTCGCGGTGCCCGGCGCGCCGGCCAGTAGGCTGAGCCGTGCCCTCGCGCCCGCTGGCTTGCCCGCGCCGCCCTCGTCTCCGCCGCCGCCGCCGCTCCAGTCGTCCTCGTGCAGCGGCGGCCGTCCGTCCAGAGAGATGTTGGTGAGGAAGGACAGGGCAGCCTGGCGCCGCCGCGGGTCCATGCGCGGTTTCCGGACCGGCTCCGGCGGCGGCCGGGGCGTTGCGGCGACCGCGGATTGGGGCTGCGGAGGAGGAGGTGGAGGCTGCACCCCGCTGGTGCCCGCGGCGTCGGTGCCCGCGTTGCTGCTGCTGCTGCTGCTGCTGCAGGCGGCCGTGCCCGCCGTCGTTGTCGTCGTCGCCATTGTGTCCGTGTGCGTGGAGTTCCGCGGGGAAGGGAAGGGAGACCCGGGCGGCGGGGAGTCGGGGGGGGGGGTCCCTTGTTTTTTTGTTTTTTTTTTTTTAGCAGCGAGCGGCGTGCGCGAGCCGCGGAGACTCGGCTCGGGCAGAGCGCGGGGCGCGGAGGGTGCGCGCGGCGGCCCGGTTCTCCTGCGGGCGGACCATGCTGGCTGCTCCGGGACCCACGCGCGAGCGCGCACGCCTGCCTGCCTGCCTGTCTCCTGCGCTCCGGGTCCTTTTCCTTCCTTCTTTCCTTCGCTCCCCACCACGCCACTCCGCCCCGGGCTTGGGGAGGTGGAGCTGCCCGCTTCCCACCCTCCACCACCCCTCCCTCCTGCCCTCCCCGGCGTGTCCGGATTTATGTTAGGTGCGCGCGCCCCGCTCTCCCCGCGCGCTCGCGCTCCGGAGCGCTCCTCCTCGCAGTGAGAACACGGTTATCTATCACGTGCGGCTGGGGAATGGAACCTGGGAGCAAAAACAAAAGCCGCGGGGCGGAGGCTGGGAGGCTTAGGGGCCGGAGGAAGAGGAGGAGGAGGAGGAGGAAGGCAGGGCCGAGCGCGTGGCGGGGCGGGGCGGGGATCCGCGCGCTTGGCAGGTCCTCCCAGTTGCCTGCTGGGAGAGTTGGTGGCTCCCCCTCCCCCCTCCGGGCTCGCGGAAGCCAGGTGCTGGAAGCGAGCACGTCCCCTTGCCGCCCCCCTCCCTTACCCCCACCTCCATCCCGCCCCCCCGCACGCTCCCACCAAGGGTTGGAGGTGCAGGGGTGCAGACCGGACCACCCCCCTCCCCACCCAGAGGAGGAGAGCCACAGCGCGGGGAGGGGCTCTCTGGAGAGCTGGGAGCCTCACGACAGTTACCTGGAGGGAACCGACCCCCTCCCTCCCCCCGCTTTGTCATCGGGCCACCGCCACGCGGGGCTCTTATTCGGAGTTACCTGGGAAGGTCCACCGCCACTAGGTTGAAATCGTCGCCGTCTCATCTCATTCGCAGGCCTAGGAGTCCGGGGGTGGAGGGGGGGGCAGCTGAGATGCAGGCAAGCGCTGTGTGAGCATCTTCCAGGTGGACCGGCTGATGCACGCACCCCCAAATCCGTGGTGCTCTGAGTGGAGGCCAGCAGAAATGTTCACTTTGGCCCTAAAGGTGGCGGAGGGGGTGTGTGTGTAAAGAATTTCCTGCGAAGATTGTGGGGGCCCAAAATGCCTTGCTCTCGTGTCCCCCTTGTCACAAATGTCTATAGAGGGGGTGATCTTTTTCTCCCCTGTAAACGGGAACCAATATGGACAGTTATTCTCATTTGTTTCATAGTCATCCGTGTGTCGCCTCTCGTGTGCTCTAGAAAGATGAGTTCCTGCCTAACGACACGGTGGCTCTTGGATCTGGGGAGTCACATAGCCTCTTAACAATTGTGGGTGGTAGGGCGGGCAGGGGGTGTCGGGGTGGGGGGGGGGCTCGGCCCAGCGCAATCCGGAGACCTGTACAGACTTTTCCAGGCAGTTTGCTTGACTTTCTAAATACGGCATGGACCGATTGTCACGCCACATTAAGCTCTGTGACACCTAAGAAACCTTGCTACACTTTTCTAAGGGACAAGCAATGTGTTTGAGATCAACGGATTAACTTAATTAAAGATTTAAATTTAGCCCCGGAGCTAATGGGTAACTCTCCATTGAAATTCCACTCCATTTCAAGTTCAGAAAAGTAAATTAAGTAATGGAGAGCAAATAACACAGGGCCGGGAGACAGAGCAGCGAGCGCCTAGCGCGCGGAGATAGGATGGGTTTCGGGTTACATCTGCTGAGGACAAACAGGTCGCTTGGCCCTTTGCATGAACAACGGTCCATTTCATATTTAATTTTGTGCTTTTTTTTTTTAATGCCTGCAGAAAAAGTGGAACTGGTTCTGCCGCAGCCTCCCAGCATCTATCTTAAGCTGGGTGATCAACTCTGAAATTTCATCAGATTTTAATTACCTTAACTACCTTGAAACTTCCAAGTAGTTTTTTTACAGTTGACTCAGTCTGTAAGACCATGGCCTGCCTGCGGTGGGAAGCCAAGTTGAAAGAGACACCAAACACTGTAAAAGAAAACAACAAAACAAAACAAAAAAAGTAACTGTTTTGTGACAAAAGTGATCAATGGTAAGCAAAAAGGAGGAGAAAGAAAATCACCAACAATTTCATTTCCTATAAAATACCTCAATATTGGCTGGAGAGATGGCTTAGCGGTCAAGGCATTTGCCTGCAAAGCCAAGATGCCGGTTCTACTCTCCAGAACCCACGTTAGCCAGATGCACAAGGGGGTGCATGCGTCTGGAGTTCGTTTGCAATGGCTGGAGGGCCTGGCGTGCTCATTCTCATTCTCTCTTCCTCTCCCTCTTTCTCTCTCTCAAACAAATAAATAAGATATATTTTTAAAAATACCTTAATATTTCCATTTCTGTCTTGTGTGTATTTTCAAACAAAAATAATGTGATTTTGCTGTGTGGTGATCATATTTCCACCTTAATACTCTTCGGTTGTGTTATGGTAATGACTGTTCGATTTGATGGAGATTATAAGTTATTAAGCTTGCACATTTAATAACTTGGTTAGTTCCCTGTTTTGCTGTTATTAAGAGAGTGGCCACGAGGATCAATCTTTCTTTTCCTGAGTCCTTTTACCATGAAGTATATGGGGCTCACCACCCTGCTGCTGTGACCCTCAGCCCTCTTTTTGCTGTTTTTATTTTTAATTTATTTATTAGAGAAAGAAGCAGAGAGAGGAAGATGGGGGAGAGGGTAGGAGGAGATAGAGAGAATGGGGACTCCAGGGCATTTAGTCACTGCAAACAAACTCCAGACACATGCACCACCTTGTGCATCTGGCTAACGTAGGTCCTGGGGAATCGAACCTGGGTCCTGTGACTTTGCAGGCAAATGCCTTAACCACTAAGCCATCTCTTCAGCCTTGCTTCTTTTTTATTTCTTTTTTATTTTTTTTAGCCGAGGTCTCTGCAGCCCAGAATGGCCTAAATTCCCTGTTATCCACCTGCTTCAGCTTCCCAAATAACTGGGATTCCAGGCCTGCCCCACCAGTTCCAGCCTACCTTGTAATATAATGTGTTTTTTGTTGTTGTTGTTGTTGTTTTTGGTTAAATAGTCACTATAGCCAATGACACCATGTGTTGTTAAAAAGGCTTTCCTCTGAGCAAGGTTGTCATAATCTGCTTTCTTACATTCTTGCTGTGTATTACGATCTTTTCATCAATAGCCATTTCTTTGCCCACTTGACAGAACTCTGCCTGTTTAAGTTTCAAGTGTGCAAACTGATTTCAAGTATTTATTAGAGCATCAAACATGAATCAATGTCTATTTAATCTCCATACCTCTATGATCCCCTAGTGGGGATCATGCATTGATTTATCCCCAACTGTGTGTTAGCCAGAGATTATTTATAATTCTTATAACCACTGGGTGGGGGGGGGTGTGGTGAGGGAATTACCATTAATATTTTAAAAACAAGACACAGAAAAATTGAATAATATCAGCTAGCTCACGGGGGCCAGGCCAACATACAAAGCCCACTGTCTCCAAGGCCCATGCATGTTCCTGCGCCCTCTACTGGTAAGGATGTGTTATAGGCAGAGTAGTCTCCCGTATTCATCAGTTATGATAAAAGCATTATCAGCTTTGGGGTAAGAGGATCTGAATGTCAAGAGCAGATCCCTTAGCTCTCTAAACCCGTTTCCTCTCTGGGTACAGAGGAGCCTGTATAAGGAATGTTTGATAAACCATGAGGTACTTTTTCAAATGCCCAAGGTGGACTGGAGAGATGGCTCAGCAGTTAAGGCACTTGCCTACGAAGCTAAAGGACCCAGGTTCAATTTCCTAGGACCTCTGTAAGCCAGATGCACAAGATGGCACATGAGTCGAGTTCATTTCCAGCAGCTGGAGGTGTGCCCACAGTCATTCATTCATTCATTCATTCTCATCCTCCCCAACCCCCGCCTCTTTCAAATAAATAAAAATAAAATATTTTAAATATCAGGGGGTAAGGATGGCATCCTGATCTACTCGGAGCCTGACTTATTCCAGGTTCACTCATTTTACAATCATTAAGTGTTGGACCAACTACTTACTGAGCAACTTCTATGGGACCAGTGCCATCTTGGAACAAAGGAATAAGAGAAGTGTGCCCTTGATAGTGAAAATGGTGGAAAACAAAAGCTGAGGACACATTGTAAGAAAAGTTCCAGGCCAATGGAATAAGTGTCAAATGAGCAATACATCATTAGAATATGAAAAAGAGGGCTGGAGAGATGGCTTAGCGGTGAAGGCACTTCTCTGCAAAGCCAAAGGATCCAGGTTCGATTCCCCAGGACCCACATAAGCCAGATGCACAAGGTGGCACATGAGTCTGGAGCTCATCTGCAGAGGCTAGAGGCTCTGGCGTGCCAACTCTCTCTCTTTCTATCTGCCTCTTTCTCTTTTCTCTCAAATAATAAAAATAAATTTAAAAATGCTTTGGGCTGGAGAGATGGTTTAGCGGTTGAGCGCTTGCCTGTGAAGCCTAAGGACCCTGGTTCGAGGCTCGGTTCCCCAGGTCCCACGTTAGCCAGATGCACAAGGGGGCGCACGCGTCTGGAGTTCGTTTGCAGAGGCTGGAAGCCCTGGCGCACCCATTCTCTCTCTCTCCCTCTCTCTGTCTTTCTCTCTGTGTCTGTCGCTCATAAATAATAAAAAAAAAATTAAAAATGCTTAAAAATATGAAAAAGACAACTCCTACCAAACCAGAGATCCAGAGACAAAGAGGCTAAAGACCTCATCACTGAAGTAGACCTAAAATGAACCCAACATGGCTCAGAGAAATTCACAAAAGAGGGGGTAGAAAGATTGTTAGAGCCACAAGTTGGAACATTATACACAGAGATATTGCCTCTTCCCCATAACTGATGGCTCCTCCCACAATGCACAACCCACAATCCCCAGCGAGGAGGGTCCCTTTGGAGGGAGGACAGGGAGGAGGCTAACGATGGTACTAACATGGCTTTTCACACACTGAGTATGTACGTAACTGATAAAGAAAAAAATCTGAAAAAGAGCTTCGGATCTGAATTGAGACTTTTGGAGGGAGGCATTAGGCAAGACAAGAATTAAAGCAGAGCTGGGAGATAAAGGAAGCAAGAGACATATGCAGAGAAAAAGTAGCTGTGCTTTGGACCTTTTTTAAAAAAAATATTAGTAGAAGCTTTGTATGAGCACATCTTATGTTGGTACCATCATTTTCTTCCTTTTTGCCCCTAACTGAGGGCCCTCCTCAGTGGGGTTACTGGTTTTACCCATGGGGTTGAGGGTTATGAGTTATGAGATCAGCAGTCAGTCATTGTGGGGGCGGGGGACAGTGTCTTTGGATATTCCCCCCCACCCTGTGGCTCTTACAATATTCCCACCTCGTCTTCTGCAAAAATCCCCTGAGCCATGGAGGGTGTATTTTAAGTCAACTTTAGTATTGAGCTCTCGGAAGCTCATGGTTATCTGCTTTGAAAACATTTGAATGTCCTCAGTATCTCCATCACCCTGGCGGGTGCTTTGGATCTTAAATGCCTCCTAAAGGTTGTGTAATAAAGGATGGCTCCTCACTGGGGGTGGGAGGGGGTGCTATGGATTGATGGTGGAGCCTTTAAGGAGGTGGGGCCCAGGGAAAGGAAGTTAGGTCATTGGATGCATGTCCCTGAAAGGGACAGTGAGATCTTCATCCTTTCATTTCTCTTCTTAGCTTCCCAGCCACCAGGTGAGTAGTTCTGATTCTCCTTACACACCTACCATAATATGCTGTCTCAGCAAAGGTCTCAAAACTTCAGGGCCAACAACTAAGAACTGAAACCTCCAGCACTGTGAGCTAAAATGAACCTTCTCTCTTTATAAGTGGATTAGCTCAGGTATTTGTGATAGCAGCAATTGGCTGACTACTACATTTTGCATACAGATTCTGTGCATTGCGGTCATAGAAGACTACGTGATAGGCAGTTATTGTTCTGCCAAGCTCCCCCTCCCCCAATCTCCTCCTTCCCTTTCATATTCAGGTTCTCTTCAAGTTCTCAGTCTGGAAACTTCACTTTGAATGCATTGACTAAAAATGCATGTGTTGTTTAGATCAGCATATTGCTTTCAAAAAGAAACTTAGACATAATTACTTTAAAACAGTAATACAGGGGCTGGAGAGATTGCTTAGTGGTTAAGGTACTTGTCTACAAAGACTAGGGACCCACATTCAACTCTCCAGGTCCCACGTAAGCCAGATGCACAAAATGGCACAAGCGTGCAAGGTGGCTCACACAAGGTAGTACACATGTCTGGAGTTCAACTGCAGTGGCTGGAGACCCTGGCATGCCAATTCCTCCTCTCTCTCATAAAATGAAAAATAGTTTTAAAAATTTGTAAAAGAGGCAGGTGTGGTGGCACACGCCTTTAGTCCCAGCACTCAGGAGGCAAAGGCAGGAGGATCGCCATGGCTCAAGACCAGCCTGAGACTGAATTCCAGGCCAGCCTGGGTTTGAGCAAGACCCTACCTTGAAAAAAACAAAAAGTAACACAGAAAAACATGGTGGCGCACGCCTTTAATCCCAGCAGTCAGAAGACAGAAGTAGGAGGCTCTCTGTGAGTTCGAGGCCACCCTGCGACTACATGGTGAATTCCAGGTCAGCCTGGACTGGAGTCAACACTACCTCAAAACAAACAAACAAACAAATATTATAGCCAAAACGTGGTGGCACACACCTTTAGTCCCAGTACTTGGGAAGCTGAGGCAGGAGGATTGCCGTGAGTTCCAGGTCAGACTGGGCTAGAGTGAGACCCTATCTCAAACAAAATTAAAATCAATTTTTAAAGTAATATGGTGGACAAAGACATCTAAAAATTAGAGACAGTAGTAGTGATCTGACGTGAAAGAAATAAGGCTATTGACTCAGTGAAACTCGGGTTTCGCTGTCAGCTTAGGCCCTTGCGAGCACGTGACCTTGGGAGCTCTCCAGCTTGGTCATATACCAAGCTCCGTGGCCTGAGTTCTCATCTGTATGTAGGCGCAGTGCTATTTTACCTTTCAGAGTGGTGAGGCTCACCGATAGCGTAAATTATACAACCAGCAGCAGAGTTATTTGGCATTCACCAGATGGCTATTATCAGAAAAATGCAACATATAGAAGGTACACATAAAAAAAAATGCCAGGGCGTTTTAGGTTCTAGTTTCTTCCGTAGCTTTCCTTGGTCCAAGCTGGCAAGGCTGTAAGTAACTCCAGCCACCAGTTGCAGTTCAGGCCAGGTTATTTGACTGCATGCTCCATCAGGTTGCAGGCGGCTACCTGCTGCTGGAGCACACAGCAGACTCAGAGATCTCAGGCAGAGGCACGGTGCCCTGGAACGCCTGCTGGGCTCCTGAGTCCAGGGAAGGTCGGTGCTTCCAAAACCGGAAATGGGGACCGGCCAAGAGGTGGCCCTTAATACCCCGACGCTTCTAGAAGTTGGCCTAGCTGATGGGGACTTGTGATCACGTCTGTTGGCTTGAAGAGAATGGGGTTGAGGAGGGAGGAGAATGGCCATTCTTTCTCCCGTTACAGTTTGACACATGAACCTTTATTTGCTTCCGTTTGTGTTCTGGACCAAGGCTGAGATACAACATATTTTTATTATATTTTATTGTTATTTATTTGAAAGAGGGAGAGAGAGAGAGAGAGAGAGAGAGAGAGAGAGGATGAGAATGAGCACACCAGGGTCTCCAGCCATGAAAATGAACAGATTCATGTGCCACCTTGTGCATCTGGCTTATGTGGGTACTGGGGAATTGAACCTTGGTCCTTTGGCTTTGCAGGCAAGCCACTTAACCACTAAGCCATCTCTCCAGCCCAAGATACAGCATTTGATTGAGGCTTGGCTAGGCAGGGTGATATTAGATGAAAAGTTCACGAAGTAAAAAAATATATATAGGGCTGGAGAGATGGCTTAGCGGTTAAGCGCTTGCCTGTGAAGCCTAAAGACCCCGGTTCAAGGTTCAATTCTCCAGGACCCACGTTAGCCAGATGCACAAGGAGGCGCACGTGTCTGGAGTTCGTTTGCAGAGGCTGGAAGCCCTGGCGTGCCCACTCTCTCTGTGTCTTTCTCTGCCTCTTTCTCACTCTGTCTGTCGCTCTCAAATAAATAAACAAAATATATATATATATATATATCCCACTAAAGCAGTCTACAAAATATAGCTTGTACTGCTGACTCCATATTACCTGTGTCTCATGTCAGGCTCTGGGCTAGTTTCCGTGGATCCTGGGGAGGATAGGAGGTAGTCCTGTCCTGGAGACCTCAAGTTAATAGCAGAGAAAGCCCTGATGATACCTGGACTAGTATACTACTAAGGATTAAAAAGAAAAGGATGATGGCTGAAGAGATGGCTTAGCGGTTAAGCGCTTGCCTGTGAAGCCTAAGGACCCCGGTTCGAGGCTCGGTTCCCCAGGTCCCACGTTAGCCAGATGCACAAGGGGGCGCACGCGTCTGGAGTCCGTTTGCAGAGGCTGGAAGCCCTGGCGCGCCCATTCTCTCTCTCTCCCTCTATCTGTCTTTCTCTTTGTGTCTGTCATTCTCAAATAAATAAATTAAAAAATTTAAAAAAAATAAAAAATATTATTATTATTATTTATTTGAGAGCGACAGAGAGAGAATGAGACAGATAGAGAGAGAGATTGAGAATGGGCGCACCAGGGTCTCCAGCCACTGTAAACGAACTCTGGATGCGTGCGCCCCCTTGTGCATCTGGCTAACGTGGGTCCTGGGGAATTGAGCCTCGAACCAGGGTCCTTAGGCTTCACGGGCAAGCGCTTAACCGCTAATCCATCTCTCCAGCCCAATAGTATTTTTTAAAAGAAAGAAAGAAAAGGAAGAGCCGGGAGAGTGGTGGTGCACGTCTTTAGTCCCAGCACTGAGCAGGCTGAGGTAGGAGAATTACTGTGATTTCGAGGCTAGATTGGAGCTACAGAGTGAGTTCTAGATCAGTCTGGGCTACAGAGAGACCCCACCTCAAAAAAAAAAAAAAAAAATCCCTAAAAAAACAAAAGAGAAATGAAAGGCAAAGCAGGGTGTGGTGGTGCATGCCTTTAATCCCAGCACTCAGAAGGCAGAGGTCGGAGGATTGCTGTGAGTTCAAGGCCAGCCTGAGACTACAGCGAATTCCAGGTCAGCCTGGGCTAGAGTGAGACCCTACCTAGAAAAAAAAAGAAGAAGAAGAAAGGAAAGCTTTATGCATAAAGACCAACCAGCCTCAGTACAGCTCTTTAGAGTAAAGGCCATTTTAACCTTTGTTCCTCAGGCCACTTGCAGGACATGACTTCATAACTATTTCCCACTCATGACCTTTGTTCACGAAAGAAAACTTTTATGCATCCTTGGGTATATCGGTATATAAAAAAAGTATACAAATGAAACATCCTCTAATAATAAATCATAAAGAAATGTACTTTAAATATTTTATTTTTATTTATTTATTTGAGAGAGAGAGAGAATGGGAGCACCAGGGCCTCCAGCCACTGCAAACGAACTCCAGACACATGTGCCACCACCTTGTACATCTGGCTAATTGGGTCCTGGGGAATTGAACCTAGATCCTTTGGCTTTGTATGCAAGTGCCTTAACCGCTAAACCATCCCTCCAGCCTAAGAAATGTAGTAAAACAATTATTTGGTATTTATACAGTATTACCATGTATTAAAGGCTAAAGCAAATTTGCATACTATTAGAGGGATACACTTGTTTATTTTTACATAAAGAATCAAACCTTAGCTGAAGATTTAATAGTGTAAGATGTAGAGCCTTGTCAACATTTTTCAGAGTTCATCAATATTTTGATTTTGTAACCACCGGTGCTGAAAATGCTGCATCACATGAATACATAGGTTAAAATGGCAAAGGTATATTTAGAGCCGTTTCAGAAATTGTGGGAAATTCTGTGCTAATCCCAAACCCAAATTCATTCAACACTTGCGATGGTCAATCTTTATTATAAACTCAACTGGATTTAAAATCACCTAGAAGGGCTGGAGAAATTGCTCAGTGGTGAAGGCACTTGCCTGCAAAGCCTAAGGACCCAGGTTCAATTCCCCAGAGTCCACGTAAAGCTAGATGCCTGCTTCTGGAATTTGTTTGTAGTGGCTGGAGGCCCTGGCGCACTCTCTCGCTCTCTCTCTTTGCCTCGTGCAGGAAGTTGTCACCGGTGGCAGAAATCAGTAGGGACACCACTGAAGAAGGTGTCTTAGACTCTAGCTTCTCAAACTATGAGCTGCGACCCTATGTGGGATTCAATTGTAATTGAATGTGGGGTTGTGGAAAAATTTAGCAACAGTAAAAGGTTTCTGAAGACGCGACAATCAAAAATTGATTTGAAATCAGACACGGAATGAATCCAAGGTGTTTCTGACAGCGTTTTCCCCGTGGCGTGTCTCAGCACCTCACTGCAGCTTTTATTATTATTAATTATTATTATTATTATTATTATTTAATTATTTGAGAGCAACAGACAGCGAGAGAAAGAGGCAGAGAGAGAGAGAGAGAGGGAGGGAGGGAGAGAGAATGGGCGCACCAGGACCTCCAGCCACTGCAAAGGAACTCCAGACGCGTGCGCCCCTTGTGCAAATGGCTAACGTGGGTCCTGGGGAATCGAGCCTCGAACCGGGGTCCTTAGGCTTCACAAGCAAGCGCTTAACCGCTAAGCCATCTCTTCAGCCCCTCACTGCAGCTTTGATGCGGAGTACATAAGACACACACTTTGGGTGCTGCCCTGCCTCACAATGTCAACAGACTGCCTGAAGCACGACAGCTATGATGGAGACCACCGCATGCTCTGGATTGCAATGCCTTGACTGAACATAACCAAGTTTTCTGCTCCTCTGGAAACATAAACAGAATGCCTCAGCATATATCAAATGTATATATCTTTGGATTTTATTAAAATGTTTGATTTTAAGAATTGCTGTTTGAGATGATGACATGATTGTCATTAAGCCTAATGACCCAGGTTTGATTCCCTAGTACCCTTGTGTAGCAGCTAGGGGCCCTGGTGCACCCATCTCTCTCTCTCTTTTTCTCTCTCTCTCTTTCTCTCTCTCACTTTCTGTCTCAGCTTGCAAATAAATAAATAAAAATATTTTTAAAAATCATTATTAGGATTGGAGAGATGGCTTAGTGAGGAAAAATCAATCTATCTTCCCTTATGTTTGTATATATATATATATATATTTTTTTTTTTAAAGAATATAAGAAGCCAAGTGTAGTAGCACACACCTTTAATCCTAGTACTCAGGAGGCAGAAGTAGGAGGATTGCTGTGAGTTCAAGGCCTCCCTGAGAATACATAGTTCCAGGTCAGCCTGGGCTACAGCGAAACTCTACCTTGAAAAATCTTTAAAAAAAACAAAACACACACACACACACACATATATGCCAAAGAAAGTGCTTATAATACTGTCTTCCAGACACAAAATGCCCTTCATATTCATGAGCACTACACAAAACCTACCACTCCACATGAGGCTACCCACACAAGACCTGCATAATAGGAGGGGGAAAATGGTGACATCAAAATAGAAGAGACAGCTAGCTGGTCACAGTGGCCCATGGGTAGTCTCAGGCTGGCCTTGAACTCACTGCAATCCTCCTACCTCTGCCTCCCAAGTGTGTGATTAAAGGCATATGTCACCACATCCAGCCCACCCTAGTAACTGAAATTTTTTGGAACAATCTAAAACAAATTTGTATCCCCTACAAGGTACTTGGGCCCCAAATTCTTTTTAACAAGTATTTTAAAAAGAATTTTATTTAGCCGGATGTGGTGGCGCATGCTTTTAATCCCAGTACTTGGGAGGCAGAGGTAGGAGGATCGCCATGAGTTCGAGGCTACTCTGAGACTACATAGTGAATTCCAGGTCAGCTTGGGCTAGAGTGAGACCCTACCTTGAAAAACCACCAAAAAGAAAAGGATTTTATTTATTTATATGAGACAGAGAGAGAAAATGGGTATATCAGGGCCTTCAGCCACTGCAAAGGAACTCCAGATACATGCGCCACCTTGTACATCTGGCTTACATGGATCCTGAGGAAATTAAACCTGGATCCTTTGGTTTTGCAGGCAAGTGCCTTAACTGCTAAGCCACCTCCAGGCCCCTCTGTTTGACTTTTGTCATCATTTTTCCCCTTATATTATGCAGGGCTTATTTATATTGGTATTGTCAGCCACTGTGAGGTCATGAAGGTCACATCCACTTTGTGTCTGGAAGACAGTATTACAAAGCACTCCTCCCCTTCCTTTGGCTCTTGCGTTTATTTTTTCTGCCACCTCTTCTGCAATGGACCCTGAGCCTTAGAGGGCGTGATAGAGATGTCCCAGTGCTGGGCTGGAGAGATGGCTTAGCGGTTGAGTGCTTGCCTGTGAAGCCTAAGGACCCCGGTTCGAGGCTCGGATCCCCAGGTCCCACGTTAACCAGATGCACAAGGGGGTGCACGCGTCTGGAGTTCGTTTGCAGAGGCTGGAGGCCCTGGAGCGACCATTCTCTCTCTCTCCCTCTATCTGTCTTTCTCTCTGTGTCTGTCGCTCTCAAGTAAATAAAAAATTTAAAAAAAAAAAAAGAAAGAGGTGTCTCAGTGCTGAGCACTCCTTTGTCACTTCTTCTCAGCACTTTGATGAGCCTTAAACTGATTTTTGACAGATATCTCGTCCCAGCCACATAAAAAGGTAACTAATGCAAGCTCAGTGTCAGGAATCAGGCTCAAAAGACCAAACATTAGAACCGATCACAGTCTTAAGCCTCTATATCAGTCAGAGGCAGAATCCAAATATGTGTTTCTAACCTGTCACGCTGCCTAAGGCATTAACTGCCGTGGAAGAAGTGGCATCAAACTGTCAGGAAAATCCATTTCAGATGCTTCCGTGAGAGGGTCTCAGTCTTCCAGAAGGAGATTGTTCATTCTCAGAACTCCACTCATAATCCAACTTCAGAATTCGGGTAGGAGGAAACCAACGACTTAGTTCTTGTATTACCTTTGCACTTAAAGCACCTCCTGGTTTGCTTTCCTTTGAAATAATGCTGGGGTGCACGCATAACAAGCTTATAAACAGTGAAGAAACCACTTCTAGAATTCCAGCTCATGGACATTCAACTTCTGGGCCTGTGTGCCCGGCCTCTAGACGAGGGGTGCTGGAGACAGTGCCAACAGGAAGAGCAGGAGGTGGCACTGCCCCCAGGGCTCAGTGCCCCCAGCATAACAGCTTCCCTCCATGTACATATTTCCTCAGATCATTCTCACACGGGACTGGCATGGGTGTGCTTAAGTTCTGGGGGGTGGGGTGGGGGAATGTCACCACTTTGCCTGCCACTGGCTGGACTAACTGGTGATCCATGGACATCTTTGCTAGTGAGTGGTGTCTTAGTCAACATCTCACTGCAGGGACAAAGTTCCCAATCAGAAGCAGCTTAGGGAAGGAAAGGGTTTATTTCAGCTTACAGTTTCCCCGGGAAGGAAGTCTGTCAAGGCGGGGAGAGAGCGACAGGAACAGGAAGCCAGCCTCACATTGTCACATTACCAGAGAGGACGTGGTGCAATGAATGAGGCTGCTCAGCTTCCTCCTTTTTCTACAGCCCGTGGGGTGGCACTGCTCACCGTTGCAGTAGATCCTCCTGCCTCAGCTAATCTCATGGAGAAAATCCCTCACAGACATGACCCAAAATTTGTTTCCATGGTGACTCTAAACCCAGTCAAACCCGTCCCCAGAGATTGACCATCACAGATCAGAAACTTAGATGGAGAGGCTGCTCACAGAAAGTGGGGTGCAGGGCTGGAGAGATGGCTTAGTGGTTAAGTGCTTGCCTGTAAAGCCTAAGGACCCCAGTTCGAGGCTTGATTCCCCAGGACCCATGCTAGCCAGATGCACAAGGGGGTGCACGCGTCTGGAGTCCATTTGTAGTGGCTGGAGGCCCTGGCACGTCCATTCTCTCTCTCTCTATCTGTTTCTTTCTCTCTGTCTGTCGCTCTCAAATAAATAAATAAAAATAAACAAAAAAATTTAAAAAAAGAAAGTGGGGTGCAAATGGCCAGCAATCGCTTGCAGGAGGGAGAAACAGAGTGGTGTGCGTGCATGCTGCTGGTGGGGTACAGACGGGAACAACCTCTCCGAGGAGTCATTTGCTGTGTGTGTAAAGAGCCTTATAGCTGTCTTGGTTAAAAGTTGAATGTGGGGCTGGAGAGATGGCTTAGCGGTTAAGCGCTTGCCTGTGAAGCCTAAGGACCCTGGTTCGAGGCTCGGTTCCCCAGGTCCCACGTTAGCCAGATGCACAAGAGGGCGCACGCGCCCATTCTCTCTCCCTCTATCTGTCTTTCTCTCTGTGTCTGTCTCTCTCAAATAAATAAATAAATAAATAAATAAATAAATAAATAAAGGTGTGAAGAAAAAGGAAAACATTTCTAGAAAAAAAAAAAAGTTGAATGTGGCGGTGCACATCTCGAATCTCAGCACTTTGAGGCTAAAGCCAAAACGATTGTGAGTTCAATGTAAGCCTGACTACATAAGCAAGACCTGAGTCAAAGAAGAAAAAGGAAGGGAAGGAGAGGGAAAGGAAATACAGAACAAAAGAAAAAAAAAAAAAACAGAGGGCTGGAAGGATGGCTTAACGATTAAGGCATTTGCCTGCAAAGCCAAAGGACCCAGGTTCAATTCCCCAGGATCCACGTTAGCCAGATGCACAAGGGGGCACACACATCTGGAGTTTGCACGTTCACGTCTGGTGCGTACCCACTCTATCTCCCTCCCTCATTCTCTGTCAAATAAATAAAATAAAATAAAATATTATAAGAAAAAAAAAAAAGAAAAGAAGAAATGGTTCTACAGCTGACAGCATAAACTCTGGAGTAAGGCTGAGGCCAGGATATTAACTTCTGTCCCTGTTATGTTGAGTGTATTTGTCTCTGAAACTCATGTTGGAGTTTAATCTCCGCTGTGAGTTATTAGTAGAAGCTTAATCTGACTGGGGGGCTTAGAGGTCGGGCCTTTGGGAGGCAATTAGGATCCAATAATGTTATCAGGGTAGGGCCCCATGATTGAATATTGGTGGGTTTATAAAATATTTATTTATTTATTTATTTGAGAGTGACAGACACAGAGAGAAAGACAGATAGAGGGAGAGAGAGAGAATGGGCACGCCAGGGCTACCAGCCACTGCAAACGAACTCCAGACGCATGCGCCCCCTTGTGCATCTGGCTAACGTGGGTCCTGGGGAACCGAGCCTCGAACCGGGGTCGTTAGGCTTCACAGGCAAGCGCTTAACCGCTAAGCCATCTCTCCAGCCCATTGGTGGGTTTATAAGAACAGAAAGACAAGTGGCATGTTAGTCCTTCCTGTTTCTTGCCATGTGGTGCCCTGTGCTGCCTGAGACTTTGCCAGCAAGAAAACCATCACCCGATGTGGCTCCTTGACCTTGGAACATAACCATGCGCCAAAACAAATGTCTTTATGACTCACCCAGTCTGTGGTATTATGTTATTAGCAACAGAAAATGGGCAAGACAGTCCCAATCTCATGGTTTCAGTGTGGCAAGCACATTTCTCTATTCATTTGTGCTTCTTTTTTTTTTTCCCCCGAAGTAGGGTCTCACTCTAGCCCAGGCTTACCTGGCACGCGCTCACTCTGTAGTCCTAGGTTAGCCTCGAACTCACTGCAATCCTCCTACCTCTGCCTCCCGAGTGTTGGGATTAAAGGCATGCACTGTCATAACTGGCGGCTGCTTTGGTTTTGTCTCCTGAAATGGGAATGATAAAATCCTCTTCCTAGCAATGTCCTGGAGATCCAAAGGACCAAAAGAAAGCACAGGCTTGGCAAGTATTCGGGAGATGTGGTTCTTGTCATAATTCCATGGGAGCTGTTGAGAAACAGGGTCAAAGATTTATGCACGAAAACATTCATTCTAGTATTGTTTAAAATAAAGCAAATGTGGAACAACAGCAAAATAAGCAAATTGTGGCTTACTTCAACAATGGGATATTGTGCTTCCATTAGAAAAATCTTTAACAGGCTTTCTCAATGTTATGAAAAACATTTTTGAAACAATGCTAACCCAAAAAAGACATGGATTACAATATCTCAATTTTTGGGGAAAAAATGAATGGTATTGTTTAAATGTTAATACATGTCTAAAAGATATTTAACTAGAAAGTCCAATCACTAACTAGTAGAAGTATGGTGACTTTTATTTGTTCCTTTTTGCTTATATAATGTGCATGGTCATATGATATTTTATTTATTTATTTGCAAGGAAAGAGAGAGAGAGAGAGAGAAAGTGAATGGGCATCCCAGGCCTCTTGCCGCTACAAATAATAATAAAGCCAGATGCATGTGACATTTTATGCATCTGGCTTTACATGGGTACTGGGGAATCAAACCCAGGCTATTAGGCTTTGCAAGCAAACCACTGAGCCATCTCTCCATCTTCACATATGACATTTGAAACAAGAAGCGACATGTTTGCCGAAAGCCATGTTGGAAGAGTATCCATTTGGCCAAGTGCGGAAGGGATTGAACACAAAATGTGAGGGAGTGAGAGAGGAGGGTTCACCTCACCCGCTCATTCAGTGCCTGCTGGGACCGTACTTTGGACACACAGCAGAGGACAGGGGCCCGAGCTTTGAACAGTTAACAGCCTCTTGAAAGACTGAGGAAGAGGCGCAAGAGGCACAAGGGCAGGTGACCTTTGATGTACCAGTTCTGAAATGGTCACTTCCATGTCGGGTGGAGTTGAGGCTCTTCAAAGCGTGGTGACACGCCTCAAGTCACCTAGCTCATCACCGCCTAATCGCTGCCGGTGATGACCTAGTAATGGAGGTTTGTGTCAAAGACCATGGGCCATGACTCCCAGGGGTCAGAAAGGTTCCACAGGGACGGTCATATTTGAACTTGGACTCTAGTTCACATGTTAGACAGGGCGTTTCAGGTCATGAAAAGGCACAGGGACCATTAACCTTGGGACTCTTCTACAACAATTCAGGCTCAAGGCAATAAACCTTGGACTTGGCAGTTGGAATGGAAAAGAAGGGTCAAGGGCCAGAGACATAATGAGGAAAACCTGGCTTCCAGATTTCCAACCTGGGAGGCCATGATGGGGGCCGCCGCTGTGACTCCCAGAAGAACCATGAGTGAGTGCCCCAGGGAGGGAAGAAGGGATTTGAGGGTGAAGTTCTAAATTTGGCATGAATAACTGTTCTGTACCTTCACAAAGCGACCCAGTGAAGAGGCTAAGACAATCTAGTTTTGGTAAATCACAATTTTACTTATCTCTACCCAAGTGAAAGAGAGAGTTTGTACTGGCATAATCTTCCAGTTTGGTCACATGTGTCTTTAAGCCATGGGCAGCTGAGGACACTGGCCTCTGGAGACTCATCTCCTGGCCAGAACCTCATGTAGCAATCCTTCTCTCTCTGAGGCTTCTCTTTCCACTGTTCCATTACCTCCGGTCAACCATGACCCAAAATACTAACATTTGGCTGCACTCTTTCAAGAAGGAGTTGCCATATTCACAAAACTTATTACCACATAGTAGAATGGTTCTGTTTCAGCAGCTGTTAGTATCTCTCTGTGCTTAATTTATCAATTGAGTGTTATCATAGTGACTGTTGTGGCTTGAATGTAAAATGTCTCGCATAGGTTTATGTGTTTGAACACTTGGTTCCCCCAGGAAAGTGGCACTGTTTGTGGAACCTTTAGGTGGTGGAGCCTTGCTGGAGGAAGTGGGTAACTGAGGGTGGGCCTCCTGGCTTCTCTTTTTTCTTTTTTTAAAAGTCTGGGCCCCACGTGCTGGTTTTTTTTTTTTCTTCCTCTGCTTCCTGCCTGCCAATGTGATCACTGGCCTGCCATACTGCTTCTGCCATAGTGGACTATGCCCTCTGGAACTGTAAGACGAAGAGAACTCTTTCTTTCCTTTCCTACATTGCTTCTGGTCAGGTATTTGTTCACAGTAAGAAGAAAATAACCAATTCAAAAACTAGGAACTGAGCTGGTGTGGCGGCATGCGCCTTTAATCCCAGCACTCCAGAGGCAGAGGGAGGAGGAGGATCAACATGAGTTCAAAGCCACCCTGAGACTACAGAGTGAATTCCAGGTCAGTCTGGGCCAGAGTGTGACCCTATCTTGAAAAACAAAAAAAACAAAAGCAAAACAACAACAATAACTGGGAACTGAGCATGGAGCCATTGCTACAACAAACCTGACCATGGGTTCCTGGGCTCTGAGAACCGGTTTGTGGAAGGAACATGGAACATTTTGGAATTCACACTAGAGAAGCATCACAATGCTACAAGTAGACAACTTACTGGGCCATTCTGGTAAGAATCTGGAAGACCAGAAAACAGAGAAACGTGGGCTGTGGAGGCGTGGTTTATAAAGTTTCAGGGGGGTAACAAGTACTCTGTTGGGAACTAGGTGGAGGCAGTTGCTGGAATATTCTGGCAAAAGAACCTGGCTGCATTCATTCCTCCTGTGCCTGGAGAACTTGAGCAAAGGTGAATTTAAAATTGATGGAAATTTCTGGTTGGAGAGATGGCTTAGCGGTTAAGCGCTTGCCTGTGAAGCCTCAGGACCCCGGTTCGAGGCTCGGTTCCCCAGGACCCACGTTAGCCAGATGCACAAGGGGGCGCACTCATCTGGAGTTCGTTTGCAGAGGCTGGAAGCCCTGGCGCGCCCATTCTCTCTCTCTCCCTCTATCTGTCTTTCTCTCTGTGTCTGTCACTCTCAAATAAATAAATAAATAAATAAATAAAATTTAAAATTAATGGAAATTTCAAGTCAGAATAACACTGACTCTGCAGCATGGGTTTTGCTATGTGCTGTGATTCAGAGCTATAGTGAGAGATAGCCAAACGCAGAGCAGGAGGATTGAAAAAAAAAAAAAAAAAGTAAAGTTACCATTGCACATTTTTAAAGAAAGACTATGGTTGCTGAGGCTGAGGAGAGCAGGCCATGAATGACAGCTTCTCAGCAGGATCTCAGCTCACAGGACAGCAGATGGATGGTGCGAGAGGTGAGCATTTCCCAAAGGGATTGTAGGGCCTACAACAATGACTATGGAAGAGTGTCTTGATTTCTTTCATTCTCATTCCCTTATTTGCATAATAAAGATACACTATCTGCATTGTGGGTGAGTCTTGTGATGGTTTAAGAAGACAAAAATCACCAGTAATTTTAAAGATCTCCCACCAACTCCTCTAAAGGACTGAGAGAATACTTTAACAATCTGAGGGGATCTGTCCATGGAGCTTGAAGCAGGGTATTTCTTTGGGGTCTTTAAAAAAAAAAAAATTAAAAAATTTATTTATTTGAGAGAGAGAATGGGCACACCAAGGCCTCCAGCCACTGCAAACAAACTCCAAACACATGTGCCACCTTGTGCATCTGATTTATGTGGGTCCTAGGAAATTGAACCTGGGTCCTTTGGCTTTACAGACAAGCGCCTTGACCACTAAGCAATCTATCCAACCCACTTTGGGGTCTTTTAAAGTTAAAAATTAATGAGCTAGCTGGGCATGGCAATGCACACCTTTAACCACAGCACTTGGGAAGCAGAGGTAGGAGGTTGGCTGTGAGTTCGAGGTCAGCCTGGACTACATAGTGAATTCCAGGTCAGCCTGGGCTAGAGTGAGACCTACCTTGAAAAGCCAAAAAGAAAAAAAAAAAAGTTAATGAGCTGTGAGAATTAGGCATCTGATAAAACTGACATCTCCAATCAGTAAAGAAAAGATAGAGGCAGACACGGTGGTGCATTGCTGTATGTGTAGCACTCTGAAGGCTGAGGCAGGGGGATCACAAGGTCTTTTTGTTTTGTTTTTTAATATTTTATTTTATTTATTTGGCAGAGAAAGAGGGGGAGAGGGAGAGAGAGAATGGGCGCGCCAGGGCTTCCAGCCTCTGCAAACGAACTCCAGACGCGTGCACCCCCTTGTGCATCTGGCTCACGTGGGTCCTGGGGAATCGAACCTGGGTCCTTTGGCTTTGCAGGCAAACACCTTCAGCGCTAAGCCATCCCTGCAGCCTGGGATTACAAGTTTTAGACTTGCCTGGGCAATTTAGCAAGTAGGGAGTGGAAGGAAAGGTAAAAGATACTTCAGTCACTGATATTGGAGTATCTGGACTGCCAGCTTGGAAGTGGGGATGCCCTGGAGTTCATACCAAACTAAGTTCTCAGTCTGAGAATCAACAGAACACTTAGATGCAAAAGCAAAACCTTGAGAGCGCCTTGAAGGAGAGATGTAAGCAGGGACTTCTAGAAAGGCACCAAGGGTCTGTTCAACCCTGCCGTCTCAGCACCTCCTGTAGGATGTGACAGATTTGGAGCCCAGTCAACATTTGATGGGGAATGAATTAATGAGAGAACATTTTTTTTAATCACTTCAGATATGGGAGTAGCCTTTCTGAATACCTTATTAAAAGCCAGAGCCATAAAAAAAGCAAAAATAAATCCAGCTACAAAATAAAAGATTATTTGTAGTGGGGGAAGGGAGTAAAAAGACAGACCTACTGGAGGGGAGTATTTGTAATTTTGTTTTGTTTTGGCTCTGTTTTTTTTTTTTTTTGTTGTTGTTGTTCATTTTTTAAAATTTATTTATTTGAGAGCGACAGAGAGAGAAAGAGGCAGATAGAGAGAGAGAGAGAATGAGCGCGCCAAGGCCTCCAGCCTCTGCAGACGAACTCCAGACGCGTGCGCCCCCTTGTGCATCTGGCTAACGTGGGTGCTGGAGAATAGAGCTTCGAACCTGGGTCCTTAGGCTTCACAGGCAAGCGTTTAACCGCTAAGCCATCTCTCCAGCTCTGGCTATGGTTTTTTTTTGAGGAAGAGTCTCAACCAAAAATCAGTAGATGGGAAGAAATAATAAAGATTAAAGCAGAAATTAATGAAACAGAAACCAGAAAAACAATCCAAAGAATCAACGAAACAGAGTTGGTTCTTTGAAAGGATAAATAAGATTGATAGACCCTTGGCAAATCTGACCAAAAGAAAGAGAGAAGAGAAACAAATTAATAAATTAGAGATGAAAAAGGCAGCATCACAACAGAGGGAGGGGTTCATTCTGGCCCAGGCTGACCTGGAGTTCACTATGGAGTCTCAGGATGGCCGTGAACTCACAGCAATCCTCCTACCTCTGCCTCCTAAGTGCTGGCATTAAAGGCATGTGCCACCACACCGGACTAAGTGTTTGTAATTCTTAACACAAAAGGTACATTGCCTTATTTTATTTGTTTGTTTGGCCCAGGTTTTCATGCATGCTAGGCTAGTGCTCTGTCACCAAATTGTACCTCCTTCCCCATTTTCTTAATAATTACAGAAATCCTAACTATTGATATGAAAAAGGCCAACAACACAATAGACGAGATCGGGCGCGTTCAGGGTGGTATGGCCGTAGACTAACAACACAATAGAAAATGAGCACCATGGATGGGCGTGGTGGCGCACGCCTTTAATCCCAGCACTCGAGAGGCAGAGAGGTAGGAGAATTGCTGTGAGTTCGAGGCCACCCTGAGACTCCATAGTGAATTCCAGGTCAGCCTGAGCTATAGTCAGACCCTACCTTGAAAGAAAAAAAGAAAAGAAGAAGAAGAAAAGAAAAAAAGATGGATACCATGGGCTGGAGAGATGGTTTAGTGGTTAAGGCGCTTGCCTGCAAAGCCTAATGACTGGAGTTCCATTCCCCAGTTCCTACGCAAAGCCAGATGTGTTAAGTAGCACAAGCATCTGGAGTTAATTTGCTGTGGCTGACAACCTCGGTGTGCCTATTCTCTTTGTGTCTCTTCTCTCTCTTTCTTTCTGCTTGCAAATAATTTTTTTTAATTATTTATTTATTTGAGAGCGACAGACACAGAGAGAAAGACAGATAGAGGGAGAGAGAGGGAATGGGCACACCAGGGCTTCCAGCCTCTGCAAACGAACTCCAGACGCGTGCACCCCCTTGTGCATCTGGCTAACGTGGGACCTGGGGAACCGAGCCTCGAACCGGGGTCCTTAGGCTTCACAGGCAAGCGCTTAACCGCTAAGCCATCTCTCCAGCCCACAAATAAATTTTTTAAAGTATTAAAAAGAAAATGGTGGGGGGGGGGACTGGAGGGATGACCTAGTGGTTAATGCATTTGCCTGCAAAGCCAAAGGACCCAGGTTCAATTCCCCAGGACCCACATTAGCCAGATGCACAAGGGGGTGCATGCGTCTGGAGTTCATTTAGTGGCTGGAGTCCCTGGGGCGCCCATTCTCTCCCCCCTCTTTCTCAATCAAATAAACAAACAAATAAATAAATAAATAAAATATTTTTAAAACACAATTGGCCAGGCCTGGTGGCTCACGCCGTTAATCTCGGCACTCGGGAGGCAAAGGTAGTAGGATTGCCTTGAGTTTGAGGCCACCCTGAGACTACATAGTGAATTCCAGGTCAGCCTGGGCTAGAGTGAAACCCTACCATGAAAAACCAAACCAAAAAAAGAAAAAAAAAATTGTAACTCTATATAACATACAGTAAAAATCCTCACAAATTTAAAAAAAGAAAGAAAGAAAGAAAGAAAATGAGCACTATGGAAACAGTTCCTAGAATAAGATATACAGTGAGTCTTTCAACATAAAAAGGAATATCCAGCCTCTTCTAACACTGGACAAATAAATAAAATCTCACAAGAAATACCTTTTCAGATAGCTTGAGAACATAGTACTGTCTTGTGTCTTGTCTCAGAGGCGGGGAAGCAACTCCTATGTTGTGTAGTAAGTAAATCAGAGTGGTGGTTTTTTTATGATATATATATATGTATATATATCATATATATATATGGGCACACCAGGGCACTCTAAGATCTCCAGCCACTTCAGTCAAACTGCAGATACATGCACCCCCTTGTGTGTCTGGTTTGCATGGGATCTGGAGAGTTGAACGTGATGGGTCCTTAGGCTTCACAGGCAAGCGCCTTGACCACTAAACCATCTCTCCAGCCTCAGAGTGGTGGTTTTTTGCTATCATTTGCTTTTGAAAAAACAATAGGCTGAGGGTATGGCTCAGGGGTAGAGAGCTTATCTACCACGCATGAAGCCATGAGTCCTGTTGCAGAACTGGAAAAAAAAATACATGACGTGAGTATTGTATTATGGGTCGGATGTCCCTTGGAGGATCCTAAGGAATTGTGGATAGTATAGTTATCCTCTAAGTGTGAAGTGGTATCCATTTCCATTCTAAACTCTTCTCTGCCTTTGGATTTTGAGTATGAGTGTATTATTCATCTTTTAGTACCTTTTAAGATGCTAAATTTAGGAAAATGTATGTTCATTCTACTTCATAATGTATCCACGATTGATTTCATGTAAAATGATGTTTTAAATTACCACTTACAGTAATTAACTTTTCCTTCCCTATCTTTGACTGCAATTAACATTCCAGAAAGATGCTCCACTTTTGTTTTGGGACTCCCCCCACCCCAGAAACCACAGCAAGGTTTGCTTTTCTGAAGAAAGAAACAGAGCTTTGCCAGGAGTTTGGCATATCAACTCTGCTCTACCTGTCCCCTGAGGGAATGGAATTCGTTTCTGGGAGGGAAGCTGCAGGCAGTTTGCTCCCTTGGTCGGAATGGGGGTGCTGAATTCATTAAGACCCAAACTGGGCCTTGGTCGGCATCATCCATTAAATCCAAGGGGTCCACGCTCTTCCTCAGGATGCATTCCCTGCTGAGCGGGAAATGCTCTGCTCTCCTCAGGGTCCTCAGCAGTCCTAGGGAATCTCCTCCAGCTTTGTGCCTGGGCACACTTCTCTTCTTGATTCTCCTCAACCTCTTTTTTTTTTTTTTTTTTTTTTTAATGCAAGAGAGTGAAAGTGGGAGTGAGAAGGAAGAGAAAGAGGAGAGAATTGGGGCGCCAGGGCCTTTAGCCACTGTAAACGAACTCCAGATGCATGCGCCACCTAGTGGGCACATGTGGAACCTCAAGCACTTGCATCACCTTGCATCTGGCTTATGTGGGACCTGGAGAGACAAACATGGGTCCTTAGGCTTCACAGGCAAGCACCTTAACCACTAAGCCATCTCTCCAGCCCTTCCTCAACAGTTTTTTTTTTTTTTTAAATAAGATCTAATAGAAAAATCAGGAATGAGCCGGGCATGGTGGTGCAAGCTTTTAATCCCAGCACTTGGGAGACAGAGGTAGGAGGATTGCTGTGAGTTGAGGCCACCATGAGACTACAGAAAAGATCAGCCTGAGCTAGAGTGAGACCCTACCTCAAAAAACAAACAATTTGTTTTTAAATCTCAATTTCAACATTCTTCCCAGTGAAGTCCTCTGAGACCCTCAGGGCAGAGCCTAAGACTCCTGGGCTCCCATACTTTGCTGTTCACCTCTCCTGTGTGCCTTTCCCGTTGCATGATGATCTCTGTATCTATCCTGATGGTTCCTCGAGGAATCTTATTTATCTTTGTGGTCTCTCTGAAAGAAAAAAAAAAAAAAGTCTAGATTGAATGAACATGCCTATGGTATCTGCCCAAAGGAGTGACAAATACTGTCGGGAGGTTCGGAGGCAGTCTCCTAAATTACTTACACCCATGGCACAAGAGACTGAGGCAACCGCTTCTGTGTGGGCAACAGCTCACCCAGGGGAGGGGAGGGCAGGAGGGGGATCTAGGAAGGTCAGCAGTGCTGTTGCCTCAGGCCTCAGTAGATCCATGTTAATGGGATGCTTGAACAGAGTTTGGGGTGAAAGACAGTTCTTTTTTTTTTTTTTTTTTTTGGTTTTCGAGGTAGGGTCTCACTCTAGTCCAGGCTGACCTGGAATTCACTATGGAGTCTCAGGTAAAAGACAGTTCTTTATCATGACCCCTTTATACATTGCAGGTCACCTCAAGTGCTTGTCCTGATAGGCTATATACCAGTAGTGCCCCCTATTATGTCAACTCAGATGTCACACAGGCACGAGCCTGCTATGAACGGCGCCCTGGGTCTGGAACTCTTTCATTTCTCTCCCTGCTGGGAGCCACTGGGCTGAGGCTCTTCAATCCCAGGGCAGCTGTGGTCCAGCTGTGCGATCCAGCAGTAAAGTCCAGCCTGAGCAATTGGTTTGGTTTAGTTTGGGAGCTGGAATTCAAACCCTAGCTAAGCAGGTGCTCTGTGTATCTCCAGCCCCCATCCAAATAGTTTGGATCTTAAACACCTAGGACTTAGGGAGGGGCTGGGAAGATGGCTCAGTTGGCATAGCGCTTGCCACACAAGCAATGAGAACCCGAGGTTGGATTCCCAGGACTCATAAAATGCTGGGCGTGGTGGCACGTGCCCGTAAACTCAGTGCTAGGGAGGCAGAGATGGGCAGGTCCCTAGGGCTGCCTGGCTAGTCTAGCCAAATTGGTAATCTCAGACTCGCTGAGAGACCCTGTCTCATAAATATGGTGGAGTTCACTTAAACTAACATTGAAATGACACAGAGGTTACCATAGCCCTCACTCAAGGATGATACATAAATCTGTGAAGTGTCCCACAGTTTAAAAAAGAAACCAAAAAAGCAGAGCTGGAGAGATGGATTAGTGGTTAAGGCACTTGCTTGCAAAGCCTAAGGACCCAGGTTTGATGTCCCAGAACCCATGTAAGCCAGATGCATATGGAACATGTGTCTGGAGTTGGATTTGCAGTGCTTGAGGCCCTGGCATGTCAATTGTCTCTCTCTATCTCCCTTTGTTTCTCTCAGTCTCTCTAAAAAAGAAAGAAAGAGGGCTGGAGAGATGGCTTAGCGGTTAAATGCTTGCCTGTGAAGCCTAAGGACCCCGGTTCGAGGCTCGATTCCCCAGGACCCACGTGAGCCAGATGCACAAGGGGGCGCACGCGTCTGGAGTTCGTTTGCAGTGGCTGGAGGCCCTAGTGTGCCCATTCTCTCCCTCTCTCTCTTTCTCTATCTATCTACCTTTCTCTGCCACTTTCAAATAAATAAATAAAAATTTAAAAAAAAAGAATTAAAAAAGAAAGAAAGAAAGAAAGAAAGAAAGGAAGGAAGGAAGGAAGGAAGGAAGGAAGGAAGGAAGAAAGAAAGGAAGGAAGGAAAGAAAAGAGCCAAGTGTGGTGGCGCACACCTTTAATCCCAGCACTCTGGAGGCAGAGGTGGGAGGATCACCATGAGTTCAAGGCCACCCTGAGACTACATAGTGAATTCCAGGTCAGTCTGAGGTAGAGCAAAACCTTACCTCAAAAATAAATAAATAAATTAGTAATTTTAAAAAAGTTAAGTATAGTTGCATTATCCACAAAACCAAAAGACAGAGCAGCCCAAATGTCCATCCACACATGAATACACAAAACGTGGTACATGAATAACTCGGCCTTCAAAGGGACTTGGCTGGAAGCCAGTTCTACTAAGTGGGATAAAGCCCATCACAAATGACCAGTCACGGCGGATTCCACCGACATGAGTCACCAAGGACATCCTGACAAAAGGAAAAGAGCAGTTGCCAGAGCTGTGGAACTCAGCACGGAGAAGTTAGTGTTAGGGGACAGAGATCCAGTTTTACAAGATCAAGAGTCCTGTGGGTAAGTGGTTGTTGGGGGGGGGGGGGAGAGTTGTTGCACAGCGGTGTGACTGGATTGAATGCCTGCACACTTTTAAAATCGTGAAGATCATGCATTCTCTGCTGTGTACATTCTGCGTGGTTTTTATAAGATCTGATAGAAAAATCAGGAATGAGCCAGGTGTGGTGGCTCACGCCTTTAATCCCAACACTTGGGAGGCAGAGGTAGGAGGATCGCTGTGAGTTTGAAGCCAGCCTGAGACTACATAGAGAATTCCAGGTCAGCCTGGGCTAAAGCAAGACCCTGCCTCAAAAAAATCAACAGAAACAGAAAAAGAAAAATCAGAAATAGTATTCTAACTCTACTGTCTCTTGGCTGGATTAACCTCTCTGATTCTCTTTCTTTCTTCCTTCTTTTCTTCTATTTATTTTTTTTAAGGCATGTGCTACCATGTCCAGCTCTTTTTACTGTTTATTTTTTTTAAAGCATACGTATTTTTATTATTTATTTATTTATTTGAGAGAGAAAGAACAAGAATGGGTGTACTAGGGCCTCCAGCCACTGTAAATGAACTCCAGATGCATGCACTACCTTGTGCATCTGGTTTACGTGGGTCCTGGGAAATTGAAATTGGTTCCTTTAGCTTTGCAGGCAAGTGCCTTAACTGCTAGGGAATCTCTCCAGCCCTCTTTCTATTTCTTGTAAGTATGCATGTTTGTATGTATAGTGTGTGTGTGTGTGTGTGTGTGTGTGTGTGTGTATGTATGTACAGGTATATATCATGCGTGTATGCATGCATGTGTACAGAGGCCAAAGGTGAGCTTCGGTTATCTTCCTCAAGTCTTCTCCCCTTTATTTACTATGGTGGGGGGGGGTTCTCTCACTTGAACCCAGAACTCACTGGCATTTACGTGGGTGCTGGGATCCAAACTCAGATCTACTCACTGTAACGGGGTGCTTGGGATCCAGGAAAGTCCTTGAACCCCAAACCTTAGGCTTGTTTCTAATTTTAATCAAAGAATTGAATTTAAAAAAAACTGAGACAGAAAGCTGGAAAAAGCCACACTGCATGCAATTCAATGGGAGAGAGAAAAATCACCAGTGAAGATACCCAACAGTGAACACTGCAAGCTTTATATTTGGCCAGCCAGGCCAAATGAGCCAATGAGTGCAATAGTGGCATGTCTGTTATGGGGAAAACTAACCACCCTCTGATTTGACTGGAGGCCTGTTCCATGGGAGGGAATGCATCCCTGATATTGAAAACCTACAACAGGGGTAGTCATGAGCCCTAGATATGTAATGTCTGCTGCTGTCTGGCTAAAAGTATATGCTATGCTCATCAAACTGCCCAGTAAGCACTTCTCTTAATGTTCATAACCATATATTAATGCTATTCTCACTTTTGGTAGATAACCTTCTCTTTTCAGGTGGCAGTGACCTTGGGATGACTCAGAAGGTATCATAGTGCTGGGAAGAAGTGACAGAGGAGTGCTCAGCTCTGAAATATCTCTATCACACCTTCCAAGGCTCAGGGTCCATTGAGGAAGATGTGGCGGAAAGAATGTAAGAGCCAAAGGAAAGGTAGGACTCCTTACAATGTGCTCCCCCCAGACACAAAATGGCCTGGATATCCATGACCTCATAGTGCCTGACACTACCTACACAAAACCATCATAATAGGAGGAAAAGATCATGACATCAAAATAAAAGAGAGACTGATTGAGAGGGGGAGGGGATACGATGGAGAGTGGAGTTTTAAAGGGGAAAGTCGGGGGAGGGAGGGAATTACCATGGGATATTGTTTATAATTATGGAAGTTGTCAATAAAAGAAAATAAAAATTAAAAAGAAAGACTGAGAAGGATAATTATGAAATTATTATATTTATCGAGGAAGATACAGAAACAAGGAAAGGCATCTGTGTGGCTAATGATCCAACATGGACGGCCTGGAAAAACTGTGGGGGAAAAAAAAGAGAGAGAAGAAAGTTAAAAAAGCTCCTACCATGTGGGGAGCTGGAGGGGATAAAGGAGCCCATGTGGAGAGTAAGGGCTGGGGGGGCCAGGCCCAGCAGAGGGAAAACCTCACCCAGGGCTGGAAGTTCCCAAGTGATCAGAAAGCCTGCCCTCGCCTTGCAAAGGTATTTATACCCTTATAGTGGTGGGCTCAGGCGAACCAGAGGGACATCTGGTTGGTGAGGGCTAGGGGCCGTCCCAGGAAGAGGTTAGCCCTGGCACCAAGTTCCAGGGGCTGAACTTGACCAACCACAGTGTTTAAATCCTACAAAAGACCTCCCTCCCAGGAGGGGTCCTGGTTGTTTGTGGAAAAACAGATCTAGGGAACTACTAGGCAAGAGATAAGAAGTCAGATCTTTTTATTTATTTATTATTTATTTATTTTGGTTTTTCGAGGTGGTGCCTCACTCTAGCCCAGGCTGACCTGGAATTCACTACGGAGTCTCAGGGTGGCCTCGACCTCACGGCAATCCTCCTACCTCTGCCTTCCAGGTGCTGGGATTAAAGGCGTGCGCCACCACGCCCGGCTAAGATCATTTTTGAATTTCTAGCAAGTGCGGAGTTTCCTGCCTCCCCCTTTTTTACTTTCATGGGTCCAATCCCCTAACTATACTCCCTCTCACCACCTGTCTGATAATCTGGTGAAAGGCCCAAGAATTCAGAAGCCCAGAAATACTATCACGCTCCGAAGGGAGCTTAAGCGGGCCCCTGCATACCTCAAACTCCAGGCTTTACTCTCTGTTGGAAGCAAGTAAAGAATCCCTCTTCTCATTATATCAGAGCCCGCCCCTAATATAAAACTAGGTAAAAAGGGCATGAGATAGCCCTCAAGGATGGGAAATGAGTAATGAAGTGAACCACTTATTTGGTTTCTGTAAATAGCCTGCACCATAAGCCTTAATAGCCCACACTGTAAGCCTTAGTAGCTCGCACCATAAGCTGTAACAGCCTGCCTCAGACCACCAAGGTCATAGGAGACTGATACCACACTCTGCTACTCCCACCCAAGGACCTGCGCAAATGTTGACCTCCAAGGTCATAGGAGACTGATTGGTCCACGAGGGGCTTGAACAAATTAAACTAATTGGCTTAGAAACTATGGGGTGGCACAAACTGACTGGCTCGCACCCTGCGGGCTCCTGATATTAAAAAAAAATGATTGGTCTAATGCACAGGCTTTGTTAGAAACCCTATAAAAACTGTCCCGTTCCTGCATTCGGGGCTCTGCAGTCCTCTACCCCTGTGCGGTGTACGACTGTGGGCCCCAGCGCGCTTGGAATAAAATCCTCTTGCAGTTTGCATCAAGACCGCTTCTCATGAGTGATTTGGGGTGTCGCCATATCCAGGCAGAGCGTGGGGTCCCCATCTTGGGGTTCCTTCACTGGCACCTACTGAGCCCTTTCCCCTGCCCTTTCCCCAGTCTGCCTCTTCAGCTGCAGGGTGACAGTGGTTGTACTTGCCTCACCTTGGCATCGCTGGCTCTGCTGCTGATCTGTACCTAAACCCCAGGGACCTGCTCCTGCCCAGCTCCGTGGTCAGTGCCCAGGAAACTTGTCATGTTTGCAGCCCAGTGAAGTGAGGTGAAGCTCTGTGAAACTTTCTGAAGGGAACTTGCAGACACTCCCATAGAAGCCTGTGGAGAGGTCACACAGTTACCTTGCCAGTGACTGAGGGACCCCAGGGTGCCTTCGCTCCTCAGCGTGTGGGTCAGCGTCCCTCACCCGAGTGAATGAGGCCTGTGGTAGTTTGAATGGACGGCCTCCCAGTAGATTTCTTTTATCTAAAGCTTGTCACTGTTGGGTGGATCCTAGGGTCCAGCCCTAAGGTGTGGGGGTGAGCACCCAGAATTCCAATCTGAAGATCTGCAAAGCGCTTGAGTTCTGCCCGGAGTTGCTGGGGTGGGCTTGCTTTTGGGCGGTGGTTGCTTTTCTCTCTGCGTGGATCTGTGAAAGCCTCCCCCCTCCCGCACCCTGTTTCCTCTGCCATGTGGAACATCCCCTGGATCTATAAGCTTGAAATCAATTCCCTTCCTCCCATAACCGTGCCTGGATTGGAGGTTCCTCCCAGCAGCGTGAGGCTGACTGGGACAAGGCCCCCAGGGTAGGCCGTGTAACCACACTTTGCCCGGCTCACACCATTCCCACAACCCCAGACTCACAGGGAGGGTTGGTCATTGTTGTTGACAGCAAATAAAGCAATTCCTTCCTTCCTTTTTCCTTTCTCACTTCCTCCTGCCCTCCCTCTCTCCCTCTCTCCCTCCCTCCTTCCTTCCTTCCTTCTTTCCTTTCTCACTTCCCCTCTCTTTGTGGGGTGCATTGTTGCCATAGACCCTAATTATGGACACCTGGGGGCTCACCTCAGTGCCCACACACACAAGAATTGGACAGATTTTCTTTCAGTATGGGCCACTGGGCTTCCCAAGTATCCGTAATGACTGTCTACAGCTCCAGGCTTCCATACAAATGCGCAAGCCTCTCTTGTCACCATAATTTCCTTGGGAAGTGTTTCTAATTATACAGCTTTCCCTCCCTGCTCCAGGTCAAGTCTTCTTATTTACAATATGCAAATTACACAGGACCGCGAAGCAGGGACCAGGCTCTTGAGTGATCCAAATTACCATGCAGTTGTTTTGAGCTTAGTACTTAACCATTAGTGGGTGCCTTACAGAGGTATTTGCCTGAGCAAAAACAACATTAAAGGAACAGTATGCATCTATTTCTTAGAGGTTAGAGCCCATCTCAGTGAGAGCTCTATTTAATAAGAGAATTCCCAGCTCTAATAATATGCACTGTGTATTTCACCCAAGTTAACAGGGGCTTTGTAAGAAGGGGTTGAATTATTTTGTGTTTTTTTTTAAACTATTTTTTTTTTTAAATTTATTTGAGAGCGACAGACACAGAGAGAAAGACAGATAGAGGGAGAGAGAGAGAATGGGCGCGCCAGGGCTTCCAGCCTCTGCAAACGAACTCCAGACGCGTGCGCCCCCTTGTGCATCTGGCTAACGTGGGACCTGGGGAACCGAGCCTCGAACCGGGGTCCTTAGGCTTCACAGGCAAGCGCTTAACCGCTAAGCCATCTCTCCAGCCCTATTTTGTGTTGTTACCTGCTCACTGGCATTTAGGAAAGTGCGGGCAGCTGAGTTTCCCAGAGGTGAAACTATCATTACTTTGGGACCCTGTTAGTTTAGGAAAATGCTCCAAGATGAAAGGTAAGGTTCACCAAACATTCTCAAAGGAAACTCTAAAAACAAGTAAAAGCTATACACAGGTGTTGCTATTTGGATGTTTCTTTTGCTTAGGAGTGAGAGAAAGAGAGAAAGTACACAAGAAAAAGAAAGAACTTGTCCACATGTGCATCTTGCGTGCTTGCGTCACCTTTGTGCATCTGGCTTAGGTGGGACCTGGAAAGTCAAACATGGGTTCTTAGGCTTCTCAGGCAAATGCCTTCACTACTGAGCCATCTCTCCAGCCCTGAATGTTTCTTCAGAGCTGAGTAAATTGGACTCTTGAAGGAGGAGCAAACATAGTTTTCTAGAAGGGTGAGTTTGGGTCAGACAGTGACGGTTCCGCTGTCTCCAGCCTTGTGTTTGGGAAGAGGAATCTGTAGGGTGGAGAGGTACTAAAGACTGTGATCATCTTGGAGAAGCCCCAGGCCCTACCCCACACACGGGAGGGCAGTTTGTGGCCTCAGCTTCCAGCTGATGTAAGACTGAGCTTATCTTTGTAAGAGTGAGCTTATCTTGAAGACGCTGTGTTAAGTGAAATGAGCCAGTTACCAAAGATCCAGTACAGAGTAACTCTACGTATGCAAAGCACAAAACCAGAGACAAAGTGGGATGGTGGTTACAAGGGCCTGGAAGGAAGGAGGATCTGGGGTTTCAGTTTTACAAAAAGAATGTTATAAAAATGGATGATTGTGTAACATGATGTTATGTGTTGAATTCTACTACAGTGTACACTTAACAATGATCCCAGGGCCGGGCGTGGTGGCACACGTCTTTAATCCCAGCGCTCGGGAGGCAGAGGTAGGGGGATTGTCATGAGTTTGAGGCCACCCTGAGACTACATAGTGAATTTCAGGTTAGCCTGAGCTAGAGTGAGACACTACCTTGGAAAACTGGAAAAAAAAAAAAAAAAGATCCCAGGGCTGGAGAGATGGCTTTAACGGTTTAGAGGCTTGTCTGCAAAGCCAAAGGAACCAGGTTTGATTCCCTCGGTACCCATGTAAACCAAATGTACTAGGTGGGGCATGCATCTGGAGTTTGCTGTGGCTGGAAGACCTGGTGTGCCCATGCTCTCTCTCTCAAATAAATAAAAAATATTTTTCTTTCTTTCTTTTTTTTTTTTTTTTTTTTTTTGGTTTTTCGAGGTAGAGTCTCACTTTGGTCCAGGCTGACCTGGAATTAACTCTGTAGTCTCAGGGTAGCCTTGAACTCATGGCAATCCTCCTACCTCTGCCTCCCGAATGCTGGGATTAAAGGCGTGCATCACCACACCCGACTCTAAAAAATATTTTTTGAAAGACTCCAATGGCAAATCTTTTTAAAAAATATTTTTATTTTTATTTATTTGTTTGAGAGACAGAGAGAGAGAGAGAGGGAAAAAGAACAGATGTATCAGGGCCAGTAGCCACTGCCAACCAATTCCAGACACATGTACCGCCTTGTGCATTTGGCTTTATGTGGGTCCTGGGGAATTGAATGTAGGTCCTTTGGCTTTGTAGGCAAGTGCCTTAACAACTGCTAAGCCATCTCTCCACTTATCTATACATTTTGCCAAAAGGAAACATTACATACAGGAAGTGGGGGGGAGAACAGGAAGTGACACTTGTTCCCGGTTTCTTTCTGCCCATGGTTCTTCCCCTTTCCAATCTCTAAGTGATGAGAAGTCAAGGTTTGTCCAGGACTTCTCCCTGTCTACACCTCCTAAGTACCTCATCTGGCCAAGAAGGCTCTAATTACAATCAATGACAGACTATGTTCTCAGAGATGGTCAAACAGTATCTTTCATTCACACGCTTGTCTCCAATAGGACCTTCACACTCCTTCCAAACAGAGAAGGGGTCTGGGGCTGGAGAGATGGCTTAGTGGTTAAGGTGCTTGCCTGCGAAGCCAGGTTTGATTCCCTAGTATCTATGTTAAGTCAGATGCACAAGGTGGGCGCATGCATCTGAAGTTTGTTGGCAGTGGCTAAAGGCCCTGATGTGCCCATTCTCTCTCTGTGTCTTTCTCTATCTATTTGACTCTTTTTCTCTCTCCCTCTCAAATAAAATAAAATAAAATAAAATAAAATAAAATAAAATAAAATAAAATAAAATAAAATAAAATAAAATAAAATAAAATTAAAAAAATAAAATAAAATAAAATAAAATAAAATAAAATACCTTTGGTTTTTCAACTCAGAGAAGGGGTCTGTTGTCACAGGCTTGGTCCTCACAAGTGGGAGGTTTGGGTCACTGGAGGTTGCAGGACCTTGGCATCTATCTTCTTCTTTTTTTTTTTTTTTTCTCTTTCATGTCCTAGTGAAGAGCTGAGTCCTTTTGCCATGTGCGTTGTCATGGCTGCCACAAGCCGTAAAGCAGTGGGGCCAAGCAGTCCTGGACTAAACCAAACCAAAATAAACCTTTTATCTCTTGAGGATAAGGTCTTAGGTACCCATTACAGTAATGGAAAGTTGCCTGTCACTGGGTCAGTGTTGGCCACCAAGTCACAGCCCACCCTACCCTGCCTTGAGTCTGGGCAGACTTGCGCCTCTCTGTCAGAATAGAAAGATGTAGAGAAGCCGGGCGTGGTGGCGCACACCTTTAATCCCAGCACTCGGGAGGCAGAGGTAGGAGGATCACCGTGAGTTCGAGGCCACCCTGAGACTCCATAGTGAATTCCAGGTCAGCCTGGGCTAGAGTGAGACCCTACCTTGAAAAAGAAAAAAAAAAAAAGGAAGATGTAGAAATGACACTGCAAGCCATGTTTACATTGGCAGTCTCCCATCAAAGGGCTTCCATGTTATAAGGAAGCCCAGCCTAAGTGGGGAAGCCACTGTCGGTATCCAGCTAATGGGCCCCGCCACGGCTGCGCTGAATAGCCAGTATCCATGGCTAGATGTGTCCATATAGATTCTTCTCGCTGATTCCGTCCCTGGCTGTCACGTTGTCTTCCAAGCTGAGGGTCCAGAAACTGGAATGGACACCAAACATTCCGGTTGGGCCCAAGTCGCACAATTTTCAGAGCAGATAACAATAGCTATTTTATTTGAGCAAGAGAGAGACAGACAGAGAGAATGGGCACACCAGGGCCTCTAGCCACTGTAAAGGAACCCCAGACGTATGCACCACCTTGTGCATTTGGCTTATGTGGGTACTAGGGAATTGAACCTGGGTCCTTAGGCTTCACAGGCAAGTGCCTTAACCACGAAGCCATCTCTCCAGCCCTCTCTTCTTAATCTATATCTATATCTATCTATATCATCATCTACCTATATCTATCATCTATCTGCCTGCCTATCTATCTAACATCTCTCCCTCTATCTGGGTCTCACTTGCTCCTCCATATTCTGCTCCTAGTGGGGCACCTTGGACTCCCTCTTCAAAGCATGCCACTCAGAGACCTGAGCCACAGCAGACCTTTTTTTTTTTTTGGCTCTTCACCCTCCATTTGCCCCTTAATCTAAAGATGCTCCCCTCCAAGCCATTAATAAACCTCCCATTTCCAGAAGTATGGTCTCAGCCTCTGTATCCAAATCTCTAGTCACTACTAAAAATATGAAGAAACTCTGAGCCTCATTAGTAGCCACATAAATACATATTAAAACTGCACCAGGGCTGAGGAGATGGCTCAGTGGTTAAAGGTGCTTGCTTATAAAGCCCGTTAGCTTGGGTTCAAGTCCACACAGCTAGATGCAGAAACCGGCCCATGTGTCTGGAGTTCATTAGCAGCAGCAAGAGGACCTGGCACTTCCCTTCTCTTTTTCTCTCTCTCATCTCTATATCTCTGTCTCTCTCTGTGTCACAAATAAATTTTTTAAAATTATTTATTTATTTATTTGAGAGCGACAGACACAGAGAGAAAGACAGAGGGGGAGAGAGAGGATGGGCGCGCCAGGGCTTCCAGCCTCTGCAAACGAACTCCAGACGCGTGCGCCCCCTTGTGCATCTGGCTAATGTGGGACCTGGGGAACCGAGCCTCGAACCGGGGTCCTTAGGCTTCACAGGCAAGCGCTTAACCGCTAAGCCATCTCTCCAGCCCCACAAATAAATTTTAACAAGTGTGCTGAAATAACTTTTTGTGTGTATGGTGTAGGGATCAGACTCTACAGTTTTTCCTTTAATCAAATTGGCAAGGTGATTTTTCAGGTAAGATGTAATTTTGGCAAAATCTAGGAGACTAAAAATTGATTTTTTTAAAGTTGCATGCCAAAATCCTTTAAAATGGGCATACTTTATGACGTGGCATTTCAGCATTCTCAAAATATGGCAAAATTTTTTAAAAATTTTTTGGTTGTAGCTCTCTGTTTTCTTTCTTTTTTGTTTGTTTTGTTTTATTTCTTTTGAGGTAGGGTCTCACTCTAGCCCAGGCTGACTTGGAATTTACTATGTAGTTTCAGGGTGGCCTCGAACTCTCAGCAATCTTCCTACCTCTGCTTCACGAGTGCTAGAATTAAAGGCATGTGCCCCCATGCCCGGCTTCTGTTTATTATTATAATTGACAGCTTCCATAATTATAGACAATAAACAATAATTTCCTCCCCTCCCACTTTCTCCTTCACAACTCCCCTCTCCCTCATATCCCCTCCCCCTCTCAATCAGTCTTTTATTTTTATGTCATCATCTTTTCCTCCTATTATGACGGTCTTGTGTAGGTAAGTAGTGCCAGGCACTGGGACGACATGGATATCCAGGCCATTTTGTGTCTGGAAGAGTGCCTTGTAAGGGGTCCTAGCCTTCCTTTGGCTCTTAAATTCTTTCTGTTACCTCTTCCGCAATGCACCCTGAACCTTGGAAGGTGTGATAAAGATATTTCAGAGCTGAGCACTCCTTTGTCTCTTCTTCTCAGCACCATGGTGCCTTCTGAGTCATCCCAGGGGTCACTGCCATCTGAAAAGAGAAGCTTCTCTAACCAAAAGTGAGAGTAGCATTAATATATGGATATGAACATTAAGAGAAGTGCTTACCAGGCAGTTTGGTGAGCATAGTATATGTATTTAGCCAGGCACCAGCAGGTGTTACACCCCCAGGGCTCACAACTTCTCCATCATAAGTTTTCCATATCCCCTCCCATGGAATGGGCCTCTGTCCTGTCATGCCCGCCTCACCAGCAAGGAGGACGCCACAATCAGGATTCTTCTGAACACACTTTATTGGGGACTGCCAAACTGCTAGATGCGAAGACCCAGAACCACGAAAGGCAACTGTTTATATAGGGTTTTAGGCTGCCTACCCACAAATGATTGGTCAACTGAGGATATGTGGCCACCAGTGATTGGTTACTTTCTGGATGCCTCATTAGCATCGGCCCACGACGGGTTGGAGCATGCGCACTGTGCTTGATTTACACCTGTGCTTGATTTACACCAGCTGTGACCAAGAAAAGGCCAGAAACCGGCGCCAACTTGTAATAGCGTCTGCACGGCTCCTAACACGTCCAGTTAGAAAGCAGTTGGTTTCCCTCATAACAGACATGCCACTGGCTGGCCGAACTTAAGAATTGCAGTGTCCACTGTTGTTTATCTCCACTGATGACTGTGCTTGCTCCTAAGGAGCTGCATGCAGCATAACTTTTTTCAGCTTTCTGTCAGCTGGTCTACATGGAGGAGGTTTCAAAGAATTTTTAAAAGTATTTTCTATTGTATTAATTTATTTATTTGAAAGAGAGGAAGAGGCTGATAGAGAGAATGGGCATGCCAGGGCCCCCAGCCATTGCAAATGAACTCCAGATGCATGCACCATCTTATGCATCTGGCTTACTTGGGTTTGGGGAATTGAACATAGGTCCTGAGGCTTCTCAGGCAAGTGCCTTAATCACTAAGCCATCTCTCCATTGTTTTTAGTAGCAGGAATTTTGTTTTGTTTTGTTTTTTTGAGGTAGGGTCTCACTCTAGCCCAAGCTGACTGACCTGGAATTCACTCTGTAGTATCAGGGTGACCTTGAACTCACAGCAATCCTCCTATCTCTGCTTCCTGAGTGCTGGGATTAAAGGTATGCACCACCACACCCAGCTCCAGTAGCAGGAATTTTGAAACAATAGGCACTGGAATTTGTTTAATTTATCACAGTGCTGTCCTATAAAGCAATTGTATACAGTCATTTCAAATGTTGCTGTAAATAATGTTAAATGAAAGGGGAAGATTTTCATGTGACATAGTTAATTTAAAAACTCAGTGTAAGCCGGGCGTGGTTGTGCTTGCCTTTAATCTCAGTACTAGGGAGCCAGAGGTAGGAGGACTGCTGTGAGTTGGAGGCCAGCCTGGAACTACAGAGTGATTTCCAGGTCAGCCTAGGCTAAAAGTGAGATGCTACAAGAAATAAACAAAACAAGGGCTGGAGAGATGGCTTAGCGGTTAAGCACTTGCCTGTGAAGCCTAAGGACCCCGGTTCGAGGCTCGGTTCCCCAGGTCCCACGTTAGCCAGATGCACAAGGGGGCGCACGCGTCTGGAGTTCGTTTGCAGAGGCTGGAAGCCCTGGCACGCCCATTCTCTCTCTCTCCCTCTCTCTGTCTTTCTCTCTGTGTCTGTCGCTCTCAAATAAATAAATAAATAAAAATAAATAAATAAACAAAACAAAACTCAGTATAGGTCTAGGTATAATGAACGCCTTTAGTCCCAGGTAAGAGAATCACTGTGAGTTCAAGGCCATCCTGGGGCTACAGAATGAGTTTCCGGTCAGCCTGGCCCGGAATGAGACACTGCCTAAAAAAAAAAAAAAAAAAAAAAAAATCCCTCAGTCGATCAAGCAGATGTGCAATGTAATTTTATCTCATTAATACATTTCATCATATATGTATTCTATAACCATAAATGTACATGTTTATTTTAACTAAAATTTTATTTTTTAAGCTCTTTTCTGTGTTTTTAAACATTCAATGCTAACATATTATTTTCTAGTCAGGAAAAAAAATTACCATGGTTCCCCTTTGAGTGGTGTGGCAATTACCCCTTAAATAGAGATGGCAATGCCAACTTGACTGTGCCCTTTGAAAATATGGCTAGGCCCCATGGATATGCTTTTTTTTTTTTTTTTTTTGAGGCAAACCCAGCAGACTGGCTTTAAAAAATTTTTGTTTATTTTTCTTTATTTATTTGAGAGAGACAGAGAAAGAGGCAGAGAAAGAATGTATGCACCAGGGCCTTTAGCCACTTTAAACAAACTCCAGATGCATGCGCCATCTTGTGCATCTGGCTTATGTGGGTCCTGGGGAATCGAACCTTGAACCAAGGTCCTTGGGCTTCACAGGCAAGTGCTTAACCACTAAGCCATCTTTCCAGCCCCTGGCCTTTTATTTTTAATGCAAGAGAATGAGAGTGTGAGAGAGAAAATTGGTGCACCAGGGCCTCCGGCCACTGTAATCAACCTCCAGACACGTGTGCCACCTGGAGCGTATATGCCACCTTGCATGCTTGCGTCCCCTTGTGAGTCTGGCTTACGTGGGACTTGGAGAGTTGAACATGGGTCCTTAGGCTTCACAGGCAAGTGCCTTAACCGCTAAGCAATCTTGCCAGCCCAGGCACACATTTTGACAGCACATTCACTGAGAATAAGGGATGGTGGGTGGAGTTCTGAATGTTTGTATTTGCAACTTACCCCTGCAGTAAATTTTTTAAAAAATATTTTATTTTTATTTAATTATTTGAGAGAGAGGGATGGAGACAGAAAAAGACAGATAAATAGAGAGAGAGAGAGAGAGAGAGAGAGAGAGAGAGAGAGAGAGAGAGAGAAAAATGGGCGTGCTAGGGCCTCTAGCCACTGCAAATGAACTCTAGATGTGTGTACCCCCTTGTGCATCTGGCTTACGTGGATCCTGGGGAATTGAACCTGGGTCCTTTGGCTTTGCAGGCAAGCGCCTTAACGGCTAAGCCATCTCCCCAGCTGCCCACAGTAAAATTTAACACTATGGGAATAGGTGCTCTACACTTCCCAGTAATGGAAAAGAGAGGTCATGTTTGTGATTTTGGCCATATACTGGGGAAAAATCTGGGAGTTAAGAGCTTCATTCATCTGAATGCCAATCCAACCCCATTGGGAGTATTCTGTCCCATGGGCAAGGGGCTCAGATAGATTTGCTTGATTTTCTCCTGACTGAGGGAAATAAAGGGGAGTCAAAATACAATGAATGTATGAAGCTGATGAGAGGAAAACAAAGCTTATTTCCCTCTTTCTTTCTTCCTTTTCTTTTCTTTTTGAGGTAGGGTCTCACACTAGCCCAGGTTGACCTGGAATTCACTATGTAGTCTCAGGCTGGCCTCGAACTCACAACAATCCTCCCACCTCTGCCTCCCTAGTGCTGAGATTAAACCACCATGCCCAGCCCTCTTCCTTTTCTTAGCTCCCTGTTTTATGAGAAGATAGAAGAGTCATGCAAGAACCAACTGCCCTCCAAGTGGACTGGAGGCCCGCTCCATCAGGGGGAATACATCCCTGATACTGAAAACTTAAAACAGGCGCAGTCTTGAGCCCTAGGGGTATAACATCTGCTGATGTTTGGTTAAGTGTATATACTATGCTTATCAAACTGCCAGTAAGCATTTCTCTTAATATTTATACCCTTATATCAATGTTATTCTCACTTTGGGTAGAGAATCTTCTCTTTTCAGATGGCAGTGACCTTGGGGTGACTCAGAAGGTATCATAGTGCTGGGAAGAAGTGACTGGAGTACTGAGTAACATCTCAATCACAAGGCTCAGGGTCTAATGTGGAAGAGGTGGAGGAAAAAATGTAAGAGCCAAAGGAAGTGTAGGACTCCTTACAACGTGCTCCCTCCAGACATAAAATGGCCTGGATATCCATGACCTCATGGTGCCTGACACTACCTACACAAGACCATCATAAGAGGAGGAAAAGATCATGACATCAAAATAAAAGAGTGACTGTTTGAGATGGGGAGGGGATATGATGGAGAATGGAATTTCAAAGGGGAAAGGGGGGGAGAGGGAAGGCATGTGGAACATTTTTTATAATCATGGAAAATGTTAATAAAAATTGAGAAAAAAAAAAGAAGAATCATGCAAGGATACCTAATGGGAATAGTCTCCAAAACAAAAACCAAACAAACAAAGATGCAGCAATGGTTCAAGCTTTGTGGGTTCCTCTATTTCCAAATATATAATTCCAATAAAAAACTTCCCCACCGCACTTTGAGGCTCACTAACATAAGCAAATGTCGCAGACAGAAAAAGGAAGAAATTTTTTTAAAAGTTGAAATGCCTGCAGCAAATATTAAAAGTTCTCAGTTTTACCTGCCTCTAAGTACAGCCAAAGGCATTTCCTTCAACTTGAAAGCGTTGTTTCTATTTTATTATTTGCTGAGGTCAAAGGTCAGGAAGTGTTTCTAACGGCCCAGGTGTTTAAACTGACTTTCTGAGTTTGCCTTTGGCTCAGGAAACTCTGAAGACTACAAATGGATTCTGTACGCTTGTGTCTAGTCTCCCAACTACACACACACACACGCACGCACGCACGCACGCACGCACGCACGCACACACACACACTCAGAACCTACCAGGACAGGCAGAATTCTCCCAACTAGGCATGATCACTCAGAGGTTAAACTTTATCCAGCAAAGAAGGAACCCCGGACAGCGCACCCCAAGGACCCCTGTGTCTGTGTCTTGCTTCAAGTGTTTGGACATAACCGACCCAGGGACTTTCTCCTTTTTTTTTTCCTTCTTCTTCTTTTTATTTTTATTTTTTTGGTTTATTTTTATTTATTTATTTGAGAGAAAGAGGCAGAGAGAGAGAGAGAATGGGCGCGCCAGGGCCTCCAAGCCACTGCAAACGAACTCCAGACGCGTGCGCCCCCTTGTACATCTGGCTAACATGGGTCCCGGGGCATTGAGCCTCGAACCGGGATCCTTAGGCTTCACAGGCAAGGGCAAGCGCTTAATGGCTACGCCATCTCTCCAGCCCTCTTCCTCTTTCTCCTCCTCCCCCTCCTCCCCTCCTGCTCCTCTTTTTCTTCTTCTTCTTTTTTTTTTTTTCCAAAAATTTTAAATACCTTTCAGTCTCTCTAGTCACCACCTCCTGGACCATCTCCTCCAGTTCTGCGCCTGGCAGGACCATCCAGAATCCTCCAACTCCTTATTGCCAGACCAGCCATGACCTCCCAGAGTCAATCAGAATTATTCCACTGAGGTGGAGGGTGCCGTGCCATCCAGCGCTTGGTCAACTTGCACCTGCGGGCCTCCTACACTTCCCTTTGTCTGGGCTCCTGTTTCTGCTGGCGCGATGTGGCTACATGGCTGGGGGTCCTGGACCCCTTCTTCTGAGCGTTGGCCTGGGAGAAGGGCCAGGGCGCGGGGCGGCTACTCGAGATGCACGCTGTTGCAGTCCGGTTCGCATTGCTGGTAGAAATCACCCAACCAAGAGCAGCTTCTGGGAAAAAGAGGTTTATTTGGCTTACAGGCTCGAGGGGAAGCTCCACGATGGCAGGGGAAAACGATGGCATGAGCAGAGGGTGGACATCACCCCCTGGCCAACAGAAGATGGACCACAGCAACAGGAGGGTGTGCCAAACACTGGCATGGGGAAACTGGCTATAAAGCCCATAAGCCCGCCCGCAACAATACACTCCCTCCAGGAGGCATTAATTCCCAAATCTCCATCAGCTGGGAACCTAGCATTCAGAACACCTAAGTTTATGGGGGACACCTGAATCAAACCACCACACACGCCCAGCCGGATGCTCGTCTGGGATGTGCAGAAGTCTTCTCCAGATGATTGGAAGCCACCTTGGCACTGGAGAAGAACCTCAACCAAGCTCTTTGGATCTCCATGCACTGGGTTCTACACGCACAGACCCCCCGGGCCCACCCCAATCTCTGTGACTTCCTGGAGAATCACTTCGTAGAGGAGGTAAAGCAGACTGGGGAGCCCTCAGCCAAACCCCTGGCGAGCATGTCTTCCAGCTGCTCACCCCGAAGCAAGACTAGATCTGCACAGCCTCCCAGGGATTTCTTGCTGCTCTCCCTTAACCATCCCCAGGGCCTCCTCCACCCCAGCCTCTCCAGCCAGCTTCCTAATGCCCAGAACCCCCTCCCAAGCCTTGGACCAAATGAAATAAAAGTCTTGTGTAGCAACAAGAAACAAATAATAAATAAATACAAAGAAGGAACCTCAGGCCTAGGGTTAAAAAAAAAAAAAAATACAAGACCACATGGCCTGTAAGCAAACCCGGACTCCAGGCTTCTGGCTTCCTAAGCCTGGTCTACTTCCAGAATCCAAGGGCAGCCCCCAGGGAGGGATCCTGGTGGATGATGGACAGAATTAAGTCCTAGTTGCCAATAGCCTGTCAGATTCTGGGTACATCTGCTTTGATGCTCAGAGCAGGAAACATCATTTCTCCCAGGAAGCTCCCTGGTGTGTGAGGCAAGAGCATCACCCCTCAGAGCATGATGGAAAAGTCCTTCTTGCTGCATGGGGGCAGCCAGCTCTACTTTCCTGGGCCTGGCACTCCACATATGTCGGGTGAGGCCCCACGATCTTTTGCTCGTTGGGGTGTTTGGTGGGCGGGACCTAGTAAGACAACTGTGATATCTGCTTGGGAATGTTTTCCAGGCTCTGCTGAGGTTCAAGACCTACATCTGGGGTGGAGTTAAAGGGCTTGCCTGCAAAGCCTAGGGACCCAGGTTCAATTCCCCAGAACCCATGTACGCCAGATGCACATGGTGTCTGGAGTTCGTTTGCAGTGGCTAGAGGCCCTGGCATGCCCATTCTCTTTCTCTCCCTCTTTCTAATAAACAAATAAAAATAATTTTTAGGGCTGGCGGGATGGCTTAGGGGTTAAGGCGTTGCCTGCAAAGCCAAAGGACCCAGGTCCAATTCCCCAAGACCCACGTTAGCCAGATGCACAAGGGGGTGCATGTGTCTGGAGTTTGTTTACAGTGGCTGGAGGCCCAGGCATGCCTATTCTCTCTCTCTCTTTCTCTGCCAAATAAACAAAATATTTTTTTAAAAAAAATATTTTTTTGAGGTAGGGTCTCACTCTGGATCAGGCCGACCTGGAATTACTGTGTAGTCTCAGGGTGGCCTCAAACTCAAGGTGATCCTCCTACCTCTGCCTCCCAAGTGCTGGGATTAAAGGTGAGCATCACCATGCCCAGCCTGTGAGGCACCTTGGTGGGTACTGGAGGGAAGAAGTGAATGGAGGAGATTTTAAGGTTTCTGCAGAAATAATTTGGGGACATGTGGCATCTTCTCCCCCTTCTTGGTTAGGTAGGACTCCCTGATGTGTCTAAGCCTTCAAGAATCAATGCCCCACTACTTACGTCAAAGAACCATTTCCTAGCTTGCCCGCTGGTAGCTGGTGGCTTTGTGAAGGGCAGCGGTGGTAAGAAGGCATTCCAGGGCTGGTGAGATGGCTTAGCAGTTAAGATGCTTGCCTAAGGACCCAGGTTGGATTCTCTAGCACCTATGTAAGCCAGGTCCACAAGGTGGCACACGCGTCTGGAGTTCGTTTGCAAGCGGCTAGAGGCCCTAGCAGGCCCATTCCCTGCCGCTTCTCTCTATCTACCTCATTCTCTCTCTCTCTCAAATAAATAAATAAGCCGGGCGTGGTGGTGCACGCCTTTAATCCCAGCACTTGGGAGGTAGAGGTAGGAGGATCGTCGTGAGTTCAAGGCCACCCTGAGACTACAGAGTTAATTCCAGGTCAGCCTGGACCAGAGTGAGACCCTACCTCGAAAAACCAAAATAATAATAATAATAATAATAAAATATAAATAAATAAAATAATAAAAATTAGCTTTATAAAAATATTTTTAAAAGCTGAGTGTGGTGGCACATGCTTTTTTAATCCTAGCACTGGGGAGTCAGAGGTAAAAGGATCACCGTGAGTTCGAGGCCACCCTGAGACTACATAGTGAGTTCCTGATTTCCTACTTCCAAGAAAGAAAAAGCAGTCTAGTTTTGTGGGCCAAGAAAGGCTGTACTCCATGTCCTTGGGCATAACCCTGAGCCTCCCTCACGATTAGCACTTCTCTTTGATTTGCTGTTAGCATCAAGACCAAGCAACAGACAATAGTTTCACCCTCCACTGAATGGAATCTTCTGGAACACAGTGCCATCAGAAGCAAAACCATCTTTTCGGGCTGTAGCTCGCTGGTACAGTGAGGATTTGGCTGTTGATATCACAAAAAGAAAATAAAATTCTCGTGGCCATGAAGCTCAGATAGAATTAGAAGTACTGGAACAAAAAGAAAGGCGTATGGGAGTCTATTTCCCTGTATCTTATTTTATTTATTTATTTATTTATTTTTCGAGGTAGGGTCTCACTCTAGGCCAGGCTGACCTGAAATTCTGTATGTAGTCTCAGGGTGGCCTCGAACTCTTGGCGATCCTCCTACCTCTGCCTCCCGAGTGCTGGGATTAAAGGCGTGTGCCACCACGCCCGGCTTCCCTGTATTTTGAACCAATGGAAATAACAAACCTGCTACCAGAGTTTTTCTTTTCTTTTTCCTTTTTTGAGATCTGAGGGCTCTAGAGGTATCCCTGAGGCGTGAGAATGAAGCTGGGCGAGGGTCAGGGCACGACATGGGACAAGATTTTTCTACCCTTTAATTTCTCTTGCGGTGAGCAGATGAAGGAAAATAGCTTAAACAGTCTATTTGATAAAACTACTGGTTTGATTTGAGGTCTTTGTGGTTTTGAGTCACATGAGAGTTAACTGGTCCGTAACGGCACAGGGACATCCTTGCTGTGTCCTGTCCGGCTTTTGTGACAGTGAGAACGACTTGGTAGGCTAGGATCCAGATGTGACCTGCAGGCTAGGTTGGTGTGCCTTCACAAACAGCTAGGTGGTAGAAACATATTTGGGGGGCACTTTTCCCAGCCTGGCTTGGGGACCTGTCCCTAGCTTGTTGACTTGTTTTCACAGCAGTTATAGGAGTCACTATCAGCTGGGAACGATATTAGAACCTGAGGAGAGACAGCCATATATTTAAAATCAGGTGTGTGTTTGCTTATTGGTGCTGGGGTTTGAACTCAGGGCTTTATACATGCTAAGCCGAAGTTCTACCACTGAGCCACAGCTCACTACGTAAGCCAGACCGACCTGCAACTCACCACCTTCCTGACTGTGAGGTTGAAATGGGCTTCCCAAAAGGGAGTCACCAAAAGAAAAACAGGATGACTATAGAGATATAAGGAGATATAAGGAAATGGAGCATCCACTTTCTTCAAGAAGGATGCCCCAAGAACAGGATGTACCGCCCCTCCTTATTTCTCCCCAGGTCACTTCTGGTCTCACCCTGAGATTAGAGATTTACTGTCCGCCTATCTCTCCTGGGTCGCTCCTGGTCTCTCCATAGGGCTAATGTAAAAGAACAGAGATTTGCTGCCCTAACAAGAAAATTCCTTCCCCTTTCTCACCTTCCCCCAATTGAAAAAAAAAAAAAAAAACAAAAAAACCTATAAAGCCCACTATCTGTAACCCAGACTGACTGCTCTGCTCTTGAGGGTCAATCCTGGCAGCTCGTCCCTGCCCCCCCACCCCCATTAACACTTCCATCTCAGCCTCAGAGTCCTCTCCGTGGTCCTTGGTTACTCCTGAACCTTACACTGCCTCCAATGCCCTAAGGGCTGGCATTAAAGGTGTATGCCTACAGGTGTATGCTATAGGTCTAAGGCACATTTGCTTTAAGTGAAACTCCATGTACTTGATGTAAGACTAAGTTTAAAATTCATAATTCACTTCTTAATATTTCTGTCTTTCATTTGCTTTTCGTATAATGACCATTCAACAGATATACGATGAGTAATTATTGAAGAACAACTTACGTGGAAAACAAATTATACCAGAACCTTGTGGGAGAGAAAAGCGCTCTGTATAGTTTAGTGTCTAGTAGAAATCCCTTTGTTAATTTGTGTTAGTATTAGCAACTGAGGGTCCTTTAAGCTACGGACCAGAATAAGATCGAAACTTCAGACTAAACGGTTGAGTAGGATGTTGCTAAAAACTCAATAACCAGGCTGGAGAGATGGCTTAGCGGTTAAGGCACTTGCTTGCAAAGCCAAAGGACCTAGGTTCGATTCCCCAGGACCCATGTAAGCCAGATGCACAACAGGGTGAATGCATCTGGAGTTTGTTTGCAGTGGCTGGAGGCCACTATTCTCTCTCCCTCCCTCTCTCTCTCTCCCTACCTGCCTATTTCTGTATCTCTCTTTCAAACAAATAAATAAAAATTAAATTAAATTTAAAAAATGATAAAACATGAAAAATAAAAACTCAATAACCAAGACACTAGCACTGCATCAGGACTATGGCCTTATTAGACACTGTCTGGAAGACTATCTCTAGAGAATCTCTCCGCTATTCCCAGAACAAACAGAACTTAAATAACATCAACTGTTTTGTGTCACCAGTTGTTTTTCCCAAGGAAATCATGCTGTGGTTATCAAATGTTTGTGTGTTGTGAAATTGTTACAGCTTATCGAAAGCTCTTCCTTATGATAAATGTGTTCCAATGAACACAGCAGAACAGCCTCAGACAGACAGACACACTCACACACACTCACTCACACACACACACTTCAAAAATTCAGAACATTCATGCCTGCGTCAACATGATCCCAGATAAGCACAAATCCAAAATTCCAAATGCAGTGTTGGCAGAATCAGTCAACAAAGAAAAAGCAGTCTGTTCTATTGTCCTCACCTCTCATCTACCTCTGTGTGCATTGGATTTTGGGGTGTTTTATTACATACTCGATAATCATCATAACTTGTGTCTACCTGGACATTGTTTTAATTTTAAAAAATTGTAAATTTCTTTTTATTGGCAACTTCCCTAATGATAGACAATAAACCAAGGTAATTCCCTCCCCCTGCCTTCCCCTCCACTCTCCATCATGGCCCCTCCCCCTCTCTTTTATTTTGATGTCATCATCTTTTCCTCTTATTGTGGATAATCCAAGCCATTTTGTGTCTGGAAGAGTGCCTTGTAATGAGTCCTGCCCTTCCTTTGGCTTACTTGGCCATTTTTGTAGGAATATTCCTAATTTTTTTGTTTTGCTTTGTTTTTCAAGGTAGAGTGACACTCTGGAAATCACTATGGAGTCTCAGGGTGGCCTCGAACTCATGTCAAGCCTCCTACCTCTGCCTCCCAAGTGCTAGGATTAAAGGTGTGCACCACCATCCCGGGCTTTATTTCTAATTTTTAAAACGAAAATATTTGTTCTTAATTGCTGGAATAGCAATTATTAAGGTATAAAACAACTATGTCATATAGTCTTAAAACCTCACATTTAGTGGGCATGGTTCATTTAGAATGAACATAAGGATTTTCACGAACATTCTTAGCTGAATTCCACAGTAGGTTTATTTTGATCACAGCTTGTACTAGGACCCACTTATCAATTCTGGGTGGAGCCTGTAGATTAATGGGCTTTTAAAAATATTTTATTTTACTCTATTTATTTGAGAGAGAAATAGGCAGAGAGAGAATGGGCACACGAGGGCCTCCAGCCACTGCAAAGGAACTCCAGATACGTGCGTCCCCTTGTGCATCTGGCTTACATGGGTCCTGGGGAATCGAACCTGGGTCCTTTGGCTTTGCAGGCAAGCACCTGAACCACTAAGTCATTTCTCCAGCCCCTTAATGGGGTTTTATGAATGTGTATGTATGTGCGGTGCGCACGTGTATGCACATGTTTGCATGTGAACGGGCATACATGCATGTGTCAATACATGCATACATGCACGGGAGGATGGGAGAGGACACGGGGTATCTTCCTCAGCCCTCAGTTTCTTTTTTTTTTTAATTTTTTTTTATTTAGTTATTTGAGAGCGACAGACACAGAGAGAAAGACAGATAGAGGGAGAGAGGGAGAATGGGCGCGCCAGGGCTTCCAGCCTCTGCAAACGGACTCCAGACGCGTGCGCCCCCTTGTGCATCTGGCTAACGTGGGTCCTGGGGAACCGAGCCTCGAACCGGGGTCCTTAGGCTTCACAGGCAAGCGCTTAACCGCTAAGCCATCTCTCCAGCCCAGTCCTCGGTTTCTTGAGCTAGACTGGCCAGCCAGCAAGCCCGAGGGATTCTACTGCCTCCGCCTCCCCAGTTCTGGGGTACAGTTCTCTAGTTCGGGCTGCTGTTACACCCACTTCTGATGTGTGTGCTGTCCTCTGAACTCAAGTGGTCAAGCTTATGCAGAGAAAACTTTACCCACTGAACCGTCTCTCCAGCCCCGGGGGTATGTCTTTTTTAAATTAATTAACTAATTAATAATTGTGTGTGTGTGTGTGTGTGTGTGTGTGTGTGTGTGTGTAAGCCATATAGCCCATGTATGGAGGTCAGAGGCCAACTTCAAGGTGCTAGGCCTCCTATCTTCCTGGAGACAGGGTCTCTTGGCTGTTGCTTTGCCATAGTCTTGTGGGGATTACAGATGTTTGCACTGCTTGGCACCCAGATTTATGCACGTTTTGGAGATTTAATTTAGGTTTGCACCAAGCACCTCTAACCCTTGAGCCTTCTCCCCAGCCTCGGGGTTAATGCTTTTTTTTTTTTTTTTTTTCCATGATAGGGTCTCACCCTAGCCCAGGCTGACCTGGAGCTCACTATGTAGTCACTATGTAGACTCACTATGTAGCTGGGCGTGGTGGCTTACACCTCTAATTGCAGCACTCGGGAGGCAGAGGTAGGAGGATCGCCATGAGTTCGAGGTCAGTCTGGGACTACAGAGTGAATTCCAGGTCAGCCTGGGCTAGAGTGAGACCCTACCTTGAAATCCCCCTCCCCTCCAAAAGGATTGAAAAGGAACTTATCAAAGCAAAGAGAGAAAAATAAAAATGGCAATGTTTTCTCTTGAAAGATTATGGGACATGCTTCCCTCTTTTATAAACCTGCAAATATTCTCTCCATATTGTATTGACTCTTTTTTTCTGAGATGGCTTAGTGGCACACCCGTTATCTCTCATAAATAAAAATAAAGTATTTTTTAAAAAAATATTTTATTTTATTTTTATTTGGGAGAGAGAAAGGTTTTATATATATATATATATATATATATATATATGTATAATTTCTATGATGAAAATAAGAACATTCACTACAGGTAAGCTTTTAATGTAAATAAAAACCTCGGAGGCTGGCAACGTAGCTCCATGGTAAAGCCCTCGCCTGGCATATGTGAAGCCCTGTGTTTGATCTCCAGCACTGAACAAAAAGCTTCTAAAGACTAGCACTGACAAAGGCAATATGTCGTTTTAATAGTCCTCTTTAAAAGAAATAGGGTTTTTCCCATTTGCTTTTCCTGATCCTAGGACTTTTTGTTTCAAATTACTATTGCCCTCAGTGGTTCAGATCTTGTCAGCACATAAAGAATTTTCCAGGAGTGCACATTAAATGTTTTGTGCAAATGATTTTCAGGCAAGTAGAGCTCAAGCTGGCAAAGGAATCCTGGAGTACACTACAAGAATTTCCTTCCAATTAGAGAAGATTATTTAAATTTGCCTACTTGAAAGTTCTTCAGAACACGGAATCAAAAAAAAAAAAAAAACAAAAAAAAACAACCCAGAGAATAAGTGCAACAAAAATAGGACTAGATGCATGCTCATGAGTAGATTTTGAATATTAAATCGAAAGAAAGGCATGTACTAATTAACATTAAACTAGAAAACCACTTGAAACTTAAATACAGAGCATGGTCATATTGCAGATATATTCATTTCTCTTTCGGAAGTGATTGTCAAGATTTAATTAGATGAGAAAGGTATGATGGTACATGCCTGTAATCCTAGTACTCTGGAGGCTAGTACAAGAGGATCATGAGTTCAAAGCCAGCCTGGGCCACATAGGGAGACCTGGTTTCCCAAAACCATACCAAACCAAACAACAATTAGAATCGTAAAATTTAATTCAAAAAAAAAAAAAAAAAGCTAGCCAACTCTCATGGAGGTAAAAGAGCATCTTTCACAGATCTGCTTTGACTAGGGTTTACTGGTGATGGCCCTGTGAGGCAACAAGGGAGAATGCCTGCATTTGAGGTGTGTTTAGAGGGACAGAACAAAGGCATGGTCACATTGGCTCATGTCTCCCACTATCCCACCATCACATGCATTCCTCGCCTGTCCCCTGCTCCCATCTGCTGTGTGGGGATGGATACTTCAAGGTTCTTGCCCTCTCTGGTTGGATATACCAGGAATGCTACTGCAAGATTTCAATGCAGAGAAAAGGAGAAGGTCCCAGCCTAAAGCTCTAGGAGCAAGCCTCCATATAACCTGAAAGAGGAAGTTCTGGAGGAATGAACAGGACATGCTGAGAGAATTTTTTTTTTTTTTTTAATGTGTATATATTGTGATATGCATGTGTGTGTGTGCGCGTGTGCACACATGTTCATATGTATGTGGAGGGTAAGGTCAAATGTTGGATGTCATCTTTAGTCATACTATCTGCCTTATTTTTAAATTTTTATTTATTTATTTGCAAGTAGCGAAGGATAGAACAGTGGCAGAGAGAATGCCTGCACCAGGGTCTCCAGCTACTGCAAACGGACTCCAGATACATGTGTCACTTTGTGGCATCTGGCTTTACGTGGGTATACTGGGGAATCGAACCCAGGTCTCTGGGTTCTGCGGGCAAGTACCTTAACCTCTGACCCATCTCTCCAGCCCTCTGCTTGATTTTTATTTTAGTTTTTTAATGACACCAATTCAGCTAGATTTGTTAACCACCAAGCCCTGAGGATCTTCCTGTCCCTCCTACCCAGTGCTGAGAGTTCAGGCACACTCCACCACACCCAGCTTTTACATGGGTGCTGAGCATCTAAACTTAGGTCCTTGTTTGACCCCTCTGAGCCATCTCCCCGGCCTGAGCGGCAAGTTCTAGCAGGAGCTGGGAAATCAATGTGGGACTGGATGCTCAGGGTGCTGATCGGTGAAGATGGAACGGAAGGCTGGACAATGGAGAGCTGAGCAATATGGAAGCATCCTCCCAGGATATAGATGTTAGCATCCTGGCAGGAACCAGGGGAAGGAGCCAGCCATGGGGCAGGGAAAGCACGAGATGTTCATCAGCTCCTACAGTCCCTGAGGAGGTCATGGAACGTCCTCTCTTCCTTGAGCGGCGTCTCTCTGAACAGCTCCGGACATCAGGTTTCCTCCATTCATAGCTTCTCTTCCCTTTGACTTTCCAGCCTTTGTAGCTTCCACTGTCGCGAACATCTGCTGTTCCCCTTAGGGCTCCCTTAGATCTTGCGCTCTTGACAGTAAGTTCCCTCCAAGCTACCCCAACTGGGCTCTGCTTTTGTGATGGGACCCTGCCGATACAACTGGCTATAACCTAGGATTGCAATGGGATTCCTGACAGCTCAAGGGAACATACATGAAGGAGGGGGGGGAGGAAGATTCACAGACGGTGGCCCCATCAGATACGCCTGTATCCATGCATCAGTAATATACAGAAGCTGAGCCTATTTATGCATAGAGATTTAGATTGGATTATAAGAGTATGTCAAAAAACAGAGGGCTGAAGAGATGGCTTAGCGGTTAAGCGCTTGCCTGTGAAGCCCAAGGACCCCGGTTCAAGGCTCAGTTCCCCAGGTCCTACGTTAGCCAGATGCACAAGGGGGCGCACGCGTCTGGAGTTCGTTTGCAGAGGCTGGAGGCCCTGGCATGCCCATTCTCTCTCTCTCCCTCTATCTGTCTTTCTCTCTGTGTCTGTCGCTCTCAAATAAATAAATTAAAAAAAAAAAAAACAGAAACAGAAATAGACATGAGGGAAAAGAGGGTAGCAACACATGACGTACCCATACAAAATAGGTTGTTAATAATACTAAGCAGAAGAAAAGGAAAAAAAAAAAAAAACCAGACAGAAGGGCAGAAGAGATGGCTCAGTGGTTAAGGCGCTTGCCTGCAAAGCCAAAAGACCCAGATTCAATTCCCCAGGACCCACGTTAGCCAGATGCACAAAGTGGCACATGTGTCTGGAGCTCGTTTGCAGTGGCTGAATGCCCTGGCATGTCCATTCTCTCTCTCTCTCTTTATCTCTCTCTCTCTCAAATAAAATAAAACCAACAGAAGTTAACTACCTTAATCAGCCAGGCTTGATGGCAGTTAGTTAGGTAGCTGGTAAGATATCTATGTTATCATGAGAAACCATTTATTTCCTTAGGAATTGGTGGGGTTTTGTTTTGTTTTTCTTTAAACCATGGAGCTTCCAACAAAGCATGGATAGAGGAAGGTACCTCTCATTGCTATGTCGAGCTTGATTGGGTAACTGAGCATGGATTTAAATAAATAAATAAAACCACCCTGGCATAATTATTAGCTACTTTTGAAATTTTTAAATTCTCAACGCTGTACTTATTAAATTGGGACCATAATTTGTAAAATAAAAGAATTACCAGCGGCTAGTTTTGTCACCAATGGGAAACCCCTACAGTAGAGGCAGACAGAACTGTTTAGTTGTACCCCGCAGAGAAAGGCAGAAAACAAGATGTTCTCAGTATGTGGTGGACAAAGATAGTTTTGGTTTATTTGTTTTTCGAGGTAGGGTCTCTCTCTAGCCCACGCTGACCTGGAATTCACTATGTAGTCGCAGGGTGGCCTTGAACTCACTGCAATGCTCCTACCTCTGCCTCCAGAGTCCTGGGATTAAAGATATGCACCACCATGCCCAGCTAGGGTTTATTTATTTATTTTTCGAGGTAGTGTTTCACTCTAGCCCAGGCTGACCTGGAATTCACTATGGGGTGCCAGGATGGCCTCGAACTCACAGCAATCCTCCTACCTCTGCCTCCCAAGTGCTGGGATTAAAGGCATGCGCCACCACGCCCAGTTAGATTTTTTTTTTTGAGGTAGGTTTTCATTCTCACTCAGGCTAACCTAGAATTTAGTCTGTAGCCCAGGTTGGCCTTTAAAATATTTTTTTTAATTTAATTTATTTATGAGCAATAGAGAGGGAGAGAGAGAAATAGAGAATGAGAATGAATGGGACCAGGACTTCTAGCCACTGAAAGCAAACTCTAGACACATATGGCAGTATTTGCATCTGGCTTATGTGGGTACTGGGGCATCAAACTTGAGTCCTTAAGTTTCACAGGCAAGGACCTTAACCGCTAAGCCCTCCCCGCAGCCCTAAAATATTTATGTATTTATCTTCAAGCAGAGAGAGGGGGAGAAATAGAGATAGAATGGGTGTGCCAAGGCCTCTGGCCAATGTAAGCCAACTCCAGATGCATGCACCCCTTTGTGCATCTGGATTTACATAGGTACTGGAGAATTGAACACAGGCCTGCAGGCTTTGCAAGCAAGCACCTTTAACCACTGAGCCATCTCTCCAGTCCCACATAGTCTCTTTTAAATTTATTTAAATTTTTTATTTATTTTTTTATTTTGGAGGCAGGGTTTCACTCTTGCCCATGATGACCTGGAATTCACTATGTAGTCTCAGGATGGCTTCAGACTCATGGTGATCCTCCTACCTCTGCCTCCCATGTGCTCCAATTAAAGGTGTGTGCCACCATGCTTGGCCTTAAAATTTTATTTTAATTTACATTTTTTTAAAATTTTTTTTGTTCATTTTTTATTTATTTATTTGAGAGCGACAGACACAGGGAGAAAGACAGATAGAGGGAGAGAGAGAATGGGCACGCCAGGGCTTCCAGCCACTGCAAACGAACTCCAGACGCGTGCGCCCCCTTGTGCATCTGGCTAACGTGGGACCTGGGGAACCGAGCCTCGAACTGGGGTCCTTAGGCTTCACAGGCAATCGTTTAACCGCTAAGCCATCTCTCCAGCCCTTAATTTACATTTTTGCAAGTATATGCATGCGCACACACACACATGCATGTTCCTACGTGCATGGGCACGTTGAAGCCAGAGGGTGATGTTGGAGGACGTCTTCAGATTTGCTTTCTACTGTGTTGAGCTAGCGTCTCTCACTTGAACTGAGAATTAGCTAGTTTGGACAAGTTTAACTAGTCAGTTTGCTCCAGGGACCCTATTTTCTCTCCTGAGCACTAGGTTTACAGGTGGGCTGAGGATGCTGGAGATCTGAACTCATGTCTTCACCCTAGTGTGGCAATCACTTTACCAACTGAGTCATTTCCCCAGTCCTGACATAGTATGAAATCGGGCTTTGACAAATTGATCTAGCAAGAGCAGATGCAGGGCATCGAGGTTAGGCTATGGGAGTGCATAAAGCAGAGCCTTATAAAAGACTCTGATTAAGCAGCTTTGATTTGGTTCCATTTGATGTTTTTTTTTTTTTGTGTGTGTGGGGGAGGGACACTGGGAACAGGCATCTTTTTAGCTAAGGAGTGACGTAATCAGCTCCGTGCCTTGCAAGTCCCTTGCATGTGTAAGTTCCATAAATATTTGTCAAACTGGCTTTTTAAAAGGGAACAGAACAGCGGCTAAAAATTCTTCCCAATATAATTACAGTGCTTTAGGTTGGGAACATTTTCATGCTAGGTGTGGTTAACACCTATTGTTGGTTTCCTAGCAACCACACATCCTTTCCTGAAGATCTCTGAAGGGTCACTTGAACATCTCTGTTTTAGAGTTCCTCTAAGGAAAATTACTCTAGAAGACACTCATCCAACTGGGTCCTTCAACTTCCAGGGAACGCAAGCCACCTGCAGGAGGTATGACTGAGGCTCACGGTGGGGTGGGACTGTGCTTCAGCTGGGAGAGATGCGGGGGCTCACTCTCCTGTTATGCACATTCCTATCACAATGAACTCCTTACAGAAAACAAACACAATGGAATTCACAGAGAGAGGTAGAGTCACAGGAGCTCCTAAAAATAAGATCTGGGTGGGGGAAGACAAAGATGAAAGGAACTAAGGGCTTGTTAAGAAACAGCATCATACCATGGGATATATTTTATAATCATGAAAAATGTTAATAAAAATTAAAAAAAAAAAAAGAAACAGCATCATGCTGGGGGGTTGTGGCGCACGTCTTTAATCCCATCACTCCGGAGGCAGAGGTAGGGGGATCACCATGAGTTCGAAGCCATCCTGAGACTAAAGAGTGAATTCCAGGTCAGCCTGAGCTACCTTGGAAAACCAAAAAAAAAAAAGAAACATCATCATGGGGGCTAGAGAGATGGCTTAGCAGTTTAGGCATTTGCCTGGGAAGCCAAAGGACCCAGGTTTGATTCCCCAGAACCCACGTAAGCCAGATGCACAAGGTAGCTAATGAGTCTGGAGTTTATTTACAGTGTGACCATTCCCTTTGTCTCTCTCTCTCAAATAAATAAAATAAATATTTAAAAAAAGAAATATCATTATGGGCTGGGGAGGTGGCTCAGTAGGTACAGAGGACTTGAGTTCAGATCCCCAGAGCCCATCTAAAGCACCAGCACCTGTAATCCCAGCATGTCTACAGGGAGAAGGAGGCAGAGACAGGAGAAGCTGCAGGCAGCTCAGGAGCCAGCTAGTGTGGCTACTAGAACAGTGAATAGCGATCAAAGTGAAACCCTACCTCAAAAAAACAAACAAAGCCAGAAGCATGGCTGGCTTCGGTAATTCCATCATGATGACAACCAGAGGGGAGGCAGAGACAGGAAAATTGCCCAGCAAAGGACAAAAGGAGAGTGAGATCCAGAGAAAGCAACCCTGCCTCAAATGAGGTGGAAAGGGGAGGACCGAACAGCAAATTTTCCTGTGACTTCCACACATGTGCTGTGGCATGTGCGTGCCCATACTTTTATACACGAACACACACACATACTAAAATAAAAAAAGTAGAAAATAAAGAAACATCAGGAAGCTGAGTGTTGTTTGAGTCATTCTTATGAAGGATAGATTATGCTACCCTCAAATATGCCATTTTGGCATAAGGATACTTTTTTTCATTTTATTTATTTATTTATTTGAGAGCGACAGTCACAGAGAGAAAGACAGATAGAGGGAGAGAGAGGGAATGGGCGCGCCAGGGCTTCCAGCCTCTGCAAACGAACTCCAGACGCGTGCGCCCCCTTGTGCATCTGGCTAACGTGGGACCTGGGGAACCGAGCCTCGAACCGGGGTCCTTAGGCTTCACAGGCGAGCGCTTAACCGCTAAGCCATCTCTCCAGCCCATAAGGATACTTTTTTAATGTATTTTTTTTTTAACAGATTATACTCTTATTCCTCTTCTCCTGTTCCCATTTTCCTGGGGCCCTCTTTTGTGGCAGGCAGTCAGTTATCTTTTTGTCTTATCAGTCTCAACTCTTCTCCATTTATTTTCCTGCCATCTGTAAACTCATGCAGATTCTCCAACCAAGAGTGAGAGCAGCTTGGCTTAAAGGGGGTGTGCAAAGTTATTTGGGAGCTTGTTTTTGTGTATGCCCACGTTGTTTCTAGAGAGCGGTGGGAGCTTCTCTCTGAAGTCTGAGTTTCCGGGCTATGGGAATCAGACTTGGTTTCCAGTACCAGGTCTGAGCTCTCTCCCTCTGAGCAGACCTTATGTTCAATCAGAACAGCTGGTTACCCACAGAGGCTGTGTGCCCCGGCTGCATAAGTAGGTGCCTCCTGTCCAGCTGGTTGCTTTTGTAGCCTGCACAATCCTCTGCTTATTCATGCTGCTGGTGACCATTTTCTTCCAGCACTTTCCAGCACTACGAGGGCTAGCCAGGAGAAAGGTAGTTTCCCTCTCAGTTCCAGTCTGGCAAGCCAATGTCTTGTGAACATGGCCTGTGGTGTCTCCAGCAATAGGGTCTTACTTTTTAGCTCTGGCAGGTGATCAAGGGTTTTTGGCAAGGGCCTCTCTGGTGACTATTTCTTTTTTATTATCCTCTTTTGCACTGGTAAGGCCAGCACAGCGGGATGATTTTTGAGGGGAAGGTAGTTAAAAGATAAGAGGGCTGGAGAGATGGCTTAGCAGTTAAGCGCTTGCCTGTGAAGCCTAAGGACCCTGGTTCGAGGCTCGATTCCCCAGGACCCACGTTAACCAGATGCACAAGGGGGCGCATGTTTTGAGTCAGGTTAGAAAGGGAAATGAAAGAGACCTGAGAAAGAAAAGAGCCTCTTGTTCGCCTAGATCTGTTTAAAGTCTCATGAACTAAGAGTTAAGAATTGGTACCAGTTTGTGCATCTGGTTTTACATGGGCGCTGGGGAATTGAACCCAAGCCATTGGCATTTGCATGTAAGTGCCTTTAACTATTGAACCATCTCTCCAACACTACAGCTTTTACAAAATCATTAATTAAGGGAAATAAATTGTTGATCAGCTCTTTTTTTTTTTTCTTTTTTTTTTTTGAGGTAGGGTCTCACTGTAGCCCAGGATGACCTGGAATTCACTATATAGTCTCAGGATGGCCTTGAACTCACAGTGATCCTCCAACCTCTGATTCCCAAGTGCTGGGATTAAAGGCATGCGCCACCACGCCCAGAGATCAGCTCATTTTTTTTTAACTTAAAATTTAAACTTTAATTACTTTATTTTATTTTTGGTTACCAGTCTGTAATTCAGACTCGTCTGGAACTCACTACATATGCCAGGCTGGCCTTGAACTTGCAATCCTTCTGCCTCAGCCTCCCAAATACCCCAGCTTTAAACTTTAATCTTGGGCTGGAAAGATGGTTTAGCGGTTAAGCGCTTGCCTGTGAAGCCTAAGGACCCCGGTTTGAGGCTCGGTTCCCCAGGTCCCACGTTAGCCAGATGCACAAGGGGGCGCACGCGTCTGGAGTTTGTTTGCAGAGGCTGGAAGCCCTGGCGCGCCCATTCTCTCTCTCTCCCTCTATCTGTCTTTCTCTCTGTGTCTGTCACTCTCAAATAAATAAATAATAATAAAAAAAATACTGTTCAAACTTTAATCTTAAAACTAGTTTTAAATTACATCCTTGAAACAAGGTAACTTCACAAGCCACAAAAATCACAACTACAGCATGTATCCTTCTTTACATTTATACCCTAATTCTGTGTTGTGAGTGTGTACTCTCCTTTGCTTAATAGGCTCCAACTTTGCTTCATAACAACTCAGTGAAATTCTTTTCTGGGCTGGGCGTGGTGGTGTACTCTTTTAATCCCAGCACTTGGGAGGCTGAGGTAAGAGGATCACTGTAAGTTCGAGGCCATCCTGAGACTACAGAGGGAATTCCAAGTCAGCCTGGGCTTGAGTGAGACCCTACCTTGAAAAACAAAAACCAAAACAAAACAAAAAAATTCCTTTCTGGCACTGAGAAATCAAGCTGCAGCTTGACTGAAAGTCTCCTCTTTCTTGACTCACTGTCAGAATGCTGGAAAGACCTATGCAGCCTTTTGGGGGAGAAAAGTGATTTATCAAAGGTCTTAAGCAGCAGAGGACCCACAAGCTCACAGCCAGGCCACATGTACCAACTGGTGCAAGGGTGGCTTATCTATTATGGGGAATGGATTTGAGGCCTGCTCCTCAGGAAGAAGCTCCTGCCTGGTACTGAAAACCTAATCAAAAGCCTATGGCTGGTGAGGTCATATGCCCTAGGGAGGAAACTACTACTGTTGTCTGGCTAAATGGATTCACTGTGCCTACCGAACAGCTCTCTAAATACTTACATTTATGCTCATATATTAATGCTGCTCTCACTTTGGGTTAGAGAAGATTCTCTTATCAGATGGCAGTGACCACTAGGGAGACTCAAAACTCACCAAAGAGTTATAAGAAGTGACAGTGGAGGACTAGAGAGATGGCTTAGCAGTTAAGGCACCTGTCTGCAAAGCCAAAGGACCCAGGTTCAATTCCCCAGGACCCACATGAGCCAGATGCAGAAGGTGGTGCATGTGTCTGGAGTTCGTTTGCACTGGCTGGAGGCCCTGGTGCACCCATTCTCTCTCTCTCTCTCTTCTCAAATAAATAAATAAAAATAAAGAAGTGACAGCGGAGTGTTCAGCACTAAGTGAGACATCTCTATCACACCCTCCAAGACTCAGGGACTGTTTCAGAAGAGGTGGCAGAAGCGACATAAGAACCAAAGGAAGGGGAGACCACTTGCAGTCCTGTCTTCCAGACACAAAGTGCCCTTGATACTCGTGACCTCGCAGTGGCTGACACTACCTGCACAAGACCTGCATAATAGGAGGGAAAAAAATGATGGTATCAAAATAGAAGAGAGGGCTGGAGAGATGGCTTAGCGGTTAAGCGCTTGCCTGTGAAGCCTAAGGACCCCGGTTCGAGGCTCGGTTCCCCAGGTCCCACGTTAGCCAGATGCACAAGGGGGAGCACGCGTCTGGAGTTCGTTTGCAGAGGCTGGAATCCCTGGCGCGCCCATTCTCTCTCTCTCCCTCTATCTGTCTTTCTCTCTGTGTCTGTCGCTCTCAAATAAATAAATAAATAAAAATTAAAAAAAAAAATAGAAGAGAGATTCATTGAAGACAAGGGATTTAGTACTTGGGAGGGGGCAAAAGAAAGGTGGTGGGAAGGGATTATGCTCATGGTACATGGTCTGTATGTATGGAAGTTGTCAATAATGAGTTTCAAAAAGGGCTGGAGAGATGGCTTAGTGGGTAAGGCGCTTTCCTGCGAAACCTAAGGACCTAGGTTCGATTCCCCAGTATCCATATAAGGATGCACAAGGTGGTGCATGCATCTGGAGTTCACTTGCAATGGCTAGAGGCTCTGGTGCACCCATTCTCTCTCTCTCTCTCTCTCTCTCTCTCTCTCTCTCCCTCCCTCTCTCTCTCTGCCTCTTTCTCTCAAACAAACAAATAAATAATTATAAAAGTTAAAAAAAATCTTTTCTGGGGCATAAGACGAGAGGAAGGTAAGGACTGACACTTGGAGTTATCTTCCAACTTCCCCACACATGCTGTGCACACACGGTTAAAAATAATACTGGAGGGCTGGGGAGATGGCTTAGCAGTCAAGGCATTTACCTGTGAAGCCTAAAGACCCAGGTTTGATTCCTCAGAACCCACGTAAGCCAGACGCACATGGTGGTGCATGAGTCTGGAGTTCATTTGCAGTGACTAGAGTTCCTGGAGCACCCATTCTCTCCCTCCCTGCCTCTCTAAATAAATAAATAGAAATAAAAATAAGACATGTTTATAAATGCTTTAAAAGATAAGAAAGGAGTGATAAGTATGACTCCCTCCACCCAAGGCATAATGTATGCATATCAAAGTTTGAGAAGCATTTTAGACCTGCTCCTTGAGTGTAGTTCATTCTTAAACTGGGCATGGTGGCACACACCTTTAATCCCAGCACTTTGGAGGCAGAGGTAGGAGGATCGCCACCCTGAGATGACATAATGAATTCCAGGTTAGCCTGGGCTAGAGCGAGATCCTACTTTGAAAAACAAAACAAAACAAAAATGCAATTTCTTTTGATTGTTTTTATTGTTAGTATTTGATGCTGATGTTCAAACTCAGAGCCTTGTACATGCTAAGCAAGTGCATCTACTGGTGAACTATACCAGCAGCCATTTTATTTTTGTTCATTTTTTTAAAAAATTTTTTTATTTATTTATTTGAGAGCGACAGACACAGAGAGAAAGGTAGAGGGAGAGAGAGAGAATGGGCACGCCAGGGCTTCCAGCCACTGCAAATGAACTCCAGATGAGTGTGCCCCCTTGTGCATCTGGCTAACGTGGGACCTGGGGAACTGAGCCTCGAACCGGGGTCCTTAGGCTTCACAGGCAAGTGCTTAACCGCTAAGCCATCCCTCCAGCCCTTCATTTTTATTTATTTATTTGAAAGCGACAGACAGAGAGAGAAAGAGGCAGAGAGAGAGAGAGAGAATGGGTGCACCAGGGCCTCCAGCTGCCGCAAAAGAACTCCAGATGCATGCCCCCTTGTACATCTGGCTAACACAGGTCTTGGGAAATCGAGCCTCGAACCAGGGTCCTTAGGCTTCACAGGCAAGCACTTAACCGCTAAGCCATCTCTCCAGTCCCCCTTGTTTTGAGACAGGGTCTTGATATGTAGCCCAGGCTGGCTACAAACTCATGATCCTCCTGCCTTTTTCTCCCAAGTGCCAAAATTAAAGGCATAAGCCACATGGCCTGCTTAGAATTCAAAATATTTTTACTATTTATTTATTTGAGAGAGGAGAGAGAAGAGGCAGAGAGAGCAAGAGAATGGGTGCACCAGGGCCTTCAACCTCTGCAAATAAACTCCACATGCATGTACCACCTTGTGCACCTGGCTTACGTGGGTCCTGGGAACTGAACCTGGTCCTTAGGCTTTGCAATCAAGCACCTTAACCGCTAAGCCATCTCTCCAGCCCAGGATTCAAATTCTTAAGCCCAGAAATTGGTGTTAAACAGATCATGGACAGGTACTTTGGATACATGCAAAAGTTTGCCAGCCAAGTATCTTGGAGTGACTTCTTCAGTGTGGCTCACTTAAATAATGACTCAGTGTCTAAGTTTAATAGGTCACCTACAGCTTTGGGATGTTAAAAACAAACAGTGCTGTGGAGCTGAATCAATGGGTAAAGTGCTTCTGGACAAGCATGGGGACCTGAGTTTGCATACCTAGTACCCACATAAAACTGTTGGGCATGGTAGTACACCACTGTAATCCCAGCACTGGCGTGGTAGAGATAGGATGAGCCCTAATCCTTGCTGGCCAGCTGGTCTTGCCAAATTGGTGAGCTGTAAGTTCATCATGAGCTTATACCTCAAAAATTAAGGTAATGAGGGGCTGGAGAGATAGCTTAGTGGTTAAGGCACATGCCTGCGAAGCCTAAGGACCCAGGTTCAATTCTCCAGGTTCCACATAAGCCAGACTCACCTGGTGGCACACATATCTTGAGTTCTTTTGCAGTAGCTAGAGGACCTGGTGCGCCCATTCTCTCTCCCTCTCTCTCTAATAAATAAATAAAAAGAAATCTTTTGTAAAATATTAAGATAATGAATGACTGAGGAGGACACTGAAATTAACCTCTCTCCCTAACCTCTGGCCTCCATATATGCATGAACACGTGTGTACTTGTGTGCCTGTGTGACATGAACATGCGTACACACACACATACGAACATCACATACACACACCAGAATAAGCAAACAACAGTAAACCTACCCATATGACAAAACCAGAAAACCTTCCCGGAGACACTAGTCTGGAACCGTTGAGAGCCCTTGACGCTTCTTGTACCATGGATCGTCTATGAGATCATCACAGCCCTTGCACTAACCACTGCACATTGCTGACAACTCATCAAATTTCCTCCATTATGACACTTTCCCTGTCCCCGGGTTTCTTGCTCTCAGATTTTTTTGTTGTACTTACCTTCACGTGGCTGGCACAAAGCACCCCACCGAAACAGCTTGTGGGAGGAAAGGGTTTATTCTGGCTTACAGACTCGAGGGGAAGCTCCACGATGGCAGGGGAAATGTGGCATGAGCAGAGGGTGGACATCACCCCCTGGCCAACATCAGGTGGTCAACAGCAATAGGAGAGCATGCCAAATACTGGCAAGGGGGGAGCTAGCTATAACACACATAAGCCCACCCCCAAGAATACATCACCTCCAATTCCCAAATTGCCACAGCTGGGGACCTAGCATTCAGATCACATGAGTTTGCAGGAGACATCTAGTTCAAACCATCACAGATTTGTACATGGTTATTGAACAATCATTTCAAAACCAAAGCAAAATTCATCATTCCTACCTCAAGGTGCTCATAATCTGTTATGACTTCCTCAATAAAAGATGGTTTATTTGTTTCAAAAACATGGGTACTAAAAAAATTTTTTTAAAAAAAAGGAAAAAGAAGCTGAGCATGGTGGCTCATGCCTTTAATCCCAGCACTCGGGAGGCAAAGATAGGAGGATTGCTGTGAGTTCAAGGCCACCCTGAGACTCCATAGTGAATTCCAGGTCAACCTGGGCTAGAACAAGACCCTACTTCAAAAACTAAAAAAAAAAGCTTACTGTATCCCTGGGATTCCTTTGAGATCTCAGCAATCCAAGTTTCTGATTACAGAATAAGCAAAAATCAGAACCTAGTGCTATAGCAATGGCTCAGCAGTTAAGGCGGTTGCCTACGAAGCCTAAGGACCCATGTTCAATTCCACAGAACCCATGTAAGCCAGATGCACAAGGTGGCACATGCACCTGGAGTCCATTTGCAGTGGTTACAGGCCCTGGCCTGTCCATTCTTCCTCTCTCTTATAAATAAATAAATTTAAATTAAATTAAATTTACAAAATCACCACCTGAATGAGCTTAGTGGCAGTATGTCCTCTCCAAAAGGGAAGGTGGGTCACAATCTATAGTCTGTGTCTTACAAACTGAATCATAGTTTTTCCCTACACAGGAGCACTGGTCAGCAAAGCCCTGACTCTGTACTGCTACTTCCCACGGTCCTGGGTGATGTTTTTCTTGGTGATAGCAGCTAAGAAAAAGAGCGAGGCGAAGAAAAATGCCTCTAGAACTGGGGTCAGGAATGGCTAGCAATGAAGTTGGTTGCTTAGCAACAATGCTGTCTTATCACTCCCTCCCCCAGATATCAATTTGTGATATTCCAGTCCTCCTCCCTGTCCGGTAGGGCTCTTCCAAGTGCTTATTTTCATTAGATGTTTACCTATATGAAACTGGAAGGCAGGCAATACACAGGTCATATAACTGAATAAGAAATTTGCATATCATAGAGAAACACACAATTATTCAAATGAAGTTGGCTGCATTTGGCCATCAGCCACGTAACAGGTATTTACTGAAATAGTCTTCAACACACTTGACAACCTGCAAAATATTGTGTTAATTTTTTTTCCAGTGATTCACACATGTAATTCCAACAATTCATCAGGAAGCAGAAGCAAGAGCATCGGGAGCTCAGGACTGTCTGTGGCTACAAAATGAGTTCAAAGTCACATTGGACTATGTGATACTCTGTCATATATATATACATACATACACACATATATATATACATATATAATAAAAACATTTTTTTTTACTGTTATGGTACCTGGCACCAGTTATTTATTTTTTTGTTTTTGTTTTTTTAAGCTTCCCCATCATCATCTGGAAAGAAAACATTCTAGAGTAACATAAAAATATGGAATGCTTCAGGAATTTGCATGTCATCCTTGCGCAGGGGCCATGCTAATCTTCTCTGTATCGTTCCAATTTTAGTATATGTGCTGCCGAAGCGAGCACTAATAAAAACATTTAAAAAATACTAAAGGTAGGTTTAAAAATAGAACCTAGGGCTGAAGAGATGGCTTAGCAGTTAAGGCACTCAACTGTGAAGCCTAAGGACCCATGTTCCACTCTCCAGATCCCATGTAAGCCAGATGTACAAAAGGTGAGGCAAGCACAAGGTCACATATGCCCACGAGGTGGCACAAGTGTCTGGAGTTCGATTGCAGTGGTTGAGGCCCTGATGTGCCAATTCTCTCAGTCTCTCTCTCTATTACTCTCTCTAAAATTAAATTAAATTTAAAAACAGAAATTAGAGGCTGAGGGTGTACCACAGTGGTACAGCACTTGCCTAGCATGTACAAGGTCTTGAGTTCTGACCCCAGAATGGCCAAAATAAATAAATAATAATAATAATAAAATAAAACAGAGGGCTGGAGAGATGGCTCACTAGTTCAAGGTACTTGCTTGTGAAGTCTATCAACTCAGGTTCAATTCCGCATTATCTATGTAAAACCAGATGTACAAAGTGGCTCATGTGTCTGGAGTTTATTTACTGTGGTAGGAGACCTTAGTGTGCCCATTCTCTCTCTCTCTGTGTCTCTCTGTCTCTCTCTGTCTGTCTCTCTCTCAACCTCTCTCCCTCACTCCAAAGTAAACAAATAAACAAAGTAACAGTAATGGACATCAGAGAGAAGCCCCAACTACACCCCCTCCAAAAGAAATCTCTCAAATAACTTTGCATACCTCCTTTAATCCAAGCTGCTCTCACTCTTGGTTGGATAATCTGTTTTGTTTTATAGATGGCAGAGAAAATGGAGGAGAGCCAACATCCATTGATAAGACAAGAAGATAGCCAACTGCCTGCCATGAGACTTGCTACATCTGCCACATCTACCAGGGCCCAGGAAATATTGCAGAGGAAGTGATGACATGAATACTGCTCTTACTGCTACCCTGACAACCAGCTCTAGGGTGATGGTGACAGACACAGTGGTTAATCAAAACCAATCAAAGCAGATATCCAGAGGCCACATAGAACTCAACACTAAATCAAACTGCCGACGGGCCTGACATGGCTCAGGGAACGTTGTGGAAGAGGAAACGGAAAGATTGCAGGAGCCACAGAGTGGGTAGGTGGCCCCTGAGGTACAGTCATTGCCTCCCCAATACTCCACAGGGACTGACTGAGGCCTTCATGACCCCACAGTGAATCCCATAACCCCACTGAGGAGGGCCTCCAGGGGAATGGAAGCTGGGGTGAAGGGCAAAAGAAATTATAATTAATATAAAACAAGAATAAGTAAATAAAAGTACAGTATAACATTTATTTATTTATTTATTTATTTATTTGAAAAGGAAAAAGAGAAAGAGAGAGAGAGAGGGAATGGGCATGCCAGGGCCTCTAGCCATAGCAAACAAACTCCAGACACACATGCTACCCTGTGCATGTTAAGCCATGTCTCCACCCCATTGTATTTATGTATTTATTTCTACTTTAAAAAGACAAAATATGAGAGAGCAGTACAACCTTTAAACAATGACTAAAAAAAAGTTGCAAAATAGCCGGGCATGGTGGTGCACGCCTTTAATCCCAGCACTCGGGAGGCAGAGGTAGGAGGATCGCTGTGAGTTCGAGGCCACCTGAGACTCCATAGTGAATTCCAGGTCAGCCTGGGCTAGAGTGTGACCCTACCTCGGAAAAGAAAAAAATAAATAAATAAACGACCAGCTAGCATTGACTAGTCTTGCTAACAATTCAGCCTCGGGTTTTTTGGCTCAGTTCCAGACACCGCAAAGTCACAGAACGGCAATAGAACGGAGGCGTGGCTGAGGCTTGGGCTCAAGCACAAGGGGCACGGTGCACAGGGGACAGTCCTGGCCGGGCGCTGCAGACTGGCAGGAAGGTTGGATGGGCGCTGGAGGCTGCCATGCCCAGGCCATCTGCGCGTCTCTCACCTGACCGCTGCTCTCAGCACAGGGACAGCGCACCTGCTCACGGCCGCCAGCCCTAAGCTCATGCGTCAGTCAGAACTGGGCTGGTTTAGCAAAGGCGTCTGGGAAGACCCTTTGCCAACTCTTGAAGGAAGCAGGTGACTTCAACAGAGTCATCTTAGGATGCTTATCCAGCAAAAGCCTGCTTCTCATTAGAGATGGAAAACGTGGCTGGGGAATCGGGCCTTTCTTATTCTGTCTTAACCTGAATGACATGTGCTGTAACTCCAAGGCTTCCCACTGGGAATATTAATCATTTCTGCTTATCCTAAATTTTCTCTTTAAAAAAATACATTTTAGGGCTGTGGAAATGGCTTAGCAGTCAAAGCGTTTGCCTGCTAAGCTTAAGGACCCCAGTTCAATTCCCCAGGACCCACATAAGCCAGATGCACAAGGGGGTGCATGAGTCTAGAGTTCATATGCAGTGGCTGGAGGCCCTGGCGTGCCCATTATCTCTTTCTGTCTGCCTCTTCCTCTCTCTCTATCTCTCTGTCTAAAATAAATAAGGAAATAAAAATTTAAGAAATATTTTAGGGAGCTGGAAAGATGGCTTAGTGGTTAAAGTGCATGCCTGTGAAGCCTAAGGACCCAGGTTTGATTCTCCAGGTCCCACGTAAATCAGATGCACATGGTATACACATACATCTGGAGTTTGTTTGCAATGGCTAGAGGCCCTGACGTGCCGATTCTCTCTCTCCCTCTCTCTATCTCTAATAAATAAACAAAAATCTTTAAATATATATATATATTTATTTATTGACTTGAGAGAGAGAGAAATAAAAAAGAGGCAGACAGAGGAAAGAATGGGCATGTCAGGACCTCCAGCCACTGCAAACAAACTCCAGATGCATGTGCCACCTTATGCATCTGGCTTATGTGGGTACTGGGGAAATGAACCTGGGTCCTTAGGCTTTGTGGGTAAATGCCTTAACCGCTAAGCCATCCCTCCAGCCCTATTTTAAATTTTCTTATATATTGTTTTTAAAAACTTTTATGGGCTGGAGAGATGGCTTAGCGGTTAAGGCAGTTGCCTGTGAAGCCTGAGGACCCAGGTTCAATTCTCCAGGTCCCAGGTAAGCCAGATGCACATGGTGGCGCATGCGTCTGGAGTTCATATGCAGTGGCTATAGACCCTGGCATGCCCATTCTCATTCTCTCTCTCTCTCCTTCTCTAATAACTAAACAAATAAATAAATATAAACCAGAAAAATGTTTTAAATTTTGTTCACCAAAAGACATTATAAGTGTGGTGGTTTGAATAGAATAGATGGCCCCCAATATATTCAGTTGTTTGTTTGTAGTTTGCATCTGTAGCACCTGGCTGGAGGCAGTATCACTGGGTGGATCTTAAGGTGTGCTGGTGGGTTTCTGATTTCAATCTAAAGATATGCAAAGTGTGCCTAGCTGAAGTTCCTGAAGTGTGCTGTGGCTTTTGACCTTTTGGCTTGTGCTTCTCTCTCTCTGCTTGGTCCTGTGAAGGCAGGCCAGCTTCTTCTGCCATTATGGAACTTCCCCTGGATCTGTAAGCTTCAATAAATATCCCTTCCTCCATAACTGTGCCTGGTCTGGAAGTTCATCTCAGCGAACCTGAAATTGTCTGCCACAATATGTAAAATGCAATGATAAACTATCAATCTTGAGAAGCTCTTTATAGTACCAATACATAAATGACCAGCATTCAAAATATAAAAGTTTGTATAACTGGGCTGGAGAGATGGCTTAGCGGTTAAGCGCTCGCCTATGAAGCCTATGGACCCCGGTTCGAGGCTCGGTTCCCCAGGTCCCACGTAAGCCAGATGCACAAGGGGGCGCACACGTCTGGAGTTTGTTTGCAGTGGCTGGAAGCCCTGGCGCGCCCATTCTCTCTCTCTCCCTCTATCTGTCTTTCTCTCTGTGTCTGTTGCTCTCAAATAAATAAATAAAAAATGAACAAAAAAATATTTAAAAAAAAAGATTCTCCTTAATAATTTAAAAAAAAAAAAAAGTTTGTATAACTCAATGGAGGCATATGATACCAAGAAGAAAATGGGCAAATTTTATGAAGAAACAACTCAGAAAATAAAAACTCAGAATGGTAAATACATACATGCAAAAATGCTCAATCCCACTAATAAGTACAAAACTGTAAGTTAAAATCAGAGTGACATAACATTTCATTTTTATTTTAAAAAGTCTTACAAATACTGAATACAACATGAAATTATAGGAACAAACTGCCTTTGAGTGTTGAAATTGATACATCTACTTTGGAAAGCAAATTGGTTGTTTGTAGTAAAACTGAAGATAGGCATGCACTTAATCCTAATAATTAATTTCCTGAGAATTTTTCTAAACATGCACAAGGAGAGAGAAGGCAAACTTTAAAAAAAAAATTTGTTTTTTGAGATAGGGTCTCACTCTAGTTCAGGCTGACCTGGAATTCACTCTGTAGTCTCAGGGTGGCCTTGAACTCATGGTGATCCTCCTACCTCAGCCTCCCAAGTGCTGGGATTAAAGGCGTGCTCCACCACACCCGAATTAGAAGGCAAATTTTTTATAGCACCAGGACCCAGGTAAGCAGGATGCAAAAGGTAGCGCGTGTGTCTCGAGTTCATTTCAGTGGTTAGAGGTGTTGGTGTGTCCATTCTCTCTATCTGCCTCTCTTTCTCCAATATATAAATAAACAAACAAATAAATAAGATATTTTTAAAAAGATATGGAAGATTTGAATAAGGAAATTAATATACTCCAGCTAATATATAGATATACATATAAATAGAATCCTATATGCAAATAAATATAGAATTAAATCATTTGACAAATATTTAGTGGGCACATGCTTTGTGCCAGACATTCTAGACATTAGGGATACATCAGTGAACAAAACAAAGACAACACTATCTCAGGCTGGAGTGATGACCTGGTGGTTTAAGCACTTGGCCGCAGAGCCTAATGATCTAGGTTTGATTCCCCAGTGCTCACATAAAAGTCAGAGGCACAAAGTGGCACATGAAGATGAAGTTTATTCACGGTGGCTGGAGATCCTGACATGCCCATTCTCTTTGTCTGTCTTTCTCCTATATCTATCTCTGCTTGCAAATAAATAAATACAAATATTTATTTTAAAAACTCTATCTCAGGGCTGGAGAGATGGCTTAGCGGTTAAGCGCTTGCCTGTGAAGCCTAAGGACCCCGGTTCAAGGCTCGGTTCCCCAGGTCCCACATTAGCCAGATGCACAAGGGGGCGCACGCATCTGGAGTTTGTTTGCAGAGGCTGGAAGCCCTGGCGCGCCCATTCTCTCTCTCTCCCTCTATCTGTCTTTCTCTCTGTGTCTGTCGCTCTCAAATAAAAATTAAAAAAAATTAAAAAAAACCCCTCTATCTCAGGCTGGAGAGATGGTTTAGTGGTTAAGGCACTTGCCTGCAAACCCTAAGGACCCATGTTTGATTCCCCAGTACAAACATAAAGCCAGATGCACAGGGTGGCACGTGCATCTGGAGTTTGTTTGCAGTGGCTAGACTCTGGTGTACCCATTTAAAAAGAAAAAGAAAAAAAATAAAACTCTACCTCACCACAATCCTTTCCCCTTCCCCTCACCCACCCTTATGGCTCTCCATGTAAAACCCCTGTCTTCACACAGAGTTTCAGAGAATCCTTCCTTTTCCCTCACTCCACAGTATCTCCCCATCCAAAGAAAGCTTCCTGGGAGGAATTCTTTATTTTTATTTTTATTTTTATTTATTTTTAGAGAGAGCAAGAGAGGGAGACAGAGAAAGAGAGAGAGAGAATTAGCGCCCCAGGGCCTCAGCCACTGAAATCCAATGCCAGATGCTTGCACCACCTAGTGGGCATGTGCGACCTTGTGCTTGCCTCACCTTTGTGCGTCTGGCTAACATGGGATCTGGAGAGTCAAACGTGGATCCTTAGGCTTCACAGGCAAGCGCCTTAACCATGAAGCCATCTCTTCAGCCCCTGCGAGGAATTCTTGTTCTGCAGTGAAGAGATTAAAATTCTTATGTTGCTACACAGGACATTAAATTTGACTTTTATAAGGTGGTTGGTCATGGGGATGGCATTTCTCTGGGGGGTGGTGAAAGCATTCTAAGATCAAACAGCGTTGGCTGTACCACTTTATGGATATGTGAGAACCACTGAACTCTTTGAAAGAGTGAACTTGATACCTATGAATTATGTCACCGTTTCTCAAAGGACAGATTCAGCAATCAGCTCAACGCCCGGCATGCAATAGGGGTTCAATAAACGGCAACTGCTTTGAAAAGATTCTTTGCTGCTCTAGTGATCATTTTTAAAAAGAAAACACGTGGAAGATTGTATGATTTTGCTATGCTATTCTCCCATCTACCATCTACCAACAAAATCTGGAGGGGGGTTTGGAGAAGATGGCTTAGTGGTTAAGGAGCTTGCCTGTGAAGCCTAAGGACCCAGGTTCAATTCCCCAGAGCACACATAAGCCAGATGCACAGAGCAAGGTGGCGCATGTGTCTGGAGTTCGTTTGCAGTGGCTAGAGGCCCTAACACATCCATTCTCTCTCTCTCTTAAAAAAAAATATTTTGGGGTACAGAGATGGCTCATCAGTTAAGGCACTTGCCTACAAAACCTAATGACCTGAGTTCAATTCCCCAGTAGCCACACAAACCAGATGCACAGAGCAACACATGCATCTGGAGCTCATCTGTAGTGGCTGGAGGCCCTGGTACTGTCGCTCCTTGCCTCTTTGTTTGTATTTCTCTGCTTGCAAATAAATAAATAAATAAATTATATATATATATAAAATCTGGAGGGTTCCTATATCTAATATTTTATGGCTTCCATAGGCACCACTGGTTCTGCAGTGGATTCTGGATTGTGCTGGGAATTGAAGGTCTACTATGTACTCCTTTTCACTCAAGCTTCCAGGAGTTGATAAGGTTGGGGCTTAGGAAACAGTGTCTCAAATCATGGCCCTTGGGGCGTCACAAAGCAATATCTTTCTATGACCTCCAGTCCTTCTTTCTCCTGTCCCCTTTTCTCTCCCCAAGCCTGTCCATATTCATTAGAATTCCTTTCCCCCCACTTTCATAGAAACTAGAGTCCATCCCCTCCACCCCATGCCACCCACAAAACCTAGACACAGAGGCTGAGAAGACAGCTCGGTGGATCAAGCACTTGCCATGTGTTACACTTACTTTTGCTTTGCTGAACAAACACCTGACCAGGAGTAGCTTATGGGGGAAAAGGTTTATTTCTGCCTTATGGAACCGAGGGGCAAAGTCCATCAATGGCAGAAGCCGCTGGCTCACTTCCCCAGATCTACAGCAGTGAGAAACAATGTCAGCAAGCAGCAAGCACTACCAGCCAGAGCTCCGACTGCTCTGAACACATTTTAGGGCTGGACCTAAGACTCAACCCCAGCGACACACCCTTTCCTCAGAAGTTCTCTCCCCAGCTGGAGACCCAAGTTGCAAGCTCAATCAAATATACCTCAAGGGCGGGAGAGATGGCTTAACGGTTAAGCCCTTGCCTGTGAAGCCTAAGGACCCCGGTTCGAGGCTCAGTTTCCCAGGACCCACATTAGCCAGATGCACAAGGGGGCGCAGGCCTCTGGAGTTCTTCTGCAGTGGCTGGAGGCCCTGGTGCGCCCATTCTCTCTCTATCTGCCTCTTTCTCTGTCTGTCACTCTCAAATAAATAAATAAAAATAATAAACAAAAAAAATCCCTCAAACTATGGGATATGTGTGTGTGTGTGTGTGTGTGTGTATACACATTCAAACCACCACACCATGCCAACATACTTGAGTTCAGATCCCCAGAACCACTGGACATGGTGGTGCATGCATTTAATCCCAGCACTTGGGAGGTAGAGGTAGGAGGATCACTGTGAGTTCGAGGCCGCCCTGAGACTACATAGTGAATTCCAGGTCAGCCTGGACTAGCACAAGAGCCTACCTTGAAATAAAACAACAATGAAAACAGATTCCTAGAACCCACATACAAAGTTAGACACTGTGATCGGCTCTGTGGATGTCAGAGAAAGTGGTGGACAGGAGAATTTTCTGGAAGCCTACAGGCTAGCTAGTGAACAATGACAGACCCAGCCTCAAATAAGGTGGAAAGTGAGGACTGACACTTGAACTTATCCTCTGGCCTCCCCATGTGTGCTGACGTTTACCTGCACACACACACACACACACACACACACACACACACACACGTAAATAAGCACAGACACAAACTTCGAAACATTTCCTAACGTTCTCCCCCCTTGTGTCTATGAGCTGGCCGTAAAGAAATTTTCTGACTGGCTTTGTTTAGTGTCGTCATCAGACCTTTATTCCAGAGGGAGGAAATGCCACACAGAGAAGCCATGGACAGATCTAAACAAACAGGCTCTACCAGGCTTCCCCACTTGGTTTCATATTAGGCATGAGGTCATGTCTTCTTCTTTTTTTTTTTTTTTTTTTTTGAGGTAGGGTCTCACTCTCACCCAGGCTGACCAGCAATTCACTCTTTAGTCTCAGGGTAGCCTTGAACTCACGGCGATGCTCCTACCTCTACCTCCTGAGTACTGGGATTAAAGAGCTGTGCCACCATGCCCAGCTTCTTCCTTTTATTTTTTTTTAACTCTTTTTTTCTAATCATATTCCTAAAATTACCCATGCTTCCTTCAAATGCAAGCATAGAAATGTTTTTCATGTTTCTGGTTCTTTTATGTTTGAAGGCTGCTTGGCATGCATGTCAAACTTTGATTAATTAAATTGGTTCTGCTTTTCGTTATTAGCCTTTGTTAAAGGAGTGTTGGCCATGAAGAGGAGGAAGAGTCACAACCCCAGGCTATTTGTGTCGCTTAATGACTGACAGAGCAGTGACATTTTACTACCTCTTGTTGTTCAATTTGTATTTTTAACCTTTCCTCAAATGCAAGGCAGAGTCAAGGTTAAAACTGAGAGGTTCTATAGTTAAAAACATAATTTGGCCGGGCGTGGTGGCACAGGCCTTTAATCCCAGCACTCGGGAGGCAGAGGTAGGAGGATCACAGTGACTTTGAGGCCACCCTGAGAATCCAGAGTGAATTCCAAGTCAGTGTGGGCTAGAGTGAGACACAACCTTGAAAAACAAAAACAAAAAAACCACAATTTGGTTGGGCAGTGTGGCGCACGCCTTTAATCCCAGCATTTAGGAGGCAGAGGTAAGAGGATCACTGTGAGTTCAAGGCCAGCCTGAGACTACATAGAGAATTCCAGGTCAGCCTGGGCTAGAGCAAGACCCTACCTCAAAAAAAAAAAAAAATTGTGCACTATATAATAATATAATATATATATATAATATAATAATAATAATATATAATAATAATTAGTGGTTAAAGCATTTGCCTATGAAGCCTAAGGACACCGGTTCAATTCCCCAGTATCCACATAAACCAGATGCACAAGATAGCGCATTTGTCTGGAGTTCGTTTGCAGTGGCTGGAGGCCCTGGCATGCCTATTCTCTATCTGCCTCTTCCAATCTCTCTCCCTCTCTCTCAAATAAATATTTTTTTGTTGTTGTTTATTTATTTGAGAGTGGCAGAGAGAAAGATTGATAGAGAGAAAGAGAGAATGGGCACGCCAGAGCCTCCAGCCACTGCAAACGAACTCCAGACGCGTGTGCCCCCTTGTGCATCTGGCTAACGTGGGTCCTGGGGAATTGAGCCTTGAACCGGGGCCCTTAGGCTTCACAGGCAAGCGCTTAACCGCTAAGCCATCCCTCCAGCCCAAATAAATAAAATATTTTAAAAAACACAATTTGTGACCCTACTGCACAGATGTATTCAAAAAACCTGCTGCTAGACATCTCATTAGGTGCCATTATTGTTTTTGTCTCCAATCTGCTTATGTGGATGGAGAGTTTAGTTTATCTTCCAAAGATCAACAAAAAGCTTTAAAAAGTATTTCAAGGGGCTGAAGAGATGGCTTAGCGGTTAAGCGCTTACCTGTGAAGCCTAAGGACCCCGGTTCGAGGCTTGGTTCCCCAGGTCCCACGTTAGCCAGATGCACAAGGGGGCACATGCATCTGCAGTTCGTTTGCAGAGGCTGGAAGCCCTGGTGCGCCCATTCTCTCTCTCTCCCTCTATCTGTCTTTCTCTCTGTGTCTGTTGCTCTCAAATAAATAAATAAAAAATATTAAAAAAAAAAAGTATATCAAGGGCTAGGGAGATTGCTCAGTGATTAAAGGTGCTTGCTTGCAAAGCTTGACAGTCTGGGTTCAATTCCCCAATATCTACATGAAGCCAGATGTACGTACAAAGTGGCACATGCGTCTGGAGTTCATTTGCAGTGGCAAGAGACCCTTGTGTGCCCATTCTCTCTTTCCGCATGTAAATGAGTTAAAATATATATATATATATATGTATATGTTTAAAACACTTTATCTTTTGCGTTTATGGTGATTATCAGCTCGTTCTTAGTTCCACGCACACACTTGCTTATTTTCACGTGACTGTGCTTGTGTCGGTCAACAAGCTGGATTGTGCGTAATTTGGATCTATCTGCTGTTTTCTTTGGTCTCACAGCACTTTGTCAGTTCTTCATTACATTTTCCCAGAAAATAATTATGAGATAAATGAGGCTATATCCCATGTTCATGAATGAGATAATGCAATATCACTAGGGGGAACGTTCTTTCCAACCTGTTCCAAAGGTTTAATTCAATGCCAGTCAAAAAAAAAAAAAAAAATCCCAGCAAGCTATCATATGAACCCCAACCCACTTGTTCTAAGGTGTGTTGAATGGGCAATCCGGTATTAGAGGGGAAAAGCGGAGTTTGAGGACTGACTTTGCCCTACTTCGAGATTTACTATAAGGCTGTTGTAATCAAGACAGTGGGGAGCTAATGACTGAACAAGTAGATAGATGGAACCGAGCAGAGGGCCCAGAAACAGACTCATGTAAAAACACTGAGCTGGGGCTGGAGAGATGGCTTAGTGGTTAGGACACTTGCCTGCGAAGCCTAAGGCCCCGGGCTCGATTGCCCATAACTCATGTAAGCCAGATGCACGTGGTGGTGCATGCATCTGGAATTTGTTTGCAGTGGCTTAGAGGCCCTGGCATGCCCTGATTCTCTCTTTCTTACAAATAAATACAAAGTAAAATATTTAAAAAAGAAACACTGAGCTGATCTTTGATGAAGGAGCCAACAGCAGTGGAGCAAAGACAGTCTTTTCAACAAATGGGGGCATCGATATATAAAAATAAAGCTAGACACAGACCATATGCCATTCAAAATGTAGTGCAATAGGAAAGCATTGCCCTAGCATGTGTAAGGCCCTGGGTTAGAACCCCAGAGTCCCCCAAACCAAAACAACAACAAAAAGATGAACTCTAAACAGATCATAGACCAAAATATCATGTATAAAATTATAAAGCTCGCAGGATATAACAAAGTCCAGCGATATGATGTGAAAGGAAACCTAATCCCACAGAATGGGAGAAAATCTGTTTTAAAAATAATTAGGGCTGGAGGGATGGCTTAGCAGTTAGGGCGCTTGCCTGGAAAGTCAAAGGATCCAGGTTCAATTCCCCAGGACCCACATAAGCCAGATGCACATGGTAAATGCTTCTGCAGTTCGATTGCAGCGGCTGAGGCCCTGGTGTGCCCATTCTGTCTATCTGCCTCTCTCTCTCTCTCTCTCTCAAATAAATAAAATAAATAAATAAAATGTTATTTAAAAAAATTAAAGGGGGGCTGGACAGGTGGCTCAATGGTTAAGATGCTTGCCTGTGAAGAGTATAGACCCAGGTTCAATTCTTCAGAGGTGTAAGCATCTGAAGTTAGTTTATAGTGGCCTGAGGCCCTGGCACACCCTTTCTCTCGCCCACCCCTGGTCTCTTTCTCTCTCAAATAAATAAATACAAATTTTAAAAACTTTAAGGAAAAAAAAAAAGAATTGCAGTTGCTTTTCTTTCTTTGTGAGATAGCCAAGAGTGAGGAAAAATTAAAATGTAAATCCTGTCACTTACATTGCCCCAGGGCGGCTGCTTGATAAGCAAACGCAGTGAGCACACAAGGACACTTGAAGTGACACTGTGTAGGGAAAACAAGCCACTGTGCAAAGCCTGAAAGTATTGCTTGAAATACCAACCAGTGACCCTCTTCCCAAAGAGCATTTGGACTGCGGGCCTTTGAGGGCCTACACATGTGGTTTCTTATCCCCCTGAAGTCTAAGAACAAAAAAAATGTTATAAGGAGCCCATTTTTTTCTTTCTTTCTATTTTTTTTTTTTTTTGGTATGTCTTTTTAAATTAAATTAATTTTTTTTTTTTTTGAGGTAGGGTCTGGCTCTAGCCCAGGCTGACCTGGAATTCACTATGGAGTCTCAGGGTGGCCTCGAACTCACGGCGATCCTCCTGCCTCTACCGCCACCACACCCAACCTGGTATATCTTTTTTTTATATATGTCTTGTCTCCCTCTTACAGCAGCAAAAGAAATTATTTTATTTGGCAACAATACTGTTTTTTTCTCTTCTAAAGAATTCAAGGGGCTGGAGAAATGGCTGAGTACTTAAGGTGTTTGCCTGCAAAGCCAAAGGACCCAGGTTCAATGCCCCAGGACCCACATAAGCCAGATGCACGAGGTGGCACATGCATCTGGAGTTTGTTTGCAGTGGCTGGAGGCCCTGGTGCGCCTATTACCTCTAAAAATAAAAATAAGTCAGGCGTGGTGGCACACGCCTTTAATCCTAGCACTCCACTCTGGAGGCAGAGGTAGGAGGATCACCATGAGTTCAAGGCCACCCTTAGACTACATAGTGAATTCCAGGTCAGCCTGAGCTAGAGTGAGACCCTACCTCAGGATGAAAAAAAAAATGTTCAAAGTATTTGTGCAAATATTAACTGATAGCCTTGTGGAGGAGGAGCAGAAGAAGGGAGAGGAGAATTAGAAAGGAAAGCCACTAAAGATGGCAAAGGTAAAGTTATTTTGCCCCGCCCCCCGCCCTTGTTATAGTGAACCCAGAACCTTGCGAGCGAGCGCGTTCTCTACCACTGAGTGACCCCCAGCTCTCCGGCTTTTCCTGCTGCCCATGTCCATGCCAGTTGGCTGTAGCGCATGCTGCTCTTCCCCTACCGTGTGGTATGCGAAGGAGAGCGTCCTGCTCGATGAAGCTATTCTTATCTTGTTGCATGTCTGTTCCAGGAAAGCGTGTAAATATTTGCATGAATTCATATGTCATTCTGGACTCCAAGAACATCTCAGGTCTGCTTTAATTCAGTGTAATGAATATTTATTACTTTCTACATTCTAGGAATTTCACAGTGTCTATGAGTGCAGTGATTCTCATGAGTGTAAATCTAGGACTAGAAACAGCTGTCTTATCTGGGAGCCTTGTTTTGTTTTGTTTAAGGCAGGGCCCCCAGACTGGCTTTAAATCTATGTAGCTAAGGATGACCTGAAATTCTGATCCTCCTGCCTCTTACTTCCCAAGTGCTGGAATTAAAGGCATGTACCACCATGCCTGGCTTACATGGGAACTTTTAAGAAATGCAAATTTCAAGACCCAAACCCACAGCTACTATAATAACCACAATTTTCCATCACTATATTAAAGAATCTGTAGGGGCTGGAAAGATGATTCAGTGGTGAAGGAGCTTGCCTGCAAAGCCAAAGGACCCAGGTTCGATTCCCCAGGACCCACATAAAGCCAGATGCACAAGGTGGCGCACATGTCTGGAGTTCATTTGGAGTGGCTAGAGGCCCTGAGGTGCCCATTCTTTCTCTCTATTTGCCCCCCTCTCTCTTTTTAACATGTTTTATTTATTTGAGAGAGGAAGAGAGAGAAGGAGAGAATGGGCACACTAGGCCCTCCAGCCACTGCATGCAAACTCCAGACGCATGTGCTCCCTTGTGTATCTGGCTTATGTGGGTCCTAGAGAATGGAACTGGAACATTTTGGCTTTGCAGGCAAGTGCCTTAACTGCTTAACCCATCTCTCCAGCCCTGCCTCTTTCTTTTTAAATACACAAACATTTATTTAAAAAATAATCTGTAATGATTGTATAGGGAAAGGGGGTATTTTGGCTTACAGTTTTTATTTTTATTTTATTCATCCATTTTTAGAGAGAAATGAGAGGGGAGCAGATATATAGAGAGAATGGGTGAACCAGGGCATCCAGCCACTGCAAATGAACTCCAGACGCAGAGACCCTCTTGTACATCTGGCTTACATGCTGGGTACTGGGGAATCGAACCTGGGTCCTTAGGCTTCACAGGCAGGTGCCTCAACCATTATTGGCTTACAGTTTTGAAGCTTCCAGTCCATGATTAATTGACCCCATTGGTCTAAGTATGGCAAAGCATTCTCTACATGGCTAGAAAGAGAGAGAAATACAGAGAGAGAGAGAGAGAGTGAGCCAGCCCATCAGGCCTCACCTCTTAAAGACTCTACCACCAGCCTGGGGACCAGGTCTTTAACACATGGATATTTGGGAGACATTCAAAGTCTGAAACATCTTAGAGAGGGACAGGCAGGGGCCTGACCCTGACATCTGTTTTAGCACATCACCCAGGTGACTCAGGTGTGGTAAAGCTTGAGTCATCTCCTGATGTATGTTGAGGGTTGACTTTCAATGCAATCCCTTACATATGACTATTCACTATGTATTTGATCATGAATGAATGAATGAATAACGGAACGAGAATGTGAATTGCTGGGAGATTTCAGAATGGCTTACAATTAGCATGTGCTTCTAGTGCTGTCGGATGGTTTGTTTCTTGTCCATTAGTTGTTTTTTTTTTTTTTTTTGAAATTTTATTGTTCATTATTTATTTATTTGAGAGCAACAGATAGAGAGAAAGGCAGACAGAGAGAGAGAGAGAGAATGGGCACACCAGGGCTTCCAGCCTCTGCAAACGAACTCCAGACGTGTGCGCCCCCTTGTGCATCTGGCTAACATGGGTCCTGGGGAATTGAGCCTCGAACCGGGGTCCTTAGGCTTCACAGGCAAGCGCTTAACCGCTAAGCCATCTCTCCAGCCCGTCCATTAGTTTTTGATGACCGTACTGCCAGCTGTGGGAGGAGCCCGTCAAACAACGAAGTGGCCAGGATCGTCCACAGCAGACAAAGCGGGAAGAATCCGGAGCTTCTGGGAATTCTAGTGACCCCGACTTGATTTCCGTGGATCAGCTGGGGTGAAAGTGAGCCCAAGTTGGGTTTGCGGTGTTGAAGGCGAGCAGAATGAATTCACTGTTAATTTCCACTGTCTTGGAGTTGAGCAGACAGCCCCCACCCTCCGGTCCTTCCCCCCTCTTTCTGGAAGAACACTGAGCTGATGGGCATAGCTTAGCTCAGCTTTTTAATGAAGATCGAACTTGCTTAGGACTACAGAACTTCCTCCACAAAACTTTCTTTTTTTTTTTTTTTTTTGGTTTTGTTTTGTTTTTCCTTCAATGAAGAAACCCTAGTATATCTGTTAAATTCCGGCTGGCTTATTTCCTGCTCTCCACAGCCCTTTTCTTTCACATCTGACTTCGGCTCTGCAGGGGCTCCCTTTGCCATTCAAAGCCATAGAACCTTGTGCCCAGCCTCAGAAGCTCTTGGAATAAGTTGGCAGTCTCATGGAAACGTGGGAGGGGGGCAGCCCTGCGCACCCCCTGAGGAGATGCGACCTTTTTGGTTTTGCAATGTGACTTTGGTCACAGAGAAGCGCACACGTTTGACTCTCACTTCCTGTTTTAATTCTTGCGAATAAGAAAATCTGCTGAGGTTTCATTTCAAAAGAGCTGCTTCTTGAAGAAACTTTCTCTGCCAACTAGAAAAGCCAACAGAGAACAAAGCAACAGTCAGCTCGCACTGACAGTCCGGGCTGAGCCCGAAGAAACGTTCCCCCTTGCTTTGCAGAGACAGCAAAGGCTTCCTCTGGGAAAGGAATACAGTGAGGTCTAGAGGTGAGCCAAGGTTCCCCAGGTGGAGTAGAATGGGCAACAAGAAGTTGACAGGGTTGGGGGTGGTGGAAGGAAGTGGGGTGTATGGGGGGGCAGCAGAATATCAATTACTTCAAGGGCACTGAGTCCCAGCTTGTGCCAGGTTATAGAAATGTGGACTTTACTTCACAGGGCAGAGGAACATGGGGAAGGTTTTTGAACAAAAAGGGATAGGCTGACCTCGTTTGGTTTCAAAGGATGCCTCTGCATAAAAGCCAGGGAAGCCGTCAGGCAAGAAGCTTAGATTGCCCAGTGTGGTGGTGCAACGCCTTGAATTCCAACACTTGGGAGGCACATGCAGGAGGACCACCATGAGTTCAAGGCCATCCTGAGACTACATAGTGAAGTCCAGGTCATCTTGGGCTAGACCCTACCTTGAAAAACAAAACACAAACAGAAAAAAAGAAGCTTAGATGGTGTCGGACCTGAGACCAGGGCTGAAAGCACAGAGGACAGGCTTTAGCGCACTGCCCTGTTGCCTTCTGGCCTGGTGCTCTTTCTCCTACCCCAAAGCCCCATCAACTTCCCCGGGAGATTTCCTTGGCAGAGCACACAGTGTTGGCCGAACCGGAGGCATAGTGGAAAATGGAACATGGCATGCCAGAAAGTTCTTTGAAGTATTATGTTTTGTCTAAAAACACGCATGCAAGTGTCCGTATTCTGCTGCACAAAATCTGTGCTCCAGAGCCGGACGTGGTGGCGCACGCCTTTAATCTCCGCACTCGGGAGGCAGAGGTAGGAGGATCGCTGTGAGTTCGAGGCCAGCCTGGGACCAGTACTGAATTGCAGGTCAGCCTGGGCTAGAGTGAGACCCTTCCTTGGAAAATCAAAAAACAAACAAACAAAAATTTGTGTTCCAGGAAGCTAGCTTGATTTGTCTCTCGTGGGCTCCAGTGTCCACTGTGTCCCCAGGGTCAACACATCCTCCACAGTGGGAATGAGCTGGGTTCCGGTGCCACCAGCCTGTGGCTGTCCCCCTCCATAGACTGTGATCGAAGATGCCAGGCGTACTTTGTGACCTAGTAAGCACCTTTGCACAGATCATTCTATCCCAGAGATAATGGGCTTCTCTGTGTGAGTGAAAAGACTTACCCAGGGCTGGAGGGATGACTGTGAAGCCTGAGGACCCCGGTTCGAGGCTTGACTTTCCTAGGACCCACGTTAGCCACATGCACAAGGGGGTGCACGCGTCTGGAGTTTGTTTGCAGTGGTTGGAGGCCCTGGCACGCCCGGTCTCTCTCTCTTTCTGTCTTCCTCTTTCTCTCTTTGTCTGTCACTCTCAAATAAATAAATCTTAAAAATTAAAAAAAAAAAAAAAGACTTACCGAGCTGGGTTTTTCAAATGAATTTCACCTTTTTTTTTTTTTTCTCATTCTAATGGTTACTCAGTTCATTGGTTTTACAGATCAATGGGTATCTTTCAGTATATTATGTCAGTGACCAGTGGAAAGCTCAGCTTGAAGCCCATTGCAGGGTACTTTTATTAGTCCCCTTTATTTGTGATATATTCCAAGAACCCGAAATGACAGACAGTACCAAATCATTCATATTACTTCGCTTTTATCCTGTTTCGGACATAAACAACTTTAATGCCTTTTCCATCTTAACTAAGCACTTGCTACGTATAGTGGCCACAACTTGAACATTGTGAGGTACAACAGCTCAGGTGGCATGGATTTATTTTTCATTTCTTTACAATTTCTTGAATAGAAGATTCAGTCTCACTATAGATCTCAGAGTGTAAGTTACTTCCTTGTTTCCATGAACAAATACCTATCAAGAAACACAACTTGCCGGATGTGGTGGCGCACGTCTTTAATCCCAGCACTCAGGAGACAGAGGTAGGAGGATTGTCGTGAGTTCAAAGCCACCCTGAGATTCCATAGTGAATTCCAAGTCAGCCTGAGATAGAATGAAACCCTACTTTGAAAAACAAAAACAAAACAAAACAAAACAAAAAAACCCAAAAAACCAAAAAACAAGAATGACAACTCAAGGAAGGAAGGAAGGAAGGGCTTACTTTGGCTTACAGCTCCAGGTCATGATGTCATGATGTCATGATGGTGCAGGCACGGTGGCAGGGGCTTGAAGCAACTGCTTATATTCAATCCACAACCAGGAAACAGAAGAACACTTGGCAAATTTCAGCTTATCATTTGGTGTGAGACCCCAGCCTGTGGAATGACGTTAGGGTGGGTCCTCCCAACTCAATTCATATAATGTAGGAAATGTCTTCATGGCTGGAGAGATGGCTTAGTGGTTAAGGTGCTTGTCTGCAAAGCCTATAAACTCATGTTCGAATCTCCAGGTCCCATGCAAGCCAGATGCACAGTGACCTGAGCATGCAATGTCACACATGTGCACAAGGGAGCGCATGTGTCTGGAGTTTGTTTGCAGCGGCTGAAGGCCCTGGCATGCCATTTTGCTCTCTCTCTCTTTCTCTCTCTCTGCCTCTTTCTCTCTCCAGTAAGTAAGAAAAAAAAAAAAAAGAGTGGGCATGGTGGTGCACACCTTTAATCCCAGCACTCAAGAGGCAGAGGTAGGAGGATCACCATGAGTTTAAGGCCACCCTGAGACTACAGAGTGAATTCCAGGTCAGCCTGAGCTAGAGTGAGACCCTACCTCGAAAAATAAAAAAAAAAAAAAGAAAGAAAGAAAATACATTCAGACATCTCCAGAAATTTGTTTCCATGGTGATTCTAAATCCTGTCAAGGTGACAACCAGAGATTAACCATCACATTTAGCAACCTCAGTATGTGATTAATTTTTTTCCCTTAAGTTGAGAACTTTCATCGTTGGCTCCTCTTTGGCTTATCTGAGTTGCCACTGTCATTACACTTGTGATCTGGGACTGTCGTTCTGGAATGCAAGTGGGGAATACCATAGCAGTCAATCTGATGACAGGCAGCCAAGTGGCTAGTGGACAGTGTGGACACACTAGACAAAGGGTTGATTCACATCATGGGCAGGCTGGAGAAGGACCGTGCAGGAGCTGATCACACTACTAAGAAAGGCAAGCTAGAGCTGGAGAGATGGCTTAGCGGTTAAGCACTTGCCTGTGAAGCCTAAGGACCCCGGTTCGAGGCTCGATTCCCCAGGACCCACGTGAGCCAGATGCACAAGGGGGCGCACGCGTCTGGAGTTCGTTTGCAGTGGCTGGAGGCCCTGGCGCACCCATTGTCTCTCTCTCTCGTTCTGCCTCTTTCTCTCTCTGTCTCTCACTTTCAAATAATAAATAAAAATAAAAAATAAAAAAAGAAAGGCATACTAGTTACAACTTATGAACTGAAATGGGGAAAAACTGGAAGCATTTCTTCTAAAGTCAGGAACAAGAAAAGGATGTCCACTTTCCCCACTTAAAAATTATCCTAGGGCTGGAGAGATGGCTTAGCGGTTAAGCGCTTGCCTGTGAAGCCTAACGACCCCGGTTCGAGGCTCGGTTCCCCAGGTCCCACGTTAGCCAGATGCACAAGGGGGCGCACGCGTCTGGAGTTCGTTTGCAGAGGCTGGAAGCCCTGGCGCGCCCATTCTCTCTCTCTCCCTCTGTCTTTCTCTCTCTGTGTCTGTCGCTCTCAAACAAATAAATAAAAAATTTAAAAAAAAATTATCCTAATGCATGATTCTTTCTGGAATTTTCTATTTAATGTTTATAGACTACAGTTGTCCATTGGTAAAGAAAAGTATGAAAATTGAAGTAAATAAAGGAAACAGTGTACTTTTATCTGATTTTTTTCTGAGATTAATTTTAATAATTAACACTAATTGGGTACCTACTAGGTGTCCAACACTATGCTGGTATTTGTTATTTCATTATTTCTTCTTTTAAAAATATTTATTTTTACCCGGGCGTGGTGGCGCATGCCTTTAATCCCAGCACTTGGGAGGCAGAGGTAGGAGGATCGCCGTGAGTTTAAGGCCACCCTGAGACGCCATAGTGAATTCCAAGTCAGCCTGGGCTAGAGTGAGACCCTACCTTGAACCCCCCCCAAATATATTTATTTACTTATTAGAGAGAGAGAGAATGGGCACACCTGCAAACAAACTCCAGACGCATGTACTGCATCTGGCTTACATTGGTCCTGGGGAATTGAACCTGGGTCCTTATGTTTTGTAGGCCTTAACTGCCAAGCCATCTCTCCAGCCCTTGCTGTTGGTTTTAACAATGCAACAGCCACTTGAAATTCCACCACGAAGTGTGCTGTTCTTTAGGGTGCCTGTTACAGGCCATTGCTGCTGCACAGTGTGCCATGCATGTGGCATGCACATACATCACAGAGCAGCAATCATATGTCTAGGGCATTTTGTAGGTTATTTTAGGCTGAGACTACATAGTAAATTCCAGGTCAGCTTGAGCTAGAGTGAGACCCTTACTCAAAAAAAAAAAAAAAAAAAAAAAAAAGCTGGGTGTGGTGGTGCAGGCCTTTAATACCAGCACTTGGGAGGCAGAGGTAGGAGAATTGCTGTGAGTTCGAGGCCACCTTCAGACTCCATAGTGAATTCTAGGTCAGCCTGGGCTGCAGTGAAACCCTACCTCAAAAAACCAAAAAAAAAAAAAAAAAAAAAAATTTAGGGATGAAGAGATGGCTCAGTGGTTAAGGCACTTGCCTGCAATGCCTAAAGACCTGGGTTTGATTCCCCAGTAGCCACATAAAGTCAAATGCACAAAGTGGTGCATGCATCCGGAGCTCATTTGCAGCTGCTGGAGGCCCTGGCACACCCATTCTATCCCCCTTTCTCCTTGCAGATAAATAAACAAATGTTTAAAAAATAGTTTAGCCAGGCATGGTGGCACACGCCTTTAATCCCAGCACTTGGGAGACAGAGGTAGGAGGATTGTCATGAGTTTGAGGCCACCCTGAGACTACATAGTGAATTTCAGGTAAGCCTGAGCTAGAGAAAGTTAAAAAAAAAAAAAAAAAAAAAACCAATAAAAATAAATATTTTAGCCAGGCATGGTGATGCATACCTTTAGTCCCAGCACTTGGGAGGTAGAGGCAGGAGGATTTCTGTGAGTTTGGGACCAGCCTGAGATTATATTGTAAATTCTAGGTCAGCCTGGGTTATAGCGAGACCCTACCTTGAAAAGCCAAAATAAAATAAAAAGACTACATATATATATATATATATATATATATATATCCAGAGGTGTCTTTAATAGATAACTGACTTTACTAATGAAAGCTTCTTTCTATCCAAGTCTTACAAAGAGTCCTGGAGTCCCTTGTTCCGGCAGTCAATGCTGCTTTTCAGACGCACCCTGGTTGCCCCCATCCCTTTCAGCTTGGCCAGAGTTCGGATCAAGAGACACCGTATTGGGACGTTGGAAGGGCCCCCACTAGGTCATCCTGACTCCTCCAACGGTCATGAAAGTGGACGAGACAAACCAGAAGAGGATTAGACTTACTTTTTATGAAACAAGGGGGCCTATGTATGGCTTTAGGCAAAACTTGTTGCTTTTATGCCAATAAATCAGGAATAATCTGAAATACACTGGCTTTAGTTAGAGGAAATCTCAAAGAAAGAGAACTTCAGAGATGGGCCACTAGTAATTGGTTTCAGTCTATGTTTAGTTGGTCTCTATGGCTAACTTCCCTTGGCTCTTCTGTTGCTGGCCCCCTGATACTACTGATCTTAGGCCTTACCATAGGACCCTGCATTATTAATGTTCTAAGTAGATACATAAAGAATAAAATAAATTCTGTTAAACTCATGAAAAAAACTATATATATATATATATATATATATATGTATATATAAAATTTATTTGAGAGAGAGAGAGAGAGAGAAAGGATGGACAGGTCTTTCAAAGCCTCTAGCTGCTACAAATGAACTCCAGAAGCATGTGCCACTTTGTGCATCTCTTTATGTGGGTACTGGGGAGTCAGGCTTTGCAGGCAAGCGTCCTCAACTACTGAGCCATTGCTCCAGCCCCTCATATTACTTTTCATTTACTCCCTGGTGATTGGCATGATGTACCAGGGTTCCCATAACACAGATCAGGAAACTTAAACATACCGGAGTGACTAGGTCACACAGGGAGCTTGGAACCTTCCATCGGCGCCTCCTCCTCCAGTGTCTCACTTTGTCCTCACGCCACCCTCTATAAACTTATGTCCCAATTTCTCAAAAAAAAAAAAAAAAAAAAAGACATTCACTGACACTCACAAAAGCATTCTTCCTGGGAATTCAGCTCTGGGTTGTGATGATGACCTCATGTCAGTTCCAGGGCAAAGTTCTGGAAGGTTCTGTGCAGAGTTTGTTCCTCTGTGGAAATTGCCTCTGGGTGTCCTGAGCCTCAAGATCACTCTGCATAGACAGCACTACTAAACTCACAGAGCACCCCAGACTTGCTTGGTTGTACATAGACATCATCTCCACACAGGGCTCTGGAAGAGGAGAGGGTGAAAGGCACTTGAGAAACTCCCTGCCCCTCTCCGATAACTCTCCCTATGCATCTGAGCCACCTGGGTCTCATTTGCACCATTTGAAGTATCCTTTCTAATAAATGGGTTCATATAAGTGAATTCCCTGAGTTCTGCGGTTCACTTTGCTAAGTTAATCAAGGCTAAGAAGGTGGTCATGGAAATCCCAGCGTATAGCCGAAGTCAGAAGCATAGGTGACATGGGCTAGAGATGGTATAGTGAACACAGGTCAGTCTGGGCTAGAGCAAGACCCTACCTCAGAACACCAAAACACCAAAAAACAAACAAACAAACAAGATTCTTCCATGTTTAATCAGTTCAATTTTGGACAAATTTCAGACTCAACTCAAATTAATTGAATCTTTTGGTCAAGACCAAATAAATTCATTGTAAAAGGATTTTTACTATATTTAGAATCAATTTAACATCTTTCATTTGAATAATAAGATAAATATTTGGGATATTTTGTCAACTTCCTGTTTCTAAGGAAGAAGAACCTATAAAAATTTCAGGAAAAATATTTCAGAAGCTTTGGAGACATCAGAGAATCCCAAAGAAACAAGGCTGTCAGTTCATTGACTGAATCTGGGAGACACAAATAATTCTATTTAATAAACACGATGACCCTATTTTTTTTTCCCGAGGTAGGATCTCACTCTAGCCCAGGCTGACCTGGAATTCACTATGTAGTCTCAGGTTGGCCTCAAACTCATGGTGATCCTCTTACCTCTGCCTCCCAAGTGCTGGGATTAAAGGTGTGCGCCACCATGCCCAGCTACGATGACTCTTTCTTAAAGACAATTCCAGGGACTTAAACCATTTATGGTCAGTGAACTCAGAGCCTTGGCTAAATGGAAAATACAGAGGAAAGGTGGGCTGAGAAGAGTAGACGCATAAGAGAAGGTGAGGAATTCTCACGTGAAAATGGACAGTTATGCCTGGTACCCTCACTAATTGTTTTTTAATATATTTTATTTATTTATTTGAGAGAGAAATGGGCACTCCAGCCACTGCAAATGAATTCCAGACAGGTGCATGCGCCCCCTTGGACATCTGTGTTATGTGGGTCCTGGAGAATTGAACCAGGATCCTTTGGCTCTACAGGCAAAGGCCTTAACCATTAAGCCATCTCTCCAGCCCCACTTACTAATGTTTTAAACTGATTTTAGGAAGCATGAGCTACAGGCTATTTTCAAAGGAGAAGGTAGAAAGGAAATGACACCTATGATTTGACTTGTGTGTGTCCCAGGCCAGCTTTCCCAGGTAACAGAATGGCTGTAGGGCCAGAGCTTTGACCAAAACACGGTGAGTTGGCCACATTTTAAATTAGAACAAGCCCCATCTAAACTTTAAAGAAATACTATGAAGAAGGGATCCCTGGGAGCTGGGAAGATGGCTCAACAGTCAAAGGCACTTTCTTGCAAAGCCTACAGGCCAGGGTTCAATTCCCAAGCCACCCATGTAAGCCAGGAGCAAGAAATGGCACATGGGTTGGAGAGATTGCTTAGTGGTTAAGGTGCTTGCCTATGAAACCTAGGGACCCAGGTTCAATTCTCCTGTTCCCATGTAAGCCAGATGCACAATATGGCACACGTGTCTGGAGTTCATTTGCAGTGGCTGGAGGCCCTGGCATGCCCATTCTCTCTCTATCTGCCTCTGTCTCTCAAATAAAATTTTACAAGTGGCACACATGTCTGGTATTTGTTTGTAGTGGCAACAGGCTTGGTATATCTACACACACACACACACACACACACACACACACACATAAATAAAAATAGAGTTTTTCAAAAGGGAATGTCCGATGTTGGAAGGACTCAGCCCTGAGCCCAGAACTATTGCTTCCTCGCACAGAGGTCCACAGTTCTGAAATACATCGCCCCCTTCACGATAGTTTAATAACTCAATCCAAAGTGCTCCAAAACATGAAATGCTCCCAAACCCCATACTTTATCATGAGCTGCGAGTAGAAATTTCTACAGCCTTCCCCATGATGGGTAACAGTTGGTTCAGTATTCTCAGGGGATAAAAGACCTTATAGATCCCTTCCACTTTGATGTTTAGATTTTGGTGCATGCACATAATCAATCAAGAATATTGGAAGCTGGGCGTGGTGGTGCATGACTTTAATCCCAGTTCTCCGGAGGCAGAGATAGGAGTATTGCTGAGAGTTCGAGGCCACCCTGAGAATACAGATTGAATTCCAGGTCAGCCTGGGCTAATGTGAGACCCTACTTTGAAAAACAAAAACAACAACAACAAAAACAAACAAACAAACAAACAAACAAACCAAAGACTATTGAGGCTGGAGAGATGGCTTAGTGGTTAAGTGCTTGCCTATAAATCCCAAGTATCCACGTTCAGTTTCCCGGTACCCATGTACAGCCAGACCCACAAGGTGGCACATGCATCAGGAATTCATTTGCAGTAGCTAGAGACCCTGGCTCACCCATTCTCTCTCTCTTACTCTCTATCTCGCAAATAAATAAAAAATTATTTTATTTTTTATTTATTTGTGTGTATGTGTGTGTGTGTGTGTGTGTGTGTGAGAGAGAGAGAGAGAGAGAGAGAGAGAGAGAGAGAGAGAGAGAGAGAGAGAGGTCACGCCAGGGCCTCAAGCCCCTGCAAATGAATTCCAGACACGTGCGCCACCTTGTGCATCTGGCTTATGTGGGCCCTGGGGAATCAAACCTGGGTTCTTTAGCTTTGCAGGCAAATGCCTTAACCATTATGCCATCCCTCCAGCCCCCCAAAAATATTGCATACAGTTATTCTCAATGTGTTTACGGTGTATAAGCTAGTTTTGTGTTAAGACTTGAGTCTCATCCATGACATATTTCATTAGGTACATATAAATATTCCAGAATCAAAAAAAAAATCCTAAATCTTTGAAACATTTTGGGTCCCAAGCATTTAGGATAAGGGGTAATCAGCCTATATTTATCTTTTCTTGTGATTGCATTTTGGGCAATGGGCATTTATACTTGGCCAAATTTAGTAGTGATGAAATAGGAATTGTCTCTTAAGTTCCTGTTCTGGGCTGTTCCAATTTGGTGATTGGAAAAAAAACCAAAGTATGTGTAGGAAGAAGCTTCCTGAACACTCACTTATAGAGGTTGTCCATTGTGACAACCTAAGAAGTACAAACGTTGTCCCCAGAGTTGTGAGGGAGAACATCTTCTTTTTAAGTATTTTGTTTATTTATTTGAGAGCATGAGGAAGAGGCAGACAGAGTGAGAACAGGCACACCAGGGCCTCAAGCCCCTGCAAACAAACACCAGATGCATTTGCCACCTTGTGCATCTGGCTTACATGGGACCTGGGGAATCAAACCTGGGTCCTTAGGCTTCACAGGCAAGTGCCTTAACTGCTAAGCCATCTCTCCAGTCCTTTAGTTAAGTAGAAACTTTGTATGGACACACCATATGTTGGCATCACCATTTCCGTCCTCCCTGCCCCGATTCCAGGGAGTTGCCCTCCTCAGTGGGATTGCTGGTATTCCCCATGGAGTTGTGGGTTGTGAATTGTAACGGGAGCAGGTCAGGGCAGGGGCGGTGGGGGGAGAGGGGACACAATGCCTCTGGACATTCCCTCTGTGGCTCTTAATCTTCCTGACCCCCTTTAAGGCAAAATTCCTTGAGCTGTGGTGGGTGTGTTTTTATTTTTATTTACTTATTATTTACTACAGAGAGTGGGTGGGGGGAGGCAATCAGAGAAAGTCAGAGTATGGGAGCTCCAGGGCCTCCTGCCACTGCAAATGAACTCCAGATAGATGAGCCACTTTGTGCATCTGGCTTTACATGGGAATCAAACCCAGGCCATTAGACTTGCAAGCACGTGCCTCAAACCACTGAGCAATCTCTCCAGCCTGAGAAACTCTTTGAATGGAGGGTAGGCACCAGGTCACATGAGGATATTTGTTGACTGTAGAAAACCAACTTTGGGCTGGAGAGATGGTTAAGCACTTGCCTGTGAAGCCTATGGATCCTGGTTTGATTCCCCAGGTCCCATGTAAGCCAGATGCACAAGGTGGCAAATGCATCTGGAGCTTGTTTGCAGTGGCTGGAGGCCCTTGTGCACCCATTCTCTTTATATATATCTGCCTCTTTCTCTCTCCATCACTCCCAAATAAATAAAAATAAATGAAAATGTATTTTTAAAAAAGTCGACTTTGCCCCACCTCTTCGGTTGAAAAAGTCATTTATGCTTAATGTGAGAGAATGATTATTAGTGATTTTTTTCTTTATGCTTTGTTGTATATTTTACGTCTTTTTGGAATGAGTTACTTTTTTTTTTGTTTTTTTCAAGGTAGGGTCTCACTCTAGCTCAGGCTGACCTGGAATTCACTCTGTAGTCTCAGAGTGGCCTCGAATTCATGGCGATCCTCCTACTCTGCCTCCTGAGTGCTGGGATTGAAGGCATGCACCACCACACCTGGCTAAATTACATTATTTTAATAATGAGTAAAGATCCTAAAGAATGTAAAACTTAAATTAAAACATTTTATGCCTACCAATTTTTTTCGCTGGTCATCCATATTTCCATTCAGTTTGTCATCACCATCCTTCTGAAATGTTTCTTAAAAACAACAACAACAACAAAAAAAAAAAAACTCAAAAAACAGGGGCTGGAGGGATGGCTTGGTAGTTACAGTGTTTGCCTGCAAAGCCAAAGGACCCAGGTTCAATTCCCCAGGACCCATGTTAGCCAGATGCAAAAGGGGGCACATGTGTCTGCAGTTCATTTGCAGTGGCTGGAGGCCCTGGCACACGCATTCTCTCTCTCTCTCCCTCTTTCTCTGTCAAATAAATAAATAAATAATAAAAAAAATTAAAAAAAAAAACAATTGCAATAGGAAAATTCCCAGAATGACTCTGGCTGTAGCTTTTGGTCAGACTGACTGATGCTCTCTGTCTGCACAGCCATGGAGAGCCCCAAGGATCACATATTCCAATTACACTGTGGTGAGGACAGGTTGCCATGCTTGATTTGATTGAAAGAGACAGTAGTTGGATGAATGCTTGGAACTGTTCCGTCCCCATGTGGATTCACAGTCTTAGAAACAGTCATCCTTTTTGTACCGTTCCCCAAATCCTAAGCTAACACACCACCACTACTACTCTCACTGTTTACAATGTCATGCCCCCGACTATTTTTTAAGGTAAGGTCTCACTGTAGCTCAGGCTGACCTGGAATTCACTATGGAGTCTCAGGGTGGCCTTGAACTCACAGCAATCCTCCTACCTCTGCCTCCTGAGTGCTGGCATTAAAGGCGTGTGCCAACACACCTGTCATGCCCCTTTTTGATGGTGGAGGGAATGGGCTTTCTATTACAAGGCTCCTTATAAACAGGCACAATTGAATAGGGGACCCCCTAGATAGAGCGTCCACATGGACTTCTATGAGACCTCTGCAGGAAGGGAAAGGAGTGGTTAAAATACATTTTATAAGGCTGGAGAGGTGGCTTAGTGGTTAAGGAGCTTGCCTGCAAAACCAAAGGACCAAGAACCCACCTAAGCCACATGCACAAGGTGGTACATGTGTCTGAAGTTCATTTGCAGTGGCTGAAGACCCTAATGTGTCCATTCTCTATCTTCCTATCTCTGTTATGTGTGTGTGTGTGTGTATGTGTATGTGTGTGTATATATATATATATGATATTTTATATATGTATTAAACACACACATATCAAATAAATGCAGGCATTCAAAATGATATTTTAAGTACATCTTTGAGTTCCTACTCATACTTCAATAAGGTCCATGTGGTGCCAAAGCCTTGGGTCCCTATTCCCTTAATAATGGGCAGATATTTGCACTTTGTCAGATCATGTGCATGTGGTTTTCTCTGAGGTTCTATACCTAACTTTTCTAACGTAGATCAGGATTGATATCTGGAAGAAGGCAGGAATATTTTTACTATCACAGGAAGTTGGTGGGCTTGGCTGTCCTTTTCAGAACTATAACAAGGGTCTAATTACCAACCCAGACCCACTGAGTCCTCGCTTTTATCTGAGTGAAATGCCAGCATGCCAGCCCCTTCCCGTTCTGCTGATTGAGATGATGGGAAGGCATTGGAATGGAATGACGTTCCACAGCCACAGGGGAATCAACTGTGGAGAATCATCAGTGTAGGCTGAAATGAATCTGAAAGCTGCGTGACATCAAGACCATTACAATTTGCTTTTGGATATTTTTTTGTTTTGATTATGTCAATGGCTCAAATTTCCAAGTTTCCATCAAGATGGCATTTTGGAAGTTGAATTCTTTTTTTTTTTTTTCCCCAAGGTTGAGTCACACTCTAGCTCAAGCTGACCTGGTGGCCTTGAACTCATGGCGATCCTCCTACCTCTGCCTCCCAAGTGCTGGGATTAAAGGTACGCGTCACCACTCCCAGCTGGAATTTGGGGTTCTTGATCTTCCCAGGGGAGCTAGAGACTTTGACAGTGTATTCACGCTGCGTAAGTGCTTGTCCCCTTACGTGCAATCAGAGACATGTCACCTGTCTTTAATAGAACACACTCTTGTCTCTGACCGCAGGTCCTTGAAAGTAAAGTTTCTATGATGCAGGCTGTTGGCATTTCCACAGAAGCTGCCCCCCCCCCCACCGGAATTCTGGCTCATGTGTCTGTTCACATCTCAGTTTTGCATCTTAGGCATCTTGCATCCTACCAGGAAATCACGACTTTGATAAGCTGGCCTGGTCACCCAAGGACTGGAACAGATGAACTCTGTTGTAATCGAGAAGGTTTAGGAGAGTGTCGCCATCTGTTTCAGTTTGACACCCTTGGGGTGACTCTACCTTGGCAGGGTCACTGTGTTCCAAGCCTTTAGCTCTTTGCAAGGTCACATGTTCAATGTCATCAGATCCCCCAGAGAGTTTCAGGCTTTGGGGTAGACTGATTGCCAGTAATCCAGTCACAAAGGGCTGATGACTAAATCTACCTTGTAACGTGCTGATGAAGATTAAATAAGAATGGATATAAAACTTATTTATTGGGATGGGGAGACGGCTTAGCCGTTAATGTACTTTCTTATAAAGCCTGCCTGCCCTGGTTTGAATCCCTAGTACCTATGTCAAGCTAGATGTCCAAAGTGGTGCATGCATCTGGAGTTCTTTTGTACTGGCAAGAGGCCCTGGTATACCCATTCTCTCTCTCCATTACAAATAAATAAATTAATTAATTAAAAAAATAATACAGCTTATTTACCTTGAGCCTGGAACCTATAGTAAATTCCCTATAAATATTGACTTTTATTTTATCCACCAACATGTCAAATATAATATGCACAGCACAGAGTAAACACCAACAAATATTTGTTCTGGGTGGTTCCTTCTAGGACCCACACACAGGGTCATCCATGAGACTGTCATTCACTCTGTGATTAAGCAGGTCACATTAACCAACTGTTCCAGGCCCAAGGGTGTGACTGGCCCTCCCCCTGGAGACACTGGTTGCTTGTCTGCTGAGGTTGCAGAGGTCTTAGCCACTCTGGAGTTGGGGTTTCCCCAGTGAGGCCTCAGCCTCTGTGGGCAGAAGCTCAGTATTTGTCAATGAACTGCCACTGCCTGGATCCAAGGATCATCATGTTCTGGGTTTGGGTCCTAAGAGTTTGCAGATTGGGATTAGTTTTCTTTTTTTTCTTTTGAGAGAGAGAGAGAGAGAGAGAGAGAGAGAGAGAGAGAGAGAGAGAGAGAATTGGCATGCCACCACCTTAGCCACTGTAATGGAATGACAGATGCCTGCGCCACCTAGTGGGCATGTGTGACCTTGCATGTGCATCACCTTTGTGCATCTGACTTGGGTGGGATCTGGAGAGTCAAACATGAGTCCTTAGGCTTCCCAGGCAAGCACCTTAGCGGCTAAGTCATCTTTCCAGCATGGAACTCATATTTTTTTCTTTTCAAAATTTTTTTTTTTATTAACAACTTCCATGATTGTAAGCAATATCTCATGGTAATGCCCTCCCTCCCCCCACTTTCCCCTTTGAAACTCCATTCTCCATCATATCCCCTCCCTATCTCAATCAGTCTCTCTTTTATTTTGATGTCATGATTTTTTCCTCCTATTATGATGGTCTTGTGTAGGTAGTGTCAGGTACTGCGAGATCATGGAGACCCAGGCCATTTTGTGTCTGGAGGAGCACATTGTAAGGAGTCCTACATTTCCTTTGGCTCTTACATTCTTTCCACCATCTCTTCTGCCTTAGACCCTGAGCCTTGGAAGCTGTGATAGAGATATTGCTGAGTGCTCCTGTCACTTCTTTCCAGCACTATGATGCCTTCTGAGTCATCCCAAGGTCACTGCCATCTGAAAAGAGAAGAATCTACCAAAAGTGACAATAGCATTAATATAAGGGTATGAACATTAAGAGAAGTGCTTACTAGGCAGTTTGATAAGCATAGTATATCCATTTAGTCAGACAGCAGCAGCAAACGTTACACCCCTGGAGCTCATGACTGCCCCTGTTTTAAGTTTTCAGTATCAGGGATGTATTTCCCCTCCCCCTCCCCCTCCATGGAGCAAGTCCAATTAGAGGGCAGTTGGTTTCCACCATGACAGACGTGCCACTATTGCACCCATTGGATCATTTGGCCTGGCTGGCCAAATATAAGGCATGCAGTGTCCACTGTTGAGTATCTTCACTGGTGATTTCTCTCTCTCCCATTGAACTGCATGCAGAATGGCTTCTTCCAGCTTTCTGTCAGCTGGTCTACATGGAGGAGGTTATCAGCTCAGTTCCAGCAGGATTTCTCAGTGGCCTTGCTGCCCAAGTATGTGGAGTCTTCAGCAATAGGGCCTTCCCATCTGTTTCTGGTGGGAAACCAAGGGCCTTGGCAATGGCCTGTGATGTTTTGGGGGTATCAGGGACCTCCCTGGCCAACAACTCACTGGAGATATCCCATCCCTGGCACTGAAAAATTTCTAGCAACAATCTATGGCTCCTGAGTGCTGAAACTCATTTTTTAAATTAAAAAAAAATATTTTTTTTTGAGAGAAAGAAGTAGCGGGGGAGGGGAGGAGAAGGCAGCACCAAGATTTACACCCACTGCAAACGAACCCCAGACACATAGGCCCCCTTGTTCATTTGGCTTACGTGGGCCCTGGGGAATCAAACCTGGGTGTTTAGGTTTTGCAAGCAAGCACCTTAGCCACTAAGCCATCCAACCAGCCCCCACCCCACCCCACCCCCTTTTTTTGAGGTAGGCTTTCTCCAGCTCAGGCTGACCTAGAATTCACTATGTAATCTCAGAGGGGCCTGAAACTCATGGCTATCCTGCCTCCTCAGCCTCTCAAGTTCTGGGATTAAGGGTGTGCACCACCATGCTATTTAACCTCAGTTCTCTGGAAGAGCAGAGACCTGAGAGAGAGAGAGAGAGAGAGAGAGAGAGAGAGAGAGAAAGAGAGAGAGAGAGGATGGCACACCAGGGCCTCCAGCCACTGCAAATGAACTCCAGACACATGTGCCACCTTGTGTATCTGGCTTTACGTGAGTCCTGGGGAATTGAACCTGTGTCCTTTGGCTTCACAGGCAAGCACCTTAACCACTAAGCCATCTCTCCAGTCCTGGAATTCATTTTTTGTACTCTTACCTAACACAAAGGTATACTGACCTCCAGTCTGTGTTGGAACACCCTCATCCACTTCTGTCTATTGAGATAATTAACCAAATCCTTGGGAAACTGAGAACGAGTCCTGACATATATATATGAGCCCGGCGGCTTCAGCAGGGAATGCAGTGAGGGAAAAGATGCAAGTCTGGGAAGAGAAGACCTCCCCACATGGTGAGGCTGGCAGGGGGGATCTGGGTTGTAGACTAACTGGGTCCAGTAGAAAAGTACATCACACCCAGTAGATGGAGGAGGAACGGAGCTCACTAAGGCTGGAGGGTGGGGTCCACGGATAAGGATCCGTCCAGTTACCTCTTCTGGGAAGGAAATGCAGCTAAGGGTGGAAGGGATCAGAACTTTAATTCCATTCATCTGTGCCTTCTTCCTGGGATAACCAGAGCAAATAGTTTTCCACCTGAGTGGGAGAATTTTGTCCCTTTCTCCAGAGATACCAGGCAGTGACCCCACTGTCTGGAGTAACTAGATGGATGGGTGGAACCTAGGTAACTCTTTCATGCTGTCTTTTTTTTTTTTTTTTTTTAACGACAGGACAATTCTTTTTTTTTTTTTTAATATTTTTTGTTCATTTTTTATTTATTTATTTGAGAGTGACAGACACAGAGAGAAAGACAGATAGAGGGGGAGAGAGAGAATGGGTGCGCCAGGGCTTCCAGCCACTGTAAACAAACTCCAGATGCGTGTGCCCCCTTGTGCATCTGGCTAACGTGGGACCTGGGGAATCGAGCCTCGAACTGGGGTCCTTAGGCTTCACAGGCGAGCGCTTAACCACTAAGCCATCTCTCCAGCCCTCATGCTGTCTTGAGTAGCATGCAAAAAAAAACTTGGAGGCAGGAGATCCGCTGACCTTACTGCTAGGGAAGTCCTCTCACAGTACACAGTGTACAGGGCTAAGACTTTCTCCTTGGTCACAATGAAAGGCCCTAGTTGAGGGATGGAGGGATGGCTTAGTGGTTAAGATGTTTGCCTGCAAAGCCAAAGGACCCTGGTTCGATTCCCCAGGACCTACATTAGCCAGATGCACAAGGGGTGCACGTGTGTGGAGCTCATTTGCAGTGGCTGGAGGCCCTGGCATGCCCATTCTCATTCTTTCTCTCTCTCTCCTTCTTTCTCTGTCAAATAAATAAATAAAAATAAAATATTAAAAAAGGCCCTAGTTTATAACTCAGTGCCAGTACTCCTTTGAAAATATTTTATTTGAGAGAAAGTGGAAAAGGTAGAGAGAAGACAGAGAAAAAGACTGGGTGTACCTGGGCCTCTAGCCACAGCAAAGGAGCTCCAGACACATGTTCCACCTTGAGCATCTAGCTTACATGGGTACTGGGGAACTGAACTTGGGTCCCTAGGGTTTGAAAGCAAGTGCCTTCACCACTAAGCCATCACTCCAGCCCTAAATTATATTTTTTATTTTTTTATTTTTGGTACTGGAACTTGAATATCACATTGCCACAGTATTAAGACTGGGAGTCTGTGGTCTATATGATAGTCTCCTTCTTCAAGGTTTTTATGGTCTTCATTACCTGTGGTCAAGTGATGTCTGAAAACATAGGACAACATAATATTCTGAGACACAAAGAGATCCCTTTAAACACACACACATACACACACAAATATATATATATATATATATATATATATATATTGGTTTTGCAAGGTAGGGTCTCACTCTAGCCCAGGCTGACCTGGAGTTCACTATGTAATCACATGGTGGCCTTGAACTCATGGCAATCCTCCTACCTTTGCCTCCTAGTGCTGGGATTAAAGACATGTGCCACCATGCCTGGAAATTGTTGTGTTTTATTATTAGTTTGTTAATCCCTTAGTGTATCTAAATTATAAACTAAACATCACCATGTGTGCCTCTATAAGAAAAGAGCATAGACTTGGCTTGGTACTATTCACTCTTTCAGTCACAGAGCATAGGAGGGTAGGTTTGCTTATTTAACAGTGGTAAATATAGGAAAACCTAGGAGAAAAAAATACTTCCTAATCTTGTTTCTGAATGTTTGTGGGTCAGTAAAAAGTTGATGGGGCCTGGGGAGAATAGAGATACCACAATCTTCCATGTGTCAACATCAGTGAATAAAGATGGGATTTCCTCATATATGGATTAATCAATCAATTTTTAACAAGCCAATTATTTAACCCAACTGTGGCAACTTGCTTTTGAGAACAGCAGACATCATTAAATGAATGCTGTTCATGAAACTGTTATTGATTTTTTATGGCTTTTTTTATCTATCCTTGGGCATTTTTTTTTTATGATCAGATGAGGATAGTGTTTATGCCTTGATTGTGTTTACTCTCTTTAAGAACATAATAAAGATAAGTCGAAGCAACCCTGAGGGTTTATGAAAATTACTGTTCATTTTAAAAGGCGAAAGATTTATACACTCCAAAGAGAGTCCAGGGTATTGATTGTACATTTAAAAAGGCTCTGTAGGGCTGGCACTATGGTTTAGCGGTTAGGGCGCTGGCCTGCAGTCTATGGACCCATGTTCAACTCTCCAGATCCCACATAAGCCAGACATACAAAGGCAAGCTCAATGTCACACATGCCCACTAGGTGGCACAAGCATCTGGAATTCAAGTGCCTGGCGTGCCAATTCTCTCTCCCTCTCTCTCTCTCTAAAAAGTAAAAATAAAAAAGGTTCTGTAACACTTTAAAAATTTTAAGAGTCCATGAATCACCTAATATCTGTTGGCCAAGTATCACTGAGGCTTTAAAAAATGATTATTTCAGCCAAGCGTGGTGGCGCACGCCTTTACTCCCAGCACTCAGGAGGCAGAGGTAGGAGGATCGCCGTGAGTTCGAGGCCATACTAAGACTACACAGTGAATTCTAGGTTGGCCTGGGCTAGAGTGAGACCTTATCTTGAAAAAACAAACAAACAAAAAAAAGAGATATTTTGTTAATCAGTTCTGTAGAAATTTGCTTTGTTTTTAGTGTCTCATTTTATCATGGGCTTGTTAACTTTTCCTACTGCTTCTGTGTGATGCTTTTCCTGTGGATGGAAATTGGGCAACCACTTATATCCAGGAAATCACTTGCATGCATGAGACCCTGGGTTTCATTCTCTGAACCACCAAACAAAAAACAAAATGAAGGGCTGGAGATATGCCTTAGCAGTTACGGCGTTTGCCTGCAAAGCCAAAGGAGCCAGGTTCGATTCTCCAGGACCCACGCAAGCCAGATGCTCATTCTCTCTGTCTCAAATAAGTAAATTAATTAAATATATTTAAAACAAAAGCAAAATAAAACCTCGAGAGCCTTTAATCCCAGCACTTGGGGGCAGAGGCAGCAGGATCACGTGAGTTCAAGGCCAATTTAATAGTTAATTCCAGGTCAGCTTGAGCTAGAGTGAAAACCTACCTTGAAAAACCAACAACGAAAAGATGAAGCCGGCCTGGAGAGACGGCTTAGCGGTTAAGGCGCTTTCCTACGAAGCCAAAGGACCCAGGTTCAACTCCCCAGTACCCACATAAGCCAGATGTACAAGAGGGCGCACACATGTGGAGGCTGGAGGCCCTGGCGCCCCCATTCTCTCCCTTCCGTCTCCCTCTCTCTCTCTCTGCCTATTTCCGTATATATCTCTCTCAAATAAATAAATAAAATATATATTTTTTTAAAGATGAAACGTCTCATTGAATTTCCTCTCTCTTCTGATTGCGGAGCTCATCAGAATGCATGACTGGCACCGAACTTGGAAAATAAGAGAAAAACGCCCCTGAAGGCTGGGCTTGCTGGAGAGTTCCCCCATGTCCTCTGGTAGACCTGGATTCCTGTGGGCTCGTTTTAAACTTCTGTGCCAGAGGAAGACACGAGGGAGGATTGGAGAAATCACAGCAAAGGGCAGCTGAAAGTTCCATGCTGGCTGGTGGATCACGAGGAAGTGGAGGGAAAGCCAAGAGCGCCATGGGAATGAAAAGAAGAGGGAGAGAGAAACACGCACGGCAACACCAAGGAAACTGACAAGAGGAGACCCGGACAGGACAGCGGAGCCCGTGAGAAGCGCTTCACAGACGAGCAGGTTCACAGAGGCTCAGATCAAACACAGCGAGGTGACCGGACCCTCCCGGGATCCTTGCTTTCCCCGGTTGCTCTAAAACTCTGCGAGAGACAAGGCTTCACAGTTTTTCTAAACCTGGAGTGTGCTGGCCGGTGAAAGGCAATTATTAAGTTTTCAGGGTTTGTGAGCTAGTTGTTAGATATGTTTATTTAATTTCTATTCGTGAGGGGAAGAGAGATGACAGATTGATTGAGGTTGGGCACACCATGGCCTCTGGCGCTGCAAACAAACTCGAGACACACGTGGGTACTGGGGGCATTGAACCTGGGCCGTCAGGATTTGCAAGCAAGTGCCTTTAACGGTTGAGCCATCCTCCCAGCCTGATAATTTAAACATTTAAATCCCATCAACTTTTTTTTTTTTTTTTTTTTGGTTTTTCGAAGTAGGGTTTCACTCTAGTTCAGAATTCACAATGTAGTCTCAGGGTGGCCTCGAACTCACGGAGATGAGGTTGGCTCTCTAGCAACCATATACGTGCCAGGCAGGTGTGGTGGTAGGCCTGAGATGCCAGTGCTCAGGAGGCAAAAGGAAAGGGGATTCCCAGGCCACGCTGGCTGAGTTGTCAAGCTCTGGAAGTGAGAGATAAAAACCAATAAGGTTGTGATTTAAGGTTTGATTCAGGTGTCCCCTATCAACTTAGGTGTATTGAATGTCATGTCCGCAGCTGATGGCAGTTTCCAAATTAAACTCTTCTGGAGACAGTGTATTGTTGAGGGCGTGCTTATGGGTGTGATAGCCAGCTTCCTCCTGCCAGTGTTTGGCACATTCTCCTGTTGCTGTTGTCCGCCTGATGTTGCCCAGGAGATGATGTTCACCCTCTGCTCATGCCATCGTTTCCCCTGTCCTCGTGGAGCGTCCCCCTTGAGCCTTTAAGCCAAAATAAACCTTTTCCCCCCATAAGCTGCTCTCAGCTGGGTGTTTTCTGCCAGCAATGTGAACCTGACTGCAACATAGGTGGAGAGTGATCAGTGAAGACACTGCCATCGACCTCTGGCCTCCACACACTTGTGTGCACACACAGGGGCATGCACACACACACACACACTCACGCCACAATACATATGCATGCAACAACAACAATGTAAAAGTAAAAGTGGACTGGAGAGGTGGCTTAGCAGTTAAAGCACTTCCCTGTGAAGCCTAAGGACCCAGGTTTGACTCCCCAGCCCCATGTAAGCCAGACACACAAGGCGACACATGAGCGCAAGGTGCCACATACGTCTGGAGTTCAGTTGCAGTGGCTGGGGGCCCTGGCTTGCCAATTCTTTCTCACTCATAAATAAAAATAAAAAATAAAACCACAATACATAAAAAAATTGATCACTTCTTAGCATTGTTTCTATGCCTCAGTGTTCTGAAGGTGGCCCACGTCTCTTGGGTGGAACTCCAGAGAAGGGTGTGTTGCTGGATAATCCTTCCTTCCTCCAGAGAAGGGTGTGTTGCTGCATAATCCTTCCTCCCTCCAGAGAAGCATGTGTTGCTACATATTCCTTCCTCCCTTCATAGAGGTATGTGTTACTGCATATTCCTTCCTAACTCTGCCTTCAATAAGTTCCCACTGATGGATGGAGTGGGAGTATTTATTCATGGATATCAGCAAATGCTACAAATCAGGCCTTAAAATATCGTTAGGCTAATCGTTTGAATGTAACAACATGGTGACAGAAATGTTAATGTTGAAGATTAAACATAATGTGTTGAGTCGATCAGTATTACACTGTGGGTTACACTAGAAATTGGGAAAAATAGTCTTCAATGGTTCTAAAGTCACTATCCAATTTATCAACAAATTGCTTGCACCTCTGAAGGGGAGTGTCATTTCACCATATGTCTTTGTTGCTTCATTTTTGTCTTAACTTTTGTTATGTGAAGCTATCAACCAACATTCCCGTCAGAACTGCATTTGTTCATCAGTTACAAGCACTGTTGGCTGTAGATACAAGTGTTAATTGCACCCTGTTGCAGTCCGGTTCACATTGCTGCTTAGAAATCACCCAACCAAGAGCAGCTCATGGGAAAATGAGGTTTATTTTGGCTTACAGTCTCGACAGGGAAGCTCCATGATGGCAGGGGAAAACGATGGCATGAGCAGAGGGTGGACATCACCCCCTGGCCAACATAAGGTAGGCCATAGCAAGAGTAGACTGTGCCAAACACTGGCACGGGGAAACTGGCTATAACACCCATAAGCCCGACCCCAACAATACACTCCCTCCAGGAGGCATTAATTCCCAAATATCCATCAGCTGGGAACCTGACATTCAGAACACCTAAGTTTATGGGGGACACCTGAATCAAACCACCACATTCCGCCCCTGACCCCCATAAGTTGATAGCCATACATGACGTAAAACACAATGCATTCAGTCCAACTTTAAAAGTCCCCATAGTTCTTTTTTTATCAATTCCAATGATGTTCATACATCCCCATAGTCCAAGGTCTTTTAACTGAGCCATAATACGAAAAAGTCCCCCCCAAACCCAAAATGGTACAGAATAAACATTCACATTGCAAAAGACGGCATTGGGTATAGCAAAGAAATATTCAACTAATACAAGATTTAAAATGAGGGCAAACATCAAACTCTGTAGCTTTAAGTCCAACAATTTTTCTAGCAATCTCCAAGTCCAATAATTCTAACCAGCAACAAGTCTCTGGAGTTCCAATTCCACCCCTCCAGCTAGGCTACTCACAGTCCTGGAAAACTTCATCCAGGCTGGCAGCTTTCCTTAGCAGCCATCTCATGGTCCCAGCATCTCCACTGGGTCTCCACTGCAAGCCAAGGTTCATCCTCATGGCTCCATGGGGTCTCCATGCAGGCATCCAGCAAACCTGCTTCACACTGCCCATGGCCATTTCCAAAACACAAGACTGTGTTGCAAACTCAGTGACCCTCTTTCCAGCATTTCTTATACTCCACGATACCAGGTAGGGTGCCAATTTGTTAATCCAGGGGGGAATAAAGCAGACTTTGAAGAACAGGACACTCCTTGAGCACTCAGGCCCCCTCCAAAAGAGTCAACATTCTTCCTGTTGCCCCAGTGCAGGTCAGCTAGCCCAGTATCAAAGGTTGTAATCTCTCAATTGCAGCTGAACGGGCAGCAGTTCACCCAAAGATTTCGGTTTTTCTGTGCCATAGCCCTCTGCTCACACCAGTTCATTTCTACACAAAGCAACCCTGCACAACTTCTCAGGACATGGACATAACAGCAAGCTTTTCACACAAACTGTCTCTAGCCCAGTGCAAGCAAAGCTGTTTCTCACCCTCATAAGCCAAACTTCACAGTTCTTATTGCATTCAGGTCTTTCAATCTGACCAGAATAGTCCATCAAGCTGTACTTACAGCACTGCAAGGCATCTCTTAGGCCAAGGTTTCAAATCCTTCCACATTCCTCTTGAAAATTAGCTCCAAAAGGCCAAAGCCACATAGTCAGGTGTCTAGCAGCAATCCCACTCCTTGGTACCACTTTACTGTTGCAGTCCGGTTCACATTGCTGCTTAGAAATCACCCAACCAAGAGCAGCTCATGGGAAAATGAGGTTTATTTTGGCTTACAGTCTCGACAGGGAAGCTCCATGATGGCAGGGGAAAATGATGGCATGAGCAGAGGGTGGACATCAACCCCTGGCCAACATGAGGTGGGCCATAGCAAGAGTAGACTGTGCCAAACACTGGCACGGGGAAACTGGCTATAACACCCATAAGCCCGACCCCAACAATACACTCCCTCCAGGAGGCATTAATTCCCAAATATCCATCAGCTGGGAACCTAGCACTCAGAACAACTGAGTTTATGGGGGACACCTGAATCAAATCGCCACATGGGGAATCAAACCAGTCGTCAAACCCAGGTCATCAGGCTTTGCAAGCAAGCACCTTTACCACTGAGCCATTTCTCCAACCCTGCACAAATATCTCCATGCAATTAGTTGTATGAGATACTCTGTTCTTGCTAGAAGGTCAGTTGTTAAACACACCAGCATACCACGGGGTAGTATTAATACTGGCCATTACCTTACTTCACAATGATGACACCCAGAAAACTTCCTCTATAAAGGTAGTTGGGGGCAATGAAAAGCAGAAGCTTCTTTGTTAAAAAAAAAAACAAAAAAAAAACAAACAGCAAAATATACCTCAAGTTAAATTCACCATTTAAGGGTCTGGGGAGATGGTTCTGTGTGTCAAAGCTGTCACTGAACAAGCCTGGGTGCCCAAGGGGCCTGATTTACAGTGGCTTCAATTCCTAGCACCACATAACCATTTGGGCACGCTGTCACATGCTGTAACCTCAGTCCTGTGGGGAGCAGAGACCAGATAATGGCTGCTTCTTGCTGGCCAGCCAGAATCAACAGCAGCGTGGAGTTCAGCGAGGGACTCCATCTCTAGGGAATTCATGGATGAGTCATAGGAGAGGTCACCTGGTGTTCTCTGGCTTCTACACACATGCACGTGGGCCATACACATGTGCATTAAACACATATACGCGCCTAAAACACACCCACGTCATACATCACACATATGCAAATCAATAAAACAAAATAAAAACAAGCCTGGCCTGGTGGCTCATGCCTTTAATCCCAGCACTCGGGAGGCAGAGGTAGGAGGATCGCTGTGAGCTCGAGGCCACCCTGAGACTCCATAGTGAATTCCAGGTCAGCCCGGGCCAGAGTGAGACCCTACTTCGAAAAACCAAACCAAAACAACAAAAAACAGGGCCCTAATACAATCCCAACTGTGGCTCTCACATAACATATCCATTGTTGACTGTCCCTCTCAAATGCCACGCCCAGAGAAGCCAAAGTTAGCTACGGAGACAAGATGTTGCCTGATGTTTTGCCAGTGACTGGGGCAGGGAATCTGGCGAGCTGAAGGTCTTGGATATTATGACTTTGTGGCCTCCAGGGATGAAGGAGGCAGCCAAGGGCTTAGTCCCATTTCAGGATCAGGAAATGCCACTCAGTGGCTAGAATGATGCGGACCTGAAGGAGCCTTAAACATTCTTTTTTTTAAAAAAAATTTTATTTATTTATTTATTTATTTATTTGAGAGCGACAGACACAGAGAGAAAGACAGATAGAGGGAGAGAGAGAGAATGGGCGCGCCAGGGATTCCAGCCTCTGCAAACGAACTCCAGACGCGTGCGCCTCCTTTTGCATCTGGCTAACGTGGGACCGAGCCTCGAACTGGGGTCCTTAGGCTTCACAGGCAAGCGCTTAACCGCTAAGCCATCTCTCCAGCCCCTTAAAAATTCTTTTAATGCTGCAGATAATTTATTCTGATTTGTGCCTCACTGCTGAAAATGTGATCAGCTTTTCCCAGATGGAACAAATTATTTGCTATTAAAAATTCATTAAAAAAAAAAACATGCCAGTCATCATGTTTCTTTGCCAGCTTTTCTTCCTCTTAAAAGCACTGAGAATAAAATGGAACATGAGAAAAGGTTTTTGGTTTTTTTTTCGCCTTAAGGAGAAAAATAGACATTTTTGGTTCCTCTGAACAAATAGTGGAGCTGTGTTTAGCAGGGCAAGGTCAGTGTGACAAATGTTTTAGGTGACATCAAAGCTTAGGACAGAATCAGAGACACTGAGATGAAGAGTGCCTTCATAGGAAGGCTTAGCAAGGCTTCTGAGGCTCGCGGCACTGGGCGACACCGATGTTAACACCTTTGATAAGGTAAGAGCTGCGAGAAGTATTAGCATTGCCCACGCCCAGCGATGCATCTCCACTGTCGGCCTTTGTGATTCTACTTTCCAGTAACCCATTTTAGAGGCCTTTACAATTCTGCTCTTAACTTTTGCCCTGTCCTCTTGGTCATGGGATGTGTCTGGAAGCTTCCAAATCTGATTACGTTCTGGGCGAAGTTATTACAGAGAGGCAATTGTAAGCCCTGAGCAACCCTCTCTATTGTGCCCCAAGTGATTCCCAAGACTGGAGATGCCGTGAACTGAAGCTAGCCAGTTCCGACCATGTCTTCGGGGGCATCTCCGACCCCTGGCTGACACCTGGATGGATGGAGAGGTATGAAGATCAGAGCCCAAAGCATTAGCCCACAAGGACGGGTAGAGGAAAACTGTCATCTGCTTTCAACATTGCCTGCACCACTTCTTCAGGCTTCCACACCAGGCAAGTCTCTAGTTCTCCGGGGATTCCACCTGTGTGTTCTATAACTTAATTCGATTCTTTTTTTTTTAATCTTTATTTATTAGAGATGGGAGCAGGAATGGGGCACGCCAGGGCCTCCAGCTACTGCAAACGAACTCCAGATGCATGCGCCACCATGGGTATCTGGCTTCCGTGGGACCTGGGGACTTGAACCTGGGCCCTTAGGCTTCTTAGGCAAGTGACTTAACCGCTAACCCATCTCTCCAGCCCTCAGTACTTGAACAGGACCTGGAGCTGCAGTAGATCCCACAGTTTCAGAGTTCAGTTGCATGAACACTGCACCCCATTTCAGAGGCCAGTTGTAATTACTGAGAGCAATTTTGCCAATTCAATTTGGTCTGTCTTTTTTGGCCTTTTTTTTCTTCTTCTTTTAGATAGGGTCTCGCTGTAGCCCAGACTGATGTGAAATTCACTATGTAGTCTCAGACTGGCCTTGAACTCACAACAATCCTTCTACCTCTGCCTTCCGAGTACTGGGATTAAAGGCATGCATCAACATGTTCAGCCACCAGATTTTTGTTTGTTTGTTTGTTTGTTTTTGTTTTTTGAGGTAGAGTCTCACTCTAGCCCAGGCTGACCTGAATGTCTTAGGGTGGCCTCGAACTCACCGTGATCCTCCTACCTCTGCCTCCTGAGTGCTGGGATGAAAGGCGAGCGTCACCACTCCCAGCAGCCACCAGATTGTTTTTTTTTTTTTTTTTTTTTTGGTTGTTTGAGGTAGGGTCTCACTCTGGCCCGGGCTGACCTGGAATTCACTATGGAGTCTCAGGGTGGCCTTGAACTCACGGTGATCCTCCTACCTCTGCCTCCCAAATGCTGGGATTAAATGCGTGTGCCACCATACCCGGCTTGGATTTTTAATTGAAAAGCTGGTTCTTCCACATCCACCTTCTCAGATTTGATAATTTTCTCTTGAAGTTCATAGAGTTCATGGGAACATTTTATTTATTCTCAGGGGTTATTCTGAGAGGTATTATAAAGGAAAGAAATGGCAATGAAAAAGCAGATGAGTGAGGTCCAGAAGGGTCCCTGTGAACCTGGGTACCTGGATGTGTTTATCTCCAGAGCCCACTGAGCCTGGTTTATTTTATTTATTAATTTATTTATTTGGTTTTTCGAGGTCGGGTTTCTGCTGTAGCCCAAGCTGACCTGGAATTCACTATGGAATCTCAGGGTGGCCTTGAACTCACAGTGATGCTCCTACCTCTGCCTCCCGGGTGCTGGGATCAAAGGCGTGCTCCACCACGCCCAGCTGAGCCCTGTTTAAAAAATTTTTTTTTTCGTTTATTTTTATTTATTTATTTGAGAGCAACAGACACAGAGAGAAAGAGGCAGACAGAGAGAGAGAAAATGGGCGCGCCAGGGCCTCCAGCCACTGCAAACGAACTCCAGACGCGTGCGCCCCCTTGTACATCTGGCTAACGTGGGTCCTGGGGAATCGAGCCTCAAACTGGGATCCTTAGGCCTCACAGGCAGGCGCCTAACTGCTAAGCCATCTCTCTAGCCAGATGGTCATATTTCTAGTGTTCCATGTTGCTTCTCTTTGTGGCAGTTTGGATGTTACTTAAGGAGGGCCCGTTTTAACATTTGAGGCTCAGGTCACCTCCCTGTTCTCTGTGCCAAGCAGGAGGGTTGGTACAGGGGACGTCATTAGATAATTCAGCAGCTGTGTCACTCAGCCTGGCTCAACCCTCCACCCTCTCTGGAACAAACAGGTGCAGAGAAAGGTATATTTGGGGAGCAGGGAGGACTGCCCAGCCGACACCTGGTACCTGAAATGCACACCCGCGTGCCCTCAGAGCTATCGATGTTCTGCGGGCCACATCTGCAGAAGGTCACACTGGCTTTCCTTTCAAGCTCTGAATTATGAAACAGGGCTGGGCACGTTTTGGAAAATTCCCCCTGTGGCTTTTATTTCTTTATAAAGAGATTTATTTTGGCCCACAGTTCTGGAGTTGCAAGGTCTAGGGGCCTCCTCCTCTGAGGGTGGGTCCCCTTGCTGGCACAGTCCTGAGGTGGCACATAGCATCAGATGGAAAGAGACACGGGACAAGCATGTGTATTGGTGTTTTTAAGAAAGTATTAATTTGGCCTTTCAGTTTTCATCTTGTCTCAGTACATCTTCAACATCTGTTTCTGGTCTCTGCTGCCTTGAATTTAAGCAAGTAAGAGGTGGTCAGTTGGGGCTGGAGAGATGGCTGAGCAGTTATGCACTAGTCTGCAAAACCTAATGATCTGGGTTCAATTCCCCAGTGCCCACATAAAGCCAGTTGCATAAATGCTGCATGCATCTGGGGTTTGTTTGCAATGGCTGGAGGCCCTGGCATGCCCATTATCTATCTGCCTCTTTCTCTTTCTCTCTAAGTAAATAAATAAAATAGTTTTAAAAAGAAGTGGTCATGGCTTGAGAGATGGCTTAGCAGTTAAGGCACTTGCCTGTAGAGCCTAAGGACCTCAGTTCAATTCCCCAGGACTCACATAAGCCAGATGCACAAGGGGGCGCACGCATCTGGAGTTCATTTGCAGTAGCTGGAGGCCCTGGTGCTCCCATTCTCTCTCTCTCTTCCTTGTTCTCTCTCTTTCAACTAAGTAACTAAATAAATATCTTTTTTTAAAAAACCTTAAGCTGGGCGTGGTAGCACACGCCTTTAATCCCAGCACTTGGAAGGCAGAGGTAGGAGGATTGCTGTGAGTTCAAGGCCACCCTGAGAATACAGAGTGAATTCCAGCTCAGCCTACACTAGAGTGGAACCCTACCTTGAAAAGCCAAAAAACCAAAAAACAAACAAACAAAAAAAAACTTAACAGAAGTGGTCAGTCGAGGCCCAGGCAGGAAAAAGATAAAAGAAACAAGTGGTCAACATAGATTTTGCAATATGGGAAAAGATTACTCTTCAAAACTTACTTCATGGGCTATGGAGATGGCTCAGTGGGTAAAATGCTGGTTGCATAAGATGAAGGCTGGAGCTCAGACCCCAGCATCTATGCCAATGCTTGATGGGCATGGCTTCCTGTCTGTAATCCCAGCACTCAACGTGGAGACAGGGGATGTCCGGAGCAAGCTGGCTAAATTGACGAGCTCTGGGTTCAAGCTGGCTGAATTGATGAGCTCTGGGTTCAAGTGAGAGACCTTGCTTCAGTAGACCAAGTGCAAGGTGACCGAGGACGACACTCAGAGTCAACCTCTGACCTCCACATGCACGTGCATACATGGGCACCATCCCAAGGAGTCCACATGCATGTGAACATACATAGCACATGTATGCACGCCACAAACACATACATACATGCAAAAATAAGTCTGCATTTTAAGTGACTGGTTTAGGAGTGACACCTGCTCTCCATTCACATCGAGAAGGCAGGGAGGACCCAGGGGCTCAGAAAGGGTTCTTGATGTTGGTGGTGGTTTGAGTCAGGTGTGCCCCATGAACTTAGGTGTTGTGAATGCTAGGTTCCCCAGCTGATGGAGATTTGGGAATTAACGCCTCCTGGAGGGAGTGTATTGTTGGGGGTGGGCTTATGAGTGTTACAGCCAGTTTCCCCATGCCAGTGTTTGGCACACTCTCCTGTTGCTGTTGTCTATCTGATGGTGGCCAGGGGGTGATGTCCACCCTCTGCTCATGCCATCGTTTTCCCCTGCCGTTGTGGAGCTTCCCCTCGAGCCTGTAAGCCAAAATAAACCATTTTCCTCACAAGCTGTTCTTGGTCGGGCATTTTCTGCCAGCAATGCAAACCTGAGTGCAACAGGGTTATTGACGTTCTAGTGATGAGTCCCTCTGTGCGGTGTTCTTAGAGGTCCTCACTTCCCCATGCATGTGTGTCCTGGCTGTGTGTGACTACCCTACTGGACCCTCCCTGCCCATAAGTCTCCTTTCATCTCTCCTTACACCCCCAAGGACAACCCTTCTACTGCCTGCAGGCCTTTGCTCTTGGGACCCCCTTTGCCTGTATGAAATCTTCTCTCTCACTCCTCTCTCCTTGCCTGTCTAAGTCTTCCCTGGTTTCCAAGGTCCAGCTCCAAGCATGAATTCTCTGAAAGACATTCCTTTGGATTCACCATCACCATCTTGGTAATACTAACAATAACTTGAAGACAGCTATGAATTACTGAGGTTACTAAGTGCCAGGCCCTATCCCAGGCCTCTATAGCATCTCATGTAATCCCCATCAGAGTCTGGCTACTTGTAGGTGTGGAGAGCTCAGACAATGAGAGCGCGGTGGTCATGGCTTTCCTTTAAGTATGGAGCCTGAACGCTAGGCTGCTTTGCCTGGCTCTGAGGAGCATGCTGTTAATTGCTCTCCAGTCTGTCATCCAGAAAGGTGCTGATTCTCTGTGTGGGAAGCTGGTGAAACTGGATGGGATCTCCAAGGTTAGATTACCCCATCCTTTCATTTTATTAAGAAGAAGAAGCCTAGAGATGCAAAAAGCAGACTTGACCAAAGTAACGTGGAATGTCGACAGGACCTAGACCAACCCTACTGTTCCGCTTCTCAGACTCTTTCTTTCCTCTTTTCCTTCCTTCCTTCCTTCCTTCCTTCCTTCCTTCCTTCCTTCCTTCCTTCCTTCCTTCCTTCTCTCTCTCTCTCTCTCTCTCTCTCTCTCTTTCTTCTTTCTTTCTTTCTTTCTTTCCTTTCTTTCCTTTCTTTCTTTCTTTCTTTCTTTCTTTCTTTCTTTCCCTCTTTCTTTTCTTTCTTCCTTCTTTCCTTCCTATTTATTTATTTTGGTTTTTCAAGGTAGGGTCTCACTCTAGCCCAGGCTGACCTGGAATTCACTATGTAGTCTCAGGGTGGCCTCTACTTCGCGGTGATCCTCCTACCTCTGCCTCCTGAGGGCTGGGATTAAAGTCATGTGCCACCACGCCCACCCCAGACTCATTGTTTATTAATTCAACAAACGTATATTCTATTACATTCTAGACACTAAGTTGGACTTCTGGTTTCTCTGGGCACTTCTTTTGGGCTAAAATACACCATAGAACATATTACATGTAAGATGTGCATAATTTGGATATCATTGAGTTCACTTGTTCTGCCACATAAACTCAAATTTTATGGCTACTCAGATTAAAGTGTTCCTAACTATACTTGGGTATGACTTTATATCTATGAAACCAGGGGTTGGAGAGGTGGCTTAGTCATTAAGGTGCTTGCCTGCAAAACCCAAGACCCCTCTCTCTCTACTACTTTCTCTCTCTCAAATAAATAAATAAAATATTTAAAAACTGAAATCAACCAGAAAATTATGACCTAGCTAGGTCTACCCACAGAACTGTGAAACTAACTTGCTATACATTATAATGATACTTCAAGCAGGTCTCCATTGTATTTTCTTGTATTAGGAGAATACAGATGAATATTAATTCATAGGATTGAACAGTTTGGCTAGTTACATGTTCTTTATTGAGAATGATTTAACTTTGCTGTGAAATTGCTCTACTGTGTTTCTCCCAGATCCTGGAGCACTTTAATAGAAGAGTGTCTTGGGATACATTTTTTAAAGATTTTTAAATTTTTATTTATTTATTTATTAGAGACAGAGTGAGTGAGAATGGGCATGCAAGGGCCTCGAGCTACTGCAAACGAACTCCAGATGCATGTGCCACCATGTGCATTTGGCTTATGTGGGACCTGGAGGATCGAACCAGGATCCTTAGGCTTCGCAGGCATGTGTCTTAACCACTAAGCTATCTCTCCAGCCCAGCAAGATAAATTTTTATTAATTTTTTTTAAATATTTTATTTATTCATTTGAGAGTGACAGACACAGAGAGAAAGACAGATAGAGGGAGAGAGAGAGAATGGGCACGCCAGGGCCTCCAGCCAATGCAAACGAACTCCAGACACATGCGCCCCCTTGTGCATCTGGCTAACGTGGGACCTGGGGAACCGAGCCTCGAACCGGGGTCCTTAGGCTTCACAGGCAAGCACTTAACCGCTAAGCCATCTCTCCAGCCCGAATTTTTAATTTTTATGTATTTATTTGCAATCAGAAAGAGAGAGAGAGAAGAGAGACGCAGCAGATGGGTGAGCCAGGGCCTCCAGCTGCTGCAAATGAACTCGACACATGTGCCACTTCGTGCATCTGGCTCTACATGGGTCCTGGGGAATCAAACCTGGGTCCTTAGGCCTTGCAGGCAAGCTCCTTAACTGCTGAGCCATCTCTACAACCCCAAGATAGATGTTTTTAAAAACCCTGTCCACTGGCAACAATTTATCTGTGTAAATCAAGACAATCATGGTTCTAAGCAATCAAAATACTGAAATAACTTGTAAATGAAGTTGGCATAATACTGTGGCTATTATTTATAATACCACATTTCAAATACCTGTGTAAAAAAAAAAAAAACAAAAAAAAACGCCAGGTGAGGTGTTGTGGCACACGTTGTTAATCCCAACACTTAGAGGGCAGAGGCAGGAGGATTATTGTGAGTTCAGGCAAAAGACACCCTGAGACAACTTAGTGAATTCCAGGTCAGCCTGAGCTAGAGACCCTACCTCAAAACAAACAGACAGACAGACAAAACCCAAAAAGCAACAGCAAAAAGACAACTACTCGGGTACCTCCAAACTATTTATTTATAATGGGAAGTTGGACTAGCTCATTTCTTTTTTTTTTTTTTTAATTTTTTTTTGTTCATTATTTATTTATTTATTTGAGAGCGACAGACACAGAGAGAAAGACAGAGAGAGGGAGAGAGAGAGAATGGGCGCGCCAGGGCTTCCAGCCTCTGCAAACGAACTCCAGACGCGTGCGCCCCCTTTGTGCATCTGGCTAACGTGGGACCTGGGGAACCGAGCCTCGAACCGGGGTTCTTAGGCTTCACAGGCAAGCGCTTAACCGCTAAGCCATCTCTCCATTTCTAGCTCATTTCTGGTATTAACATTTTGATCTTTGGCACTGCGAACCCATCAATCAATGTATGCTCAGCGGGACCACCTGTACAGCTTCTTATCCAACTTGCTATCTGTGGTTTTTCTGGAGCCCAGTGCTAACTTTCAATAAAAAAGCAAACTGGGCTGGAGAGATGGCTTAGCGGTTAAGCGCTTGCCTGTGAAGCCTAAGGACCCCGGTTCGAGGCTCGGTTCCCCAGGTCCCACGTTAGCCAGATGCACAAGGGGGCGCACAAGTCTGGAGTTCGTTTGCAGAGGCTGGAAGCCCTGGTGCGCCCATTCTCTCTCTCTCCCTCTATCTGTCTTTCTCTCTGTGTCTGTCACTCTCAAATAAATAAATAAAAAATTAAAAAAAAAAAAAAGCAAACCGCCCTCTGATTGGACTTGAGTCCCTCTCCATAGGAGGGAATTCTTGCCCAATACTGAAAACCTAATTAAAAGCCTAAGGCTTAGGAAGTGATAAGCCCTAGGACGGGAAACTGCTAATGTTGTCTGTATAAATGCATATATTATGCCCATTAAGCTGCCCTCTATAATTTTTTAAAAATATTTTTGTTGGGCTGGAGAGATGGCTTAGCGGTTAAGCATTTGCCTGTGAAGCCTAAGGACCCCGGTTCGAGGCTCCATTCCCCAGGACCCACATTAGCCAGATTCACAAGGGGGCGCATGAGTCTGGAGTTCATTTGCAGCGACTGGAAGCCCTGGCGTGTCCATTCTATCTCTCTCTACCTGCCTCTTTCTCTGCCTGTCACTTTCAAATAAGTAAATAAAAATAGACAACAAAAAAATATTTTGTTGTCTATTTTTATTTATTTAAGAGCAACAGACAGAGAAAGAAGGGAAGAGAGAGGAAGAATGGGTGCGCCAGGGCCTCCAGCCACTACAAACGAACTCCAGAGCCGTGCGTCCCCTTGTGCATTTGGCTAACATGGGTCCTGGGGAACCAAGCCTCGAACCGGGGTCCTTAGGCTTCACAGGCAAGCACTTAACCTCTAAGCCATCTCTCCAGCCCTAAGCAGCCCTCTAAATACTTATGTTTATGTCCATAAATTAATGCTAGTGTCGCTTTTGATTAGAGGAGCTTCTCTTTTCAGACAGTAGAGACCACTGCGTAGACTCAAATCTCACTAAAAGTGCTGAGAAGAAATGACAGTGGTATGTTCAGCACTAAGACATCTCTATCACACCCTCCAAGGCTCAGAGACCATTGAGGAAGAGGTGGCAGAAAGAATGTAAGCATCAAAAGGAAGGGGAGGACTGCTTCCAGTACTATTTTCCAGGCACAAAGTGGCCTTGATATTCATGACCTCCCAGTGGCTGATGCTACCTACACAAGACCTGAATAGTAGGAGGGGAAAATAATGACGTCAAAATAAGAAACTAGGGCTGGAGAGATGTCTTAGCCATTGAGACACTTACCTGCAAAGCCAAAGGACCCAGGTTCAATTCCTCAATACCCAAGCAAAGCCAGATGCACAAGGCGGCCCATGCATCTGGAGTTCATTTGCAGTGGCCAGAGGTCCTGGTGTGCCCATTCTCTCTCTCTCAAAAAGAAATAACTAAAATATTTTTTAAAGTATTTTTTTTTAAATTTTTATTTATTTATTTGAGAGCGATAGACACAGAGAGAAAGACAGAGAGAGGGAGAGAGAGAGAATGGGCGCGCCAGGGCTTCCAGCCTCTGCAAACGAACTCCAGACGCGTGTGCCCCCTTGTGCATCTGGCTAACGTGGGACCTGGGGAACCGAGCCTTGAACCGGGGTCCTTAGGCTTCACAGGCAAGCGCTTAACCGCTAAGCCATCTCTCCAGCCCTTTAAAAGTATTCTAGTTGAAAAGAATGAATTCAATGGAGGGGGGATTTGGGAGGGATAAAATGGAGGTTGGTAGAAGGGGATAATGATCATGATATATTATTTATATTTATGGAATCTATGAATAAAAAAGTACATATCTGCATGTAGAGTAAAACTAGACCCTTATGTCTAAAAAAGCATACAAACCAACTCCAAATTTGATCAAGTACAAGTCCAAACTTAAAACCCCCAAATGACTAGAAAACAAGTAAGGAGAACACTTCAAAACACAGGCCTAGGGAAAGATGTTCTGAATAGGAATCTTGTTGTCCAGGGAGTAATGTGAACAATCAACACATGGGACCCCATGAAGCTCAAAAGCCGTGTTACAGCTAAGGAAACTGTTGAGCAAAGCCAACAGACATCCTACAGAGTGGAGAAAAATCAATATTTAGAATATACAAAGAATTCAAAAAGCTAGGGCTGGAGAGATGGCTTAGCGGTTAAGGTGTTTGCCTGCAAAGCCCAAGGATTTCGGTTCAATTCCCCAGGACCCACGTAAGCCAGATGCACAAGGGGGCGCACACATCTGGAGATTGTTTGCAGTGGCGGGAGGCCATGGAGCGCCCATTCTCTCTCTCTGTTTGTCTGCCTCTCTCTCTCTCAAATAAATAAAATATATATTTTTTAAAGTTATACAATAAAAAAATCAACCCAGTACATGGTCTGTGGAGCTGACCTGAGAGTTTTAAAAAAGACAACGTATAATTGGACAATAAATATTTTTAAAGTGGCCAACAGCTTTAGCCATTAGGGACATGCAATTAAAACTACTTTGAGGGCTGGAGAGATGGCTTAGCAGTTAATGCCCATGCCAAAGGACCCAGGTTCAATGACCCAGGACCCACATAAGCCAGATGTACTAGATGGCACATGCGTCTGGAGTTTGCAGGGCTAGAGTCCCTGGCACATCCATTCTCTCTCTATATCTGCTTCTTCCTCTCTCTCTTTCTCTCCCTCTCTCTCTCATAAATTAAAAAAAAAAACAAAACTACTTTGGGATTCCATGTCATCCTGGTCAGAATGGCTATTACATACAAATCAAAGAAGACATGCTGGTGAGACTATGGGGAAAGAGGAACCCTTATTCACTGTTGGTGGACATGTAAGTTGGTACACCTATTATGAAAATCAATGTGGATTTTTCTCAAAATACTAAAAACAGCCAGGTGTGGTGGTGCATGCCTTTAATCCCAGCATTTAGGGGGTAGAGGTAGGAGGATCACTGTGAGTTCAAGGCCACCCAGAGTCTACATAGTGAATTCCAGGTCAGCCTGGATTAGAGTGAGAGCCTACCTTGAAATACCAAAATCAACAAACAAATGAAGCTAAAAATAGATCAACCAGCCATACCATTCCTGGACATATATCCTAAGGACTCTCAGCCATGTTTATTGTCGCTCTGTTCACAATAGCCAGGAAATGTAACCAGCCTGGATGTTCCTCAGCTGATGAATGAATAATGAAGATGTGGTACAAGTACTCCATGGGGTTTTATTCAGCTGTAAAAGAAAAATGAAATCATGAAACTCATAGGAAAATGGATGGATCTGGAAAATAAAAACCCAGGCTCAGAAAGACAAACACCTAAGATTGCATTTGTGCAAGTCAGAGATGGGTCCTGTTTTTTAATCCACTGTACTTGTCTGTGTCTCTTGACTGAAGAATTGGCCCTGTTAACTTTCAGTTTCTGAAAGGTACTAACTCTTGTCCTTTTTCACTATGGAGTCTCAGGGTGGCCTCGAACTCATGGAGCTCCTCCTACCTCTGCCTCCCAGGTGCTGGGATTAAAGGCGTGCGCCACCACGCCCAGCGTTTTTGTTGGTTTTGTAACGTTTGATGCTTCCTCAGTTCTTATTCGTTTCTTACTGCAGTGTGATTTCTTTCTTGTGGCCTCTTTGGCACATAGAATTCCTTCAAGAATCTTCCACAGCAACGCTTCAGTGGTCATTCCTTCAGTTCGCTTAGCGCGGAACGCTTATCTTCAGTTAGGAAGGGTGGCTTTGTGTGGATGCAGTAGTCGGGATTGGCACACAGTGTCCTTCAGAGCCTGTGTACACTGCTTCATTGCTGGCTGTTTTTAAGGTTTTCAGCACGTTGGTATTATGCATCTCCAAGTGGTTTCATCTCCGCCGCCTGAGGTTTGAAGAGCTTCTTGAATTTGAGAGTAGATGATGACTTTGGTGTTTTGATCAAGTCTCAACACAGCTGCCAGTATTGCTTCTGTTCATTCCGCGGAGATCCCAGTTATGCATGTTAGATTTTTTTCAGCGTATCACATGCATCCACTGTGCCTTTTCCTGTTACCTCCTTTCAAATGCCTCTGCTTCATGTTGGGTGTTTGCCAATTGACTTGTGGTTCACTTTACTAATCTTTAACTGTGTGTAACTGTTCAAGCGACCACTTGAGGACCCCTTTCCATTCTAGCTTTGCTTAGGTCTGTCATTCTAGAATGGATTTTTCATATCTATATATATATATTTTGACCATCTTTGTCAACATTACCTATGTCTTGTAACATACGATCCTTTGTTCTGTGAACATTTGTTGGACATTTAATATAAACTGAAAGGGTCTGGAGTCATATGTATGAATGCTATCAAAGTAGAAAAGGAGGCAGGTGTGGTGGCGCATGCTTTTAATCCCAGCACTCAGGGGGGAGATGTAGGAGGATTGCCATGAGTTCGAGGCAACCCTGAGACTAAATGGTGAATTCCAGGTCAGCCTGGGCTAGCGCAAGACCCTACCTCGAAAAACCAAAAAAAAAAAAAAAAAAAAAATTAAAAAAAATAAAAAGCAAAAAACAAAAAGTAGAAAAGCTAGTTGGAATGAAAGGGTTCAATGAGAAGGGGTGGGGGACAAGAGAAAGTAACGGGAGGTAAATAAGATCAAAATACATAATATACATGTATAAAAGTTATCACTAAATAAATGAATTTTTTTTGAGACAGTCTCATGTATCCCCAGGCTGGCCTTGACCTTGTTATGTAACTTGAGGATTAACCTGAACTTCTGAAGTCTCCTGCCTCTCTACCTCCCAAGTACTAGGATTATAGGCATGCACTATCATGACCACGTCATGTGGTCCTGGTGATCAAATCCAGGGTTTTGTGCATGCCAGACAAGCACTCTACCAACTGCGTTACATCCCAGCCTGTATTTTCATTATTTTTTTAAAATTTGTTTATTTATCTGACAGCAACAGACAGAGAGAGAAAGAGGCAGATATATAGAGAGAATGGACGCGCCAGGGCCTCCAGTCATTGTAAACAAACTCCAGATGTGCCCCCTTGTGCATCTGGCTAACGTGGGTCCTGGGGAATCGAGCCTTAGACTTCACAGGCAAGTGCTTAACTGCTAAGCCATCTCTCTCCAGCCTTGTATTTTGATGTCATGATCTTTTCTTCCTCTTACGATGGTCTTGTGTAGGTAGTGTCAGGCATTATGAGGTCATGGATATCCACGCCATTTTATGTCTGGAGGGAGCACGTTGTAAGGAGTCCTACCCTTCCTTTGGCTCTTACATTCTTTCCGCCACCTCTTCTGCATTAGACCCTGAGCCTTGGAAGCTGTGATCAAGATGTTACTCAGTATTCCAGTCACTTCTTTCCAGTGCTATGATACATTCTCAGTCATCCCAAGGTCACTGCCATCTGAAAAGAGAAGATTCTTTACCCAAAATGAGAGTAGCGTTAATATAAGGGTATAAATATTAAGAGAAGTGCTTACTGGGCAGTTTGATGAGCATAGTATATACATTTTTCCAGACATCAGCAGATGTTATACGCTAGGACTCATGACTACCCCTGTTTTAAGTTTTCAGTATCAGGGATGTATTTCTCCCATGGAGAGGGCCTCCAGTCCAATTGGAGGGCAGTTGGTTTCCACCATGACAGACATGCCACTATTGCACCCATTGGCTCATTTGGCCTGGCTGGCCAATTATAAGGCTTGAAGTATCCACTGTTGAGTATCTTCACTGGTGGTATCTCTTTCTCCCATTGAACTACATGTAGAATGGCTTCTTCTAGCTTTCTGTCAGCTGATCTACATGGAGGAGGTTATCAGCTCAGTTCCAGCAGGAATTCTCAGTGGCCTTGCAGCTCAAGTATGTGGAGCCTTCAGCAATAGGATCTTACCATCTATTCCTGGTGGGAAACCAAGGGACTTGGCAATGGCCTATAATGTTTTGGGGACATCAGGAACCTCCATGGCCAACAACTCACTGGAGGTATCCCATCCCTGGCACTGACAATTTTCTAACAACAATCTATGGCACCTGAGTGTTCTATTGTCTGAAACTGGAGGATTCCATATGATTTATGTGCATCCTCTTAGATTCCTTTACTCAGTCTCTTCCCCTGACCTCACTTTGGGTCTTTTCACCCCTATTAATCTATTCTTCTACTTATATATATATACAATACCAACCTATTAAGTACCCTCCTCCCTTCCTTTCTCTTCCTTTTATATCTCCTTTGTACCTTACTGGCCTCTGCTACTAAGTATTTTCATTCTCACGCAGAAGCCCAATCATCTGTAGCTAGGATCCACATATGAGGGACAACATGTGGCACTTGGCTTTCTGGGCCTGGGCTACTTCACTTAGTATAATCCTTTTCTTTGCACTACAAAATCTTTGTAATTTCATGAGGTCCCAGTGGTTAATCTGTGGTTTTATTGCCTGAGCAATTGGGGTTATATTCAGAAAGTCTTTGCCAAGACCAATATGGTTTCCCCTAGTTTTTTCTTTAGCAATTTCAGTTTCAGGTCTGATGTTAAGGTCTTTAGTCCATTTGGACTTAATTCTTGTACATAGTGAGAAAGAAGAATCTATTTTCATCCTTCTACAGATATATATCCAGTTTTCCCAGCACCATTTGCTGAAGAGGCCATCTTTTCTCCAATGAGTATTTTTGGCATTTTTATTGAATATCAGGTGGCTATAGCTACCTAGACTTATATCTGGATCCTCTATTCTGTTCCATTGATCTACATATCTGCTTTTGTGCCAGTACCATGCTGTTTTTGTTACTGTGGCTCTGTAGTATAGGTTAAAATCAGGTATGGTGATACCACCAGCCTTATTTTTGTTACTCAGTATTATTTTAGATATTCAAGGTTTTTTTTTGTGATTCCAAATGAATTTTTGGATTGTTTTCTCTTTTTCCGTGAAGAATGCCTTTGGAATTTTGATGGGGATTGCATTAAATGTGTAGATTGCTTTTGGTAAGATTGCCATTTTCATAATATTGATTCTTCCAATCCAGGAACAAGGGGTGTTTTTCCATTTCCTAGTGTCTTCTGCAATTTCTCACTTGAGTGTTTTATAGTTTTCATTGTAGAGATCCTTTACTCCTTGGTTAGGTTTATTCCAAGGTACTTTATTTTATTTTATTTTGTTTTGATGCAATTGTGAATGGGAGTGATTCTCTGATTTCATCCTCTGTGTGTTTGTTGTTAGCATATAGGAAGGCTACTGATTTCTGTGTATTTATTTTGTATTCTGCTACATGGCTGTAGGTGTTTATCAGCTCTAACAGTTTGCTGGTAGAGTCTCTAGGGTCCTTTATATATAGAATCATGTCATCTGCAAATAAAGATAACTTGATTTCTTCCTTTCCAATTGTGTTTTCATTTCTTAAGACAAAGTCCTGTTATGTGGCGTAGGCTGCCCTGACTTCATGGATAGTGTTCACCTCCCTGTAGTGCTGGGGATCTAAGTTCCAGTGTGAGAAGCAAACATTCTACTGCTAAGCTACAGCCTCAGCTGGTTCACTGTAGACTTACGGATAGGTTCGCTCTTAAGTGACAATTATATTAACAAGTGGAACATTGACCAATCATTTACAGTGGGGGAACCTAGTAAAATAGTTTTTCCTTTGTAATGTTCCCTGTTATCCCTGAGGAGAAACTGTCATATTGATATTTGTGGCCACAGGAGCCAGTTCTGATATGTAATGCAAAGCCACTGAGTAGTTGGTTAATAGTTTAAAAATTTTTTTTGATTTATTTGAGAGTGACAGAGAAAAAAGGCAGATAGAGAGAGGGAGAGAGAGAGAGAATGGGCGTGCCAGGGCCTCCAGCCACTGCAAATGAATTCCAGATGTGTGTGCCCCCTTGTGCATCTGATGTGGGTCCTGAGGAAGGGAGCCTTGAACCGGGGTCCTTTGGCTTCACAGGCAAGCGCTTAACCACTAAGACATCTCTCCAGCCCGGTTAGTATTTTTTATTTCATTGCCATTGTAGGCCTACTGCTCATTCTACTTGGAATAGATTCCTAACTGCTTCTCTTGAAAACCTGACTATGCCTAACCTACCCTTGCCCCATCCATGAAGTCCATTTTACATATGTGTTACACACACACACACACACACACACACACACACACACAGTTGCCAGCATGGTGGTTTTACATAAATCAAAGTATTACTGGTTACAAAGAATTACATGGTGACTCACATCCTTCATATCAGCACTAGGGAAGCTGAGGCAGGAGAATCATCTTGAGTTTGAAGCCAGCCTGGGCTACACAGTGAGTTCCAGGTCAGCCTAGGCTACAGATACACCCTGCCTGGAAAAAAAAAAAAATCCTATCAAGGTGGGCTTGTAGTTAAGGCATTTGCCTGAGAAGCCACAAGACCCAGGTTCAATTCCCAGGACTCACGTAAGCCAGATGCACAAGTGGTGCATGTGTCTGGAGTTTGTTTGCAGTGGCTAAAGGCCTTGGTGCACCCATACTATCTGTCTGTCTGTCTCTCCCTCTCTCTCAAATAACTAAAATTAAAAAAAAAAAAATTGGGGCTGGAGAGATGGCTTAGTGGTTAAGCGCTTGCCTGTGAAGCCTAAGGATCCCGGTTCGAGGCTTGATTCCCCAGGACCCACGTTAGCCAGATGCACAAGGGGGCGCACGCGCCTGGAGTTCGTTTGCAGAGGCTGGAAGCCCTGGCGCGCCCATTCTCTCTCTCTTCCTCTATCTGTCTTTCTCTCTGTGTCTGTCGCTCTCAAATAAATAAATAAAAAATTAAAAATTTAAATCCTATGAAGGAATATTTGAAGCCTTTAACCTTTTTTTTTTTTTTTTCCTGTTTAGTTCTCTCTGCTGTCATGGCAGTATTTCTCCTAGAAACGCTGAGTATGCCTCATAGTAATGGTCCCCAGAATCCACCCGTGTCGTCCCATTTTCAGGACAACAAACTCGTGCTTTCATAAATTAAGTGCACCTAACTTTCTTTCTGTTCATTGTCCAGAGTGCACGTGATGGGGAAGTTATCAAATCACAGGATGTGTTAGAAATATGAATGCAAGCCGGGCGTGGTGGCGCATGCCTTTAAATCCCAGCACTCAGGAGGCAGAGGTAGGAGGATCACAGTGAGTTCGAGGCCACCCAGAGACTACAGAGTGAATTCCAGGTCAGCCTGAGCTAGAGAGAGACCCTACCTCAAACCCGCCCCCCCCAAAAAATGAATGCAAGCACAGGCTACGCCTGAATCGTCTGGGTGGTTCCTATGACGGGCTGATTTGACCAGTGGCGGTTCCACCAGCAGCATCCTGAAGCATGTGGGCCGCATAGATGTCAGGGCTGAAGCCCAGACCTGCTCAATCAGAAGCTGCGGGGGGGGGGGGGGGCACTGCAGCCTGTGGTTGAACAGGCCTTTTTGGTAATTCCAATGTGCTCTGATGTCTCAACGCAACTGCACTAATATGTAATCACTGATGTAGCTGCACATTACAATCATCTAGGAACATATGCTTGGCTTTTGCTCTCAAATACCCTGATTTAATTAGTTTGGAGTGCAGCAAATATTTGACTGGGATATGTTGATGAGGCCGACCTGCCACCCATAACTCATTGCCCAATTTTGCATTTATCTCATCTAGCCTTATTAGCTGGATTTGTAAGGTGACAAATATGAGTGGAGTAAATTTTATGCCATTCAACTGTCTTCTGAGGTTCGACCTAAGAGTGATTAAAAAAAAAAAAAATCACATGTCAGGGCTGGAGGAATGGCTTAGCAGTTAAAGCGATTGCCTGCAAAGCCAAAGGACCCAGGTTCGATACCCCAGGACCCACATTAGCCAGATGCACAAGGGGGCACACGCATTTGCAGAGATGGAGGCCCTGGCGCACCCATTCTCTCTCTCTTTCTCTGTCAAAGAAATAAAAATCACACATCTAAAGACTGAAGAGCTTGGCTATCAGGTTTGCATTCCAGACCCAGTTTTGGGGCCTCCCTTATAATACACCCCTAGGTGTTGTACTCTCTGGTACTGACATGTAAACTAGAAAGAAGACAACCACCAAGGTGAGGCTCCAGATAAACCACATACTAGTTTTAGCCTTTTGAAACCGTGGTACTAATTCTTTGGGTTTTGGGTTCACTCATTGTAAAGTGAGAGCTGAAACCAAATGACCAAGGTCCCTCTGGCTCTCAGCATTTCATTTCCCAATGTAGACTGTACTCACCTTTCCTGTGTGTCTCTCGAGGTTTCTTTGGTTTCTTACGTATCATTTATGTCTCTGTCTTCTCCCACTAGGTAACAGGACCTCGTGTATGTTTCCCTAAATGCCAGATCATATATATATATATATATAGTGTGTGTGTGTATGCGTGTGTATACACACACATATATTTTCTGTTGACGTTTTTCTGTCAACATCACAATTGCTTTTGCTATTCATTTTATTCCAACGATAATACTTACTACTTAAAAGCTTTTTTGGCCCAGTGAGATTCCATTACATGTACCAAAGGCAACCAGCTCATGGTCTATGTAGCCTAGACCAATTTTCTTTTGACTACTCATTGCCTAGTTTCCAAAGGATTATTTCTCGAAAATAGCTCTCTCCTGACCTCTGCTGGTGTGACAGCAGACAATTTTTTTCATTAATTCTTTGAGTTTCATTACTTCTTTGTAAACAAGGTCACAAAGACTGTTTATGGGTGTCTCTTAAACTGCTAGATACGCTGTTTTAAGATGTCTCTTCAGCTGCTGCATACGCTGAGAAGAGGTGGCTGAATGGCAGAATGTGAGATATAATTCATATGTTTATTTTGCAAGTAGCATTTTCCAAACTTAAATTCAAGCTTGTTAAGCTGTCAGGGACAGTGAAGTAAGATCCTGAGACATACTTGTTTAAAAGCTTTCTCTTTCGGAGAAAATGCTTCAAATTTTGCCTGATTCTGACACTGCATGTAGTATTGAGCTGGGTATAGAGAAGGCTTGTTTTTGGTAAACATTTGCTAAATAAATGAGTAAGTGCCCTTTGGCTAATGGGACCCTGTTCTTTTTCTAACAGAGTTTTGTAATAAAGACAACTTTGGGAGGAACATTTGTGGCTTTCAAAATTACTTATAGTGGAGCTGGAGAGATGGCTTAGCGGTTAAGCGCTTGCCTGTGAAGCCTAAGGACCCCGGTTCAAGGCTCAGCTCCCCAGGACCCACGTTAGCCAGATGCACAAGGGGGCGCATGCGTCTGGAGTTCGTTTGCAGAGGCTGGAAGCCCTGGCGCGCCCTTTTTCTCTCTCTCCCTTTATCTGTCTTTCTCTCTGTCGCTCTCAAATAAATAATTAAAAAAATTATTTATAGTGTATAGGAACGCCTTGCATGCACTTCACAATGCCCATGTTCCCTGCATTTCAGATGGAACTTCTAATATATTAGGCAGAATAAGCAGTAACCTGATTGGTGGACTTAAAAAAAAAAAATCCCAGCCAGGTGTGGTGGTGCATGCCTTTAATCCCAGCACTGGGGAGGCAGAGGTAGGAAGATCGCTGTGAGTTCGAGGCCACCCTGAGGCTCCATAGTGAATTCCCAGTCAGCCTGGACTAGAGTGAAACCCTAACAAAACAAACAAAAACAAAAAAATAGAATAGAACCACCACTCCCCAGTAGATGAGAGGATTAGGGAATATTCTTGTTGCACTTAGCTTTTTTTTTTTAATCTCAAGGTAACATGTTTTTACATATATTTATATACTCATGACTAGCTGTTGTCCATGACCTTGGGTTTCATCAGAGTATCCGTTTATCAAAGGCAGTCAAGAATTACTTGAGGGCTTGTTTGGCGGTTCTAGCAGGGGAATGCACGTACTACACCCTTGACTGAAGACCTGTTCTCCTCTAATTGAGGAAGGTTATCCTCTTACACAGAGGGCGCAGCCTCGGGAGGGACGAACAATGAGCCAGATAGCTGAACCAACCCTAGCAATCAATGGGGTGACGGCTGACAGTTGTTGCAGCCAGATCACCCTAACACCCAAGAAAACTACTTGAATGGTTAAAGAGCTGATATGTAGGTTCTGCATGTTTCCAACATTTCAGTCAAATCTTTTCAACCTTAAAGTTTGTAGAGAGCTAGGGAGGTGGCTCGGCAGTTAGATGCACTTGCCTGCAAAGCCTGCCCACCCAGGTCCAATCACTAATACACATGCAGAGCCAGACAGAAAAAGAGGCGTGTGCATCTATAGCTCACTTCCAGCAGTGAGGCCCTGGGCACCCACCCACTCTCATTCTCTCTCTCAAAAAGTTTACAGGTGACCTGAATTATGCTTAACATGTATAAAACCAATGAATTTCATATATATGAAAATACTGTCTAACATCTACATGACAGAAATAACTTACAAATGTATAAAGCCCAATTTTATGTACTATCTTTAAAAGAAAAGTTTAAAACTGGAACGTATCATAAACTTCCACTTGCATTTCAATGCCTTGTATCTCAACTGGCTTTAAAATGATCTATTTTGGGCTGGAGAGATGGCTTGGTGGTTAGAGGCGCTTGGTTCAAGTCTCAATTTCCCAGTACCCACATAAAGCAAGATGCACCAAATGGTGCATGCATCTGAAGTTTGCAGTGGCAGGAGACCCAGGCACGTCATTTCTCTCTCAAAGAAAAAAAAATCTATTTCACTGCTACATTGAAAGATGGTGCTGGTCATTGCAGATTAAAGAGAGAGAGAGCAACAGAAGAAGCTTGCTGTTGTTCATGCTGCAGGGCGACCCCTTGGCCTGGGCTTCCCTTTGCAGGCTTGGGTTCAGAAGCATGTGTGGCCATCCATGCCCACATGTTTGCTTAGGATTATGGAGTTTCAAATTCAGGCAGTTCTAGGCCCCCTCAGGCCCTCATGCTTGCACAAGAAGTGCACTTAACCACTGATCTATCTCTCTCCAGCCTTGGCCTTTGTTTTTATTTTTAAAAATTACTTATTTACATGTGTGTATGTGTGTGTGCGTGCGCGCACATGCACGCCTCTTGCTGCTGCAAACACCAGACATTTACATAACTTTTTCCATCTGGTTTATGTGGACGGGTTGGGAATTGAAACCAAGCCATCAGGCTTTGCAAGCAAGCACCTTGAACTGGTGAGCCATCTTCCCAACCCCTAGCCTTTGTTTTCAAAGATTTAGCTGTCAGACACCAATACTACGATGTAAAGAAAAGGAAAATGAAAATCTATAACAACATGAAAGCACTGTTATATGAAAATACCACAGGAGAAATAGAATAAAAAGAAAGATCTGTAAAGAACAAATCAGAGTACTACCACTGTATTTTCAAAATTGTAATTACCACACACAGTAAATAAACAGAGTGCAAAATGAAGTACCATATTATTCAAAGGTGCAAAACCAAGAAAATACAACATTAACACATCCACACTTTAAACAGTTGTGTAGTTGGTAAATACCATTTAAAAACATTTTTAATAGAAAACTGGTTTATAAATCAATTTACAGAAGATCAAAAAAATCAATGTTTAATACCAACTTGAACTATAAATAACTAAACTGGAGAAACAATTGTCTTCTATCCTGCTTTTTCTTCATCTATGTCTTCTGCTCTTTGACTTTCGGAGAGAACATTGCGTTGTAAGGCTGCCGCCGTTTTGGACGAGGACAGAGATCAAGATCTTCCTTAATATAACCTTAAAAACAAGTTGTACATTTAGAATGCTGTATTTGCAACATGCACTTCTTTCAAAACAGCTGGCCATAGGGCCAGAAACCTTGGGATGGCTAGATGATCAGGAGTTCAAGGACAGCCTTGACTCCATGAGACCTAGGCTCACAAAGCAACCAAAACCAAACTCAAGGGCTGAAGAGATGGCTTAGCAGTTAAGGCACTTGCCTGCAAAGCCTAAGGACCCAGGTTCAACTCTCCAGGTTGCACGTAAGCCAGATGCACAAAGGTGAGGTAAGCGCAAGGTCACACATGCCCTCTATGTGGCACAAACATCTGGAGTTTGAGTGGAGTGGCTGAGACCTGGTGTGCCAATTCTCTCTCTCTCAAAAGAAAAGAAAGCCAGGTGTGGTGGCGCACACCTTTAATCCCAGCACTCGGGAAGCAGAGGTAGGAGGATTGCCGTGAGTTCAAGGCTATCCTGAGACTAAATAGTGAATTTCAGGTCAGCCTGGACTGCAGCAAGGCGTTACCTCAAAAGAGAAAAGAAAAGAAAAAAAAAAAGAAAGAAAGAAAGAAAAAGAAACCCTGGCAACACACAACAAATGCATTCCAAGAATATACCCATTAAATATTTGTCATATTTGATGTCTCCTGTTTCTATGGGTCTTCTGATTTTTAGCTTTGTGATGCTAATGAATTTCACTCCTTAGTATCAGTGTTCTCATTTATGCTAACAAAAAGCTGCAAACACTTATCAAATGCTTTATATACCTTATTTCATGTAACTTACTCCTTTCAAGTAGTTTCCACTATACCTATTTTACAGATGAGTTAGTAGAGACCCAGGAAAATCAAGTAGCTTGCTCAAATTCACAAAACTGGAAAAAAAACCAGAATTTTTTTTTTTTTTTTTTTGAGGTAGGGTTTCATTCTAGTCCAGGCTTACCTGGAATCCACTATGTAGTCTCAGAGTGGCCTTAAACTCATGGTGATCCTCCTACCTCTGCCAGCCAAGAATGAGATTAAAGGGATGTGCCACCACACCCAGCTAAAAAAGTAGAATTTTGCCTAAGCTCCATCTAATTCCAGTACCAGAGTTCTCAGGCATTTCCCTGTTCTGCCTCCCACTGGTTTACAAGTGGAGGCAAACTGCTAAACCCCAACTCTTCTATTATGACTAAATTCCAGTGATTATCCAAAGAGACCTTTTTATGTTGTTTGTATTTATTTCTTTATTTATTTTTGGTTTTTCAAGGTAGGGTCTCGCTCTAGCCCAGGCTGACCTGGAATTCACTATGGAGTCTCAAGGTGGCCTCGAACTCACAGCAATCCTCCTACCTCTGCCTCCTGAGGGCTGGGATTAAAGGCGTGCACCACCACGCCTGGCTTTATGTTGTTTTTAAAGTATATTTATTTACTTACTTGAGAGAGAGAAAAGAGCAGGGAGGAGGGAGAGAGAGAGAATAGGAAAATAACATGACAGGCGTGGTGGCGCACGCCTTTAATCCCAGCACTTGGGAGGCAGAGGTAGGAGGATCACCATGAGTTCCAGGCCACCCTGAGACTCCATAGTGAATTCCAGGTCAGCCTGGACCAGAGTAAGACCCTACTTCGAAAAAGAGAGAGAGAGAGAGACACACACACACACACACACACACACCACACACACACACACACAGAGAGAGAGAGAGAGAGAGAGAGAGAGAGAGAGAGAGAGAGAGAGAGAGAGAGAGAAGGTGCATCAGGGGCCTCCAACCACTATAAACGAACTCCAGATGAGACTCCTTGTGCATCTGGCTTATGTGAATTCTGGGGACTTGAACCAGAGTCCTTTGGCTTTGCAGGCAAGTGCCTGAACCTCTAAGCCATCTTTCCAGCCTTTTTTTTTGGACCTGGAATTCACTATGTAGTCTCAGAGTGGTCTCAAACTCATGATGATCCTCCTAACTCTGCCTCCCAAGTGCTGGGATTAAAGGCGTGTGCCTTTTGTAGTAGCTATTTCATTGCAAAATGCCTCTGTTTTTTTTCATACCATTCAGATTCTCCAAGGCATCTGGACTCACGTAATTTTCAGGGCTGGTTGGGGTGGGGGTGGGGAAGGCTATGCTGTCGTCACACTGGTCCATACTAGTGGTGCAAACACTGGCCCTACGTAGCTTTCTCCTTCTACGTGATGACTGAGCAGAGATACAATGTCAATGATTTTATATTCTTTGGTTAAGCCATTTTAGTTAAATATCTGGAACGTCTCTAAAATTGAGGATGAAACACCCAACCACTAACTGCCAGTCACAAAACTAAACCTTTGGAGCACTGGAAAACAGCACGAGAGAGTTTGAACTCAGAGTCTAGGTGGTAACTGTATTGCTATTTATTCATAATTGTATCTTTCTCAGTAAAAGTTTTAGAGATTTATAACTTAAAATATAGTGCTAAGACCCAAAGGTGATAAATTAACTGAACTTCACAGGTTTAATAGTGGAATTATAAATAGTTGGAACATTACTATATTTTCTATTTATAGCTAGGAAAATATACCATTTTCCTAAAATGGTATTTTTTAGCGCTGTGCTGTTGGTGACAGTGAAGAACAAAGATGACTACTTGTAACCCTTTCTTAAATTTGTATTTATTTATTTGAGAGAAGGAAAGAGGGGAAAAGAGAGAAAAAGAGAAAGGGGCAGGTGAGAGAGAATGAGTGTGCCTCTAGCCTCTACAAACTCCAGACGCATGCATCACCTTGTGTACCTGGCTTACATGGGTCCTGGGAAATTGAACCTGGGTCTTTTGGTTTTGCAGGCAAGCACTTTAACTGCTAAGCTATCTTTCCAGACCCCTACTTGTGACTTTTTAAAATAGCTTTACAGATGTATATATTCTCAAATTATATTAAATATAATATGTATGTATATAAACATAAAATCTGAAGGAGCTAGCTGAATGCCAACAATAACAAATACTGCTTTTTTTCAAGTCAGACATGGTTTATCTAGCATTTTAAATAAGTGAGGTTTTAAAATGCAACATCTACCTGGTGTGGTAGTGCACACCTTTAATCTCAGCACTCAGGAGGCAGAGGTAGGAGGACTGCTGTGAGTTCTAGGCCACCCTGAGATTACACAAAGAATTCCAGGTCAGCCTGGACTACACAGTTAAGACACTACCTTGGAAAAACCAAAATAAATAAATAGTAAGTACAATACTATACAAAACCCCATATTCTTTTAGTACTGTAACTGTTAACTTTATAAAGTTATTTATATTATTAAAAGTAATTTTAGGCAGGCATGGTGGTGCACGCCTTTATTCCCAGCACTTGGGAGGCAGAGGTACAAGGATCACCGTGAGTTCGAGGCCACCCTGAGACTACATAGTGGATTCCAGGTCAGCCTGGACTAAAATGAAACCCTACCTCAAAAAACCAAAAGCTACTCTGAAAGACAAACTACTTTCTGAAATCTGAATAGTAAGCAAGACTAACATAATCACATTAAAGTGAACTTAAGCAAAAGAGGTGACAATAAGGCTTTCACATGTAAGAATTTATTTTTATGTTACAGAAGTAGCGTCTTTAAGATTTTAAACTTTAAGATTAAGATAAAGGAAATCCGGGAGAAAATACTGATGTTTGAGTTTGGGCCTGGACAGGGTAAACAATAATTCTAGAATGTGTCAGTCTATATTCTTACCTCTTTCCATACAAGTCTGAGTAGAAGGAAAACCAACTTCCCAGAAATTCTCTGGTGTGTTGGGAGGAATGTAGCGAAACCGGTGTCGCGAACAGGAAGTCAGCTTCTGTTCCCTCTCTTCTGCCGGCAGATCTGCGTAATACTAACAATAAAAACTAGTGAGCCTCGGGCTGGAGAGATGGCTTAGCGGTTAAGCGCTTGCCTGTGAAGCTTAAGGACCCCGGTTCGAGGCTCTGTTCCCCAGGTCCCACGTTAGCCAGATGCATAAGGGGGCGCACGTGTCTGGAGCTCGTATGCAGAGGCTGGAAGCCCTGGCGTGCCCTTTCTCTCTCTCTCCCTTTATCTGTCTTTCTCTCTGTCTGTCGCTCTCAAATAAATAAATAAAAAAATTATTTATAGTGTATAGGGGTTAAGCGCTTGCCTGTGAAGCCTAAGGACCCCGGTTCGAGGCTCTGTTCCCCAGGTCCCACGTTAGCCAGATGCATAAGGGGGCGCACGCGTCTGGAGTTCGTTTGCAGAGGCTGGAAGCCCTGGCGCGCCCTTTCTCTCTCTCTCCCTTTATCTTTCTCTCTGTCTGTCGCTCTCAAATAAATAAATAAATAAATTATTTATAGTGTATAGGGGTTAAGCGCTTGCCTGTGAAGCCTAAGGACCCCGGTTCAAGGCTCTGTTCCCCAGGTCCCACGTTAGCCAGATGCATAAGGGGGCGCACACGTCTGGAGTTCGTTTGCAGAGGCTGGAAGCCCTGGTGCGCCCATTCTCTCTCTCCCTCTATCGGTCTTTCTCTCTGTGTCTGTGGCTCTCAAATAAATAAATAAATAAATAAAAATTTAAAAAAAAAAAAAACTAGTGAGCCTCTTCCGTTAGGAATAGTAAACCAAATGCCCTTTTTTACTGATTATAAACCAGAAATGAAAGTGACTTAAAACTTAAACATTCTAAGGAAATAATACTCATTGTCAGTAATTAATATTTAACATTCCTCTGTCTGTATCACAATGTGAAAAAGCACCCTACTTCTTTCACCGATAAAGGCTTGACCACCACCGCCCACACTCAAACGCTACAGATCGAACTCTGTCTCTAGAGCGCCAGGCAAGCACTCGACCACTAGGCTACTCCCATCCCTGGATTTGGTTTCTTAATAAGCTGGGAGGACACTGAAATGTTTTGTTAGAGGACTTATTCCAAATACCTCTAGGAAAAAAAAACAGAAGAGCATCCATCACTGTTTAAAGTGTAATAAGAGACAAGTACAGAAAGAAAAGGAAAACAGAGATAAAGAGAGATGGAGAACTTTTTCTGCTCAACTTGGCTGAAAACCTAAAAAGCTTTAAAAAGTAAAAAGTAAAGTGTAGGGGCTGGAGAGATGGCTTAGTGGTTAAGCATTTGCCTGTGAAGCCTAAGGACACCGGTTTGAGGCTTGTTTCCCTAGGACCCATGTTAGCCTGATGCACAAGGGGGTGCATGCATCTGGAGTTCGGTTGCAGTGGCTGGAGGCCCTGGTGAGCTCATTCTCTCTCTCTCTGCCACTCTCAAAACAAACAAACAAACAAAAAAAACCCACAAATTTTTTTTTTTTTTAAAGTGTATTATAGTGCTGGGGTTGAGAGTGGGGGGAGGTAAGAGGCATACTTCAATTGTCTGACAGATAAAACAGTGTCTTGTTCCAGGGAAATGGGACAAGTTTTGAAAGTAGAATCAGTGAGATTTGCATAAATACACTTCTGATGTGCAAAATGTACGTTGTGATTAACAAGATCATTTGTTGAAAACAAAAAAAAAAAAAACAAAAAACTAGGAGAGCAGTAAGGTAGGGAAATTGCCTGTAGAAATAGTGTTTGCTTTTGAACACGTGCAATTTGACATTACAATCATGTATCTGCATGTATATTCTATGTTTTGAATAGACAATGAGATAAAGTTACAAGCTATGAGCATGCAGGTGATATTTAAGTATATAGGATCTGTACTTTTACTTCTTTTACCATAGAGCAACCTCCCCCCCCCCCCCAAACACACATTAAACTACTAGAAACCCTCCAGGGAATGAAACAATTGCTTTCAGTGACTGGCAGCATGGAAAATGATTACTGAGAAAGAAGGCACATCAATGTGTTATGAAAACTGGTGATAGGTAGCTTTGTTTGTATTGCCAAATTGCTTTTCAAAACATGACCCTTATTTATATTCCCACTGTGAATGTGTAAGAGCTTCTCACTATAACCTATTCATACTTTCCTGTGTGCTTTGGGGTGCTTGGTTATCAAATTTTCTAGCCCGCATTTGTTAAAGGGGAAACTGAAATGGGAAAGTAAGATGCTGGAGACAAGCCTCTGACAGCTAGTGGACAGCAAGGCGAAAAAATAAAAACAGCACATCTTGGGCTGCAGATGGCTTAGTGGTTTAAGGCGCTTGCCTGCAAAGCCAAATGACCCAGGTTTGACTTCCCAGGACCCAGGTAAGCCAGGTGCACAAGGTGGAGCTTGTATCTGGAGTTCATTTGCAGTAGCTGGAGGCCCTGGTGTGCCCATTTTCTCACTCTCTCCTTCTCAAAAAAAAAAAAAAATTGACAAAACAATAACAACAAAAAATAAAACCAAAAAGAAACCCCAACCAACCAAACAAACAAAAAGAAAACCCAGCCGTCTTTAGATATCAGATGTGCCTGGGACCACTTAGTGATGGGACAGTTAGGCACTAGAGCTGACTACTTCAGCATCTGAGAGGGCAACGTACAAAAGGAAAATCTGACTGTTCTAAGGATGAAGCAAAACATACTCATTACATTTTGATCACCAAGGAAAATACCTGGGAAAAGATTGTACAGCAGTTCTGATTAGTTTCAAAGGTGTTTTTTTTTTTTTTTTTTTGGTCTATCTGATTTTTTGGAATTGATAGTAAAAAGATTCTGTAATTATCAAAGTTTCCCCTAATAGTACATGTATAGGAGTCTTTGCAAATGACTACAGGAAAAGACAAACAGCATAAATGTCTTAAACTAGTACTACAAAGTTAGGCTTGAGATTCACTTATAGTAAGAGAAAATGGGGTTTACATTATCATGCATTTCTCATCGATTTATATTCTTTAAACTTTTTAATATTTATTTTATATTTATTATATAGTCATAGACAACATACTCTTTATTCCTTTTGTTACTACTGGCACAAGCAGGGTCCTGGGTATAAATATGGCTTTTATTTGTGCTTTTTAAACCATGCACTTAGGATCTCTAAAGATATACTTTTTAAAAAGTATTTACATTAGTACTTACAATTTCACATTCCTTACATGTGTGTCCAAGCAATTTCCGTCGCTCTTCTTTTTTCCGAACTACCTCAATATGAGGAAAATTTTGTATGCTAGTCTCCCTATGGGAAAAATTAACTGAAGTTAAAATTAACCTATTTGCTACTGTAAAATCTTCGGTTTAAAAAAGCTGAGAACGCAAAAGAAAAATAATCTACCATTTTATTCATTAAATTTGAGATATTTTATTTGCTTATTCACAATATCAAGAAAACAACCCTTTTTCAATACTTACCAAATGCCAAGTATTTTTAAATTAATGTTTTAAAAATTTATTTATTTGTAAACAGAGAGAGGAGACAGACAGGACAGAGAGAGAATGGGCACACCAGGGCCTCCAGCCATTGCAAAGGAACTCTAGACGCATGTGCCACTTTGTGCATCTGGCTTACGTGGGTCCTGGGGAATTGAACCTAGGTCCCTTGGCTTTGCAGGCAAACGTCTTAACCGCTAGCCATCCCTCCAGCCCTTAATTTTTTAAGTTAGCATACAAAGTAATGGGTTTCACTGTAGCGTCTTCATACACACTTTACTTGTATTCATGCCCTCTTCCCACATTTGTTTTGTTCCCCTGGCCCCCTTCTTGCCGGCCCCCTTCTGCTTTCACGTCGTAGGCTTGTTTTTCCGTCCTCTCCTACGTTAAAATGTCTTCTTCCCCTTATAATGGTCCCGCTTCTAGTCTTATCTCTCACACACATTTAAATCTAGGTTCTGCATATAAGAGAAAACAAGCAGTACTTGTCTTCATGAGTCTGGCTTATTTAGCTTTGCATAATGATTTTTTCAGTACCATCTATTTTCCTGCAAATGTCATGATTTCATTTTCTTCACGACTGAGTAAAATTCCACCATGTATATATACACCATAGTTTCTTTATCCATTCAGTTTCTGATGGACATCTAGGCTGGTCTTATAACTTAACTGTTGTGAATAGAGCAGCAATAAACATGACTGTAAGCATTTTTGTGATTGGACTTAGTCCTTTGGTATACACCCAGGAAGGGTGTAACTGGGTCATATGGTAGCTCCATTTTTAGATTTAGATTTTTTTTTTTCATTTTTAGATTTTTGATACTGATTTCCATAATGACTGCATCAATTTACATTTCCATCAGCAGTGTGTAAGGGGATATCCTTGTAGCATGTGTTGTCTTATTATTTTTTTTTTTTTAAATAATAGCCATTCTAACTAGGGTGAAACGAAATCTCAAAGCAGCTTTAGCATTCCCCTGACAGCTCAGGATATTGAGGAAATTTTCAAATATTAAATGGCTTCTTGCATTTTTTTTCCTTTTCGGGACTGTTTCTTTTTTTTTTTTCTGACAGGACTGTTAAATTAGTTTATTTGCTGCATTTATTAATTGGGAGGTATTTTTGATGTTAATTTTTATTTTTTTATTTTATTTATTTTGAAAGAAAGAGAGAGAGAGGGAGAGAGGGGGTGAAGAGAGAGGAGGAATGGTGAATGCTGCCCCTGAGACTTATGGGGCATAGTATGTCTGCCAGTTTAAACCACTAATATTTGGGTGGTTTGTACTACAGCACTGTGGCGGCAGCTACAGACAGGGCTAGAAAGATGGCTTAGTGGTTAAGAAGCTTGCCTACAAAGCTAAAGGACCCAAGTTTGAGTCCCCATGACCCATGTGTAAGCACATACATCTGGAGTTCATTTGCAGAGGCTAGAGGCCCTGGAGTACCCATTCTCTCTCTCAAATAAATTTAAAAAAATAAAAAAATTCCCAAAGTTCAAAGTAAAATAGAAGATAAATATGATATTTTGAGGTTGGAGAGATGGCTTAGCAGTTAAGGTGCTTGCCTGTAAAGCCTAAGAACCCAGGTTCAATTCCCTAGTACCCATGTAAGCCAGATGCACATGGTAGTGCATGCATATGGTGTTCATTTACAGTGGCTGGTGGCCCTGGTACACACATTCTCTCTATATCTGCCTTTTTCTCTATGTGAAATAAGTAAGTAAAAATAAAATATTTAAAAGTATGGTATTTGTAATAATATTTCTGCATAGGAACTATTACTGCTGTTTAAAAATGAGTGGTTTTGGAAAAATAGTCCTTACATGTAAAATTTGTGATTTTTTTTCAGTTTATTATCAAAAAATTATATATATGTGTTTTTCGGGGTAGGGTTTCACTCTAGCTCAGGCTGACCTGGAAATTACTATGTAGTCTCAGCGTGGCCTCAAACTCACAGCAATCGTCCTACCTCTGCCTCCCGAGTGCCCGGCAAAATAAATAATCTTTTTTTTTTTTTTTTTGAGATAGGGTCTTGTTCTGTAACGCCGGTTGCCCTCAAACTCATGGCACAAGCCTCAGTATCCTGATTAATACTGTATTTAATCAAAGTAGCAATTATCAGCTTAAGAGATTTTCTTTGACAAAGACACCTCTGTGGTAATTCCAATCACATCACTGACATTACTCACTCACCTCTCACAGTCTTTAAAATATGGCTCCACAAATGCTTTCTGCTTGGGTTTATCTTGCTTATCACCATGTGCTGTAAACAAAACAAGCATGCCAAAGAATTTAGCTCACTTGGAAAAAAATATGACATATACTAAAATTCCTCTATATTAAAGTGTTTCAGAGGCAACCCATTTAAATTTTGTTTTTCACTTATAAAATGAGGAGGGTGGTGACTTTCTCACTTCAGTTACTATACAGCTGAAAACCATATCTCACAAGAGATTTTAGATTTTAAAAGAACTATCTAGGTATCTGTTACTATTATTTGGGGAAAAAAACAACAAAAGATATCTTTAGTACACTTCACTGATCTGTCCTGCTAATTTGTATAATGTTATGACTAGCAAAATAAAAAGATTCAAGCATTTTATCAAAAAACTGACAATGAAATTGAAGAACAGGAGCTCAGACCTTGAACTGCAACATGTCTAGACTCAAACAGTCAAAGAACAAAAAGTTACTGGCAATTTGCTAAGTTCTGAATATGCACTACAGAACAGAGTCCTCACAGAATACACATTTAGAGTGAGGGAAACTGACATGAAGCAAGCAGATAAACTAAGGAGGTAGACGTTCATGTCAGACGCCATTTGATAAATGAGATGTCAGCCATGGGAAGTGGTAGAGAATGTTACAGGCAAAATCTGGAGATTAGAACAAGTGTGTTGTATTATAGGGACTAAGAGAATGCCAGTGCATCTGAGATTTAACGCAGGGAGAAGCGATGGAGATGAGGTTAGAGGTAGGTAGGTACCAAATGATGACAGGCCTTGGAGTCCAAAAGACAGTCTGAATTCCACTTTGTGTAATAGGAAGTCACTGAAAGTAATAGTAACATATCTATCCTCCCATTTTCCATACATAGAACTTCCAGCTACTTCTCACCCTTTCCAGAATAAGATTCTGTCAGTCTTTTTAATCAGTTTAATCATTTCAGTATGTGAAATGGTATTCAATCTCTGATGCCCAATAATGCTGGCTTTCTGAGTTCTTAATCTTCATTTAAAGAGCTTCTAACCAATAATAAAATGCAATACAATTTGTATTTAAAATTAAGCTCACTTTGATATTCTGAACAAAACAGATTACAGAGGAGATATAACTGATTTTTAAAACGACTGGAAGTGGGCGTGGTAGTTCACGTCTTTAATACCAAAACTTGGGAGGCAGAGGTTGGAGGATCGCCATGAGTCTGAGGCCACCCTGAGACTACATAGTGAATTCCAGATCAGCCTGGGCTGAAGTGATACCCTACCTCAAAAAAGGAGGGGGGGGGGGCTGCTGGGGCTGGGAAAGTGCTCTGTGAATAAAGTGCTTGTCTCGCAAAAATTGAGTTTGCTTCTCTGGAACCTACTACATAAGATGCTGGCCATTATGGCATGTGTCTATAATCCCAATGCTGGGAGGCAGAGATAAGAAAACCCTGGGGCTCCTTGCCTAGCCAGTCTAGCTGTATCAATGAGGGACTGCCCCAAGGAGTAAACTGGAGCAATGGAGGAAGATATTTGATGTCGACCTTGGCCTCCACACATGTGCGCCCAAACATTTGTGAACACACATACATGCACACTATACACACAAAAAGAAAACAAAGAGCAGCTGGGAGGCCTGCAAGAGAACAGGTAAGAGCATGGTGTAGACGGGGGTGATGATGGCTGGCACAGAGGAGTGAGGAAGTGACAGAAAAGAAGCTTTGAAGATGGCACTGCCTACTTAATAGACTGAGCATGAGAGTGAGGTGAAAAATGACTCCGTACTTCCTGGGCTCAACCATACTGGCCTGCTTTGCATGTCTTCCTGGGTGAGGGAGACTTGGTAAATGGCACCCCAATGGGTAAGCATACCACAATCACAATTGTAAGTAGCTCCTATTTATTTTGTATTAAAACTTTCATTTGAGTATGGACACGGTGGCTCATGCCAATAATGTCATCACTCAAGGAGGATTGCTATCACTGTCATTTTCAAAGCCTGATGGGGCTGGAGAGATGTCTTAGAAGTTAGGCACTTGGGTGCGAAGCCTAAGGACCCAGGTTCGATTCACCAGTACCCATGTAAGCCAGATACATAAGGTGGCACATGCATTTGGAGTTCTTTTGCAGTGGCTGAAGGCCCTGGGGCACCTATCTTTTCTCTATCTGCCTCTTTCTCTCTCTTAAATAAACAGGGGTTGGAGAGATGGTTTAGTAGTTAAGGCATTTGCTTGGGAAGCCAAAGGACCCAGGTTCAATTCCCCAGTATCCATGTAAAAAGCCAGATGCACAAGGTGGCACATGTGTCTGGAGTTCATTTGCAGTGGTTAGAGGCTTTGTGTTGTGGGCATTGCTAGGCATAGGCTGGAGCCTTTAGGATAAGGCCTGAGCTGCCAGGCACAGCTAAGGGCTAGGCTACAGGAGGCCACTCCCTCTCCAAGCCCAGTATACCTGAATTGAGGCTTGGCTCATAGCCCTGTGACTTTAGGCCAGTTGCCTAGGAAACTCATTATATGGTATCATCCAGCAGCCTTCACACTGTAGGTCTTCCCACCATGTAGAACACCTGACTCTACCTAAGTGCTGAAATAAATATTCCTAGGCAAGCAAACTTTGAACCGCCAATCCCCTTAGGACCCTCTTCCTATGCACTCCCTTAACTGCTTATAAAAACCCATTTCCAGCCAGACATGGTGGCACATGCCTTTAATCCAGTACTTGGGAGGCAGAGGTTAAGAGGCTCGCCAAGAGTTCGAAACCACTCTGAGATTACACAGTGAATTCCAGGTCAGCTGGACCAGAGTGAGACCCTGTCTTGGAAAACAACAACAACAACAAAAAAACCCAACCATTTCCCTGTTGAATAAACTGAGCTATTCCCTGAGGTTGTCTCCCAGGTATTTTTCCCACTGCGCTCACAGCCACTCAAGACCCTGCTCTCCACGGTTGCCTGGACGCCTTTGGGAAATGGCAGCCCCAAGGATCCAGGGACCCCACAGCCTTGGTGTGCCCATTTTCTCTCTCTTGCTCTCATATAAATTAATAAAATATAAATTAGAAACAAGTAAATAAAACATTTTCAAAAGCCTGATGGAGCATAACCAAGGTATAAAAAAGAAGAGTCAATTATAGTGGAATGTATGTCCATTTAAATTGGTTTAAGACAGGGCTGGAGAGATGGCTTAGCAGTTAAGGTGCTTGCCTGCAAAGCCTAAGGACCCATGTTTGACTCTCCAGGTCCCATGTAAGCCAGATACACAAGATGACACAAGCATGCAAGGTCACACATTCATACAAAGTGGCACACACATCTGGAGTTTGACTGCAATGGCTAGAAGCCCTGGCACACCAATTCATGCTCTTTCTCCTTCTCATAAGAAAATTACAAACAATGAGCCTAAATTTTCTGCAAATCTTAATCCCACTCTATTACAATTATTGATTAAATTAGCTAAATGAAAAATTAAAGTTTCTCACATCTTTAGTTTTTTAAAAAAAATTATCTATTTGAGCCGGGCGTGGTGGCGCACGCCTTTAATCCCAGCACTCGGGAGGCAGAGGTAGAAGGATTGCCGTGAGTTCGAGGCCACCTTGAGACTCCATAGTGAATTCCAGGTCAGCCTGGGCTGGAGTAAGACCCTACCTCGAAATACAAAACAACAACAAAAAAATTACTTATTTGAAAAAGGGGGGGAGAGAGAGAGAGAGAGAGAGACAGACAGACAGATAGATAGGAAGAGGAAGATACAGAATGGGTGTGCCAGGGCCTCCAGCCACTGTAAACAAATCTAGAAGCATGTGCCACCTTGTGCATCTGGCTTACATGGGTACTGGGGAATCGAACATGGGTCCTTAGGTTTTGCAGGCAAGCACCTTAACTGCTAAGCCATCTCTCCAGACACGTTTCTCAGTTTTTTTTTTTTTTTTACAAGCTTTCTGTATATATTCTAAAGAAATTCATGCCACGGAACCAAGATTATTTTCTTAGCCGTTATAAATACTGCAGTTATACAACATGCTTACATAAGGAGGAATGAAAATTGTAAATGCCTATGTAGGGAGTGCAAGTTGTAAGACAACTCTCTGAGCTGCTCTTTGAAATTCTTTTATTAGCTTGAACTTGTTTTGAAACTTAAAAAAGGGAACAGAAAAAGAAATTGACATAAAAACATGAAACTCTAATGGTTAGTATACCTTATCAACTCTATTAACTACCTTGATAACTTAATGTAATGAACTCAGTGTGATGGAAAAGCCATAATTAAAGAGCCTTACTGTTGGGTTTCTTTGTGGCCACACACAATTCTTCTTCCTGTACTCCTTGGGGAAAACCATCAGCTGGACAGGATTCATATTCTTCATGTGTTGTCCGATCAAACATATCTTCCAAGCTGTCATTCAGTTTCCCTTCTTCAGCTACATAAAAAAGCACTAGCTTAGAACAACAAGCAATTTTTGGTTTTCTATGGCACCCAATATGTAAGTTGTAGTAGTAAGAGCCATAAATAATGTAAGGAGGTTGGGCGTGGTGGCGCACGCCTTTAATCTCAGTACTTGGGAGGCAAAGGTAGGATGATCGCCGTGAGTTTGAGGCCACCCTGAGACTACATAGTGAATTTCAGGTCAGCCTGAGCTACAGTGAGACCCTACTTCGAAAAACCAAAAACAAACAAGCAAACAAACATATGTAAAAGATGACTGCCAAGACTGCCAATGTAGTGAGCTGTGAATGGGTATCAAACTATAAAGTGTGTAATTCAGTGTTAAGATACTATTTTTGCATGTGTGAAGTACATATGGGGAGGCCAGAGAATAGTGGTGTCTTCCTCTGTCACTCTTAAGCTTTGCCTCCTTGAGAGAGAGACTCGCTGAAACTGGAGATTCCAGTTTTGAGCCTGAGATTCTCTAGTCCCCGTTCCTCTCAGGACCGGAGTTAAAGGAGTATATGGCCATGCCCATCTGCTCATGTGGGTGCTGGTAAATCAACTCAGGGCAAACCAGGCCCTCTAGGACCCTTATGCTTGCACGGCAAGCATTTATCCACTAAGCCATTACCCAGCCCCTAGAGATAATTTTGATTTGTTTTTGTCAGAGAGAGAGAGAGAGAGAGAGAGAGAGAGGGAATTGGTACACAAGGAACTCCAGCCACTGAAATCAAACTGCAGACATGGGCACCATCTTGTATGCAAGTGCAACCTTGTGTGCTTGTGTCACCTCGTGTATCTGGCTTATGTGGGACGGGAAAGTTGAACATGAATCCTTAGGCTTTGCAAGCAAGTGCCTTAACTGCTAAGCCTTCTCTCCAGCCTGATAATTTTGATTTTTTAGAAAATATTTTGTTTATTTATTTGAGAGGGAGAGAAAGAGAAAAAAAAAAAAAAAAAGAGAGTGAGAAAGAATGGGCACACCAGGGCCTCCTACACTGCAAACAAACCCCAGACACATGCACCAGTTTGTGCATTTGGCTTTACGTGAGTACTGGGGAATCAAACTCAGGATATTAGGCTTTGTAAGCAAGAGCTTTTAACCACTGAACCATCTCTACAGCCCAGGATAATTTTTAAAAACACAATTATAATACAGGTTTTGGGTCTAATTATGAAGAATATTCTTTTAATGAATACCTGTAAGTAGAGAGGCATTTGTAGGTACACATTCTTAAAAAAATGGTTCTAGCCAGGTGTGGGGGTGCGTGCCTTTAATCCCAGCACTTGGGAGACAGAGGTAGGTGGATCACCAAGAGTTCAAGGCCACCCTGAGAATATAGAGTAATTCCAGGTCAGCCTGGGCTCGGAAAAAAAAAAATATGGTTCTGGCCTGGGTGAGGTGGTGTGTGCCTTTAATCCCAGAACTTGGGAGGCTGAGGTAGGAGGATCACTTTTGAGGCCACCCTGAGGCTAGAGTGAATTCTAGTTTAGCCTGGGCTAGAGTGAGACCCTACCTTTAACATATGTAATTAAGTATTAAAAAAAAATTAAACCATGAATCATACATTGTATCATAATTCTTACAAACTATATACAAAGCAATTCTCTCTTCTCTCTCTCTCACACAAAATAAATCAACAAAAAAATAATTAAAACAAAACAAATAGCACACAAGGCAAGAATAAACTCCCAAGTCTTGGTGGTTTGGAACATTTACAGAGTCTTTACATGATGATTTTATGTGTTGTCTTGTGAAGAGACTATTCATTTTTGCTGCTAAGGATATCCCTCATAAAAATTAAAGTTTGGGGGCTTGAGAGATGTCTTAGTGGTTAAGGTGCAACCTAAAGACCCAGGTTTGATTCTCTAGGTCCCATGTAAGCCAGATGCACACTGTAGCACATGTACCTGGAGTTTGTTTGCAGTACCTGGAGGCCCTGGTGTGCCCATTCTCATGCACTCTCTCTCCCTCTCTCTGTCTCTAATAAATACATAAAATAAAATCTTTTTTAAAAAATTAAAGTTTGGGACTTGGGAGATGGCTCAGTAAAGACACTGGCTTGTAAAGCCATCTTGCCCAGGGTTCAATTCCCCAGTTCCCATGTAATAAAGCAGTCACACAAAGTGGTGCATGTGTCTGGCGTTTGTAGAAACAAGAGGTCTTGGGGCACCCATACTCCTTTCCCTCTCCCTTTCCTCTCTCTTGCAAATAAATAAAATTATTTTTTAAAAATAGTTTTTTTCTATCAGCTCATATATAACTAATAAGAAACTGTGAGAGATAGAAATCAGAATGAATGGTGAAAACGCTGTATAAACTAGAAATGTATAATTAACAGATATTAAAATCTCTATAGAATTTTACTTGCCTTGTTTTTCTAATGAAACAGCAAAAAAAAAAAATCATCTTTCTTCAAATACCATTAGCATGTGGTAGTATAAAATTGATAGAAACAATAAATTTAGTACCTTATCTACTATGTAAAAGTGCTAAATCCATCTTTAGAGGTCTAACTACATTTTCTACTACATAATCATAGTTTAAATACCAGAATTAAAAATAATACAAAAGCCAGGCGTGGCAGTGCATGCCTTTGATCCCAGAACTAAGAAGGCAGAGGTAGGAGGATCGCTGTTAGTTCAAGACCACTCTGAGACTACGTAGTGAATTCCAGGTCAGCCTAGGCCAGATTGAGACCCTATCTTGAAGAAACCAAAAATAAAAAATTAAGAAAATAATATTAATAAAAAAACAGAACACCACAGTTTAAGAACAGTCACAGAATCAGTTTTCTATCAAGTCAGGCCAGAGCTAACTAGCGAAGAGTGCTCAGCATAAAATGACAACAGCTTCTTATCCCCAGAACTCCAACATCCTTATCTGGATTTTGTTGCCCTGAACACCTCATCATGTATCATATTATAGATTTACTTGTTTTTATCTCATTCTTTAAAAAAACTTTAATTTAATTTATTTATTTGAGAGACAGAGAAAGGAGATATAAAGAGAGAAAGAATGGGAGCACCAGGGCCGTTACCCTGCAAACGATATCCAGATGCATGCACCACCTTGTGCGGCTTACATTGGGTCCTGGGGAATCAAACCTAAGCCCTTTGGTTTGCAGGCAAATGCCTTAACTGCTAAGCCATCTCTCCAGCCCTTGCTCCCATTATTTCAATAAGTTCCCTGAAATAAGAACTTTGGTCAGTACCAGGGTTAAAAATAATACAAAAGCCAGGCGTGGCAGCACATGCCTTTAATCCCAGCACTCGGAAGGCAGATAGGAGGATCGCCGTGAGTTCAGGGCCACTCTGAGACTACATAGCGAATTCCAGGTCAGCCTGGGCCAGAGTGAGACCCTACCTCGAAGAAACAAAAGACAAAACAAAAAGAAAAAGATGTTTCTAGCATCTAAAGCAAGGAATGTAGGGAACCTGCAGTGTGGTGCCTACAAGTCCTTCAAAAGTTCCCACCTGTTTTGGGAAATATCCAGGTGTTAGGCAAAGAAGTAACAGACGCTCATTATAAAAAAAAAGTATAAATGTCTACTTTGATTAAATCCTCCTTTTTTTGTACAGGCAGAATATGATAGATTAAATCAGGATACACACATATTATTCTTGCTCATTTGTAAATCTATATTAATATTTCTCTATAGACTTCCCCTTTCTTTACCAAACTGCTTTAGAAAATCCTAGCCTGACAGCCAGCGTTCAATTCCCCAGTATCCATGTGAAGCCAGATACACAAAGTGGTACATGTGTCTGGAGTTTGTCTGCAGTGGCAGAAGGCCCCATCATGCTCACATGCTTACTATCTGCTTCAACAACAACAAAAAAAGTCTAAACCAGGGATGAACAACCTCCTTATTAAAAAAGATAAGGGGCTGGAGAGATGGCTTAGTGGTTAAAGCGCTTGTCTAAGAATCCAAAGGATCCAGGTTTGATTTCCCAGGACCCACATAAGCCAGATGCACAAGGTGGAGCATGTGTCTTGATTTCATTAACAGTGGATGGAGGCCCTGGTGCACCCATTCTCTCTCTATATATATTTCTTTCTCTCTCTTAAATAAAGTAAATAATTTTTTTTTGTTCGTTTTTTTCAAGGTAGGGTCTCACTCGAGCTCAGGCTGACCTGGAATTCACTATGGAGTCTCAGGGAGGCCTTGAACTCACGACGACCCTACCTCTGCCTCCCAAGTGCTGGGATTAAAGGTGTGTGCTACCGCGCCAGTCAAATAAGATATTTTTAAAAAGATTAAAAAATAAATATTTCAGGCTCAAGGAGCCATAAGGTTTGAACCAACTACTCACTTCTGCCTTTGAACAAGCAACCATGGGGACCACATAAAACAAATCAATGAGGCTACGCTCCTAAAAAACTTTATTTATAAATCATCACTGGCTACAGTTTGTTGACCCATATAAGACAATTTAATTCCTGAAAATTATTAAGGTTAAATATTTTTGTGTGAAATAATCAACCAGAGATTTCCTAAAGATGAACATAAAATTAACAGAGCAGCAGCTGGACATAGTGGTGCATGTCCGTAATCTCAGATCTCAAGAGGTTGAGACAGGAGAATGGCAAATTCAAGGTTAGCCTGGGCTACATAGCAAGACTACTGTCTGAGAAGCCAACCAAACCAAAATGATACCACTCTAAATTAATAGAGCATGAAAAATACCTTGTTTATGAGTTCGTTGGGCTTATCAGTACAATGGCATAACTACAAAGTTTGTTCAACATTTTGATTAAAGTAAGCAAAAATCAAGACAAATCTTACTTGGACTGTTTCCTTTTTGCTCTTGCTTCTTCATCTTTAAGAGGATGGTTTCACTGACCAATGTGCAGTCCATGTCTACAGTCTCCCCTCCTAATTTTGCCTGACTGCCACCCTGGATAAATGTTTTAAAAAGTCAACATTTTAGCAATTATTCCTCCCTGTTCTTGTACCTACTTTGACCAAAAATTTTGGTAAAATATACATAATATAAATTGTTAATATTTTTAAGCATTTAAGTTCTATTTACTTTTATACCTTAGGTTTTATAGCCTATAAAACATTTTAGTTTCAATATATAAGCACTGTTGTGGTTTGAATATATGGCCCCAGAGACTCAGGCAGTTTTGATAAAGATTAAACTTACCACTTAAGTCCCTGGCAGGCAGATCCCTGCTGGGAGGTAAGGTGAGGGGTGTCACTGGGGGTGATGTTTAGTCCAGCCCTACTAGGGGTGTTCAGAGCCACTTTGAGCTCTGTCTGTCTGTGTTTGCTGGTGTTGGTTTCCCTTTGTCTCTCTGCTGTGGACACTACAGTGAGCCAGGTTCTCCCACCACGGTGAAACGTCCCCTGGAATTGGTAAGCCTGAAATAACCCCTTTCCTCTCATGAGCTGCTTTTGGTCAGGTGGTTGTCCCAGCAACAAAAAGATAACGGCAGCTAACACCTTCTTTGAGTGGAGGGAAAGGAGGTCTGTAGCCTAAAAGGGAGACTTATTTACCACTAAACTCTTCTGAGTTTTTCTTTCCTTCTCTAATCAACCTTATAGTAAATGAAAAACAATGTTCACTGAAATTAGTTTTTTTTAATAATCAAATTTGATTTTCTGGTGGGTATGTTATTCTAGCATCTATTAAATAATTTGTCATTAATGTGCCACCAAATGAAAATGAACTTCTCAAACAATATAGAACCTGAACAAAACAAAAAAAGCATTTCTACTATGAATTTTAACCGAATTAAAAAAAAAAAAACCCACAGTACTTAAGCAAGGCATGGTAGTGTGTGCCTGTCATCACAAAATTCAGGAGACTGAGGCAGGAAGATTATGAGTTTGAGGCCAGTAGGTGCTATATGAGACCCTGTCTCAAAAACAAACAAACAAACAAACAAACAAACAAACAAACAAACAAAAAACACAGGCATATGATGAATTATTTTGATAAAATTTAAATTAAGATATGCAATTAGAATTTTCTGTTATTTAAAACCCTTTATTAAAGTCTTATAGCAAAGGCCTTCAAAGTCAAAAAAGTATTATTATTCTTTCAACAATGCCAGAATGTTGAAGAAGGAGCATATTCATACCTTTTTTTTTTTAAAAAGTAAATAAAAGTTTTTAAAGAGCATCTTCATGGGCTGGAGAGATGGCTTAGCAGTTAAGTGCTTGCCTGTGAAGTCAAAGGACCCCAGATCGAGGCGATTGCCCAGGACCCACGTTAACCAGATACACAAGGGGGTGCACACATCTGGAGCTCATTTGCAGTGGCTGGAGGCCCTGGTGTGCCCATTCTCTCTCTCTCTCTCTTTGCCTCTTTCTCTCTCTGTCGGTCACTCTCAGATAAATAAAAATAAAAAATACATTAATAAAAAGCATCCTCATGCCACAGAGTGAACAGGAAAGGTTGATTAACAACCCACAGGAGAAGAGGACACAGACTTTACCTTTCTTATTTCACTTACCTTGGAATCTACCACAGTCACATCCATTTTATACTGAGAAAGGTCTGCTCCAGGATCTATACTCCACTGGATATTTTCAAAGGCTGCATCTTACATAAGGAGGGGAAAAGGACAAAGGAAAAACTGATCTGAAAACTCATCACTTTAACATATTAGGGTACATGCAGAGTTGGAGGAAATACTTTACAAATCAGTCTGGTGAAGGTCTTCCGTCTAGGTCATACAAAGAACTCTTAAAACATATACTGTAGACTGGGCTTAATCCCAGCACTTGGAAAGTAGAGGTAGGAGGATTACTATGAGTTCAAGGCCACAATGAGACTACATAGTGAATTCCAGGTCAGTCTGGACTAGAGTGAAACCCTACCTCGAAAAACAAAACAACAACAAAAATAAACATATATATACTTTAAAAAATAACTCAATGGCTGGGGAGGTGGCTTAGTGGTTAACAGTGCTTGCTTGCTGGTCTGGCCTCATTCTCCAGTACCCATTTAAAGCCAGATGCACAAAGTGGTATATACATTTGGAGTTCACTTACAGTGGCAAGAGGCCTTGGCACCCTCTCTCCCTCTCTTTCAAATAAGTAGTACTTAAAATGGACAAAGGATCTAAACAACTTAAATGGCAAACTGAAAAAATGTTCAACATGATCAGCTATCAGAAAAATAGACACTAAAGTAAGATACTAGTTTATACCCACTAAGATGGCTGGAACCAAAAAACTTGGTAACACTTGGCTTGTTCAGAACTGAAACACACATAGTGCTAAGAGGGAACATGAAATGGCTGGGCTGCTTCGAAAGCCCCTCAAAAGTCAACCAGAGACCTGGCACATGGTCGACAAATTCCACTCGTAGGCAACTTGAGAAAGAATGAAAATATGCATCTCTCCAAAAACTTGTACGCAAGGGTTCATGGTGGTATTGCTCATAAGAGCAATAACAAAAGCAAATTTTTATTAACTTGTGAATAAATCATAGTGGAAATTTTATTTGGCAATATAAATGAAGTATTGATATATGCTACATATGCTACAATATGAATACAAATTGAAAACATCATGGCAAATGAAAGAAGTTCTAAGATTATATACTGACTGGACCATCCCTATTAATCTAAAAACTTCAGAATAGTTAAATATGAAGGACAAAACCTTGAGACCATAGAGACAGTTGTATAGCTCTGAATATACCAAACACTTTGCACTGGACACTTTAATGGGTGCTTTTCATGGTATATAGTTTATATTTTCACAAAGTACTTTTTAAAAGTTAACATTATATTACATTTGGAGATATATGTGTGTATGTAAATATAATACATGTCAATTATTAAATTTATTAAATTATTAAAGAACATGAAGTTGACTAATACCAGCTCCAAGTAAACTACAAAAGGTGCATATATATGTATTATGACCTCGAAGTGGGGGCACATGCTTTTAATCCCAGACTTGAGAGGCAGAAGTAGGAGGATGACTGTGAGTTCAAGGCCAGCCTGGGACTAAAGAGTGAGTTCCAGGCCAGCCTGGGTTAGAGTGGGACCCTACCTCAAAAAGCAAAACAAAACAAAACAAAAAAGCTATGGAAGAAACAGGGAAGAAAATGAAAAAAACATTTTCATGCAGATACTAGAATACTTGCTAGAAGAAAAACTAAAGAATGAGTTTCAGGAAAAAGGAAAATGAGCAAAGAATGAAAGAATAACTTGCTAATACAACAACAACAAAACCTCATTGCATATAAGTATAGAAATAGCTAGAGTCTAGAAACAAAAGGATTCCCTTATAACAGTAAAATTATGAAAGATTACATATTTATATTAGGATAAACTGTTTTAAACTATTTAAAAACCTATGTATGGGGGCTGGAAAGATAGTTCAGTGGTTAAGGTGTCTGCCTGTAAAGCCTAAAGACCAAGTTTGATTCCTCAGTACCCACGTAAAGCCAGATGCACAAAGTGGATGTATCTGGAGCTCACGTGCAGCGGCTAGAGGACCTGGCACGCCCATTCTCATTCTCTCCCTTTGTTTCTCTCTGCTTGCAAATAAATAAAAAAATTTAAAAACCTATGTAAACATGTATGGATATGCTTACAGGTAGATACACAAATAAAACAGTCTGCCTCTGAGATGAGGAATAAGATTTAGATGACAAAGTTCTCATTTTTATTTTAAAAATTTCATATAGTTGGGGGCTGGAAAATTTCTCAGTGGTTAAAGGTGCTTGACTACAAACCCTACTGACCATTTCCCCAAACCCACGTAAGGCCAAATGAACAAAGTAGCAGATGTGGCTAGAGCTCGTTTTCAGTGGCAAAGGCCCATTCTCATTCTCTCTCTTGAAAACAAATAAATATATATTTTTTAAATGTATACTTGGACTGTAGCCTAGTGGTAGAGCAGTTGCCTAGCATGTACAACTGTATAGTTTAAATTTTTTGTAAAGAAAGTTAAGAAATAACCATAAAATAAATAACTATGCAAAATTACCTATAAACACAAGTACCAAAATATTTCAATTCATTTTTGCAAAAAGCACAAGAGCAGAAAAATAAACCGATGAGAATCACACTACAGACAGAAATATGCAGGAAGAAATAAAATCTATGGCCCCAAACAACTTCCTCATAGACTGCAAACAATCCCTGATTAAAGAGCAGACATCCACTCATGGTGCACATACCTTGGTGGTTCTGCAGAGACTTCGTCTTAGTGATTCTACAGGGATTTAACTGAAGAACTGATGCAAGTTCACACCCTCTGGGGCCTGACCTGTTTTTAGTTTTTATTGGCTCATGAGAACCAGCTCCCTAAACAAAAACAACTATTAGAACCTAGGTAAAATCACAAACAAGAATTTAATCAAAATCCTTGAACATTTTACACAAACCTTCATGTTGTCAAAAAGATTCTCCGTCTCCAAACTTCCATGTGGACACAGAGGGATTTTGAAGACAGGATTCTCTTCTTTGATTTGTAATGGTGTTTTATGGTCCGGAGAGAATTTACTTGAGGACTGGAGGGTGCTCTCCTGTAAACAGGACTCCTGTGGGGCATCTTTGGCTCCCATGCAGCTTTCACTCAAGGCTCTACGGCCTGAGGAGGAGCCCTTTGGAGTGGGCTTCAGAGCCTCATAAATGGTAACTTGTTTAAGTTTGTTTTTAGAGGTCTCATTTCCGTAGCTTTTCTCTTGACGCTGAACTACTGAAAACCGATCAGAAAGATCCAGAGGTTTATCCATCATGTGGTCCCCATTCATGGGAAACTGATTATCCATTGGAAAAGGGAAAGTATTTTCTTTATCAAAACAGGTCTGGGGACAGTTTTCTTCATGGTCACTTTCTTCCTCAGTCTTCTTTCTCTTGGATGCTCTGCTTCCCAGTGATTTCAGGGCCATGCAGTGTTTATCAGAAGCACCATCTCTAACATGATCCATGCTCTCCTGCTCGCCTCGGCATTCACTTGCATTTTTAGTTATAAGTACCTGCTTATTACACGACTGGCTAATGACCTTGTTCATCTCAGACCCAAGACTATGCTGTTTGAAAAGGGCAGTGTCTTCAGATTTTGATCTAGTTTTCTCTGATCTAGAAATAGGAATGTTACTAAAAGGAGCTGTTTTCAGAAGGTTTTTTTTCCCAATGTCTAAGAGAGAGGGGGACAAACTTGTATTCAAGCCCAAATGACTTTTTACAACAGAGGTAGCTCCAAATACAGGCGATGACACCCGAGTAGTTAATTCTTCCTGGGGAGGAGACTTGGCAGTAGAATCTGAAGACCTAAATAAATAAAGTGGTCAACTTTTTCTCTCACTGAAGAAAATAAGAGACAAGTGTAACACACTCCCCCTCTCTCTCTCTCTCTCTCACTCTGCTGCCCAAGCTGGCTTTGATCTTATGGGATCAAGTGATTCTTCACCTCAGCTTTCTCAGAAGCTGGAATAATAGGCATGTGCTACTGCACATGGCTTCCTATGCACAAATCTTTATTTAAGGGCTGGAGAGATGGCTTAGCAGTTAAGGTGCTTGTCTGCAAAGCCAAAGGACCCAGGTTCAAGTCCCCAAGATCCATGTTAACCAGATGCACAAGGTGGCGCATGCATCTGGAGTCTGCTGGCAGCAGCTGGAGGTGCTGGTGCACCCATTCTTTCTCTCAAGTAAATATATAAGAGCTGGAGAGATGGCTTAGCAGATAAAGTGCTTGTCTGCAAATCCCAAGAACCCAGGCTCAATTCCCTGGTACCCACATAAGCCAGATGTACAAGTAGAGCATGCCTCTGGAGTTTGTTTGCAGTGGATGGATGCCCTGGTGTACCCATTCTCTTTCTCTCTCTGCTTCTTTCTCTCTCTCCAATAAATAAGTAAATAAAAATATTTAAAAATGTTAACTTAAATAATCAAAATAGGAGTTTTGGAGATGATTCAGTTGTTAAAGTGTTTGCCTTACTTGCAAGCATGAGGATCTGAGTTCAATCCCCAGAACCCATGTAAAATTGTCTGGTGTAGTATGGCATATGTGTAATCCCAGTTCTGGGGAGGTGGAGAGAGGTGCATTCTTAGAGTTTGCTGGCCAGTGAGAGGCCCTGTCTCAAAGGAGATAAACACCCTACTGAGGTTGTTTTTGGCCTCCACATACATGTGCCAACATGTGTACCCACATAAACATGTACACACACACACACTTAAAAAGTAATTAAAATAACTTCATTATATGAACAAAAAATTCCACTGAGGAACTGTATTATGAAATCTTATGAATAATTCTAAGAAACAAAATTCCTATAATACATAAATTGATGTTCTACCTGTCTTTAGTAAAACAGGTAACTGTATAAAGAACTGGGTTTAAATGTGAAGATAAGGGCTCAGTAAGGACTCTGAGTATAGCTCTTAACAGCTACAGGACCTTTAATAAACCATCTAACCTTTCTAGAGTTGTATTTTCATACTTTTAAAGAAACAGGGAAAACATAATAAAACCTGCCTTAATGAGTTAATATAGTGAAATATTAAGTGTAACATATATATGTATGTATGTGTGTGTGTGTATGTGTATATATATATATGTAGGTATATATATATATATATATATATATATATATATACACATACATATATTGAAAACCAAGAGCTGGGTGTGGTAGCACATGCCTTTAATCCCAGCACTCAGGAGGAAGAGGTAGAAAGATTGTTGGGAGTTCAAGGCACCATGAGATTACACAATGAATTTCAAATCAGCCTGGGCTACAGCAAGACCCTACCTCAAAAAATGACAGAAAAAAAAAAAAAAAGAATAAAACGAGCAAACAAAAATACTCTATAAATATAAGTATTACTAGCTTAAAATAATGGATATTCTGAAATTAGTAAAACTTAATAAGCAAAAAGCAACACAATCTTGGAAACTCATCCAAACTTATAATTGCAATTTGCACATTCAATGATTAAAAACACAGAAGAGACGGTAGGAGTAGAGGAAGAAGACTGGAAGCTTATAAATTCTACTGGATGAGCTGCAAAATGTATCTAATAATAAAATCTAATCTCTACTATAATGCAGAAAAAGCTCAATTGGTCAAAAACTGTACACTATTTTTTTTGGTAGGGGTGGTAGTAGGATTTGAACCTAAACCTTGTAGAGTCTATGGAGACATACTCTTAAGATATAGGGACTGGCTGAGCATGGTGGTGCACGCCTTTAATCCCAGCACTCAGGAGGCAGAGCTGGGAGGATCGCCAAGAGCTTGAGGCCACCCAGATACTACATAGTGCATCCCAGGTCACCCTGGGCAAGAGTGAGACCCTACCGTGAAAAACATAAAGCAAACAAACAAAATACAGGCTGGAGAGATGGCTCAGCAGTTAAAGGCACTTGCTTGCAAAGTCTGATGGATAGGGCTTAATTCCTCAGTACCTGCATAAAGCCATAAAATAAAGTGGCACAATGTCTGGACTTTGTAGAGACAGAAGACCCTGGCATACCCAAACTCTCTCTGTATGCCTCTTTCTCTCTAAAATTAATTAATTAATTAAGGCTGGAGTGATGGCTAAGTGGCTAAGACGCTTGCCTATGAAGCCTAATGACCAGAGTTTGATTCTCCAGTACCCATGTAAAGCCGGATGCAAAAAGTTTTTTTTTTTTTTTTTTGGTAGCAGCTGGAGGCCCTGCCTGCCCATTCTTTCTCTCCACTTGCAAATAAACAAAAAATAAAATAAAATAAAAACATAGCTATAACAATAAACTGTATATTAAAGAGAAGGGTTTAACTAAGTAATTTAATTGTACTGTGCTTTCACCAACAGCCTACACATTTTTAACCCAAATGCCCTAAATTACCTTAAACTTCCTTCACTAGTTCTTGTAGAGTCCTCAAAAGGCTGGTTCTTGTGACCTCCTTCCAGACAGTGGTAGAGTTCATCACCAAGAGGGCTCATAGGACCCTGAGGTTCCTTCAATAGCAAAATATAAAATACACTTATTTAATGGAATGTTAATAAGTACCACAATATAGCCAACTCTTATAAATATGGAAGGTGAAAGAAACCAGACTGAAAATTCATAATATATTTATATAAAATATCCACAATAGGCAAATCTATAATGATGCAGTGCAGACTGGGGCAGTTTGGAGTGGGGAGTAGAGATGCAATGTGTGAGGGGTATGGATTTTTCTTTTGGGGAACAGGTAGTATTTGCATATTATATGCTATATACTTCTAAATTGTGTGTGTGTATATGTGTGTGGGTGTGTATATATATTTTTTAAAGGACTTTAAAAAAGATTTTTATTTATTTATTTATTACAGACAGAGAGGGAGAGAGAGAATGGGTGCGCTAGGGCCTCCAGCAACTGCAAACAAACTCCAGATGCATGCATCACCTTTGTGCATCTGGATTACATGGGACCTGGAGAACTGAGTCTGGGTCCTTAGGCTTCACAGGCAAGGACCTTAACTGCTAAGCCATCTCTCCAGCCCACTAAATTGTATACTTTAAAATGATTAATTTTTTATTTAAATATCACAGTAAAAATATGAAGCACACAATTTTAGAGAGCAGCCACCAATATTGTATTGAATACTATGTATATCTACTACTGCATAGGAAGCTAGTTCCAGAACACATTAAGATGAAAGAACAAAGACGTTCTTTAGAAGTGTTTCCGAAGATTTAAAGTGCACACAAGCCAACTGGGCATCATATTAAAATGCAAGCTCAGGGCTGGAAAGATGGCTTAGCACTTGCCTGCAAAGCCAAAGGACCCAAGTTCAATTCCCCCAGGACCCACATAAGCCAGATGTACAGGGTGGCACATGTGTCTGGAGTTTGTTTGCTGGAGGCTCTGGTGTGCCCATTCTCTTTTTCCTTCTCTCTCTCAAATGAATAGAAATAAAATATTTTAAAATAAAATAAAATACAAGCTCAGTAGATGAGACTGTGCCTCTAACAAACTCAAGAGCAATGAAGATGCTACTGACCTATGATCACACTAGGACCAAAGACTTTAGACATCAGGTCCCTTAATATACTGGTGTCTAGACTACTGACTTATTGGGTTAATGGCAGGAGAAAATTAGAAACCATAAAAATACATGTAAAGTTCAAAGGTAAAAACTATTATCACTTGAGGATGGATTTTAAAAAGGCAAAAATCTAAATGTAATGAAAACCCAATTTAATTTTTAGAAATTCAGTAGCAAGCCAACTTTGCAAGAGCAAAGGAGTAGTGCCATTTGAAAGTTGTACCACTGCTTATCTATATTATAGTGCAGGGGGTTAAACCCAGGTTTTATTAACGGGAGACAAGCATTTCATTACTGAGCTACACACTTAGCCCTTCAAATTGTGCCAGAGCAAAATTTAAGACTGAAGAATTCACCTTTTCTATTTTCTGAAGATCAACTAAAGGAAAAAAAAAAAAAGTAAACTTGCCGGATATGAGAAAGTACTAAAATAGGGCTGGAGAGATGGCTTAGCAGTTAAGCGCTTGCCTGTGAAGCCTAAGGACCCCGGTTCGAGGCTCGATTCCCCAGGACCCACGTTAGCCAGATGGACAAGGAGGCGCATGCGTCTGGAGTTGGTTTGCAGTGGCTGGAGGCCCTGGGGCGCCCCCCCCCTTTCTCTCTCTCTGCCTTTCTGACATAAATAATTTAAAAAAAATTAAAAAAAAAATTAAAAAAAAAATTTAAAAAAAAAGTACTAAAATAAGAGAAACAAAGTCATGGGTTGATCTTTGATCTAGTTCCTAACTATCAGTTTTAGTTGAAATGGTGTGCTCAGTAGGCCGTTTTCCAAAGCAAATACAGGATTGAAAGATGTTAGAAACACCCATAAATTCTATCAGTTTAGGTCTTATACAGAATGAACCTTGTGAGAAGGAATATGAAACAGGATTTACAAAATAAATCCTGCAAGCTGTGATTACTCCCCTAAATTTTTACTGAATCCATGCCTCAAGAACTTATTTTGGGACTGCCTGAGGTGGATAATATAAATGGACCTTTCTAACTTTAGATTTGTTCCAGGCATTTATCCACTGGTCTTTGTATAAAATGACTTTTCTCTTGCTCAATTCTCTGAGAACAGATCTAAGCAGACATTAACATGTTCATATTATCATCAAATAATTACTTACAGATTCTTCTTGAACACTAAGTCCAAGTGTTTCAGCAACAACTGTCGCTAAGTTAAAAGATGATTTATCAGTGCGATAATTGCTTGTTCCACATGTTTCTAAAATAAAAAAAAAATCACACAATTGTAGAAACTAGATATATAAAATTCATGGAAGTCAGAAAACTAAAGGAATCACTTTCTCAAACAGAGGCAACAGATGTGTTTTCTCAAGAAGCTTGGGGCTAGAGAGATGCTCAGTGATTAAGGGGGGGCATCAGGCTTTTAATGGGATTGGTGCATATTTTGTCCTCTCTTCTCTGTTCTCCTTCCCTTGTACTTCTTCCTCTTCCTCTTATGAGGGCCAGTAGTTCGTTTGCAGTGGCTAGAGGCCCTGGTATGCCCATTCTCTCTGTCTGTCTGTCTCTCTTTGATTGCAAATAAATGAATAAAAGTATTTTTGAGCTGGGTGTGGTGGCGCATGACTTTAATCCCAGCACTTGGGAGGCAAAGGTAGAAGGATTGCCATAAGTTCGAGGCCACCCTGAGACTACAGAGTGATTTCCAGGTCAGCCTGAGCTACAGTGAGACCCTACCTTGAAAAAAAAAATATGTGTGCACATGTGTGGGGTGTGTGTGTGTGTGTGTGCGCACGCGCATGTATGTGTAATATTTTTTTGAAAAAGAAGCTTGGGGCTACACTTCAAAGGTTTAAAAAAAAGAACATGTATTTTCTAAAGAACAATTTACATAAGAATATGATAAAAAGTACATTTAAGAGGTAGTTTACACATACGGGAACCCTAAATCTGCTCTGATAAATAACACAAAATGATGTCTAAGGGCACCCTTAAGAGAAAGGGGAGCTTGGCAATTTAACTAGATTGGGACAGAAAGTAGAATTCTAAGTATCTTCAAGGGTCCAGATATATGAAATGACATTGCTTGTTCAGAAACTATACGTGGTTTAGTTGACAAGAATTGAATCACAGAAGGTGGAAGTAGATCATGAACGCAGACAGTCAGTTACAGGGAAAACTGTGCTAAGGAGTTCAGAATGTCTCCTGTGGACAATGAAGAGATAGATATCCAATAGGTCTTTTTCCCCCATGGCAGTGTCTTGCTCTGGCCCAGGCTGACCTGGAATACCTCTGCCTCCCGAGTCCTGGGATGAAAGGTGTGGGCCACTACTCAAACCTTTTTGATTTAGGTAACTGAAAGACAGGTATAGTGTCATTAATGGAGACTATAAATACAATGAGGCAGAGTAGGTTTGACCGAAAAGCTTCCATTTTGGACATGTTCAAGATGAAGAATATTCTGCTAGAAACACTCAATAGGCAGGCAGATACACTGGCTTGGAATCCAGGAGAGAAGTCTTGAACACAGATTGAGATTCAGAACTAATTAACATATGGGTGACAGCAGAAAACAGATTGTAGATGAGATCCTTTCAGAAAGAGGTAAAAAGTAGCATTATTAACAGGCTAAAGACCGCATATATTGGGTAACAGCAGCTTGGACATTTTTTGCCAGAAGCAGTTATAGTGCAATGAGGGTGTGTGTGTGTAAATGCGCTCTCTTTCCCTCTGCCTTTCTGGTCCTTCTCCCTCTCTGTCCTCTCTTACCTTGTACTTCTTCCTCTTTCTATTATGAGGGCCAGGATAAGGGGACAGACCCAGTATCAGAGTGGACTGAAATAGATGAGTGATAAGAAAGCCAAAATATGGAGAAACTGTAGGTCAGAGTGGAGACAACTAGGAGGAAGTTGTTTTTTTTTTTTTTTTTAAGCAAGCTCACCTGACTGGCATTTGTTTTATCCAAAACAGAAGGGGGGGGGGGAGAAAGATAGACAGACAGAGAGAGAGAAAGAAAGAGTATTGGCGTGCCGGGGCTTCACCCACTGTAACTGAACTCCAGCATGTGCACCACCTTGTGCAGAGGTGTGAACTCATGTGCTTGTGTCACCCTGTGCATCTGGACGATGTGGAATCTGAAGAGTTGAACATGAGTCCTTAGGCTTTGCAGGCAAGCGCCTTAACTGTTAAACCATCTCTCCAGCCCAGGAGCTCCTTTCTTTTTTTTCAAACCCTTGTGTCGAGGGCTGACTTTCAATAGATCACAGCGAGGGAGCAGCTCTGCTATGTACGAAACCCTGATGGGAGTTACTTTTATAAATGGGGAATTATAACAGTGTATGTTGGGGAAAGAAAAGGAACCAGCAGAGAAGCTGGAGAGAGAAGAAAACAGGTCGGGCTGGGAATGTGACACAGGGTTTAGAGCCACCTGAACAGCATATGAAAGCCCTGGCACTACTAAAAGCAAAAGAAGGGACTGGAGAGATGGCTTGGTGGTTAAGGTGCTTGCCTTCAAGGCCCAAGGACCCAGGTTCAATTTCCAGTATGCACGGAAGCCGGAAGCACAAGGTGGCGCATGAGTGTGGAGTCTGTTTGCAGTGGCCAGAGGCCCTAGTGCGCCCATTATCTCTCTATCTGCCTCTTTCTCTCTCTCAAATCAAAAAACAAAAACAAGGAAATAATAAGAGTAACAACAACAAAAACGAACTGACAGAGTAAAGGCAGCATTAGAAGAAAAGGTGTTAGAGCACTGTGGAGCAAGGATCTGCCTTATTCAAATGTTCTACTTCTGGTGCCCTGTGCTGGGCTCAGAGTTCACCTATCCACACACACACATACTCACACACACACGATTTACAGATGCATGCAATTACTAATATAAGATGACCTGTGGCTTCCAGAATATCAGTCTTGCACTAACAAAATATGAAGTGGAAGTGACTTTGTTGTCCCTGTTAGTGAGGCTCAGACCTCACCGCCTCTTCCACCTTTTTATGAATTTAGCAGCAGCCACGTCCTCCTCCTGAACGACTAACCCCTTACTGGACACCCCATCAGTCTAAGGATACACTAAATACAGTTATTATATATCACACTGAAGCCTTCCTTATATAAATCATTAGCAATTTACAGTATGAACATTAACATCAATTATTAAGATAGCATTACTTTCCTCACTGAAAAATACTGTAAAAATATTGTCGAATTCTGGCCACTGGTCACGCTAACCATAATATCTTACTTACTGGCTGGTGGCGACTGACTTTGTTCACAAGTGTCAGCTACAAGAATTTCATTTTCTTTAGAGTTATGCTGCGGAGGAGATAAAGGCTTGGAAGTTTTTCTTAATTCTAAGGGGGGGGAAAACAGGCAAGATTACATAATAAAGAATGATTAAAGAAACTGTCAAAATACTCTGATAAGTCAATATAAACGTGTCTTTAAATGCATTACAAACAGCTGTATTGATATAATTCTTAGACTTTATGATACAAAGCTACAGGCTAGGACAGAGGGGTCAGAGGGGGAGAGAGCACTAGAATGAACATTTCTCCTGACCTAAATTGCCTATGTGGTATTATTTTGGGGGCTGGGGGAGTTCATTTCCTTGTCTATTACAAAGCAGCAGGTTTATTAAAAACGTAGCCTAGGAGAGATGGCTTAGTGGTTAAGCGCTTGCCTGTGAAGCCTAAGGACCCCGGTTCAAGGCTCGATTCCCCAGGACCTACGTTAGCCAGATGCACAAGGGGCGCACACATCTGGATTTTGTTTGCAGTGGCTGGAAGCCCTGGTGGCGCCCATTCTCTCTCTCACTTTCTGCCTCTCTCTCTCTCTCTCTCTCTGTCACTCTCAAATAAATAAAAGCAAACAAACAAAAAAATTGTTTTTAAAAAACACATATCCTAGGGATAGAGGGATGACTTAGCAGTTAAGGCATTTGCCTCCAAAGCCAAAGGATCCAGGTTCAACTTCCCAGGACCCATGTAAGCCAGATGCACAAGGTGGCTCATGTGTCTGGAGTTCGTTTGCAGTGGCTTAAGGCCCTGATGTGCCCGTTCTCTCTTTCTGCCTCTTTCTCAAATTAAAAAAAAAAAAAAAATTATTTAAAAGGTAGCCGGGAGTGGTGGCATACACCTTTAATCCCAGCATTCAGAGGTAGGAGGGTCACTGTGAGTTTGAGGCCACCCCGAGAGACTACATAGTGAATTCCAGGTTACCCTGGACTAGAGTAAAACCCTACCTTGAAAAATAAACAAAACAAAAAAAAGTATCCTATATCATGTATTTCCATAATCTTTCATAATTTCTATTTTCTAGAAGAAACATGTTTTATCTTAAGCATATTGCTACTGTTTAAAGATTTAACTTGAAGAAAAACAAAGGTACAGAGTAAAGGAAAATAGAACCTTACTTTAATTGTACCTTGAAAATAATATTAAAAATCACTAGTAGGGCTCAAAAAAAGCACTAGAAGCATCTAAGATAAATAATCAATATGGCTGGAAGGAGAACAGGGCTAATCTAGTCATTAAATAATTTAAAATTTGTTTGAAAATAATTTGCATGGCTGAAAATTACTTTATATCTCAAAATCAAAATTCTACATTCCAAGTTAAAATATCATCAGAGCAAGACCAAACCAAGTTGCTTTAAAGTATTTATAAGGCTAGGCATAGTGGTGCATGCCTTTTATTCCAGCACTTGGGAAGCAGAGGTAGAAGGATCACCATGAATTCAAGGCCACCCTGAGATTACATAGTGAATTCCAGGTCAGCCTGGGCTAGAGTGAAACCCTACCTTAAACAATAAATAAATAAAGTATTCATAAGCTAATCTCTACAATGAAGAAATAATCCAGATGCATCTACACTGGATATATTAGACTTTACCAATAACGAAAATTGGTGCGGTTAGTTTTCTGGATTTTTATATACATAAACATAAATATGATCAGACTCATATCTGTAAGGATTCATATCCTGTCTGATAACAAACTTAAATGCCAATAAATGGTCACTGAAGATCTAGAATTTTAATTTAGCTCCTAATTAGATGTAGGATTCTAAAGCATTTCTCATGTTTTCCACTAGATGGTGATAAAAACTCACAAAATACAGAGAAACAACCAATGTCCCAATGCTGCATGCCTTTATGCCTAACATTCAGGAGGCAAAGTGGGACTACAGAGTGAGCTCCTGTTCATTCTGGACTAGAGTGAGACCCTACCTTAATGCCTCACCCTCGCAGAAAAAAAGCTTAGCTACTGTTAGCCAGGCGTGGTGGTATATGCCTTTAATCCCAGCACTCAGAGATAGGAGGATCGGCATGAGGCTGCATGGTGAATTCCAGGTCAGTCTGAGCTAGAGTGAGACCCTATCTTTCAAAAACAAAACAAAACAAAACAAAACAAACAAACAACAACAACAAAAAGCATAGCTATTGTCTACACTATTTTCACATTATACAGATAACTCCAGAATTTAGTGTACCTCCTTCCTAAATGTTTTACTTTTTTCAAATGTTGAGGTCAAAAGTTACAGTCTTTACCATTTAACATTTAAAAGAATGAATTACTATATAATATCACATGATAAGTCAGGGTTGGAGGGGAAAAGGTAATGGGAGGTGATTATGATCAAAATATATTATGTACATGTATAAAAGTGTCAATAAGCATTTTTTAAAAAAACTCAAGAGCTGGTTGAAAAGGAATGTATAAGCATTTAGCAGAAACAAACTGGGCTAGAATTACAAGTATATTCCCTGGTAAACCAAAGTATTCATATAAAAATTCTATAAATTATAAAATCCTTTCTTGATCACTACCAAGTGCAACAAATCACAAAACAAAAGCAGTCAGCTAGCAACGGCTCCAGTAGAAGGAGTGCCTGTGGACAAGCCCTGGAAAGCACAGAAGTTCAGAGCCAGGAAGGCATAAATTTGAATGCTGACTCATCTACCTACTTGACAGTGGACTTTGAGTGCATTTTAAACCTCTCTCAAAATACCTCACCTATAAAACAAATAAGCTATCAGTTAACCTAACAAACCTGCTATGAGGATTAAAATAATGTATGCAAACCACTCAGCACATTAATGCTTACAAAATATCACCCCACTCACAGATATACATATAAGAAAATCTTTAAATGGAAAAAGGAAATGAAAGTATACTTATAAGATGCCAAGTACATATGCAGATGAACAACACACACCTGTATGTAACGCAGGCAGAAACGCTTTCTGTCACTTTCCTACTGCAAGTTAAACTCCAGTGGTACCACTGGTTACCACTTAATGCCCAGCTTCTTTCCGCCACGTAGTGCAGGGCATGAACAGCTTTTTACACAACCAAGTGACAAGAGCACAGCTCTCCTCTTACCAGCAGTGCACGCGGAGAGCTCCGCTTTATTATGTGTTTGCTCCCTGTATCGGACGTGGAGATTCTCCTTTCTTCGTAGCCGGTTAATGCCAGAAAATGAAAAGGCTGTTATTGGTGAATCTGGAATAACATTTTCCTCAGATTCAAGCTCAGCTGCTTCATGCTGTTGATCATTCCTAAAGAGAAAAAGGAAAAAAAAAAATGAAAGAAAGTAACTTCAGCAAATAGTACAATACCTACTAAATAACGTGGTACTATAACAGAGCACGGGAGGACAGAAAATGTCCCTTGCATCTAACATTCCAAGTCTAGGATGAGAAGATCGTACATGAGCACAGGACCAAGTAGAGAATATGACTGCAGAAATTAACTAGAAAGTCCAGTCTGTGGCACCTGGGGTAAAATTGAAAGCAAATGGCAAAGAATCCACAGTTTGAATGAAGGCACGCAGAACTATGCACTTGTTCTGGAGAAAGGTAAGCTAGAATCACAACAGGAAGCCTTAAGTAAATATGTCCATAAAGTGAAGAAGCAAGAGAAAAGGAACGAAGGTTTCAGAACGGAGAAGCCATGTAACAGTTTAACAGCAGATTACAAGGCTAATAACTAGGCCAGGAAGAAATGAGGCAAGTCAAAATTGGAAGGTGGCTATAAAGAGCAGTCAAGAGCTTCTGGGCTTTAAAGTTCAATACTCAGTGATGTACAAAGTGAAACTGTGGTGGTGGAATCAACATGACCAAGCAAATGCCAAACAGGGTAATACTGACAGTGCGAGCCGTGAGGAACTGCTGCATGTGTCACTTTAGTGGTCACAACTGTGTCAAATACTACTTTTACTTTCATTTTTCAATAAGGAAATGAAGAAACAGAAGTGAAGTTACTTATTACGATAGTAAGGAGCAGTTGGCATGGTGATGCATGCCTTTAATCCCAGCACTCAGGAGGCAGAGGTAGGAGGATCGCCATGAGTTTGAGGCCACCCTGAGACTACAGAGTGAATTCCAGGTCAGCCTGGGCCAGAGTGAGAACCTACCACAAAAAACAAACAAACAAACAAACAAAATAAATAAGTAAGATAGGAAGAGGGCTGGAGACATAGCTCAGTGGTTAAGGTGCTTGCCTGCAAAGCCTAAGGACCTGATTTCAGTTGCCCAGTACCCACGTAAAGCCAAATGCACAAAGTGGCACATACATGTGGAGTTCATTTGCAGTGGCTAGAGGCCCTGGTGTGTCCATTCTCTCTATCTGCCTCTTTCTCTTTCTCTCTCAAATAAAAATCAATCAGTACATAAATAAAATAATTAAAAATATATTAAGAGAGGACTGAAGAGATGGCTCAGTGGTTAAAGACACCTGCTTGCAAAGCCTGAGGGCCTGGATTCGATTCCTCAGTACCCATGTAAAACCAGATGCACAAAGTGGTGTACATGTTTGGAGTTTTGTTTGCAGTGGTAGGTGGTATTGGCACACCCATTCTCTCTCACTCTCTTTCTCAAATAAATACTTAAAACAAAAAACAACAGTAAGAGAACCAGGACTTAATCCTGGCACAGCCTCTAGGAGGGTCTTTGTCCACCATGCAGTGTGCTCTTCTTAGTGTAGATCATGAGTCTATGACCACAGAAGGCTTCAAGATTGAGTTTCTTTTTCTTTTGGGGGGTGGGGATTTTGAGATAGGGTTTCACTCTATCCAGGCTGACCTGGAACTCAGTATGGGAATCTCAGGCTGGCTTCAAACTCACAGCGATCCTCCTACCTCTGCCTCCCAAGTGCTGAGATTGAAGACGTGCGCCACCACACCCAGCTTCAAGATGTGAGCGTCTATCACTGCTTCTATTCTGCCCTGCCCACCATTTACTCCTCACATAGCAGTCACAACAGAACAATTACAATTGAAGCGACACCAATTAAGTCAGATTAAAATCTTGCCTCTGCTGGCGTGGTGGCGCATGGGGAGGCAGAGGTAGGAGGATTACAGTGAGTTTGAGGCCACCCTGAGACTACATAGTGAATTCCAGGTCAGCCTGGGCTAGAGCGCGACCCTACCTCGAAAGAAAAACAAAACAAAACAAAACCTGCCACATCTTATTTCACTTGCTTAGGCAGAGTGCTTTAAATCAGCCATAGCACTGACATCATGTCTCTGCACTTTAACCCCATGCTCTCTCCTGTAAGGTTCCGTAAACCTGCCGAGCACACTGCTGCGTTTTCTGCTCTATGTGCTCCATCTTGTTGGAATGTTCTTCTGCACATGGCTAGACTAGCTATCTTATCTCCTTTGTGTCTTTGCTGGACTTTTTTTTTTTTTTTTTTTTTTTTTTTTGGTTTTTTGAGGTGGGGTCTCACTCTAGCCCAGGCTGACCTGGAATTCACTATGGAGCCTCAGGGTGGCCTCCAACTCATGGCGATCCTCCTACCTCTGCCTCCTGGGTGCTGGGATTAAAGGCATGTGCCACCACGCCTGGCTTTTTATTGCAATTTTTAAACATATATATAATGTGTTTTGATTATAAGCCCTTCTTATTACTTTCTTTTGTCCCCTCCCCCATCTCAAGTTCGTAAGGATTTTATTTTTTATTAATTTTTCTTCTTTGTGTGAGGTAGCAGAATCTCTCTGTGTAGCTTGGGTTAAACTAAAACTTTGTTTTCTACTGTCAGCGTCCTGTGTGCCAGGATTACAAGTATGTTCCACCATGTTCAGCCTTTCCTGGAAATGTAATGTTTAGAATTGCAAGCCCCTTTCCTAATCCTCATTTTTGTTCCTTGTCACTCAGTTCTATTCACTTTATTCACAGTAAATATTCTTTGTGAGGAAGCACATAACTTTTGTTTCCTGCTCATCTGATATAATACAAGATGGCTCACAGCGCCCACAATAGCAGACACACAGTAGGTACCTCATACAGATCTGCTGAATGAATGAATGTGACATTCCCAGGTTCCACTAAGGAAATAAATTGTGCTGATCTGTGCAAATGTTCTCACCCAACTCAATTCACGACTAATGATACCTAGATACACTATGCATTATTTAATTCCCCATATCCAAGTTGATTATACTGGCTAATAAGTTCTTACTATTGTCAGGCATTTAATTTCTCACAATGCCAAATTAATATATATGCATACTAATTTGTCATACTATTTCAAAGAACTATATAATATGAATTTTGTACACTAAGACCAGCATAGATTTTTTAAAAATCAATAAAAGGTAAAGGTTAATGTTTCCAAACAATTATAATTTCCTGGATAAAATCAGTATTATCTGTGATCTATAATTCTATATCCTATGCTAAGGAATAATCTTCAGAGCTAATTTATAGTTTTTAAATCTTATTCTGACATATAACACTTAATACATTTTGTAGGTTATGTTTATACTGTAGACTGACCAAATCAACCCAGCTAACAAATCTATCATTTTACAAAGCTTACATGATTAAAAGTCAAAATCTACTTTTCTACCAAATTAACATACACAATGCACTATCTAGTCATCACTCTGTATAATAGAATACCTAATTTATAATGTTTTCCTGCAATTCTACTCTTATTCTATAAAGACTAAACTCAAGTCATATGAGAAAGTCTTGCAAATTAATGGAGTATGAAATCTATGTGACTTAACTTTTAACTAATCACGTCACAGCCTGAGTTCTTATTAGTCATAAAAATTTACCTTGAAACATAAATGAGTCACAAGAAGAAAATGATGTCCTGGCAGAGTATATACATAAGGAACTGGGATCACACACACAAAAAATCTCTTAACCCAAACTCAAAATTAGCTCTATCTAGAAGTGCCCCAAGTGCTGGTTTGGTCCTCTTTGGTCACAGAGGTGGTAAGCTAGAAGGAAAACACACACTTTTTATGTCTTACCTATTAGTTAGTCTTTAAAACAAGGTTTCAGCTGATTTTTGAAGAAAAGCTGAGTTTCTGTGACCTTTTGTTTAGATGAATTATGCTTAGTTGTTACTTTCTGTTTACTTTTCCCTCAGATAAGCTGAGAGTACAATTTTTGGGGGGGTGGGGGGCAGGGGTTGTTCTGTTTGTGGTAACACTGCCTCAGTTTTTCTTTTCCTCACAGACCTGTAAGGACCTAGGGCTATTCAAGGAGAGCAACCAAGTGTTTTTTTTTTGTTGTTGTTGTTGCTGCTGTTGTTTTTGTTTTTAACATTCAGTTTTTCTCTTTTATTTTGAAGAATTTATTCTGGCAGTTGAAATGAACTTTGGTTGTGAATAAAATTTTGAAAGAACAAACTTTTGGATTTGGAGCCATACACAAATTATAGGTCAGTGTTACAGTCTCTTTTTGTCATAGAATATGTGTAAAATTGAAAATGTTAACACTTTTACACACATTTTTCCCATGTGACAATCAATCCTCTACCAATATTGGGTGGAATGAACACATAATAAGAGGAATATCTAAATTCTACAGAATACCAATTACTAAAAGCATAGTGTTAAGAACATTAATTCTGGCCTGAGAGATGGGGAGGTGCTTGCTTGCAAAGCCCGACAGGCTGGTTCAATTCCCCAGTATCCACAAAAAGCATTTAGAGTTAATTTGCAGTGGCAAGAGGTCCTGGTGTGCCTATACTCACTCTCTGCCTTTCTGTCTCTGAAATAAATAAATGAATTTTTTTTTTTTACAAAAGAATATTAATCCTGACTGTGAGGCATGTATATATACAAATAACTGTTGTAAAACAATGTTACCTTTGCATAGCCTATCAATGTTTTTGTAGATGTCTACTCAAATGTAATAGGATTTTAAGAACTCTGTACCACTACCAGGACTACCTTAGACCCTAAGTTTAAACATACTAAAAGGGGCAGTTACCATGTCATACCTGAAATCTTAGGTACTTGCAAGGCAGAAGAATACCAAATTTTAAGGCTCCCTGGATAACAAATACAGTGATATTTCATGTAAAAAAAAAAAGTTGAAACACCAACAAAAATATAAATTAAAAACAGCATAATCTTGATGTAAGTGGAAACTAAGAGCTAAGCCTTAACTCTACCTGAATTAGGCCACATCAGGAAAGAAACCCATTTGGACAGCTGCATAACAAAGAAGAGAGGTGTTTAGGTCAAGGGCTGAGTGATGGTCAGATTCATTAGCAGGCAAGTTAGACGGCTCTGTGAGTTTTGGTCTCCCTGTTGTAAAATGGGGATAATAAATCTACTTTGCTCCTAGAAGCAATAGGTTATTACCAGGATTGGGGGGGATACCTCCTAGTGAATTGTTAGCAGGCTCCTGAAGCCCCCAAACCCCATGAACAACATTGCCAACACTCTCGGTTGCCCAGCAAAACTAGAAAATAAGGTCCTATGGCTAAGATACCACATTCTTCGGCTGCAGTATACTGAGAAATCGTGCTACAACTGGGTGGGACGCCTCCCTACTGATCCACTGTATGTTACTAGAAAGTCTTAAATGGCACTGGACTCCAAGAGTTATAGAACAGGAAAAAAACCAAAAACAAAACCAGACCAATGCAGGCAATATGTGCCCTCTGGTTCAACAGTAACACGACTGTCATGGAGATAACCAACTGCTCTCCAGCGGAATTTAGGCCTGCTCCACAGGAGGAAATTTATGCCTGTTAATGAAAACCCAGTCAAATCTATGGCTGGGAAGGTCACAGGCTCCAGGAGGGAAGCTACTACAGTTGTCGGGCTAAATGGGTATGTTGTATTCATCAAAATGACTCTCCATATTTATGTTTATGTCCATAGACTAGTGCTACTCTGGCCGTTGGACCTTGAAGCTTCCTTTTGCAGTTGGCAGTGACTATTGGGAAGACTCAAAACTCATCAAAGTGCTGAGAATAAGAGACTGTGGGTGCTCGGTGCTAAATAAGGCATGTCTATGTGCAAGGCTTACGGAGCCCTGCAGAGGAGTGGAAGAAGAGTCGTGGGTGGGGAGGGGTGCTACACTTTGCTGTCCTGTGGGCATCGAACAGCTGCTGAGTTCGTGACCTCACAGCAGCCATTGCTAACTGCGAAAGATTTACCATCAGCATTCTGTAATAGATGACGGAGGACAGAAAAAGGGGAAAAAAAGACACTATTTACATAATACAGATAAATAAAATAACAGAAAGAAAAGTTGCAGGAAAAGAATCTGCTACCATTGAGAAAAATACTTACTCGAGTTTCTGCTGCAGTTGTTCAGAAAGCTTTTTATTTTCTTCCTGCAGAGTGTTCTTTTCATTCACTTAAAAGTGTGAAAGAGAAGATATACCATATTAATATTCAAAATGTCAACACATATGAAGAAATCATGATGTTTCTCTTTTTCTCCCTTTGGTTTTCTGAGACAGAATCTCACTCTGTGACCTAGGCTGACCTGTACAAACTATTTAGCCCAAATTAACCTTGAACTTACGGCAATCTCCTTGCCCTAGCCTCCCAAGTGCTGGGATTACAGGCACGACCATTATATCCAGCTAAAAGCTATGATTTCTAACCCTAGATCATGATGTTATTCAGCGCTGGTGTTACTGTCCAACACAGATTTGCCATTAGGTGGTGATCACCATGCTTCACATTGTGCTAGCTCTATGCCATGACTTAAGTGCTAATTTTATATAATATTCGTGTGCACAAGATACTGCCTTGTGTATTAAAGACATAGTTTAATTATCTACACTGAGGACAAGAAAGAATTTCATCTGTATTACTCAATCCTACTAATTTCAAAGGCCATTTTTGTGATAGCCACTTGTCTGGAAACAAAAATAACAAACTGCCTATGTCTCTGAGGCACTAGGTTTGATCACTAGCCCTGCAAATAACCATTTTCATATTATAAGCACGTTTATAAAACCAAACTTTCTTCCTTATACAATTCCATGATAATTGTGCTATCAGTCATTTAAATATCTCACTGAAGTAGGATATGCTTAAATTTACTTCCACTAAATCTTCATATTCTTATTTAATTCACAAAGCAGAAACCCAATTTCAGGATATAATTTCCACTGGGATCAGTTCAAAACTCTTATCAGTGTTTAGTATGTTACCACTGTTGGTAAGCATGTATTTCACTAAGAGGACTAGAACCAAGAAATTAAGTTATAGCAAAAGCAACCTCCACTGATAAAGATTAATCATTTCCTAGAAAAAATATTTTCTTACATTGAGTAAACTATTTTCCTAGGAGGAACAAAAAAATAACCTAAAAGCCCAGGACTTGGGAGGTAGGAGGATCACAATGAGTTTGAAGTCAGCCTGGGTTAAAGTGAGACCCTGTCTTGAAAAACAAAACAAACAAAAAGAGAGCTTAAAGGAAAAGTACAGTCTAACAAAGAAGCAAGTCTTGCTTTAACACATTTGGTATAATCAAAAGGAGCAAGGGCATGAATGAAGGAATTTCCAAGGAAAAAAGAGGCTACTTGGGCCTTGAGATCAGAAATGGATTCATAAAAGAAGAGACAAATGAGCTGGACCAAAGTTTATTCCATGTAGAGAATTAGTGGAGAAAAAGAAAGATTGGGTATAATTGACAACATAAGTCTTTTAATACCAGGCTAAGAAGACAACTGTATCAATGATTCCCAAGTAGTGAGGCATGGTGGTTCATGCCCATAATCCTAGCACTTGGGCAGATGAAACAAGAAAACTGCTGTGACTTTGAAGACATTCTGAGCTAGAGTGAGTGTGGTGGTTTGAGTCAGGTGTCCGCCATAGACTTAGCTGTTCCGAATGCTAGATTCCCAGCTGATGGATATTTAGGAATTAATGCCTCCTGGAGGGAGTGTATTGTTGGGGGCGGGCTTATGGGCTTTATAGCCAGGTTCCCCATGCCAGTGTTTGGCACACCCTCCTGTTGCTGTGGTCCACCTTATGTTGACCAGGGGGGTGATGTCCACCCTCTGCTCATGCCATCATTTTCCCCTGCCATCGTGGAGCTTCCCCTCAAGCCTGTAAGCCAAAATAAATCTCTATCTCCCAGAAGCTGCTCTTGGTTGGGTGATTTCTACCAGCAATGAGACCCGGACTGCAACAGTAAAGTGGTACCGAGGAGTGGGATTGCTGCTAGACACCTGACTGTGTGGCTTTGGCCTTTTGGAGCTGATTTTCAAGAGGAATGTGGGAGGATTTGAAACCTTGGCCTAAGGGACTCCTTGCTGTGCTGTAAGTACAGCTGGATGGACTATTCTGGTCTGAGCTGCAAGACCTGAATGCATTAAGAACTATGGACTGTGACATTTGGCTTATGAGGGTGAAAAAGAGCTTTACTTGGACTGGGCTAGCAGTTTGTGTGAGAAGTTTACTCTTATGCCCATGTCCTGAGAAGTTGTGCAGGGTTGCTTTGTGTAGAAATGAACTGGTGTGAGCAGAGGGCTATGGCACAGAAAGAAAAATCTTTGGGTGAACTGTTGCCCGTTCTGCTGCAACTGAGAGATTACAACTTTTGAGACTGGGCTAGCTGACCTGCGCTGGGGCAACAAGAAGAATGTAGACTCTTTAGAAGGGGCCTGAGTGCTCAAGGAGTGTCCTGTTCTTCAAAGTCTGCTTTATTCCCCCCTGGATTAACAAATTGGCACCCTACTTGGTATCATGGAGTATAAGAAATGCTGGAAAGAGGGTCATTGAGTTTGCAACACGGTCTTGTGTTTTGGAAATGGCCATGGGCAGTGGAAGCGGGTTTGCTGGTTGCCTGCACAGAGAACCCATGGGGCCATGAGGATGAACCGTGGCTTGCAGTGGAGACCCACTGGAGATGCCGGGACCATGAGATGGCTGCCAAGGAGCTGCCGGCCCCAATGAAGTTTCCCAGGACTGTGAGTAGCCTAGCTGGAGGGGCGGAATTGGAATGCCAGAGACTTGTTTTTGGTTAGAATTATCAGACTTGAAGATTTGTCACTGGCTAGAGTTGCTGGACTTGAAGCTACAGAGTTTGATGTTTGCCCTGGTTGTTTTAAATCTTGTATTGGTTGAATGTTTCTTTGCTATGCCCAATGCCATCTATTGCAGTGTGAATATTTATTCTGTGCCATTATGGGTTTTTTGAGGTTATTTGTTGGTATTATGGCTCAGTTAAAAGATCTTGGACTATGGGGATGTATGAACATCATTGGGATTGATAAAAACTATGGGGACTTTTAAAGTCAGACTGAATGCATTGTATTTTACATCATGTATGAATATCAGTTTATGGGGGTCAGGGGCGGAATGTGGTGGTTTAATTCAGGTGTCCCCCATAAACTTAGGTGTTCTGAATGCTAGATTCCCAGCTGATGGATATTTAGGAATTAATGCCTCCTGGAGGGAGTGTATTGCTGGGGGCGGGCTTATGGGCTTTATAGCCAGGTTCCCCATGCCAGTGTTTGGCACACCCTCCTGTTGCTGTGGTCCACCTTATGTTGACTAGGGGGGTGATGTCCACCCTCTGCTCATGCCATCATTTTCCCCTGCCATCGTGGAGCTTCCTCTCAAGCCTGTAAGCCAAAATAAATCTCTATTTCCCAGAAGCTGCTCTTGGTTGGGTGATTTCTACCAGCAATGAGACCCGGACTGCAACAGTGAGACACAAAAAATACAGGCCAAACCAATTCCCACAGATGATTAATGGACAGACTTGCTTGTTAGCATTAGTACAACATATACCAAAGGGAAGATGTGTGGGTAAGATGACAAGTCAAGTGATCATTTAATAAAAAAGGGTACCTGAGCCAGACATGGTAGTACATGACTGTAATCTCTGTACTCAAGAATTTAAGGCAGGAAGATCACAAGTACAAGGACAAGCAAGGAGGCCAACCTGGGCCAGACTTTAAGCTGCCAAGACTTTATGTCAAAGAAAGTATGTATGTGAGCTGATATAGGAAGTGCAGAAACAGGAAATAAGAACAAGTCGACTTCTAGGGAGTTATTGGCCAGGGAAGCCCCTTATGCCCCTCAAACATACCGGCCATTGTTAAGGTTGTTGGTTGCCCACCATAACTACTAGATGATATGGTTGGGTTGCTGAAGACTTCATATGCTTGGGCTGCAGGTGACTGAGAAACTGAGCTAAACCTGAGCTGGAACCCTCCTCCTTGCCGACTCGCTATCAGAATGCTGCAAAGAGTTATGCAGCATATAGCCTTTTTGGAGAAAGAAGTCACCAACGGTGTTAACCAGCAGTGGACCCTGCAAGTTTTATGGCTGGCTAGACAGGCAAAATGTACCAGATGGAGCAATGGTGGCGTGTCTGTTATGGGGAAAACCAACTGCTCCCTGATTGGATTTGAGGCCTGCTCCCCAGGAGGGAATTCATGCCTCAGACTAAAAACCTAGTTAAAAGCCTATGGTAGAGGCTGGGTGTGGTGGCACATGCCTTTAATCCTAGCACTTGGGAGACAGGTAGGAGGCTCACTGTGAGTTTAAGACCACCCCGAGACAACATAGTGAATGCCAGGTTAGCCTGGACTAGAGTTAACTCCTACCTCAAAAAATAAAAGCCGATGGTTAGGGAGGTCAGAAGCCCTAGGAGGGAAATTACCACTCTTGTCTGGCCAACTACATATATTATGCCCACCAAAGTGCTCTGTAAACACCTTTGTTTATAAACAAAATTAATGCTACTCTCACTTTTAGTTAGAGGAGCTTTACTTTTTGAATGCTGGTGAACATTGAGGAGACTCAAAACATACTAAAGTGCTGAGAAGGAGTGACAGTGGGGTGTTCAACACTAAGTGAGACATCTCTATCATACCCTCAATGCTCAGGGACCACTGTAGGAGAGATGGTTGGAAAGAATGTACGAGCCAAAGGAAAAGGAATCCTTACAATACTCTCTTCCAGACGCAAAGAAGCCTTGATATTCATGTCCTCACTGTGCCTGGCACTACCTACACAAGACCTGTATAATAGGAAGAAAAAAAAAGATACATGAAAATAGACGAGACTAGAGCTGGAAAGAAGGGCTTCTGTGGAGGTGGGTATGGAAGGGGGAAAAGGAGATAGTGACAGGTGATTATGATCATGGTATATTGTCTATGTTTCTGGAGGTTGCTAATAAAAAGTTCAAAAACTACATAACACTTCTTTGCTAATAATACATGTTATAAAACAAAGTTAAGAAAAAACCAGTAAGGGGCTGGAGAGATGGCTTAAAGGTTAAGGCATTTGCCTGCAAAGCCGAAGGACCTTGGTTCAATTTCCCAGGACCCACGCAAGCCAGATGCACAGGTGGCGCATGCATCTGGAGTTCATAGGACAGAGACTCTAGTGTGTTCATTTGTTTGTTCTCTCTCTCCCTCCATCCCTCTCTCCTCTACTTGCAAATAAATAAATAAAAATATTTTTTAAAAACCAGTGAGGCAGAAATAGGTGCATGATATATATGGCAAAATTTTTTCTTTTTTTGGTTTTTCGAGGTAGGGTCTTTCTCTAACCGAGGCTGACCTGGAATTCACTATGTATTCTCAGGATAGCCTTGAACTCATGGCAATCCTCCTACCTCTGCCTCCCTAGTGCTGGGATTAAAGGCATGTGCCACCACGCCCAGCTACATGGCAAAGTTTTAATACTTCTTCCCAAGTGCACAAAGTCCTCTTTATTTAAAAATCACAAATAACATGTAGGGCAATTTAAAATATACATGGTCTAACTAGTAATACAGACAGCTAATTTTAAATCTTTCACAGACTATACTCTTCCTTTAACAGATGGAATATTAATGCATTTTTGCCTAAATCTGAAGAGGTTACCAAAAAATAAGATTATAAGCTCATTTTGGTGGCTCACGGCTTTAATCCCAACACTCGGGAAGCAGAGGTAGGAGGATCGCTGTGAGTTCGAAGCCACCCTGAGACTACACAGAGAATTGCAGGTCAGCCTGGGCTAAAGTGAGACCGTGCCTTGTAGAACAAAAAACAAAAAAACAAAACAAAACCCCACCTCAACCTGGGAAACACAAATGAGACTAGACGCAGTAGTGACAACTTGGGGCATAAACTAAAACTAGACTTTTGTTGCAGGTAGTACTCTTGTATTGCAAGCCCCCTGCCTCCTGTAGTGTGCTAACTAACCTGTTCTTTTGTGCTTTATGCTGTAAAGAGTAAATTCACTCTGTGCTGGTTAATCTAGCAACTTGATTGGATTTGGAATCTCCTAGGAGACAAATTCCAGGACATGCATGTGAGGAAGTTTCTAGATTAAGCTAAATTAAGGTGGGAAGACCTACCACCTACCCTAACTGTAGTGATACCATTCCATGGGCTGGGTTCGAACCCAGTCTGAATAAAAAGAAGAATAAGCATTAACCTTCATCCCTCTTTGCTTGTGGATGCAATGCGACCAGCTCTGATTCATACCCTTGTCACCATGTCTTCACCACCATGATAGACTATAACCTTGAACTATAATCTGAAATAAACCGTTCATCCTTTAAGCTACTTCTTGTCAGGTATTTTTTCCATAGCAACAAGGATGGTAAAAATACATACACAGCCTGCTAATCCATACCCTACCACACTGTATATATTATGGTCTTGAAAATGTTTCACTCATAGAAAACAAACAATTATCTTTATCTCTTTAAAATAATTGGCATATATTTATATGTTCCTGTAATTACACAGCAACAATATAATAGAAGAAAATAGAGTGAGAAGAGTTTGGAAAAGAAGACTGTTAGATTTTGGATATGTTGACTGTGAACTGCTTATATAGTATTCAGGTAATGGGCATTAGGATAGAGAAACAGTTAAAACAAATGAAAGTTAAAAGATATGCTAGGGAATGGAAAGACAGCTTAGTGGTTAAGATACCAGACTGTCAAGTCTATGGAAACAGGTTCAATTCTTCAGTTCCCAGGTAAGTCAAATGCACAAGATGGCACATGCATCTGGAGTTCATTTGCAGTGGCTAGAGGCCCTAGCATGCCTATTCTCTCTCTCACACACACATACACAAACAAATAGAAAATCATTTTTTTTAATGAAAAATGGAAGAAGGGAAAATGAGTAAGAAGGATATTAAATTTAAGAGAATATTAGCACTGTATAGGTAGGAAATGCTAAAAATAGTATGCTTCTAATAGTACTTGTAATAGAACAAAGTGTGCACTTTTGTAGAACACTAAGCATAAATTTGTGTTTAACTTCCCTATGCAGCAAATTGCATGAAATATAATGATAAACCCAAAAAGCAAACACAGGGGTGGGAGATGGCTCAGCAGGTAAAGGCACTTGCTTGTAGAGCTTCAGCCAGGGTTCAGTTTTCCATTTCCCAGTACCCACGTAAAGCCAGATGCCAAGTGACACATGCATCTGGAGTTTGCTAGCAGATGCCCTAACATACTTTTCCCTCTCTTCACTGCCAATAAATAAATAATGTATTTTTTTAAAATCCAGACATACCCAGAAATCTGCTTCTGTAACTGTTAAAACTTTAAGGATAATGTGAATACTATTTACACAACCTTTACACTTAAAATAACACTGAGATTAAATCTACAAAAGAGGAAAGACATTTAAACTTTACCTAAATTTAAAAAAGGAACAAAACATGCAGGGCTGGCGAGATGACTTAGAAGTTAAGGAGTTTGCCTGCAAAACCTAAGGACCCAGGTTCAATTCCCAGGACCCATGTAAGCCAGATGCACAAGGGGGCATAAGCATCTGCAATTCATTTGCAAGGACTAGAGGCCCTGAAGTGCCCATTCTCTCTCTTTATCTGCCTCTTTCTCTCTAAATAAAGAAATAAACGCAAACTCATGTGTTTACAACCAACTTTCTAGTAGGCGTTGACAATGCTACATTATGCTTTAAAAACTTGGTAAATGAACAAAGAAAACTCACTAAGCTCGGTAATAAGTTTGAGATTCTGCTGTCGGATGTTTTCAAACTCCTGCTGCTTTTTCCGCATATGCTCTTCAGTAACAGCACAGCGATCACATAATCCTGCTCTTAACCTGTGAAATGAAAGCAAAATGTTTTTCATCTGCTGAAAGATATTTCTATTAAAGGACATGCTTGGGACCCTCAGAGTTTAGTTTGTTAGCTTTCAGAATACATTCACAGACTGCTGGTTACAGACCCCTATCCAAAAATTTTCATAATTCTGACATGATAGTGGAAAAATTTGGAATTTCAGAATATTTTGAATTTTGACTTAGGGATAATAAAAGCTATAGATTTGCATTTTAATAGTTTTACACTTTATGAAGTTCTAAATCAACTCAGCAAACACAATGAAAATCATCTAGCCTAATAACTAAACTTTGAACATATTCTTATCTACACTGAAATCATGTTAAACATGATTATCTACAAACTGTAATTTTGAGCAAAACTTGACAAAGTTTTAAACTTCAATAGATTTTTTTTTCTCTTTTTTCATATCTTTTCTTTCCTCTTTTTTTTAAAGGTAGAGTCACCAGGTTGACCTCAAACTCACTATGTAGCCCGAGCTGGTCTTGAACTTATTATCTTCCTACTTCCGTCTCCAGAACCAAGGAATTTTTTCTTGAAAGAGGCCAATCTTGTTTTTTACCTATCACTGGAAATAACAAGCTCCACTCAAACACTAAGCTGTCAAGTCAGATATATGTAGTGAATGTTCAACAAACTGTTTTGTTGAGTAAATATGAAAGGTCAAGGAAAACAAAGGGGAAAATCAGTTTATATCTTTCAGCTTTCAAAAAAACTAGTATTAGTACACGGTTATTATATAAAAAGAATATAGGGTTGAGCATGGTGGCATACACCTTTAATCCCAGCACTCTGGAAGCAGAGGTAGGAGGATCACTGTTTGAGTTCAAGGCCACCCTGAGAATAAATAGTTAATTCCAGGTCAGCCTGGGCTACAGTGAGACCCTACCTGGAAAAAAAATAAACAAACAATATAACAGAGGCTAGGGAGATGACTCAGCACTTACTTACGAAGCTTGACGGTCCAGGTTCAATTACCCATGTAAAAGCCAGATACACGTGTCAGGATTTGCTTGCAATGGCAGGAGGCCCTAGCATGCCCATTAGCTTTCTCTCTTTCTCAAATAATTAAATACGAAAAAAAAAAAAAAAGGAATATAAAGCTGGGCATGGTGGCACACACCTTTAGTCTCAGCATTTGGGAGGCCAAGGTTGGAGGATGGCTATGAGTTTGAGGTCACCCTGAGACTACACAGTGAATTACCTTTTGCTAATTATTTGAAAATGCTGAAGAAAAAAAAATAGTGCCTCAGATTTTAGCCTGGCATGGTGGCACACACCTTTAATCCCAGCACTCAGGAGGCAGAGGTAGGAAGATCACTGTGAGTTCAAGGCCACCCTGAGACTACATTGTGAATTCTAGGTCAGCTGTACTAGAAGCAAAATACTACCCTGAAATACAAAAAAGAGAAAAGGAAGAAAAACAAAGGCCAGGCGTGGTGGTGCACACCTTAATCCCAGCACTAGGGAGGCAGAGGTAGGAGGATCAGAGTTTGAGGCCACCCTGAGAGTACATAGTTAATTCCAGGTCAGCCTGGACCAGAGTGAGACCCTACCTCGAAAAACCAGGAAAAAAAAAGTGCTGAAGAGATGAAAATGCATATATTACAAAGATATATACAGATGGGGTACAGTATAGCAAAGAATATTCTAAAAGGTTAATAATAGTTGTCATGTGAAACAATGGTATTGAGGATTTTTTTAGTGTTCTGGTTATATTTTTCAAACTTTCTCCAATTTTACTGTTTATATAATCAGAAAAAAATATGGTTGAAAAAGAAAATACCCTAGCCGGGCATGGTGGCTCACACCTTTAATCCCAGCACTTGGGAGGCAGAGGTAGGAGGATTGCCATGAGTTTGAGGGCACTGTTAGACTACATAGTTAATTCCAGGTCAGCCTGAACCAGAGTAAGACCCTACATCGAAAAACAAAACAAACAAACAAAAAAAAAAAAAAAAAAGAAAAAAGAGAAAGAATAAAAGAAAAAGAAATACCCTGTATTAGAAAGTAAACTACCACAAACAATGTTGATATGAGTATAAAGATAAAGATTAGAGATCACAAGATGCATTAACTGAATCACGATTTGAAGACTGAAGCATCAAGATCTGAGCCTCCTAGCTTAGGAGAGGAGTATTCTAAAGGTAGTAAGTTAGGATAATCAGAGGCCTCGAATTCATCATGAATGTAAAACCCATTCTGCCAAGGAAGAAATATTGACATAGCACCTTTTTAATCTAATATACTTTTATTATACTTTGCCTTTTTGGTTGGCTTGTGTTTGTTATTTCTTAGCTTTCTATCTTTCAATCTTCACTCTTACATGTACACCTCCTAATGGCCTGGCTTTAGTTGGTATATTGCTGTTAGGTTTTATGGTTGTTCTGTGTGCTTCTCCACCCAATTAATTATTGGGCACTCTCTATTCTTTTTTTGTGTAAATTTTTAACATCTATTTATTTGAGAGATTCAGAGAGAAGGAGTCAGATAGCCACAGAGTGAGCATGGGTGTGGCAAGGCCTCCTGCCAATGTAATGAACTCCAAACACATGCACCACTTTGTGTATCTGCTTCATGTGGGTACTGCGGAACTGAACATGGGCCATCAGGCTTTACAAGCAAGTACCACTCTCTACTACTCTTCCTATGCACAACTCATATGCTTTTCTTTCATTACTACCTTTTTTCCTCTTTCTCACTCATAATCTCCCCTTTTTGTTCCTTAACTCCTTAACTTCCATAGCCTTCACAATCTGTAGGTCATAACAGTATCCCAACCTTCCCCTCCCAGCTATTTTCCTCATCTTGATTTTTTTTTCAAAGTTGATCTAATACTAATTTTCATCGTTATCCCCCTTACTTCCCATCCACTCTGAATCTCAGCAACTAAAATCTTAGTACACACCAAACTACCATGTTCAATTATCCTGTAATAGTTATTAAAGTTAGAGAGACCATTGCTGGAAACTGGGTAATACAACATTTGCACAGAGGTCATATCTAGCAGCTGTGTTTGCTTCCCACTCCCAGTAATATTCTACTGTGGGAGTAACATAGAGGTCACAACAAACACCCTGAGCTCCCAGACTGAGGATCTAACTTCTGAACTATGCACATCAACTCAACCACAGTCTAGCCTCTCTCGAACACTGTAAATACGTCAACTTAAATAATACATCTGGGACTGGAGAGATGGCTTAGTGGTTAAGATCCATGCCTGCCAAGCCTAAGGACCCAGGTTCGATTCTCCAGGTCCCACATAAGCCAGATGAACATGGTACATACATCTGGAGTTCGTTTACAGTGGCCAGAGGCCCTGACGTGCCCATTCTTACCCTCTCTCTCTCTCTCCCTCTGTCTCTCATAAATCAATAAAACACATCTAAAAAAAATACATCTGCACATTGAGCTGCTGATCAGAGTGACCTACAAGGTCCCCAGAACAAGACAGACTTTTGCCAAAGCACTTGATTAACCTACCTAAGGTAAAAGGTAAAACCCTATTGCTGAAGACACCACATGCTGTAAACACAGAACACTAAGAGAGACCCACTTGGATCTAGAAGGAAGTCAGTTCCCAGATGGTCAGCCCTTATAGTGCTGAAAAGTGCTGCATGAGCTGCTGGGGGAAAGTGGGCAACAATGGTGTGTGTTAGCAGGACACTGCTCTAAGCAACCAGCCAGACGAAATGGACACACCTGTGCAATAGTGGCACCCGGTCTAGGTGGGTAATCAATGGCTTTCTGATTGGCTAAGAGATCCACTCAGTGGAAAGGAACACATACCTGAAAGTAGGACCTGAGTCAGAATCCTATGAAGACCAAGATCACGGAGTCCAATGAGAAGTTCCCACTAATCTTTGACCAAAAGAGAGGCTACATCCATCAAACTCTCTCTTAATTAACAACCATTTAACCTGTGCTGAGCTCTCCACTGGAGAACATGTTTTGCTTTTTCCGAAGGCAGAGAGAACTGGGAACCAAGGAGATAAACCACCCTTCGCACATCAGCCGGGGGCCAGGTGAAACCACAGAGGAACTGGTGAGATGAGCAAGAGTGCTGCTTCCATGGGGAGCCTGACAGCCTGCACCAGTGATGGAGACAGACACTGAGAATATTCAACACGTGCCAAAGCAGAATCCAGAAGCTACTGAGAGAGCTCAACACTAAAGCAGACTTAAAACACCCACCACAGCTCAGGAAACTTTGAGGAAGAGGGAGCAGAAAGATCTAAGAGCCAAAGAGTTGGAGGGAAAATCCAGAGGCACAGCCCGCCCCCTCCCATATGATGACAAACTGCTGCTCTCACTCATAACCCGCAACCCCAAGGTGAATACCAGCGCTGAGGAGGGTCCTTAAAGGAATGGGAGCAGGAAAAGGAAAATGATGACACCAACACATGATGTGTCCATACAAAGTTTCTACTTAACAATAATAAAAAATCATACAGCTGCAGCCAGTTATGGTGGCACACGCCTTTAATCCCAGCACTCAAGAGGCAGAGGTAGAAGAACTGATATGAGTTTGAGGCCAGCCTGGGACTAGAGAATGAGCACCAGGTCAGCCTGGGCTAAAATGAAACCCTACCTTGAAAACAAAAACAAAAACAAAAACAAAAACAAAAAAGAAAAAGAAATCATGGGATGGGAAGAGTTTCTAATTGTTGCCATTACTTGCTTTCTGTTATAGGAAAAAAAGAACCTGACTGTTTATGATGAGTGGGACAGAAAGATGAGAGAAAATGCAGAGTAAAGTAACAGAAGAAAGTTGGGTGTGGTGGCGCACGCCATTAATCCCACCTCTCAGTAGGCAGAGGTAGGAGGATAGCCGTGAGTTCGAGGCCACCCTGAGACTACATAATGAATTCTAGGTCAGCCTGGGCTACAGTAAGACCCTACCTTGAAAAACAAAAAGCAAAAACAAAACAAAACAACAACAACAACAAAAAAAAAACACAAAGAAGAGCAGTGATTATTTCCTTTTAGAGCTGAACTGAGAACAGATGACTTTCTAGCTTTTGATACATTAGAAATAGAAAGAGACAGGTTATATTGGAGTACTAAAGGTTGAAATTCTACTCACCAGTTGAAATTCATTTTAAGCCTTATTCAGCTTCTGCTATAAAATGCTACACATGTTAATTTTCTTTTAATCAGCCCTAAGAAAGCACTTAGTATCATCACTTATATTTCTATCATCTCCCCCATTTTAACAGCTTGTTCTCAAGTTTTTATTGCTAAATTCTTATTCTTCATTTAACATTAATTAAAATGTCAAAGCAGGGGGCTGGGGAAATGGCTTACCAGTTAAGGCATTTGCCTACAAAGCCTAAGGAACCTGGTGCGATTCCACAGGACCCACATAAACCAGATGCACAAGGGGGTGCATGCATCTGGAGTTTGTTTTCAGTGGCTAGAGGCCCTGGTGCATCCATTCTCTCTTTCTCAAATAAATAAATAAAATAAAATGGCAAGGCACTCAGCCCTAAGACTCCTTCCATTCTCTTCCTAGTTTTATATGATGTCCTTAGAGAACCACTGAGCTCCAAACACACAATACTACATGACATCTCCTTTTGGATGCTGTTGGTACTTATTTATACCCCTTTGTTATTTCCTCTTAAACCTTCCAACAGCTTCCATCACAGTTCACATCTAAACTTGTTGCCTATGTCTACACAGAATCTAGCTAAGAGTTCCAATCGTATTTCCTATCACTCATCCTTTGTGTTCACTAGCTACAATCTTGTGGACTTTCTGTTCCTCAAGAGTTTCAAACTTACTCTCCCACAGACTTCTGAATTTGTTTGCTCGCTCTCCTTTTGTCTCTAGTTTCTCCAGTAACTAGTTCCCACCCCCAACCCCCGTTCAGGTCTCATCTCAGTGTGTCAGAAAGGCCATCCCTGGTTATTCATCCATATCCTCTACTTCTCAATGCCTGTGGTCACTCAGCTACATCATTTCATTTTTTTACAGAGTAATTCCTGTCTAAAACCATCTTACTTCTCTTCTATATGGCTTGCTCGAACTTCTGACAATTAAATATGAGGCCCATAGACAGGTATGGTGGTGTACAACTTTAATTATTGGGAGGCGGAGGTAGGGAGATTGCTGATACATATCAGAATACCTAGATATCATAAGAACTAAAATATTTATTGCTAAATCTGAATTAAGGCCATAGTGTGATGTTGGAACTCAAGTACATGTATGTGATTCCAAAACACACAGGTCTTTTTTTTTTTCCCCCACAAAATACTGTCTATTCCAATACATGGTCATCCTTAAAGCCAGTACTCATAGAAGGCCAGTTTGTATATATGCAGAATATTGGATTATGTTATTGCTCAAGAAAAATGTGTAAATTCAAATCAGTCTTTCTGTAACATATATGAAAATAACAATGGAAGATAAAGAAAACAAGGAGGGACTAGAGAGATGGCTTAGTAGTTAAGCCTAAGAACCCAAGTTTGATTCTCCAGGAATCTACATGAAGCCAGATGCACAAGGTAGTGCATGCATCTGGAGTTTGTTTGCAGTGTCTAGAGGCCCTGGTGCACCCATTTTCTCTCTCTCTTTCTCTCTCTCTCCCCCAAATAAATAAATAAATATTTAGAAGGAAGGAAGGAAGGAAGGAAAGAAGGAAGATCTAGAGAGATGGCTTAGTGGTTAAGGTGCTTGCCTGTGAAGCCAAAAGACCCAGGTTCAATTCCTTAGTACCCATATAAGCCAGATGCACTATATGGCACCTGTGTCTGGAGTTCATTTGCAGTGGCCCATACTCACTCACTCTGTCTGCTCTTTATCTGTGTCTCTCTCTAAAAAAAAATATGTCAATATCTGGGAATTAATCTCATTGAAGTGGGAAAGAAAGAGGTCTGTATATACAGATGAAGTAGGTTACTATATCATGTATACTGTATTGGGAATATTCAGAAAGAAGAATCCTTACATTTGCAGAAAGTAGAGAAATATGTAAGGAAGCCAGGCGTGGTGGTGCATGCCTTTAATCCTAGCACTCTGGTGGCAGAGATAGGAGGATTGCTGTGAATTCCAGGCTGCCTTGAAACTACATAGTGACTTCCACATCAGCTTGGGCAAACAAAAAAGGGGGGAAAAAAAGAGAGAGAGAGAGAGAAATATGCAAGGAAGAAAATGGAATAAGAAAAGGCAGAAAGAGAACTGTGAGCTGTTTCCATCTACTTGGAAATAAAAAAGAGTTAAAGCATGAAAAGATTCTTACTTCTACTTCTAAGTTCTCCTCACATTCAACACCAAACATGTCACTCAAAGGTTAAGTTGACATGACTGTTACAATTATGAAAAAAGCAAACCTAGGAAAAATATCCTTAATGTAATAAAGGAATTAGTCAAAGATTACAATGCTGGGGGAAAAATCATTTTTAATGCCAAAACTGATAATAAATTAAAATCAACACACTCCCTATTTGACGGTAAAATAATTTCTTACTCAAGTGCCAAACTTACCGATCTTCTAAAACTTTAATGGTTTCCTGAAGGACTTTCTGTTGTTCTCTCAGCTGTTGATTTTTGGCAAAGAATTCTTCTAGTCTTTGTGCATCTCTAAAGTTAAAAAGTACAAAAAATTTATGGAAAAATGAAGATAGTTCTGTACCGGAGCTCCCAAGTTTGATCTTATTACATTTATGTCTATCTATCTGTCTGTCTATGGTTAAGACATTTGCCTACAATGCCTAATGACCCTGGTTTCATTCCCCAGTACCCACATAAAGCCAGATACACAAAATGGTGTATTCATTTGGAGCATTCTCTCTCTCTCCTTGCAAATAAACAAAATATTTAAAAAGCACTTAGAAAAATGAGGTTTGAAAATCTAGTCATTATCAGAGTTCAAAATCATCCTTGTATGCTCCAAAAGTGGGGTTCACCGTAACTACAACATTCATGATACAGTGATGAGACAAAGGAAGGAATGGCTTCTGATTCTAGCTACTAACTCACCTTTGACAAAATGACTATCAAAATACAAGGTTACTGGGCTAGAGAGATGGCTTAGTGGCTAAGGTGCTTGCCTGCGAAGACCAAGGACCTAGGTTCAATTCCCCAGTACCCACAAAAGCCAGATGCACAAAGTGGCACATGCATCTAGAGTTCATTTGCAGTGGCTGGAGGCCCTGGCATGCCCATTCTCTCTCTCTCTCTCGAAATAAAATAAATATTGCTGGTTTTTATTATTTTCTAAAACTCTATTAATGCAAATATGTATCTCCTGTATATAACGGTGTTATTCTCCTTGTGATAAGGAATTAAAAACATGAAAACAGTCCTGCCGAACTGGTTTTTGATTTTATAATTTTTAAAATTCCTTAATTAAAAATAAATTTAAGGGGCTGGAGATATGGGTCAGTGGTTAAAGGCACTTGCTTGCAAAGCCTGATGGCCCGGATTCAATACCCCAGTCACGTAAAGCCAGATGCCTGAAGTTGCACACAGATCTAGAGTTTGTATGCAGAGGCAAGAAGTCCTGGTATGGCCTTCTCTCCCTCTCTTTTTCTATAACTCTATCAAATTAATAAAATATTTTTAAAATAAATTTAAAACAAGGATAAAAATAAATTTAAAGCAAGGATTTACTTGTAGGTGAAGAGTTTATTTCTCAGCTAGAAAGGATTTTTTTTTTTTTTTTTGAGGTAGGATCTCGTTCTAGCTCAGGCTGACTTGGTCTTCACTATGTAATCTCAAGGTAGCCTCAAACTCACTGCAATCCCACTACCTCTGCCTCCTAAGTCAGATTAAAGGTGTGCACCACGATGCCCAGTGGAGTTTTCTTATTAAGTACTACAAAGCTAGATGGCTAATTATGGAATATGTCATGTTTGTTATGTTTTCTTTAGTAAAAAAAAAAAAAAAAAACGAAACCACTGTTTCACATTAAGTAATGGCTGGCAAATAAGACTACTAGATGCTCTAACTGACCACTTGGACAGTCATTTCCATTGATGAGTAACAGACATGAGACAAGTGAACACAAGTTCTTGGCCCCACCAAGGAAGACCCAACTTCACCTGGGGAAGACAAAGTAAAGCATTCGTTTATGTCTTTAGTTATGAAGGGGATTTAGTTACTCATTTGTGCTAAAACACTATCACCCTAATCTACCTAGGGCCTGCAGATGTAATTACAACACACAGTAAAATCTACTAAAAGGATCACATGACTATAAACATCCATTAAAGAAAGGCATTATTACCAGCTACTGAGTAACTAATGCTTTTCTATTATTTAGTATTTTAGAAGTGTAAAAAATATTCAGAAGTATTATAGTTTATTTTTGAGAATATTCCACATTCATTTTCAAACTTAAAAAGATTTTTCTTGTGGCTATTTGGATACAGGTGTGAAGTAATAACTTCATATAAGAAGTCTACTACAGGGCTGGAGAAACGGCTCAGTGGTTAAAGGCACATGCTTTCAAAGCCTGATGGCCTCCCTGAGTTTGACTCTCTAGTACCCATGTAGAGCCAGATGCACAAAGTGGTGCATGCATGGAGTTCGTGTGAAGTGGCAAGAGGCCTGACGTGACCATATTCTTGCTCTGTCTGCGTCTTTCTCTGTCTTAAATAAATAAATATACATTTTTTAAAGTCTACTATAATAAGTACATTTATAGTAAGAAAAATCCAGGTCATTTCTAAATATGTTTAAGATATACTACTTTACAGCTATAAAACTATCAATTAAAATGGTACTAACGCAGGGCATGGTTGCACACACCTTTAATTCCAGTACTTGGGAGGCAGAGGTAGAAGGATCACTGTGAGTTCCAGGTCAGCTTGGAACTACAGAGCCTGGGGCTAACAGTGAGACCCTACCACAAAATTCAAGGCCCCTTATACCCCCCCGCAATGACCAACATATTTACTTAGAAGTTTGTCATTCAAATCAATGGTTGTCAACCCAGCATTTACAAGATCAGTAGCCAACACTGAACCAAGACACAATATAAAGAGTTTACTGTCTAACTACTTATCAACTCTGAAACACTAAACCTTGAGAATTAGAAAAAGTCTGAAGGGGCAAGAACTACACAGTGTTGTCATGCATACAAAGACTTGTAGAATGGTTCCAACACACAGTCATTGAGGGATTCTAGATAGCATGTATTAACCATCATACTATAACATCTCATTGATAATACTCATACTCTGATTAACAATGTCTGTAAAAACCATCACTAGCTGGCCTATAAGAAAAGCTGGATGGACAGACTAAAATTATTTCACATCGTAAAATTCAAACCACTCAAAGAAACATTTTCACAGCTGAAGAAAAGCCTATTTATTTCTAAGTGAAACGAAATATTTCCATCTTATTTCAAGAATATAGAAAAAGATAGAGGTCAAATTACTTTATAAATAAAACATCAGTATGACATACTGATACTTACAAAATTCTTTCCTTTTTCAGTTTGGTTACTTTTACTTGTAAACCTGGAAAGCAACAAAGAAAAAACACAGCATTTATTACACAATGTACTAATTCTAAAACACTTATCTAAGTTTCTTTATGTATCAAATGCTTCAGTTTGGCTTCTGAATATTCCCCTCACTCTTAGCCTGAGGTCACAAAAGTAAATCTGCTAAGCAAACACAAGTTATTTCCTAACAGTGAGGGCAACCATATAATTAGCTGTTCACTATAAATGCAGGTTTATGTTCTGACACAGCCTACGTATTTGCTAACAGTGGTGATGCTTATGTAGGCTCAAATCTTCTGGGATTAAACTAGATTGTGGCAGGAAGTCATGGACTGGAAACAAAATTGCGTACAGAAAATTAACAAAGGACACCAGAAATTTTACCTTAAGATATTTGTTACAAGTATTTTCAGTTTTACTTGGGTCAAAACAAAATGGCAAGAAAAAATAGGGTTGATCCCAGCATGGTGGCACATGCCTTTAATCCCAGCACTCAGGAAGCAGAGGTAGGAGGATTGCCGGGAGTTTGAGGCCACCCTGAGACTACATAGTAAATTCCAGATCAGCCTGGGTCAGAAGAAAGAAAAGAAAAGAAAAGAAAAGAAAAGAAAAGAAAAGAAAAGAAAAGAAAAGAAAAGAAAAGAAAAGAAAAGAAAAGAACAAAAGAATAGGGTAAACAGATTTAATTTTCATGAACAGTAACTAATAGAAGAAAAACAGGAGCTGGGTAGATGGCTCAGTGGCTAAAGGTGCTTGCTTGCAAGTCTGCTGACCCAGGTAAAGTTCCTTACCATCCATGTAAAGCTAGACAAGCATTTGTTTGCAGCAATAAAAGACATTGACACACCCATATGCATGCACACACATGCAAATTAATATGATAAAATTTTCAAAAATAAAAGAAAAACAACCATTAAACATAAAAATATACCCAACATGGTTAACTAACTATAAAATAAGCCAAACCATTTAATTAACAATTATACAAATTATAGTACTGAACATTGATAAGTGTAAAACTATACTTCCATTCTTTGCTGGCAATATTAGAAAATGGTATAGTTCTTTAGAAGGCAATTAGCAATATGCAAACGTGGTTTTCACTATTATCTCATTTCATATAAAGAAACTTGGAGCCAGGAGTGGTGGCTCATGCCTTTAATCTGTACTTGGAAGGCAGAGGTAGAAGGATCACAGTGAGTTTGAGGCCAATCTGAGACTACATAGTGAATTCCATATCATATTGCACTAGAGTTAGACCCTGCATCAAAAAAAGGAAAGGAAGGAAGAGAAGGAGGGAAGGAGGGAAGAAAGATAACCATGGTCATTGGAGAGATGGTTCAGCAGTTGGAGGCACTAGGTTGCAAAATCTGACAACTTAGGTTCTAATTTCCAGTACCCCTGTAAAAACAGATACACGGGGCTGGAGAGATGGCTTAGCGGTTAAGCGCTTGCCTGTGAAGCCTAAGGACCCTGGTTCAAGGCTCGGTTCCCCAGGTCCCACGTTAGCAAAATGCACAAGGGGGCGCACGCGTCTGGAGTTCGTTTGCAGAGGCTGGAAGCCCTGGCGCGCCCATTCTCTATCTCTCCCTCTATCTGTCTTTCTCTCTGTGTCTGTCTCTCTCAAATAAATAAATATTAAAAAAAAAAATTTGAGACTAGCCTGAGCTACACATGAACCTGAAATAGGGAAGGAAGGGAGAGAGACAGGAAGGGGGGAGAGGGAGAGGAGGAAGCTACCACCAAAAACCAAATTAGTTAAATATGGCTCTTCTCTTCTCTGTGCCCCTTACTGTCTATAATTTGATTACATAAAGAAAGTAAAAGCCCTTATTTACTTTTAGATCCCTAAATTCTTACTATTCTATAATTTCCTCAGCTATATTTTATTTAATTTTAAAAATACACTCTGCTTAGGGCTGGAGGGATCGCTTAGCGGTTAAGGCATTTGCCTGCAAAGCCAAAGGATCCCAGTTCGATCCTCTAGGACCCATGTAAGCCAAATGCACAAGGTGGTGCATGCATCTGGAGTTCGTTTGCAGTGACTGGTTGCCCTGGTGCACCCATTCTCTCTCTCTCTCATAAATAAAATAAATTGCCTAAAAAATTTCAAAATGCTCTCTTTATCTTTCCAAGAATTTTCCTTTTTAGCTTTGTTGAGACACGCTAGCCTTGAACTCACTATGTAGCCTAGACAGGCCTAAAACTCATGATTATCTTGCCTCAGCCTCTTGAGGGCTGGGATTATAGATGTGAGCCACCATATCCAACAAAGACTTTCTTGTATTCAGGCAGAATTCATCACCAAGAATACTAATTAATTGACTGACTTCTGAAAAATGAAAGAATATCAACTAATTGCCCTTATAAATTCATGGATATCATTACATTATTTATTTATAGCATATATATGCAGAGAAACAATATATTTATCATTTCTGAGAACGGTATTTTTCAGCTTATCTGTAACTCAGTATACTCTTTTGAACAACATAATTTAGACAAGTAAGAGTTTGGGCCAGGCCTGGTGGCACACGCCTTTAATCCCAGCACTTGGGAGGCAGAAGTAGGAGGCTCGCTATGAGCTGAAGGCCAGCCTGAGACTACATAGTGAATTCCCGGTCAGCCTGGGCTAAAGTGAGACCCTATCTCGGAAAACCAAAAGCAAAACAAAAAAACAAAACTGAGTTTGAAGAAGAAATCTTCATGTTTCCTAACCACGGTCACACAAATACTGACAGGGAAGTCAGCTCTTCTTATGTCCCCAGTGGTAATGATTTGTTGTCATGAGATCCACACAGTGAAGAAACGTAAAGGCCCTAAAGAATGTGGTGATAAACTAGAGAGATGGCTTAGTGGTTAAGGCAGTTGCCTGCAAGGCCAAAGGACCAGGTTCAATTCCCTAGGACCCACATAAGCCAGACACACAATGAGGCACAAGTGGAATTTGCTTCAAAACAAAACAAAAAAAAAGTGGTAATGTTATACTTTTGCCCAACCTCTTAAATTTTACATCTGAGAAAAGATCAGTGAGCATAACAGATTTACCCTCAACTGTACTCAAATGTTTATAGTAGCATTAGTCATAATAACTACACATTAGAAACAATGAAAATGTTCTTCACCAAGTAACATGATAGAACATCAAAAATTGGTGGTACTTGGCTGGAGAGAAGGCTCAGTGGTTAAGGCACTTGACTGTGATGCCTAACAACACAAGTTCAATTCCTCAGTACCCACATAAAGCCAGACACAAAGTGAGGCCTGGTGCAACCATTTTCTCTCTCTCCTTGCAAATAAATAAATAGAATATTTTTTAAAATCTGGGTATGGTTATATTCCACATATACTACTGAGCAAAGAATGATGGTATAGTGATAGTGTGTCTTGTCCTGATGCCAACTAGAACCTCAGCATCTGGGAGACAGAGGTAGGAAGATGAGACTAGTGTGGGCTACACAGTAAGATCCTGTCTCAAAGGTTAAAAAAAGGGTGGTGGTGGGGGGGGCTGTAGAGATGGCTTAGAGGTTAAGACACTAGTCTGCAAAGCCAAGGACCCAAGTTTGATTCCCCAAGACCCATGTAAGACAGATTCACAAGGTGGCACACACATCTGGAGTTTGTTTGCAGCAGTTGGAGGTCCTAGAACACTCATTCTTTCTGTCTCTAGATAGAATCTTTCTCTCCCTCTTAAATAAATAAATAAATAATGGTATTTTTTTAAGTAAAAAAAGAATAAGCAATTATCTATCAATACACAGCTAGGTCTCAAGAGAGTTGTGTGTAAAAACTGCCAAACTCAAAAGGTTACCTTTTTATATGATTTTTACTTACATAATTTCTTGAAATGATAAGACTGTAGATGAACAAGAGTATGGATGGCCAAAGATTGGAGGGGAAGGATGGAAGCTAGGGATTTAAGAGTGCCATGAAGGGGCTGGAAGGATGGATTAGCGGTTAAGGCGACCTGCAAAATCAAAGGCCCAGGTTCGATTCCCTAGGATCCATGTTAGCCAGATGCACAAGGGGGCGCATGTGTCTGGAGTTCGTTTGCAGTGGTTAGAAGCCCTGGCATGCCCATTCTCTCTCTTTCTCTATCAAATAAATAAATAAAAATAAAATATTTCAAAAACAGTGCCATGAAGAATCTTTGGTGGCAGACACTGTAATCTACAGATTACTGAAATTTAATAAACTAAATACACACATATAAATGCATGTTACACACACAGCTACATGTACACATGCAAAATTTGTGGACTATGAATAAGGTTCATATATCATATGGCCAGGTGGTAGAGGTACATGCCTTTAATCCCAGCACTTGGGAGGCAGAGATAGGAGGATTACTGTGAGTTTGAGGCCACCCTGAGACTACTACTTAGTGAATTCCAGGTCAGCCTGGGCTACAGTGAGACCCTATCTGAAAACAAACAAACAAACAAACAAAAACAGCAAAAAAAATTTTTTTAATGGAAAACTATTTGCCTTAAGAGATTTGGAACACACATAAAATACAAAACATAACAATAAAGGGAAATCTAAAATGTTAAAAGTAGGGCTCAACATAGTGGCACATGTCTTCAAACCCAACACTCAGGAGACCAAGGTAGGAAGATAGCTGTGAATTCAAGGCCAGGCTAAATAGTAAATTAAAAACCAAAAACATAAAAACAAAAAATAAAAGTAGGGATAGGGAAATGGCTCAGCAGCTAATGTGTATGCCTGTAAAACGTAATGAGCAGAGTTTGATTTACCAGTACCCACATAAATCCAGATGCACAAAGTGGCACATGCACCTGGAGTTTGCTTGCAGTGGCTAAGGGCCCTGGAATGCCCATTCTTTTTTTTTTTTTAAATATATATATATTTTTAATTTCTTATTTTATTTATTTATTTGAGAGCGACAGACAGAGAGAAAGACAGATAGAGGGAGAGAGAGGGAATGGGCACGCCAGGGCTTCCAGCCTCTGCAAACAAACTCCAGACGCGTGCGCCCCCTTGTGCATCTGGCTAACATGGGATCTGGGGAACCGAGCTTTGAACCAGGCAAGCGCTTAACCGCTAAGCCATCTCTCCAGCCCCCATTCTTTCTCTAATTGCCTCCTTCTCTCTCTCAAATAAATAGACAAAATATACATAAGACTGCTGGGATCTTATAAAAATATTTTATTTATTTACTAGAGAGAAAGAGAGAGAGATGCAAATAGAGAGAATGGGGCCTACAGTCATTGCAAATGAACTCCAGATGTATGCACCACCTTGTGCAGCTGGCTCTACGTGGGTACTGTGGAACTGAACCTTGGCCCTTTGGCTTTGTAGCACCTTAACCACTAAGCCATCTCTCCCACCTTGTTGTGATCTTTTGATTGGAGAAACAAGCAAATAAACCAACATTTCACAGCTGCCGTATTTCCCGCAAGAGAAGCTTCCCTCTCTCTTCTGTAATGATGACAGACTCGAGACCTTGAAAGTACTTAGTAAAGCACCCCACACAATTGTCCAGTTAAGAACTTATGACCTAACAGGAAAAAGGCTAGAGTCAGCAGTTTCTCTCTCTCTCTCTCTCTCTCTTTTCCCCTTCCCAAAATGTGGGAAATTTCACTTGTTGACAGATTTTCTTGTTTTTAAATTTGGCTGACTTCTAAAACCCAGGTCTGCTTTTACAAGTGAAAAGTGTAGCCAAAGATGAAATGGCTTCTTGCCATGAACCATCTTAAGGAAAAAAAAACAAAACAAAACAATGAGGTAGGAAATCCATATAAACTTCAAAAGAAAATTCTTAGGAAATATGGAAAGCTACTCTTTTATCTTGTAAGCATTCAACACCTGTGAGGCATTTGTTCTGTCATGCTGATCAGCTCTGGAACAGGTGTGTGTGTGTGCGTGCGTGTGTGTGTGTATGTGCACGCATTTGTGTGTGCATGTGTGCATGTTTAAATTTTAGCATTTGTTATTCATCAAGTCAATTAGGCATCTACAATTAGAACCCCTATAAAGTGTGCTTTAATCTTGTTCCACACCCATCGGAAGGAATGAGATGATACAACAATACAGTGCTTGTACGAACAGGTAGTCTGTTCAACAAGGTATTTGGGCTTGTAACACTGGCAACCTGAGACACCTACTGAGGAAACAGTGCTCCAAAGATGAAGCATTACTACAGCTAATCCTACACTTACTCATTCGTGAATTTTGGAGGAAATGAAACAATAAAGGGTAAGTACATGTAGTTATATTACACCAAAGGTTAAGAGTTCAGAAATGAGGCAAGAATTCAATTTGTTATACATAAACAAAAAGTAATGCTGTTAATTATTATTTTAGTCCTTTATTAGAGTGGGGGGAACATTTACAATGCTTATTACTTCAAAGTAAGTTGCTTATGTCTTTGAAATATCATTGATGAAACCAGTATCACCTTTCTTGACAAACAACATCAATTCATGGACCAAATCACTTGATTTAGCTGAAAATACTATCAGAATTTCTATAACTATCTAATAAATTATTTCAATTCCAAACTAGGAACTATCTTGTTTTGTTTTTCTAGGTAAGGTCTTACTCTACCCCACACTGACCTGGATTCATGATGTAGTCTCAGGCTGTCCTCAAACTCACAACAATCTTCCTACCTCAGCCTTTCAAGTGCTAGGATTATTAAAGCCATGTCCCATCGTTCCTGGCTTATTAACTGTACTTTTTTTTATTAATTTCAGAGAGAGAGAGAATGAGAATATGGGTGTGCAGGGCCTTCAGCTGCTGCAAACAAACCTCAGACACATGTGCCCCCTTGTGCACATGTGCGACATTGTGCACTTGTGTGACGGCACTTATGTGGGACCTGGAGAGTCGAACATGAGTCCTTAGGCTTCGCAGGCAAGCATCTTAACCATTAAGTCATCTCTCCAGCCCTTAACTGTACTTTTAATAGTAAAACTGATACTGAGATTTTAAAAGACAATATGTGTGTGTATGTGTATCCAAATAACTGTAATTAAAAAAAATTATTTCCAAGTAGACACAGGCATGCACACACACACACACACACACAGAGAGAGAGGTGTGTCAGGGCCTCTAGCCACCAAACTCCAAATGCAAAAGCTGTCTATTCTCATTAGTAAGTTCACACACAAGAATGAACAATGATGAAAGGATACAATTATACCAAAGATAAAAGACTAAAAAGTTGGTGAATATCTCCCAAATTTTTCCCTCAAACAAAAAGTCAACAACCTAAGAAAAGAATCAAAAGAGCATGTAAAGGAGAGATGGCTCAGTAGTTAAAGACACTCTGCTTGTAAAGCATGATGTCCTAGGTTTGATTCCCCCATAACTATGCAAATCCACATGCACTAAGTGGCAAGAGGCCCTTGTGGGCCCCAAACCTACTTTCACTGTCTGTCTCTCTCTCTCTCTCTCTCAAATAAATAAATTAAAAAATAAAATATATAAACAGTGCATATAAATACAAAGCAACTTTTTTTTTTTTCTTCCGAGGTAAGGACTCACTCCAGCCCAGGATGACACTCACTATGGAGTTCCAGGCTGGCCTCCAACTCACAGTGATCCTCCTACCTCTCTCTGCCTCTCCAGTGCTGAGAGTAAAGATGGGTGCCACCACACCTGGCATCAAATCAATTTTAAACACAGATGCTTATTATCATGTTACACTTATACAAGAAATGCAAATTAAAAGTTAACTGAAGCTGGGTGTGGCAGCTCATGCCTGTAATCCCAGCACTTTGGAGAAAGAGGCAAGCAGATCAAGAGTTCTACTACCTCACCTGCAAAAGACCCTGGCTCAAAACAAACAAAAACAACTTCACTATTACCATAAGCATGTAAAGCCAGATGCATAGTGGCACATGCATCTGGAGTTCATTTGCAGTGGCTGAAGGCCCTGGCTCACCCATTCTCTCTTTTCTGTCTCTCTCTGTTTGCAAATAATCAAAAATATTATTAAAAAATTCCACCTCAAACTACAACCATATAAGATTCTTTTTCATAAGGTCAGGTCCACAGTAAGTGCTCAAAATACATTTGAACAAGTGACCCTAACTACACTGGGACTTGCAAGGTTCCTTAAGGGGTTCATAGTTAGAATCCATTTAAGCTATTATCATAAAGTTCTGCCACAAACTAAGTTTACCATGGGAAAGACTAAATATATCCACATCTACTTTATTTTAATGTGGAGGTGAGAGGGAGGGGAGAATTAGCATGCTAGGGCCTCCAGCCACTGTAACTGAACTCCAGACACGTACACTCCTTTGTGCGCATGTGTGACATTGTGTGCTTCTGTCACTGTGCATGTGGCTTACACAGAACCTGGAGAGTTGAACATGTGTCCATAGGCTTTGCAGGCAAACGCCTTAACCACTAAGCCATCTTTCTAGCCCCACATCTACTTTTTAGAATGAAGTGGATCATGTTTTAAAGGTATTCAGTGTAATGTCATAGCTACACACTACTGTAACATTAAAGTAATAGTTGCAGTAGTCAATTAATCAAGAAATAACAGAATGGCCAAGCGTGATGGCGCATGCCTTTAATCCCAGCACTTGGGAGGCAGAGGCAAGGAGGACCACTGTGAGTTCAAGGCCACCCTGAGACTACATACTGAATTCCAGGTCAGCCTGAGCTAGCGTGAAACCGTACCTCAGAAAAAAAAATTTTTTTTTCTATATTTATTTCAGAGAGAGGGATAGAATGGGCACACCAGGGTCTCCAGCCACTGCAAATGAACTCCCAGATGCATGCACTCCCTTGTACATCTGGTTTACATGGGTTCTGGGGAATCAAACTGGGAACTTCTGGCTTTTCAGGCATGTACCACCACGCCTGGCCTAAGATATTTTTGTAAAGATCCAGAATTAGGCCTGAAAGATGGTTTAGCAGTTAAGGAACTTGCCTGCAAAGCCGAAGACGCAAGTTTAATTCCCCAGTACCCACATTAAACCCAGATACACAAGGCGGCGCATGCGTTTGGAGTTCATTTGCAGTGGCTAGAGGCCTAGCATGCCCTTTCTCTAACTCTCTCAAATATATAAATAAAACATTTTTTAAAACATCTACAATTAGATACACTATATCAAAACTTAGTGTCAAATCTGAGCATAGTTTTAACATAAAATTCATTAGCACAAATATTTATACACTCGTAACTACAATTACTCAAGACTCATTTCACTTCACATGAGCCATTTTAGCTGTGATTTCATTCAACTGTACATGATTGTTTACATGACCATCTCTACTAGCTTGCAGCATCTGTGAAGTAAGTGACTCTTCACTTTTGAATCAAAGTGATAGCCAGCAGATCCCTAAAGGTTTGTCACATGACTTAAACAGTACTGTACTTCCATAAATAAGCCTGCAAGTAACTCTGCAACAACAACAAAAAATAAGTTTACAGGGTGGAGAGATGGCTTAGCGGTGGTTAAGGCACTTGCCTGCAAAGTCAAAGGACCCACATTCAATTCCCCAGGAACCATGTAAGACAGATGCATAAGGTAGCGCATGGATCTGGAATTTGTTTGCAACAGCTGAAGGCCCTGGCATGCCCAATCTCTCTCTGCCTCTCTCTCTCTCTCTCACGTAAATAAATTAAAAAAAAAAATTATAACACAAAAGCAAGTGAAACTGGAATCAATCAATAAATTCCAACATTTTGTTTTGAGGTAGGGCCTTGCTATGGCCCAGGCTGACCTGGTATTCACTATGTAGTCTTAGGCTGGCCTTGAATTCCTACTTCTGCCTCTCAAGTGCTAGGATCAAAGGTGTGTGTCACCATGCCTGGCTAAATTCTAACATTTTTTCATCACCTCAATAGATATTACAAGTAAGTAATGGCCAGTTGTATGAGAACTATGTATTATAGTAGTTGCTTATAGTTGCAAAAAAAAAAAAGTAACAATTCATCCATAAAAATGAATCACAAAAAATTACAATGGTAAGTGCTCCTTAAGGACTAAGACATTTGAACCTAAAGGTCATTTCTTTCTTCAAAAAATACATTAAGCCGGGCGTGATAGTGCACGCATTTAATCCCAGCACTTGGGAGGTAGAGGCTGGAGGATCACTGTGAGTTCAAGGCCACATTGAGACTACATAGTGAATTCCAGGTCAGCCTGGGCTAGAGTGAAACCCTACCTCAAAAAACTTAAAAAAAAAAAATTAAATAGTCATTTAGTTACTATTATGACAATATCAATAAGTATTAAAGATTTTACCTTGTACTTCTTTATCATGATATTCTTTTAGTTTAGTCCAAAGTTCCTTAAAGTCATTAGATATATCGGCAGAACCAGGGCTTCCACAATTACTTCCAGAGATGTTCATCTTGCTAAACAGGCTCCACTCTTGTGTCTGTTTAAGGTTTTCGGACCTTCCCTATTACATTATATAGGCGTGAAGTTGTCTTTGAATAGCAGAAATACCTGAAATGACAGAGTGGAGCACAAATAATTTTTCCATTCATCTTTACTGAAATCAGGGCAGAAATACAGGGCCAGTTGCTTTCAAGTTTACCAAATCTACCTACAGACAATTGTCCTAAGAATTTGCAAAAGGTTGGAGGGAAATAAGAAAAGATAACAATAGTGAGGAAAAAAAAACTATGATTTCAGTTATTTTGCCTTCATATGAAGTAAATTTTCAGGAAAATATTTCTTTTTCCACCTAGAAAGAAATAATTACCTAAATTATGGTGAACGTAAAAGGACTACTTTGATATTGAAAGGTCTGTAATCAGTCAGAATTTATTTATCATTATAAAATGATATATTGGCCAATGGCATACACCTCTATTCTCAGCACTCCAATGATGCAGAAAGGAATCCCAAATTCAAAGCCAGCTTGAGCTTTAGCTTTAGCTTTTTTTTTTTAATATTATTTATTTATTTATTTGGGAGCTACAGACACAGAGAGGGAGACAGAGAGAGAGAGAGAGAGAGAGAGAGAGGGAGAGAATGGGCGCGCCAGGGCTTCCAGCCACTGCAAACGAACTCCAGATGCATGCGCCCCCTTGTGCATCTGGCTAACGTGGGTCCTGGGGAATCAAGCCTCGAACTGGGGTCCTTTGGCTTCACAGGCAAGCGCTTAACCACTAAGCCATTTCTCCAGCCCGAGCTTTAGCTTTTTAACTGATGAGAAATGCAATAATATACTGGACAAGAAACTGGTAGGCATTCTGAAATATTCTGATTTAACAATCCTTCATATGTATTCACGAAGGAATATGTTATAAAAGAACAAAACAGATGGTTGAGCTATTAACATAGGTGAGGATCTGAGTATTTCTGAGAACAAGATAGGTTAGCAAATAAGATACATACACAGCAAAGCTCTATGAATCTAGAAACATTTTATACTTAAAGGCACAAGGCTACTAGTATAAAGCTACTTTGTACCTCTTTCAGAGTAACTTAATGATTAATTTTATTACTTATGTAGCCACTGAAAAGCGGTTCCAAGCTATTAAGAAATTCAAATAGCCTAGTGAGTATTTTAATATATCTTTAAACAGAAACCATTAATTAACTACCATTTAAAAGGCCAGATATTGTAGCCAGGTGGAGTAGAACACACCTTTAATCCCAGCGCTTGGGAGGCAGAGGAAGCAGGATAACCCTGAGTTTGAGGCCACCCTGAGACTACAGAGTGAATTCCAGGTTAGCCTGGACTGGGGTGAAACCCTACTTCAAAACAAACAAGCAAGCAAACAAAACAAACAAACAAACAAACAAAAAAGCCACATATGGGGGACTGGAGAGATTGCTCAGAGGTTAAGGCACTTATCTACAAAGCCTAACAGCCTGGTTTTGATTTCCCAGCACTCATGTAAAGCCCGATGCAAAGGCGGCGCATGCCTCTGAGTGCATTTACAGTGGCATGAGGCCCTGGTGTTCCCATTCTATCTCTTTCTTTCTCACGCAAATAAATAAATTATAAAAATATTTTAAAAAGGAAAAAAAAATTCTAAGAGGAGCAAAATGTATACATCCTGAGATCACTAATGATACATAAGGATGAAGATGCTATATTGTAACCAATTTCTTTGTACAAACTAATTGATTTTTTTAAAAAGGAAGCGCTGAGTAGGTGGTTCAGCAGTTAAAGGTGCTTGCTTCCAAAGCCTGCCAACCCAGGTATGATTTCCCCAGTACCCATGTAATGCCAGCTGCACAAAGTGGTGCATGCATCTAGAATTTGTTTGCAGTGGCATGAGGCTCTGTGCCCATTCGCCCAATCTCCTTGCAAATAAATAAATAAAACATTTTTTATTTATTTTAGAGAGACAGACAAAAGGAGGCAGAGAAAGAGAAAAAATGGGTGCACCAAGGCCTTCAGCCACTGCAAATTAACTCCACACGCGTGTGCCCCTCGTACGCATGTGCGACACTGCGTGCTTGTGTCACTGTGTGTCTGACTTACGTGGGGCCTGGAGATTTGAACATGACTTCTTAGGCTTCACAGGCAAGCACCATTTAACCGCTAAGCAATCTCTCCAGCCCAAAACATATTTTTTTAAAAGAAAAAGAATATATGCAGACACTTGGTTGCCTGTAAAGCACTACAAAAATAAATGTAAAAAACTGCAATTAGAACTGGGTATGGTGGCACATGCCATAGTCCCAGCCCTTAGGAGCTGTAATAATCCCAGCTCTTTGCAAGTGAAGGCAAGAGGATTAGGCATTCAAGGCCAGTCTCAGAGTACAAAGGCTGGGCTACAGGAGATTGTCTCCAGGACAACAACAAGATTAGAAAACCAGGACTGCAAAGTGTGTCGTCACACACCTTTAATCTCAGTCCTTGGGAGGATGAGGAAGGAGGACCACTGTGACTTCAAGGCCAAGTTGAGACTACAAAGTGAATTCCAGGTCCGCCTGGGTTAGAGAAATATCCTACCCTTAAAAAAAGGGGGGGTGGGGCTGGAGAGATGGGCTTAGCAGTTAAGCGCTTGCCTATGAAGCCTAAGGGCCCCACACAGCTCGATTCCCCAGGACCCACATTGGCCAGATACACAAGGGGGTGCACGTGTCTGGAGTTCGTTTGCAGTGGCTGAAGGCCCTGGCGTGCCCATTCTCTCTCTCTCTCCCCCTACCTCTTTCTCTGTCACTTTCAAATAAATAAAAATAAACAAAAAATATGTTTTAAGAAATCAGCAAAAACTACACATATATGGATTTCAAATAATCTTAGGAAATTACTGCTAACTTTCTTGAGTGCACACACCTTTAATCCCAGCACTTGGAAGGCAGAGATAGGAAGACTGCCGTTAAGTGTGAGGCCAGCCTGGGACTAGTGAACTCCAGGTCGGCCTGGGCTAGAGTGATATTATACCTCAAAAAACAAAAAAAGAAAAATTTATTTATTTATTTATTTGAAAGAGAGAGGGAGAGAGTGGAAAGGAGAGAATGGGTGCCCCAGAGCCCCTAAACCACCGCAAACTAACTCCACATGCTTGCACCACCTTGTGCATCTGGCTTATGTGGGTCCTGGGGAATTGAACCTGGGTCCTTGGGCTTTGTAGGCAAGCAGCTTTAACCACTAGCCATCTGCCCAGACTAAAATTAGTCTTATCTTTTTGTGTTTTTTTGAGCTAAGGTTTCACTCTAGCCAAGGCGGACCTAGAATTCACCATGTAGTCTCAGGATGGCGTTAAACTCATGATGATCCTCCTACCTCTGCCTCCCAAGTGCTGGGATTAAAGGTGTGCGCCACCATGACCAGCTCCAGTTTTAATTTATTTTTATTTGTTTGTTTATTTATTTATAAGAGGCAGATAGAGCAAGCGAGCATGCCTGGGCCTCCAGCCACTGCAAACAAACTCCAGACGCCAGCACCCCCTTGTGCGGGGAATTGAGCCTTGAACCGGGGTCCTCTGGCTTCAAAGGCAAGTGCTTAACCGCTAAGCCATCTCTCCAGCCCCAGCTCCATTTTATTTTGTTTATACTAAAGAACCCAGGGCTCTGATCATGCTAGGCAAGTGTACTACCACTGAGCTAAACACAAAGCCCTGCTCGCCCCAGCGTGTCCAAATCCAAAAGGCTTTTCTTTTTTTTTTTTTTAACATACTGAAGGATTTAGAAGTAAATTAACATATTCCTTGAGACTATTTTTAAAGTATTACAGCTAAACTACAAAATCTGGGTGAGTGAAGATGAAATTAAGAACTGAACCCTGATAATTATTCAAAGCAGAATGACAGACAATGGGTATAGGTCAGGGTTAGAATGAGTCCAGAAACATTTCTTTGTAGCAAGGAAAAAAAAAAATACATGCTAATGCTTTAGACGTTTGATTAGTGAAAAATTTAAAACTGAGTGTGTTAAAGCCAGTAGTACAAACTAGGCATCCTTTTGAAATATCTATCTTGAGGGAGTTAAAGCAGTCAAGTGTGAATACCAGAAATCCCACTAAGGAGGGTCCTCAGTGGCGGCAGAGAGGAGGGATATGATGACACCAATATATGGTGTGTCCATACAAAGTTTCTACTTAATAAATGCCTTTAATCCCAGCACTCAGGAGGCAGAGGTAGGAGGATCGCTGTGCGTTCAAGGCCACCCTGAGACTACACAGTGAATTCCAGGTCAGCCTGGGCTAGAGGGAGACCCTACTTTGAAAAACCAAAAAAATAAAGTAAAAGTTAAAAAAAAAAAAAAACCAAAACTACATAGATGCCAGGCATGGTGGCGCACGCCTTCAATCCCAGCACTCGGGAGTCAGAGGTAGGGAGGATCGCCATGAGTTCGAGGCCAGCCTGACACTATTTATTACATAGTAAACTCCAGGTCAGCCTGGGCCAGAGTAAGACCCTACTTCGAAAGACCAGAAACTACAAAGAACCAATATCAAGTTTGCGAATGATGGCTCCCAGCTTTCCTGCCTCCTCGCACGGAACCGTTATTTGCTGCACGACCACGGACATTTCTGGCTCAGAATGTGCATCCTGCCCATGCAAAGTTTCCACTTAATAATACATTTAAAACTGTTTTCTTTAAAAAAATAAATAAATAAGCACTAGCGATGCCGAGCTTGCAAATGACTTTCCCCAACTCCTCGCACGGCACTTCTGCGCTGGCATCTCTCCGCATTGAACCGTTATTCGCTGCACGACCACGGACATTTCTCTCTGAGTGCGCATTTTGCCCATACAATGTTTTTAAAAAATTTAAAAAAAATAGTTTCTAACAATTACATACACTCTCAATACCAAGCTTGCAAAGAAAGGATGGCTCCCAGCTTCCCCGTGTCCTCGCCCGAGCACGCATCTCCCCGCACCGAGCCGCTACCCGCTGCGCGACACGACCACGGACATTTGGGCCTCGGAACGTGCATCCTGCCTCGGACTAGAGCGGCATGGCGGTGGTCCGCCCAGCGCGTCCCCCGGCGAGCAGACCACCTCGCCTCGGACACGGGCTGTCACACGAACGCAAAGGCACAGTCACGAAGCTCCCCCTCCCCGTATCACGAGTCGCGCGCGGGGTGCCGGGCTCTCACTGCCACCCGGTCTCCGCCAGCCAGCCGCTGAGGAGCCCGGCTCCGCCGTAGGCGCTCCCCCGGGAACGACGCGAAAAGCGCGCGCGGCGCGGATGGCGCATGCGCGGGGCGGGCCCAAGCGCTGTGTGGGCGTGGCCTCAGTGCGCGTGTAGGCGCGTCCTCATCTCGCGTGGGAGGGGCCTCGGCGCGTGTGGGCGTGGTCTCGGTGCGCATGGGACACGCAAAGGCTGCAGGGAGCGCGAGCCGGGCCCGCTTCCACCCCTGAGGGCGCCGCTCTGCACCTGGAAGCGGCCGGGAAGACGCCCCGGCATCTTAGGTCTGCGGCTGAGAGGTTGAGGGAAAAGGTTCCTTTACTCACCGCTTCCAAGACTTGCTTCCTGGGCATTTACGGAAGCCCGTGAGGGACGTCCTGCGCCCGCCCGCCTGCTTTCTCTCACAGGAGGGCTTGAGCTTCTGAGGGGAGGATTATCTAGGGCCTGGGAGTGCTGCAAGTCGGTGACGTCACGTGACGTCACGCAGGACTTCTCGGGGCCCAGCAGCGGGAGGATGAAGGACTGTCCTGCAGCCACAGTGTGTGAGGAGCCCGGAGCTCTTAGATGGTAGGGCATGTTTCGGAAAGCGGTTCTGACCTGGCAGAACTGAACCGGGTGTTGGCTTTGAACTGATGCAGGAATGGGACTCGGGTCACTCCACGTTCCAAAGCCTTTCAGCTGTCAGCGACACAGTTGATGACGTCATATTATAAAAAGAAAAAAGATACCTCACCCCAGGCTTTAATTTTACTGCAAAGTTCCTGCAAGTCTGAAATGAGGATTTAGACCAGCGTGGGGGGGGGGTGGGGGGGTGTTATGGGTATTGTCCTTAGGTAAATTTTATTTTTTAAGTTAAAATTTCCTGTGGCTGCTTGTTTGGTATTTGAGATCAATTAGGGGGAAAAAACTGTAATTTAAATATCAATTAGCCACCAGGGAAATGCAAATTAAAACTACTTTGAGGCTTCATCTCCTGTCAGAATGGCTACCATCAAGAAAACAAATGCCAGTAAATGTTGGCCAGGATGTGGAAAAAAGAGGAACCCTTCTACACTGTTGGTGGAAATGTAGTCTGGTCCAGCTATTGTGGAAATCAGCGTGGAGGTTCCTGAGACAGCTAAAAATACAGTTACTGTATGACCCAGCTATAGCACTCCTAGGTATATATCCTAAGGATTCTTCTCACTACCTTAGAGATACTTGCACAGCAATGTTTATTGCTGGTCTATTCACAATAGCTAGAAAATGGAACTAGCCTAGATGTCCTTCAGCAAATGAATGGATAATAATGGAGTTCTATTCAACAGTAAAGAAAAATGAAATTTGCAGGGAAATGGATGGATCTGGAAAGGATTATACTTAGGTGAGGTAACCCAAGGCCCAGAAAGCCAGAGGTCGCATGTTTTTGTTCATAAGTGGATCCTTGTTACAGATGATCAGACTTGTGTGTGAGTTGGAGTAAAAATCGGTAGCAGAGATCAATAAGCTAGAAAAGGGTTATGAAAAGGGGAGGGGGGTGGACTTAAAGGGGTGGTACTGTATATATAGAAGTAGATGGACAGATTATTTTAAGTGGAGTGGCATATGCAAAGTCAGGGGAAGAGACTGAGTGAAAGGAATGTGTGTGTGGGGGGGAGTAATCAAAATCCAGGATATTGTGAATAAGCCACATGATAACCTAATTTTTTTTTGGATAATGGTATACCCAGAAACCATAGATTTACCAGAAAAAAAATTCAGTGCCAGGGATGGAATATCTTCCAGTGAATTGTTGGCCAGGGAAGTCCTTAATGCTTCCAAAATATTATAGGCTATTGCCAAGGCTCTTGGTTTTCCACCAGAAATAGATGATAAGACCCTATTGCTGAAGACTCCACATGTCTAGGCTGCAGGGTCACCAAGAAATCAAGCTGGGGCTGAGCTGAAAACCTTCTCCCAGAAGACCAGCTGACAGAAAGCTGGAAGAAATCACACTGCACATGGCCCGATGGGAGACAGAAGCCATCAGTGGTGAAAGCAGTGGACAACTGCAAGTTTAGCCAGCCAGGCTACATGAGCCAAGGAGCGCAATAGTGCCATGTCTCTAATTGGACTGGAGACTTACTGCTCTATGGGAGGGATTACATGGCTGGTACTGAAAACCTAGTCAAATGGTAGAGGAGGTCATGAGCATTAGGAATGTCATGTCTGCTCTTGTCTGGCTACATGCATATCTTTTGCTCACCAAACTGCCCTGTAAGCATTTTACTTAATATTCATAACCATATATTAATGCTACTCTCACTTTTGGTTAGAGAAATTTCTCTTCATGTGGCAGCAACCACTGGGATGACCCAAACGGCACCATGATGCTGAGAAGGCATAACAGAAGAATGTTCAACACTAAAACATCTCTATCACACCTTCCAAGGATCAGGGTCCATTACAGAAGAGGTAGCAGAAAGAATGTGAGAGCAGAAAGGAGGGTAGGACTGTTTACAGTGGTATTGATGAGACAGAAATTAGCCTTGAGATCCATGACCTCGCAGTGCCTAGCGCTATCTTCACAATGCCCTCCTAATAGAAGGGAAAGATGATGACATCAAAATAAAACAGACTAATGGAGAAAGGGAGGGGATATGATGGAGTGTAGATCTGGGAAGGGGAAAGTGGGGGAGGGGAGGGAATAATCACAGTCTATTTTCTGTAAGTATGGAAGCTTATCAATAAACAGGAAAAAAATATCAAACAAATTCTGAAATAAATACAATCACAGTTTTTTTTTTTTTTTTTTTTGAGGTAGGGTCTCTAGCCCAGGTTGACCTGGAATTCACTGTGTAGTCTCAGGGTGGCCTCGAACTCATGGAGATCCTCCTACCTCGCCCTCCCCAAGTGCTGAGATTAAAGGCTTGTGCCCCCACACCTGGCCACAGCATCTTTTGAAACCAGTTTTCTTTATTGCCAATAAGACCTGGAAGACCAGGGGATAATAAAGTGTTTTTCAAGTTGAGTAGTGCCAAGAGCAGTGGCTCATGCCTATAATCCCAGAAGAGGCAGGATTTGTCACTGCAAAACTTGAGGACTCCTCTCCAAAATAAAAGTTGTATAATATCGAAAAACATCATAGAAGATGAAAGGCATTTTTTCCATTCATTTCAGATCTTTTTTGTTTGTTTGTTTTGTTTTGTTTTTCAAAGTAAGGTTTCACTCTAGCCCAGGTTGACCTGGAATTCACCATGTAATCTCAGGGTGGCCTCGAATTCACAGTGATCCTCCTACCCGAGTGCTGGGATTAAAGGTGTATACCACCACGCCTGGCTTCATCTCAGATGTTAAGTGGTAAGTACTCTGGACACCCAAGGGGATTTATGCACGCCCATTCTCTCTCCCTCTGCCTCTTTCTCAAGTAAATAATAAATATTAAAAAAATAACAAAGGACTGTCACTTCCCCCTCAGGCAAGCACATACACTCTTACCACTAAGCTATGCACCCAGCTGTACCATTTCTAGTACAACATAAATATAATTGGAGCTGGTGGTGTTGACGCATGCCTTTAATCCCAGCACTGGGGAGGCAGATATAGGAGGGTCTCCATGAGTTCAAGGCCACCCTGAGACTACGTAGTGAATTTCAGGTCAGCCTGGGCAAGAGCGAGACCCTACCTTGAAAAACAAAAGAGGATAGTTGGCAGTTCAACTTACACAGTTGATAACAGAACTAGACTTTTTGGCATAAATGGAAAGCCTGATCAGTATATCATTTAACAGCATAATAAAAGAGCAGTAGTTTGGGGGCTGGAAAGATGGATTAATGGCTGAGGAATATGCTTTCAAAACCTGATGACCTGGGTTTGATTCCCCAGTACACAAATGGTGCCAGATGCACAAAATGGAACAAGGTGTCTCGAGTTCATTGGCAGCTGCTATATGTACTCATTCATATTCTCTCCTTCCCCTCTCTCATCTTTCCTCTATCTCTCTCTGCTTATAAATAATTAATTTTTTTTAAATAACAGTAGGTTTTTCTAAATAAAAGCTATTTGAAGCTGGGTGTGGTGATGCACGCCTATAATCCCAGTTTTCAGAGGCTGAGAGAGGAGGATTATTGTGAGATTGAAACCAGGCTGGGCTCCATAACCAGACTCTGCCTCAAAAACAAAACAGAACTCTAGTGTGTTTATGCAAATCAGAGCCCAGAGGAACACCTGGATACTTTCTTGCCCCTTAGCCTCCTCAAAAAATCCGTCACCAAATCCAATCAAATTTATTACCAAATACCTTCATCCCTCTATCTTTACCACCACCTGCATAATATGTTACATTCTCTCTTTTTGTTTTATTTTGAGACAAAATCTCATGAAACCTATCACAGCCTCAAACTTACTAGCACAGCTCAGGTCAGCCTTGAACTTCTCTCTAGTATAGGAGTACAGGCATACAATACCACACCTGACTCTAATGTCTTATGTAAACTTATGTAAACTACCACTATTCTGTTTTCCATATCCACTCTATCTAAATCTTTCTCTTTGCTAACATTCAGAAAAGTTTGGAGCATCTACTCCCCATTGGTGCATTAGTCCCAACCCCCCCTTTTTTTTTTTTTTTTTAGTTTTTCAAGGTAGGGTCTCACTCTGGTCCAGGCCGACCTGGAATTCACTATGGAGTCTCAGGGTGGCCTCGAACTCATGGCGATCCTCCTACCTCTGCCTCCCGAATGCTGGGATTAAAGGCATGCTCCACCACATCCAGTTTTAGTTCCAACCCTTTTTAATTTGGACATATATAGGAAATGAATAGCAGTGGTCCCCAGGGTTGTTCTGATTTATGTTTTTTATTCACACCGGTGTGAAAGTGATTATGTGTCCAGTAGAAACTAAGCTTTGATCTTTTCCCAGGCTAGTGATCTGCAACATAGATTTGTTACAATGCTGGGTAGCCTCAATGAACTGTGTCTCCCAGCTGGTCACTTGATCATGAGGTGAAAAAAAAAACCAAAAACTGTACAGAATACTATGTGGCTAGGATGTTTGGTAGGCTAAATATATTGAAGGATTTTTCTTGTTTATTTTTTTATTTTGTACCGTGTATGGGGGGGGGGGGGAAGGGGATTTAACCCAGGGCCTTGTGCATGCTAGGCAAATGCTATACCACTTAGACACATCCCTAGCCCTATTAAAGATATTTTTGACTTAAAATGTTTTAAGGCACCATGTGTTTATCAGCACTCAGCCCCATTATAAGCTGAGGAGCATCTGTATCTGTGTTATGTATTGTGTGACAGAATAAAGCTACTTCTATCCAGAGGCAACAGAAATTGGAACTCCAGCCACCCCATACCCAGCATTGCCACGGTCAAGGCTAGGAACACTATGTTTCTGTACACCTACAACCCATTAAAGGCCCACCTGTTAGGGTGCTCAGTTTAAAAACTGTGTGGTCAGGGGATGGACAGATGGCTCAGCAGTTAAAGGTGCTTGCTTGCAAAGCCTGACAGCCCGGGTTTGGTTCCCCATTACCCACATAAAGAAAGATGCATAAAGTGTCTGTGCATCTAGAGTTTACAGTGGCAAGAGGCCCTGGTATGCCTGCATGTTTAATCTCTCTCTCTGATTACAAATAAAGATATTTTAAAAGTTGTTTGGTGAAATGGTTAAAACAGTAAATTCTATGCTATATATATTTAACCACAACTTTTTTTAAAAAATGTGTAGTATCAGTAAAACTGTATGGTTCTTAGAATTTGGGGGCTCATGTAGGTTTTTTTTTTTTTGAGGTAGGGTCTTGCTCCAGCTCAGGCTGACTTGGAATTCACTATGTAGTCTCAAGGTGGCCTTGAACTTTATGTCTGTTTTTAAGTCATCTAACTCAACAATTTGCAAATGTAACTCTTGATTCTACAGCGTATGTTTAATTCTGACAGTTGGGGTAGCTAAGTGTTGTGAAGGGAAGTCACATATCAGGTTAGTTTAATGACACTAAAATTACACCTCATGCAGGGCTTTAGTTAATCCTTAAAATAGCCATATGCATCTTCTTTTGTTTCCTTTGCTGTCTTCCAAGCCTTCGGTGTATTCTTCTGTCTTTTCTATATAGTGTTTTCATTTTGGCTGCAAAGCCAGTCTAGATTAAATAAGATGAGCTAAAGGGTATGCTCTTCCTAAAATTTCCTTTCTCAGTCTGTAAATTGGACGTGACCACATTCTACTTTGCAGATAAAATGCAACTCAAATTCAGTTGCTTTTTTTTTTTTTTTTTTGTGGTTCTTTTTCAAGGCAGAATCTCATTCCAGCCCAAGCTGACCTGGAACTCTCTCTGTAGCTCCAGGCTGGCCTCTAACTCATGGTAGTCCTCCTACCTCAGCCTCCTGCGTGCAGGGATTAAAGAAGTGCGCCACCATGTCTGGCCTATCTATTTTTTTTTTTTTTTTTCTTGAGGTAGGGCCTCACACTGTAGCCCATGCTGACCTGGAATTCACCATGTCATCTCAGGCCAGCTTCAAACCCACAGGGATCCTCCTACCTCTGCTTCCTGAATTCTGAGATCAAAGATGTGTGCCACCACATTCAGCTCGGTCCCTTTCAAAATGTCACAGAAGCTTTCCTTAGCCCTGCATACTCTACTCTACATTTTGCCCTTTTCCTTTATTGACAGGGGAAATCCTTTATTCTTTGCTCCTTTTCTTGTCTTGGCTCATGCAATCCTTTTCTCACATTTCTACTTATCCCTTAAGGCTCAGCTCAGGTAGTCTGTTTCCAGTAAACTAACCAAGTATTTCTGGCAGTACTTGTGTTTGAACCCAGGGCGTCATGTACACTAGGGAAGCACTGTGCCAGTGAGCTACATCCCCAACTCTAACCTAGCTTTTCTCTTCACCCTTTCTTTCTTGAACCCCCTTCATTCTCTCATGACCCTAATATAACTTTTATCAGTGCACTGATGCTATTATAATTATTTTAATAAAGTTTTTATGTTTTCCAACTAGATTGTGGGTACCTAGATTCCAGACTACTTTCTTTTACTTCTTAGCTATTCAGGCTCTTGCCAGAGTTTTAGCACTGTGCTATGCCAGAGAACCACAGATGTAATTAAATTTTTTTAATAACCACATTAAAAAGTAAAAAAAAAAAAAAATGCAAGTAAGGCTGGACATGGTGACTCATGCCTGTAATCACAGTACTTGGGAAGCTGACATAGGTAGATTACTCCCCAAATTCAAGGCTAGTGTGGGCTACATGGTTCAAAGTCAGCCTGGACTACAATAGCAGACTCTTTTACAGAAAATATTTTTTTAAATAAAAAAGACGAAATTAGAAATGTTTTATTTATTATATATAATTTATTTCTAGTATCTCAACACGTACTCAATTAAAAATTAATGAAGCTTTTAATTACTCTCTTCATACTAAGATTTTAGTTATTTTTGAGATAGCATCTACATTTTAGCCCAGGCTGGCTTAGAACTCACTGTGTAATGGAAGCTGGCCTTAAACTGTAAATCCTCCTGCCTCAGCTTCCCAAGTGCTAGGAAAGGGGCTGAGGAGATGGCTCAAGTGTGAGGGGCATGTGCCATCGCACCCTACTTTTTTTTTTTAATTTTTTTAAATTATTTATTTATTTATTTGAGAGCGACAGACACAGAGAGAAAGACAGATAGAGGGAGAGAGAGAGAATGGGCACTCCAGGGCACCAGCCACTGCAAACGAACTCCAGACACGTGCGCCCCCTTGTGCATCTGGCTAACGTGGGACCTGGGGAACCGAGCCTCGAACCGGGGTCCTTAGGCTTCACAGGCAAACGCTGAACCGCTAAGCCATCTCTCCAGTCCACACCCTACTTTTATACTAAGTAATCAAGGTCCAGTGTTTTTATTTCCTAAGGGGCACATCTCAGACTGGCCACAAGTGGCTTGGTGACTACTGTTTTGGACAGCACAGGCGTAGTGCATGTAATGAACAAATTAATATTGAATCAACAAATAAGGGTTGTGGTTCATGTACAGAGTCAATATGTAGCTGAGAATGCAACACTGGCATCTGATTCTCAGTCTCAGACTGCTTCCCTATGCTGTGCTGGGCCTTTCGGCTATCTTCACTGCCCATGTCCTCTCCTCCTCCTCTTCCTCACCACTGAGTGCCTGTATCTCCAGGCTCAAAACCTCAGTTAGCAATTAAATCCGTTATGATTATTTACATAAAACTTTCAGCACCTCGAATATAAGCACACAGTATTTGTAAGTTGGGGTGAGCTGTTAATACGTACAGTCAAGGACAGAGCAAAAGGTTGACAGAAAAGGAACAGAGAAGTATGTTAGCGGTACATATTTGTGTTAACCTAAATAAACACTCGATTTAAGTTTTAGGAATTGCCTAGAGGAATTGGTCAGTTTGTTCGTGGGTGGCAATATACATCTTAGTGATCTTGCCCCAACTGCCAAAATACTTAGTCTATGATTTGAGTTCATAATGCCAAGATTACAATCAGGGTCAACTGTTTTATAATTATTTTAGAAAATAAATTTGGGCTGGAGAGATGGCTTAGCGGTTAAGCGCTTGCCTGTGAAGCCTAAGGACCCCGGTTCGAGGCTCGGTTCCCCAGGTCCCACGTTAGCCAGATGCACAAGGGGGCGCACGCATCTGGAGTTCGTTTGCAGAGGCTGGAAGCCCTGGCGCGCCCATTCTCTCTCTCCCTCTATCTGTCTTTCTCTCTGTGTCTGTCGCTCTCAAATAAATAATTAAAAAAAAAAAAAAGAAAAGAAATTTAACACGCATGCAGCACGTCAGCATCAGTGTTGTTATTATGATGGTGTCTTGGATGTTCGTTTAAGTGCTTATAAGTACAGTAAAGGTTAGCAAGGTATACTGGCTCACACCTATAAACCTGTAATCTCAGTACATGGAAAGCTGAGATAGAAGGATTATCAGAAACTTAGAGTCCAACCTAAGATAAATGGTGAATTCCAGCCAGAAAAAGATGCTCTCAAAAAAAAAAAAAAAAAATACCTACACACACACACACACACACACACACACACACACACACACACAATGGTGGCACACACCTGTAATCCCAGCATTCGGATGGCAGAGGTAGATGAGTTTGAGGCCAGCCTGGAGCTACAAAGTGAGTTCCTGGTTAGCCTGGGCTAGATGAGACCCTGCCTCAAAAAAGAAAGTAGGAAAGAGGTAAATTCAATGATCCAAAATGTAGCTGCATATAGTAGTAAGACCTGTCATCCCAGCACTCTGGGCTGAGGCAGGAGAGTGAAGACCAGTCCGGGCTACATAATGCAACCGTGTCACAAACAAATGAACAAATAAAATCAAAGTATGTTTTGGGAAAAAGGGAGGAGGGAGGGAGGAAAGAAGGGAGGGAGGTAGAAAAGAGAGGAGTTTGAAGGTTCCTAGCACAAAGAATGAATGTTTACAGAGACTGAAATGAGCTAGGCATGGTGGTGCATGCCTTTAATCCCAGGACTCGAGGGTGAGGTAGGAGGATTGCTGTGAGTTTGAGGCTAACCTGAGACTACAGAGAGAATTTCAGGTCAGCCTGGGCTACCTCAAAAAAAAAATGAGTAAATAAAGAGACTAAAATGAGTCTGGACATGGTGGTGCATGCCTTTGATCACAGCGCTCACAAGGAAGAGGTAGGAGGGTCTGTGTGAGTTTGAGGCCAGCCTGGAACTACAGAGTGAATTCTAGGTCAGCCAGGGCTAGAGTGAGACCCTACCTCAAAAAAACCAAACAAACAAACAAAAAAAAAAACAGGAGGGTGGAGCTAGGCCACCCCAGCACAGGGAGGCAGAGGTAGGAGGATCACCATGAGTTCGAGGTCACCCTGAGACTACATAGTAAATTCCAGGTCAGCCTGAGCTAGAATGGGACCCTACCTCAAAAAAAAAAAAAAAAAAAGGAGGGGGACTGGGAGAGATTGCTCAGTGGTTAAGGCGCTTGCCTGTAAAGCTTAATGACCTGAGTTTGATTCCATAGTACTCATGTAAAGCCAGATGCACAAAGTGGTGCATACATCTGGAGTTTGTTTGCAGTAGCTAGAGGCCCTAGCATGCCCATTCTCTCCATCTGTCTCTTCTTTCTCTATCTGTCTCACTCTGCTTGCAAATAGTTAAAAAAAAAATTCTTACAAAGCTGGGTGTGGTGGCACACACCTTTAATCCCAGCACTTGGGAGGCAGAGGTAGGAGGATCACTGTTAGTTCAAGGCCACCCTGAGACTACATAGTGAATTCCAGGTCAGCCTGGGCTATATTGAATCCCTACCTCAAAAAACAAAGCAAAACAAAACTTACAAAAAAAAGAGAGACTGAAATGCTAATTGCTCTGATTTGGTCATTGCACATTTTATAAAAATATTGATTTGCCACATTTTACCCCATAAAAATACATTGCTGTAAAGTCGCCTTAAATTTACCCACTCATTTAACAGAGACTGGCTTTTAGCCAAGACTTTAGTTTTAGTTATGTTGTAATCAGGAGTACAAAAATTTGATAGTAATATTATTATGTTTTGTACTTTACACTCTTGGTGACCTTCTTTGTGGGCCATTAAGGGTACTGAAGCTGTAATGGGCTTATTATGTAAGGTGACCACATGCCCTGGCTTCCCAGCCACAGTCCTGGTTAATGCTTATTGTTCTAGTTTAGTTATTAACAGGGTTCCCTTTTACTCAAAAATATCTTGATGTGGATGACAAATAATAAGTCAGAAGCTGTAAGGAATTTGAAATATACTCTGAATAAATAGGAAGGCTGGGTTGGAGAGATGGTTTAGGGTTGACACTTACCTGCAAAGCCTAAGGAACCATGTTTGACTCCCCAGATCCCACCTAAGCCGGATGCACAAGGTTGCACATACTCACAAGGTGGCACATGCATCTGGAATTAAATCGCCATGGCTGGAGGCCTTGGTGCACCAATTCTGTCTCCTGCTTGCTCTCTCTCTCTCTCTCAAAACAACAACAAAACAGAAAGGTTTAAGTGACAGAGGAGTGTTCAGCACTGAGACTTCTCGGTCACCCCTTTCAAGGCTCAGGGGTCCATTGTGGAAGAGGTGACAGAAAGAATGTAAGAGCCAAACAAAGGACAGGGCTGCTTACAATGCAATCTTCCAGATACAAAACGGCCTGGATATCCATAACCTAGCAGTACTTGGTACTACCCACACAAGACCCTCATCATAGGAGGAAAAAGTGACACTGAAATACAAGATTAATTAAGAGATGATATGATGATATGATGGAGAGTGGATTTGTGAAGGGGAAGGCGGGGTAGGGGAGGGAATTAGCATGGTTTATTGTCTGTAATTATGGAAGTTGTCAATAAAAAAGTTTAAAAAGCCCGGGCATGGTGGCACACGCCTTTAATCCCAGCACTCAGGATGCAGAGGTAGGAAAATTACCATGAGTTCAAGTCCACCTTGAGAATACATAGTGAATTCCAGGTCAGCTTGCGCTAGAGTGAAACCCTACTTCAAAAACAAAAACAAAAACAAAAAGCAAGAAGGTTTCTTGTGTTTAGGAATATTTTTATCTATTTCAACTCTCTTTACATTATTATTCCTAAGGGTTATTTGGTAATTCTAGTATAATTTTCTGTTTCTTTCAGAAGGCTTTACATTGTAACAGATTACATAAAGGATTTTTGGGGTTGTTGTTTGGAGATAGGGCCTTACTGTGCAGCTCAGGCTGTCCTGAAACCCTCTGTAGCCCAGGTTGGACTTTTACTTGTCAATCTTCTGCCTTAGTCTCCTAAGTGCTGGTAGTATAAACATGTTCCAACACACCTGGCCAAAATAGGAATTTTAAATCTGAAGAACATAATTACTCTCACGCTTGAGAAGAAAATAAACGGGGATCTCTCAGTTAAGCATCTATTTTGAACTATTCTTGTTCATTATTTTAAGGTCTTCTTTTTTGGCGGGGGGGTTTGAGGTAGGTTCTCACTCTGGCCCAGGCTGACCTATGTAGTCTCAGGGAGACCTCAAACTCATGGCAGTCCTCCTACCTTTGCCACCTGAGTGCTGGGATTAAAGCTGTGTACACCTGGCTCTGTCTTTTTTTCTTTTTAGATTTTTTTAAAAGATATATTTAATTTTTATTTATTTATTTATTTGTGAGTGACAGACAGAGAAAGAAGCAGAGAGAGAGAGAGAATGGGTGCACCAGGGCCTCCAGCCACTGCAACCAAACTCCAGACACATGCACCACTTTGTGCATCTGGCTTATGTGTGTACTGGGGAATTGACCCTCGAAGTGGGTTCCTTAGGCTTCATAGGCAAGCACTTAACCACTAAGCTATCTCTATGTCCCTTTTTTTTAAAAAAAATTTTTTTTTTTTTATTTGAGAGCGACAGACAGAGAGAAAGGCAGATAGAGGGAGGGAGAGAGAATGGGCGCGCCAGGGCTTCCAGCCTCTGCAAACGAACTCCAGACGCGTGCGCCCCCTTGTGCATCTGGCTAACATGGGACCTGGGGAACCGAGCCTCGAACCGGGGTCCTTAGGCTTCACAGGCAAGCGCTTAACCGCTAAGCCATCTCTCCAGCCCTCTATGTCCCTTTTTTATACTTTTTATTTGTTTATTTTAGAGAGAGAGAATGGGTGCTCCAGGGCCTCTATCCACTGCAAACAAACTCCAGATGCATGTGCCACTATGTGCATTTGGCTTGTGTGGGTTCTGGGGAAACAAACTTAGGTCCTTAGGCTTTGCAGGGAAGCGCCTTAACTGCCAAACCATCTCTCCAGTCCTAAACCTTTTTTTTTTTTTTTTTTTGAGACAGAGTTTCATTTAGCCTAGGCTGGCTTGAACTCATGTGTAGCCAAGGATGAATGACCCTGAACTTTTGATCCTCCTGCCTCCCCCTTCTAAGTACTGGGATTATAGAAGTTTACCACAATGCCTGGTTCTATTTTTAGACTTTAGACTTTTTTGCACTAATAATTTAAGAGTTCTGTCACATGTGCATTTTTCTTTTCTTTCTTTCTTTCTTTCTTTTTTTTTTCAAGGTAAGGTTTGGCTCTGGCTCAGGCTGACCTGGAATTAACTCTGTAGTCTCAGGGTGGCCTCAAACTCACAGTGATCCTCCTACCTCTGCCTCCCAAGTGCTGGGATTAAAGGTGTGCATCGCCACGCCCAGCTTTACTTTTCTTTAACAAGTTTATACATTGGAGAGGTAATTTAATGAAATTTGCAGAAATGTTTATGGCAGGTTCTCATTACCTGAGTTGTAGATTATTTCATGTACTGAGTTAAAAGTTGCTCACATCTGCATCCTCAGCACACAGGCAGGAGGATTGTTGTGAGCCTGGGCTACATAGTGAGTTCTAGGCCATTTTGGGTTACAGAGTAAGACCCAAAACCAAATGAAGCACAACAGAAATGTTAATAGATTGAGCCAAGCATGGTGATGCACATTTGTAAACCTGTCACTTGGGATGCTGAAGCAGGGGAATTATGAACTGGAAGCCAGCTTTGGCTATGTGGCAAGACCCCGTCTCAAAAAAAAAAAAAAAAAATAGACCAAAGGGCCGTATACTATAATCTCAGAATGAACCATATCAGAAAATGTTCCAAAAGTTGAGAAAAAGGAAGAAAAGCATGTTCCATAATCAAAGTTGGATTTAAAGTTTTATTTAGTTTTGTTTTTTCCAGGTAGAGTCTCACTCTAGTCCAGGCTGACCTGGAATTCACTATGTAGTCTCAGGTTGGCCTTGAACTCATGGTGATCCTCCTACCTCTGCCTCCCGAGTGCTGGGATTAAAGGCGTGCGCCACCACACCTGGCTCCAAGGAGTCTTGAGCTGAGTTTAAGACCAGTCTTTAAATTCTGGCCCTTTCTGTGATTTATTTGAATATTGTCTAAGCAAGCAAGACTTATTTCCTCAGCTGAAAAATAAATGACACTATTAATATTTATTTTACCCAAAGTGGTTGTTATAAGGATTGTGGTGGTTTGATTCAGGTGTTCCCCATAAACTTAGGTGTTCTGAATGCTAGGTTCCCAGCTGATGGAGATTTGGGAATTAACGCCTCCTGGAGGGAGTGTATTGTTGAGGGCTGGCTTGTGGGTATTAAAGCCAGTTTTCCCTTGCCAGTGTTTGGCACACCCTCCTGTTGCTGTGTTCCACCTTACGTTGGCCAGGGGGTGATGTCCACCCTCTGCTCATGCCATCGTTTTTCCCTGCCATCGTGGAGCTTCCCCTCGAGCCTATAAGCCAAAATAAATCTCTTTTTCCCAGAAGCTGCTCTTGGTTGGGTGATTTCTACCAGCAATGCGAACAGGACTGCAACAAGGATGAAATTTAAAATTCCTTAAAGAAGACTTCAGAGAAGTTTGAAGAAACTTGACTACTGGGAGCAGGGTGGCAGAGGCCCTTCAGGCAGAATGCACACACTCTGGAAGGCCCAAGAACATCACTGTATTTGTAACTTCGGTTTGTTTTGTTTCTTTGGTTATCAACAAAATAAAGATAACACAGACGTTGAGTATGTCACAGAATTCGTAAAAGGATTAAGATTAAAAGCCCAATCATCTATTGCATTGTAACAGAGCATAAGAAACTGTTTTGTTAGTAGATTTCTGAACTAGAGCTAGTCAGAGACATTCTCCAATTACTGAAGTTATAAAGTTAATAACTTCAGTTGTAGAGAAATGGATGAATCGCTATGCGATTTGTTAGAGATTTATATAGAAGGGATTTAAATTATGACTGAAGCATTTGAACATATATTGTCTTATTTGATTTACACAATGAAGTTTAAATAAAAAGCAGGCAGTATCGTGGTTGTTACTATTTCCATGATATCCTAAGAGATTCAAAAATTAGTTCCGAAACAAAATTATAGAGAAAGTAGAAACCATTTATTTCAGGAATTGGTGCTTATCATAAATTATTTATTTAATAATGATATATGACCTTTCTGGCTTCAAGACCAAGAAAGAGAATAGTGATATAAATATTAGAATCTTTTATTCTAGCTAATACAGTAGAGACCTGAGATGTTTTATTCCTCCCTTTAAAACAGTTGCTGAAAAATAAGCAAATATTTTGTTTTTAAATTTTTTATTTATTTATTTGAGAGTGACAGACACAGAGAGAAAGACAGGTAGAGGGAGAGAGAGAGAATGGGTGCACCAGGGCTTCCAGCCTCTGCAAACGAACTCCAGACGCGTGCACCCCCTTGTGCATCTGGCTAACGTGGGACCTGGGGAACCGAGCCTCAAACCAGGGTTCTTAGGCTTCACAGGCAAGCGCTTAACCGCTAAGCCATCTCTCCAGCCCGCAAATATTTTTTAAAAATTAAAAATAAAAATTTAAAATTGTTAAAAAAAATTTTTTTAAAAAAGGGGGCTCAAAGGAAGGCTTAGCAGTTAAGGCACTTGCCTACAAAACCAAAGGACCCAGGTTCAATTCCCCAGGACCCACATAAGCCAGATGCACAAGGTGGCACATGCATCTGGAGTTCATTTACAGTGACTGGAGGCCCTGGCACACCAATTCCCTTTTTCTGTCACTCCCACTCTCTCTTCCTCTTTCTTTCTGTTAAATAAATAAATAAATAAATATATTTTTACAAATAAAGAAAACCAGTATCTGTTATTATTGGGCTTTATTCAGCAGTGTGTGTTCCCACTTCTTTTTATTTGATGTACACTCTTCATTTTTCCTACTGTTCCCTAATTCAGCTCATTAGCTACTTTAACCACTGAAGAGAGAGTTATTTTTTTAACTTCAGGTAATCATATATATATGTGTGTGTATGGGTTCAATTCTCTAGTACTGACGTAAAGCCAGATACACAAAGTGGCACATGTATCTGCAGTTGTTTTACAGTGGCAGGAAGTCCTGGTGTGCCCATACTCTATCTCTGCCTCTTTCTTTCTGTCTCTATCTCAAGTAAAAAAAAAATATTCTTTTAAAAAATATTTTGTTTACTTATTTGAGAATAAGAGAAAGAGAGGTGCAGCAGGGCCTCTAGAACTCCAGAAGCATGAGCCACTTTGTACATCTGTGCATCTGGCTTACATGAGCACTAGGGAATTGAACCTGGGTCTTTAGGCTTTGCAGGCAAGTGCCTTAACTGCTAAGCCATCTCTCTAGCCTGCCCCACCCCAAATATCCCTTTAAAAAAAAAAATGTGCCACATGGTGGCTCAGGCTGGCTTCAAACACACAATAGTCCTCCTTCCTCAGCATCCCAAGTGCTGAGATTGCAAGCGTGAGCCACCACACCCCTCATCTCCTTCCCATTCTCTAAATTAAGTTTATGCATTACACAAAACATTCTGGCCTTTGCTTAATTGAAGCACATGACTGGCTACTCAGTTTTTCCATTTTTAATCTGCTTGACTTTGTATAATGAATTCTTCAGAGCCAAATTCCAGGATCACATTAGAGGTTATAATGAATTACTTCTTGTAATCAGACTCTCTTGGACACATTCCAAAGCAAACTTGTACTACTCAAAATTCCGTGTTTCACTATAATGAAAAAAAAAATGTTACTTGAGGGTCCAATGTAGTCAATTTGTTTTTGCTATAATTTTACCAGGGTGAAGTTAAGTCTTTGGATCAATACTAGGTATAGAGCACATACTGTGCCTTTTGCTACTATATGGCCCTTTAAATTGGCAACCAAATTCAGGAAATAGATTGTAGCTGATTAGGAAACACCATTCTCACGGGAGATCGGGTGTCCATGCTTCTCAGGTTTTGTGGGAATGGATCAAATATGTCAGGCAAAATTAGGTGAAAGCTCCTTTCCACTTGAAATTGCTATACTCCTAACACAGAAAACCTATTTAGTTGTATTGTGCTTTAAGATCATATTGGTAAAACTAAAGGAAAAGCAATTTTTTAAATATTTAGTTTTATTAAGTTTTTTGAGAGAGAAAAGAGAGGGGTTGTGGGGGGGCAGATAGAGAGAGAATAGGCACTCCAGGCATCCAGCCGCTGCAAACAAACTCCACACATATGTGCCACCTTGTGCAGCTGGCTTACATAGGTCCTAGGGAATCGAACCTGGGTCCTTTGGCTTTGCAGGCAAATGCCTTAACCACTAAGCCATCTCTCCAGCCCAAGACAAAGTAATTCGATCATAATTCATCCCATAATATATTGGACACTTTGGGAGCCCTGCCTGTCCTAGGTATGAAAGTGACAACCAGATTGATGTAGGTGAAACCTGACAGCCTGATTTTCTGACCAAGGGCCTTCTCTGAAGCTAGTGGAAACAAATACAGAACTTGAAGGTATAAGAAATTAACAGTTTGTGAGGCCACTGTTAACAGAAAGAAGTCAGGACTGGTACGTGTATGTGCGCCTCTTTTGTCCTATGGCAGGAAATTCTGGGGTAGTTTTATGGCTTCTAAGAATGTGCTAGCTTATTTGTTTGAAGTGGGGATGAACTCAAGAGTGCATCTTGCATGGGCTGTTCCCTATTTTCTTTACCTAATCCCTCATTCCTGTTTCTGAGATGATTTCGCAAATAAAGAGCTGGTAAATAAACCAAAAACTCAGGCTCTACTTTCTGTGAAGGACATAAACGAAGAGATAAAAAGGAAGCTATAAATTTCCATTGCACTGTATTTTTAGCAATAGGGGAAATTTTAAATGTTAAAAGTTGACAGGCATGGTGGCGCATGCCTTTAATCCCAGCATTTGGGAGGCAGAAGTAGGAGTATAGCCATGAGTTCAAGGCCACCCTGAGACTACATAGTGATTTCCAGGTCAGCCTGGGCTAGTGCGAGACCCTACCTCAAAAACCAAAATAAATAAATTAATTAATTAAAAAATGTTGAAAGTTTATGTCCATGGAGGGGACAGATTGGTTGTACACAGTAGTTTATAAGGACAGTGATGCTGACCCAGGTTGCACAGAACATGTGCATTGAAGTTATTTTTCTCACTATGTTAATGGGCTGGATTGAAAGGCCATATTTATCACTAGTACGTGATGTCCAAAATATGGTTTTCTTGTTACTTTTAAAAAATTTAATTTTATTTATTTGAGAGAGAGGCACAGAGAGAAAGAAAGGGCACTCCAGGACCTCCAGCCATTGCAAACGAACTTCAGATGCATGTTCTACCTTGTATATCTGGTTTATGTGGGTCCTGGGGAATCAAATCTGGGTCCTTAGGCTTTGTAGGCAAGCACTTAACCTCTAAGCCATCTCTCCATCCCTCTTGTTACTTTTTAATTTTTTAAAATTTTATTTTTTTGAGAGAGAAGCACAGAGAGAGGGAGTGAGTGAGAAAGAGAGAATGGGCATACTCGGGCCTCAAACTACTGCAAATGAACTCCAGATGCATGTGACACCTTGTTCATCTGGTTTATGTGGGTCCTGGGAGATTGAACCTGGGTCCTTTGGCTTGCAGGCAGACACCTTAACTACTAAGCAATCTTCCCAGCCCTCTTGTTACTTTTGAAGCTGTCTATATCTCTGTTTCCTCATTTGTTTTGGACTCATAGCAAGTGTAGTTGTTAGTCGTGAATTATATAAATTAGATAGCAATATAAGCATTTTATTTTCTTTTTAAAAATATGTTTTTATATGTGTGAGCATAGAAGGAAGGAGAGAGAGAATGGGCACAACAGGGCCTCTTGCCACTGCAAACCAACTCCAGGTGCATGTGCCACTTTGTACCACATCTGGCTTTACATAGGTACTGGGGAATTAAATCCAGGCCTGCAGGCTTTGTAAACAAGTGCTTTAACCAAAGGTGTGTGCCACAACACCCAGCCAAATTATGTTCTTAATAAAATGATTTTTAAAATATTTTATTTTTATTTATTTGACAGAGAAAGGAGAGAGAGAGAAAACGGGCATGCCAGGCCCTCTAGTCACTGTAAATGAACTCCAGATGCGTGTGCCCCCTTATGCATCTGGCTAACATGGGTCTTGGGGAATCGAACCTGGGTCCTTTGGCTTTGCAGGCAAACCCCTTAATCACTAAGCCATCCCTCCAGCCCAATAAAGGGATTTTGACATGAGTATATAGTTAATGGGTTATATTGGTGAAGTGGGGGTTTGGTCTTTTAGCATACCATATATATATAAGCTGTACAACCTCATAAACAAAGAACATTCACTCATGGATATAAATTCAAATTACAACATCAGAAAGCTTATTTATACAAAAACTAAGCATCTTTCTGGACTTTACAGTTTATTAAAAGACCTTATAAAATCAATTTATGGGGCTGGAGAGAGACTGTTCAATGGTTAAGGCATTTGCTTGCAAAGCCTAATGACCCCAGTTCCATTTCCCCAGTACTCACATAAAGCCAGATGCACAAGGTGGCGTATGCATCTGGAGTTTGATTACAGCAGCTAGAGGCCCTGGCATGCCCATTCTCTCTTCTTTCAGTCTGTCACTACTTGTAAATAAGTCAATATTAAAACAAAAGATTAGTTCGTGTTACTGATTTTTTTAGTTGGCTCTAGTATTAACTACCTTTTATTTACTTATTTACTTATGCATGTGTGTGTGTGTGTGGGGGGGTGCACCAGGATTTCTTGTAGCTGAAAATGAATGCCAGATGCTTGCTTTTTTTTTTTTGTTTGTTTTGTTTTGTTTTCGAGGTAGGGTTTCACTAGCCCAGGCTGACCTGGAATTCACTGTGGAGTCTCAGGGTGGCCTTGAACTCACAGCGATCCTCCTACCTCTGCCTTCTGAGTGCTGGGATTAAAGGCGTGCTCCACCACACCTGGCAGCTTGCATTTTTGCATCTACCTTTATGTAGATGGCTAGGAAATTGAACTCAGGGCAGCCGTCTTTGTAAGTGACTATGTTAAACCACTGAGCCATCTCCCTAGACCCTAGCATTAAATCCTCAACAGTTCTCTACTTTTCATTCACTGGGAGATGTGTCAATTGAGCCAGCCTTAAAAGGTTTGTCACAGTAGTCTGAACTCCGTTCTGACCAATCCATTTCAGAGCTAGCTCCTGTGTGATCTTTATTCATTGCTCTGTCCCTTAATTAATCTGAGACATGTATCTTTAGAAACTGCCAAATTTTAGTGTAGAAAACTTTACAGCCAATATAGTTTGAACTTGGACGCCCCTCTATTATTTACTATGAAGAGAGTAGAATATAATTTAATACTAACCTATAAATAAGTTTTATTCAAAAGGTAATCTTGGAGAGAAAAAAAAACAACAACTCATTCTAGAACTCTGAAGAAAGAATTCAACCCGTAGCAGAAAACAAAGTTCTTAGAGCATATAGAAGTGCTTAGACAGCTAATTTATGTCATATGGGAGAGCAGATACAAAATAACCTTTGAAAAACTCAGATACATCACTGCATGTCGGGTATTGAATTAGAGTATTTGCATTATCCATATCACTCTTCTGTGCATTAGTATAGATGACTGAAAACTGAATTGTAAAAATGTATTTACTTCTTTAATCATCTTAGTAAAGTGTTTTCAAATTACCTTTTAACAGAGGGAGCAGGATTGCCATGAGTTTGAGGCCAGCCTAGAGTTACAAAATGAATTCCAGGTCAGCCTGGGCTACAGTGAAACCCTTCCTTGGGGAGGGGCTGGGATGGGGACAAGAAAATAAATACCCTTTTTTTTTTTTTTCTTCAAGGTAGGGTCTCACTCTGGTCCAGGTTGATCTGGAATTCACTATGTAGTCTCAGGGTGGCCTCAAACTCACAGTGATCCTCCTACCTCTGTCTCCCAAGTGCTGGAATTAAAGGAGTGTGCCACCAGGCGTGGCCTGATTTTTTTTTTTTTTTTATGGTGTTAGGAATTGAGATTGAATGCAGGGCAAATGCTCTATTACTGATGTACACCTCAGCCTAAATGTCAGATTTAAAATTTAAAAAAAAATTTATTTATTTCCTTACTTATTTCACACACACACACACACACACACACACACACACACACACACACAGATTAAGTGTAGGTGTTCCATGGCCTTTTGCCATTGCAAATGAACCCAGTTACATGCACCACGTTGTGCATCTGGTTTACATGCGTGCTAGGGAATTGAACCCAGGCTGGCAGCTTTATGAGAAGCTCCCTTAACCACTGAGCAATCTCCTCAGCCTTGACTTTTTGAATTTAACAAGATTAGCCCCCAGTGTGGTAGCAAATGCCTTTAATCCCAGCATTTGGAAGGCAGAGGTAGGAGGATCAATGTGAGCTCAAGGCTAGTCTGAGCCTACATAGTGAATTAATTCCAAGCCAGCCTGGACTAGAGCGGGACCATACCTTGAGAAAAAAAATAAATAAATAAACAAGGGAGGGGCAAGAATGGCCAAAATGATACAAAATGAATAGACTACGAAGCCTTGTTATCAGTTTGAGATGAAAATTGTATGGTGGCATTAAGAGGCTAGCGTTTGAAGTGACAGTCATCTCCATTATCTGGGCATACTCATAAATTCAGCCACTGCACCTCAAATGTTTGTCCACAATAATGTGGATTCAAACATAAAAGCTATTTCCTAGTTCACTGAAAATTCATTAACTTAACTAGTTTTTATATTTTATTTTTATTTATTCATTAGAGAGAGAGAGAGAGAGAGAGAGAAAGAGAGAGAGAGAGAGAGAGAGAGAGAGAGAGAGAGGGAGAGAATGGGTGCACCAGGGCCTCTAGCCACTGCAAACGAATTCTAGATGTATGCGCCACCTTGTGCATCTGGCTTTACATGGATCCTGGGGAATAGAACCCAGGTCCTTTGGCTTTGCAGTCAAGTGCCTTAACTACTAAGCCATCTCTCCAGCCCTATTAACGTAACTATTTGTAATTTTACCTTTTCACAAATACTCGAGAAGACATAGATTAGATTTCATGTAGTAGTTAGGAGAGTCAAAGTAGGGTAGTGACAAAACTAGCTTTCAGGAACCCGGATGTTCTGGTCCCAGTTCTGTTCTTAGGTTATACAGTTAGGGACTTGGTGGCATTTTTGCACATTTTACTTTGCAACTCGAAATGGAAAAGTTGAATTCATTAGTCATTCTTTAAAAGTCCTAGCTCAAAAATATGACTATAAGTGCTTTTAGTAAAAAACAAAGACAATGCAAAAGGAAGGAGGGACTGTTCTTAAGAAAGCTAGAATAGTTGACAAAAAAAAAAAAAAGGGTAGCTACAGGGCTGGAGAGATGGCTTAGCGGTTAAGCGCTTGCCTGTGAAGCCTAAGGACCCCTGTTTGAGGCTCGGTTCCCCAGGTCCCACGTTAGCCAGATGCACAAGGGGGCGCACGCGTCTGGAGTTCGTTTGCAGAGGCTGGAAGCCCTGGTGCACCCATTCTCTCTCTCTCCCTTTATCTGTCTTTCTTTCTGTGTCTGTCACTCTCAAATAAATAAAAAATGAACAAAAAATATTTTTAAAAAAAGGGTAGCTATAAACATGGGAATGCATCCTAATTTGTATAGTAAATTTGTATCTTTAATCTTAGTTAAAACACAATGTGTTAAATTTGAAGGATCTGTTTAAAGTACATAAAAGTCATATTTGCTAGGACCTAACAAACTTGGTGGTGGTGCATGCCTGTAATACCAGCACTTGGGAGGCAGGAAGATTGCTATTAGTTCAAGGCCACATAGCACAATCCCCATTTCATACACACACATACACACACAAAAAAGGTAAAAAAGAAAAATCTCCTTTCAAAATGCAAGTAGAGTTTTACCCATAGATTTCATGTAAACTATGTATTTAGCTCCTAAATAGCTCTCCTCAAAGCCATAAACATTGAAAATATTGAAAGAATCAAGTCAACTTTGAAATAATAAGCTCTATATTTTAAAGAATATAGTTTAAAATTTTTAGTTACTGTACAATATAAATTACCAGAAACATCAACAATATACTCTATAGATGTATAATCTATATTTTACCTGAAAACTAAGTGGAAAAAAAAAAAGAAATTTCAAGCAACTGAAAGTTTTGGCTTATATTGTCAAAAACTTGTCAGAATCCAATTTATGCTGAGTAAAATTAACATTGGTGTGCTGAGTCAGCACATTCCTTTTGCAGCTGTTCTGCCCCAGCTTTTCAGAAGCTTAACTGAATTACCAGGAGTTTTATACAGGAAGCATCTCAAAGTTTCTCCTGCAAAAAAATCAAGCCTCATGTGAATGTTTACTTATTAAATTTTTATTGGCATCTTAAGGAAACTTATTATAGTTTTGTATTTGAACATGATGACAATCTGGGAATACTAAGGGGTGTTGAAAAGGTGCATTAATCCTACCCAGTTTCAGGCAAATGCCTATCAAGATGATCTATAGATAGCTCTAGACGCAAAAAGTATTCAATGTAAATCTGATATATATCTATATATATAATTTTACATATATATAATTATATATATAGATATCTATCTATCTATATATATATAGATATGTATAATTCCTAGATAAATTCACACGTCCGCTGTTATGCTAAATTCCCCAGAAAATGTATGCATCCTGCTGGGTCTATAAGTACTGATACCTAAGGGGGCATGTGGTATGCTTAAAAAAAAATTCTAATGGGATTGGTAACTTTCTAAATGACACAAACCACTCGGGTAACTTAATTAGATCAATGAAAAAGAGATAAAGGAAATATTTTTAAATACAAGTGAAAGGAAGATGCAAGGATTCTTGAACCGAAAAGGTTTTCAGACCTAACAGGCATGACAAAACCTGTCTTCATTCCTTTCTATTCAGCTCAGCAAGTGCTTTAGAGCTCCAATAGTTAATCAGTTACCAGATTCCACAATCTTTGTTTTTCACCCTCCTCAATTCTTGCTGTGAATTGTTCCTCTCAAGTACTTAGGATCACCAAGCAGGATAGTACTTTTTTTTTCCTTTTGCCTTAAAAAAAACAATTATTATTTTTATCTACAATTAGATTGACCATATGAGGTTGTTACCATATAGCAATAGCCTGTAAAACGTAATAGTAGATATTTATTACCCCAGGCGTAGATGGCTGAAGATGGATCCTGACTATGTGAAATTCATTTAGCAAAATCATTCAACACAGCTTTTTCAATGACAGTACCTATAATCAAGTTACAAGAAAGTATAGCAGGAATATATTGTATACCAAATAACTCTGTCTGATCAATGAACAGCATGTAAGGTTTCTAAAACAGTATCTAACCAGCTCTATAGAGAAGAACAGTACACGCCTCCTTAAACATCTAACTTTATAAAGATGCATTAGAAAATTGACAAAAAAATGTATTGAAAATTAACTTACCCTTCAATTTATTTAGAAAGTGCCTGCTCTTGGTCAAAAGCAGGAGATATTTCTGGCGCTACTTTCCCTGAAGCTATGAACTCAGATGTTGGACCAGTGGACACCACCTCTCTGGACCACACCAGAGTTGGTTAGACACTGCTGGAAGCGTTCTGCTGCATCTAAGCTATATAGTGTGTGCAATGGATAACCTAATATGCCTTTCATTTAACTTGCTGGGCAGGTTTTCTACCGTCTGTGGAACATGGAATCCAACCAGAATATGTTGGCATAACAGGCCAGTTAAACTGGTTCTTCTGTAGATCCAGAACCTGTCTGACCAGTCTGCATCAAAGGCTAGCCCAACGTGCTGCAGCGGCTCAGTATACTGGGTGAGTAATCCCCACCTCCCAACAAACTACTCAGAATGTTGTAGCCTCCAGGAAAATAATTCAGAGTTCTAGTGGGAGGGGTGGACATGTGTCAGGGATAGCAGGAGTCCATTGTTATAAACTTCTGGTAGATACATATAAGCAAGTGCTTTATTATCCTCAGAAGCAGGTAATCCTTTTCAAAACATATTCTAGGGCTCTGTGCTGATTAAAGCCTCTAGAAATAGCTGATCTATAATGAAAAAGAATCCCCTAAGGCCCGACCTTTCCCACTAGTGCTTTGAGCTTTCTTTTCTAGTTTAGCCTTGAGGGGAGAGATTAATATTCCCTACGAGGGAAGTTGACCTAAGAGCTAGAAGGAAGCATTACCACAGCCGGAGAAACAAAGTGTAGGTTGACCAGACATTTGTCCGGGTGTGTTATCTTCTGTGTTCTCAAACGATCTTCACACCACTGTAGTCTAAAATTGGAAAGCCTACGCCTACATACTAGGGACACTTTAGAAAGGTTTGACTTGGGTTACTCAACAGTTCTTCTGAGACAGGGTCTCAAGTTTGCTATGTAATAGAAGATGACGACCGTGAACTCCTATTCCTTATGCCTGCACCTTCCAAGTGGTGGGGGTTACAGTAGGCATGCCCCCCCCCCATGCCTGAAAAAATTAAGACAGGACCTCACTCTGTAGCTCAGACTGATGTGGAACTCATGGCAATTCTTTGGCTTCAGCCTCCTAAGTGCTGAGATTATAAGCATGAGCCCCCATGCCTGCATCAGGCTGTCTTCTATTTTATTTATCATTTGTTTATGAGATAGAGGAGCAGAGAGAGAGGCAGAGAGAGAATGTGTGTGCCAGGGCCTAGAGCCACTGCAAACGAACTCCATATGCGTGCGCCCCCTTGTGCATCTGGCTAACGTGGGTCCTGGGGAATCGAACCTGGGTCCTTTGGCTTTGCAGGCAGATGCCTTAACCGCTAAGCCATTTCTCTAGCCCTCTCTTCTGTTTTTATGCCTGAGCAATAGACTACACAGGACCCAAAGTTACCATTTTCCTTTTTTGGTGTAGGTGTATGGTGTAAATGCATGTGTATATGTCTGTATTCCTGTGGGCACAATGTATGTTCAGGTGTAGATGCATGTGCGTGTCTATGACTAGATGTCAACATCAGGTGTATTCCTTTCTCATTCTCCAATATATATATAAAGACAGGGATCCTCACTGATTTGGGAGCTCACCAACTCAGATAGACAAGCTAGCTATCCAGCAAGCCCCAGGGGCCTCCTGTCTCCTCCTCAGCACAGTGGTTACAGGCATGCATGGACACACCTAGCATTCTATGTGGGTGCTGGGGGTCTGAGCTCAGCTCCTCATGATTGCACAGCATGTCCTTTAGCCACTGGGCCATCTCCCTGGAACCCAATTTCAGTTTTGAATTTCCAGTGTCTAGAACACTGATAGCTAAGCACTTAATAAATGCTTAGTAAGGAATATCCACTCAGAGTCAGCATCACTAGATCCCAAATGAATCACAGCTAGCAACCATCATGAGAATCAAAATGCATTAAGTACCATAATTACAATAGTTGAGCTAGAAACCCAGAAAAGAGAGCAGGTAGAAACTTCAAGTACAGTGAAAACTCCACAAAAGAGACTGGTTTAGAACAAGGCATCTTAAACTTCTTCCACTCAGGACTCTTCCCCCCACCCCCCCGTTTTTCAAGGTAGGGTCTCGCTCTAGCCCAGGCTGACCTGGAATTTGCTATGTAGACTCTGTCTCACCTCCCACTCACAAATCCTCCCGCCTCAGCCTCCCAAGAGCTGGGATTAAAGGCATATATCACCATGCCGAGAGAGAGAGAGAGAGAGAGAGAGAGAGAGAGAGAGAGAGAGAGAGAGAGAGAGAGAAAGAGCGAGCGGAGAGGGAGGGAGGGAGGGGGGAGGGAGGGAGATAGGGAGAGAGGGGGAGAGAGAGAGAGAGAGAGAGAGAGAGAAAGAGAGAGAGGAGAGGGAAGGAGGGAGAGAGGGAGAGAGAAAGAGAGAGAAAGGGGGGCAGAGGGAGGGAGAGGGGGGGAGGAAGGGGGGAGGGAGGGAGAAAGGGAGAGAGGGAGAGAGAGAGAGAGAGAGAGAGAGAGAGAGAGAGGGAGAGAGAGAACACCAGGGCCTTTAATCACTGCAAATGAACTCCAGATGCATGAATCCCCTTTGTGCATCTGGCTTTTACCTGGGTCCTGGGGAGCTGAACTCGGGTCATTAGGCTTTACAGACAAATGCCTTAACCGCTGAGCCATCTCTCCAGCCCATCATGACTCTTTTTCACTTGAGAAATTTATATGTGACCCCAGGATATAGGAATACATAATACTTATATAAATCAGCCATTTACTGATAATAAATCATAGACAAATTTATTTCAAAACAAATTTTTGGTATATATATATATACTTTTCCCATTTATTAAATAGGAAAGCAAATGGATACTTATTTTTTTATCAATTTATTTTTTATTGACAACTTCCATAATTGTAGAAGGATAATTTATCTTTAATTTTTGAGTTCTTTAAATTTCTATTTATTTATCTATTAGAGGGAGAGGGAGAGAAAGAGAGTGAGAATGGGTGTGCCAGGGCCTCTAGCCACTGCAAACGAACTCCATACACATGCGGCACCATGTGCATCTGGCCATCTGGCTTACATGGGACCTGGAGAATCAAACTGGAGTCCTTAGGCTTCGTAGGCATATGTTCAGGCTGACCTGGGACTCATTATGTAGTCTCAGGGTGGCCTCCAAGCCACCACAATCCTCCTACCTCTGCCTCCCAAGTGCTGGGATTAAAGGCGTGCACTACCACGCCTGGTTTTTCTTTTTCTTTTTTTCTTTTTTCTTTTTTAATGAAATTTAAGTCAGTAACTCAAGCTGCAATTTTTAGAATCCAGCATTCTCACACAATACAATCCAAAGATATACTAGTTTGATACTTGGCGTGCTGAGGAATGAGTGCCGGAAAATCTGAGAAGTCTTTGTTTCCTTTCATTAAATCACTGTGTGTGCGCAGTGAAAACGCCCCATTATGGACATTCCTCGATGGGGCGGCGTTCATGGCTGTGCGATGTGGCTGTGATGTCGCAGGATGCAGCGCAGGCGAGCACTGCCAGAGTGCCTCACCTCTTCTGTGTTTGACTTCTACTTTGTTTTTATTTGTTTTTTTATTTTTATTTTTATTTTTTAAAATTAAATTTAATTTTTTTTTTTAATTTATTTGAGAGCGACGGACACAGACAGAAAGACAGATAGAGGGAGAGGGAGAGAATGGGCGCGCCAGGGCTTCCAGCCTCTGCAAACGAACTCCAGACGCGTGCGCCCCCTTGTGCATCTGGCTAGCGTGGGACCTGGGGAACCGAGCCTCGAACCGGGGTCCTTAGGCTTCACAGGCAAGCGCTTAACCGCTAAGCCACCTCTCCAGCCCTCCACTTTGTTTTTAGTTGTTGCATGTTCGCAAAACTTTTCCTATTGCCAAAGTTTTTGAGCCTCCCCTCCATGCTCAGTTATGCAACCCCACAAGGGGTCAGGATCCAAAGTTTAAGAAGCTCGGGTTCAGACGTCTTATTTGACTGCGACCAGAGATTATCTGCAGGATCACAGCAGGTCGGAGGTATAAAAACAAGGGTACCTCTGACTTGGTATAGCGAGAACAGTGTTCGCTGAAGACGCTGTGACTCGAAACCTGGTCATGAGCTTGGAGGAAGGATTGGCACATTTTTTTCTGGGTGGGAGCTGAGATTAACTATGTCACAGCTTGGAGGTTATCATCTTTGTTGCAGCTCTTCACTGGTAACATAGCATAGGAGCAGATTAAGGCGGGCTGGTTGCCAATAAAGTGAATAAAGTGAGAGTCTTTTTAAAAATGCAACCAAACAGAATGGAATTAAAAAGCCAAAAAAAAAAAAAAGGCTGGAGAGATGGCTTAGAGGTTAAGTGCTTGCCTGTGAAGCCTAAGGACCCCGGTTCAAGGCTCAATTCCCCAGGACCCACGTTAGCCAGATGCACAAGGGGGCACATGCATCTGGAGTTCGTTTGCAGTGGCTGGAGGCCCTGGCGCGTCCGTTCTCTCTTTCTCTCTGCCTGTCGCTCCCAAATGAACAAGAATAAACAAATAAAAATATTTTGAAAAAAAAGAAAGAAAAAGATTTAGGTAATAGTGCATGGATATTGTCATTTTCCAGTAAAGCCATCTTTTTTTTTTGGAGGTAGTGTGTCCCTATAGCCCAGGCTGACCTGGAATTCACTCTGTAATCTCAGGGTGGCCTTGAACTCACGGTGATCCTCCTACCTCTGCCTCCCAAGTGCTCAATAAAGCTTTATAAAAACAGGTGGTAGCTATATTTGGTCAGTTTGTCATTGTTGGTTAGGAAAATGTACCTTAGAATCAAAAGATGTGGCCAGTTCTGTTTTCACTTTGCCATCTGAATCAAGCATCAAGTTTATTTATAAAATGGAAATAGAACAATAGTACCTCTTCTCCCTAGAGTTAGAAGATCCAGATAACGTAATTTACATGAGTGTATCTGGAAAGCAAGTATATACTAGGGCTCCATAAAATGTGAACTGAAAATAAACATTGTTAGGCATATGAATATGGGAGCTCATTTCCATAATTTCTTATAATTCTACTAAAGTGATAGAAAGGAGTCGGGCGTGGTGGCGCACATCTTTAATTCCAGCACTTGGGAAGCAGGGGTAGGAGGATCGTCGTGAGTTCGAGGCCACCTGGAGACTACTGAATGAATTCCAGGTCAGCTTGGGCTAGAGTGAGACCCTGCTTTGGAAATCCAAAAACAAAACAAAACAAACAACAACAAAAGCAAAAGAGAATGGGGTTGGGGAAATGACTCAGCAATTAAAAGCACTTACTTGTAAAGCCTGCCATTCAGTTCCCCAGGACCCACGTAAAGCCAGATGCACAGAGTGGCACATGCACTTGAAGTTTGTTTGCGGTGGCAGGAGGCCCTTGGTGTGCCCATGCTCTCTCAGTCTCTCTCTCAAGTAAATAAATAAATAACTAAATATATTTTTAAAAGAACCAAAAGATTGAGAGAGGAATATGTATAACTCATTGGATAAATACTTGCCTAAAAGTTAGTCTGTTGCAGAATATTGGATAACACCAGGCACATGAGGAGCAAATAACTTACAAATAGTCTTTGGCTGTTGCCTGATCTTGGTATAGAAGGATAGCTTGAAAAAAAAAATCTGTTTAAGCAGTTGAAAGGATTAGGTTTCTTCCCTAATCCAGATTCTGGAGACCTCCTTCTTCCACCTTGACAGGAGATAGGAAGGACTTGTTAGTTCATGCTGGGAGAGGTTGTCCCAGATGGGCTCCAGGTTTGGAGATACCAGGGACAGCTGACACTAAGTGTCACACTGAAACCAAAGAGAGTATGTTGTTTTCCTATTGCTCCTGTAACAAATTACCCAAAATTTAGTCATTTAAGAACACACAAATTTATCACCTCATAATGCTATAGGTGAGAAGTCCAAAATGGATCTCAGTAGGCTAAAATCAGGGTTTCAACAAGGCTGTATTTATTCCTTTATGGAGGCTCTAGGGGAGAATAACTATTTTTTTTTCCCCTTTCCAGTTGCTACCAGGTACCTGTGGTTTTTGACCCATATTTATCCTTTCATCTTCAATATCAGAGAGAGAGAGGGGCAGAGACAGACAGAGAGAGAGAGAGAGACAGAGAGAGAGAGACAGAGAGAGAGAGAGAATTGGTGCCCCAGGGCCTCCAGCCACTGAAATTGAACTCCAGATATGTGCGTCCCCTTGTGTACACCACCATACCTGGCCCCATACAGCATTTTCATAATGTCTTTAGTTTGGGTTAACCTTCCCTCCATCCCTCTCCCCTTACCCTACTCAAACCTTTCCATACTCGGCATTTGGCTGTCTATTTACATATCTACTATCCCCTCCTTTAAGTCCTAATTCCCCTCCCCCCCTTAGATCCTTTTCAGCTTCCTGCCTCTTACTGAGTCAAATTGTACATACTTACATACAAATCTAAAAATTTGAAGTTAGGATCCACATTTGAGAGAAAACATGTAGCATTTGTCTTTGAAAGGTTAGTTTTTAAAACCTGTGTGTTGGGCTGGAGAGATGGCTTAGCAATTAAGGTGCTTGCCTGTGAAGCCTAAGGACCCAAGTTCAATGCCTCAGCACCCACGTAAAGCCAGATGCACAAGGTGCCACATGCATCTGGAGTTTGCATTTCTGCAGTGGCTAGAAGCCTTTGTTTTCCCATTCTCTCTATCTGCCTTTTTCTTTCCAGTATATAAAATAAATCAATAAAAACAGAGAATGGGCACACCAGGGCCTTCAGCTGCTGCAAACAAACTCTAGATACTGCACCACTGTGTGCATCTCGCTTACATGGATACTGGGGAATCCAACCAGTATCTTTAGGCTTTGCAAGCAAGTGCCTTAACTGCTGAGCCATCTCTCCAGCTCTCTCTTTCTCTTCTACATCTCCCTCTCCTTGTAAACAAATACATAGATAAAAATATTTAAAAATAAAAAACCAAGTATTTACTTTTTATTTTAAAAAATATTTTACTCTTTTATTCAATAGAGAGAGAAAGAGGCAGATAGAGAAGATGGGTGTACCACTGCAAACAAACTCCAGATACATGTACCACCTTGTGCATTTGGCTTTACATGGGTGCTGAGGCATTGAACCTGGGTCCTTAGGCTTCACAGGCAAGCACCTTAACTGCTAAGCCATCTCTCCAGCCTTTTTATTTTTAACCTAGCTATCGTTAAGCAAAGTTCTTTTTCTGATTTCACTGGCTAGTTTCATACCGCAATATTGTTTTCCATAATAACACAAATGTAGTCTATACTGAACTAGAATTATGTTTCTACTCTATTTTGTTTTTTTTTTTTTCAATTTGAGACAAGATCTAACTCTATAGCCGAGCCTGGCCTGAACTCATGGTGATTCTCCTGCCTCAGCCTCCTGAGGCTAGGATTAAAGGCATGAGCTACCATGCATAGCTACATTTCTACTTTGTAAATCAAACAAAAAACAACTAGTTTAGTTACTTTATACAATGTAGTTAAGCTAAGCTACCTCACAGGCTTGGAAATCTTTTCTAACGGATGTAAGATTAATAGAGAATTAAGTTAATGTTCATGGATCATAAAATAAGGAAGGCAATCAAACTGGTACAAGTATAAACTTGCACCTACAGAAAAAAATGTACACAAACATTTATATATGCCAATTTCCACAAGTAGAGGTTTGCAACATAATATTCAATACCTAGTTAGACCCGACCATGCTAAAATTAAGAGTGTGTTTTATCTGAATAAGCCTAAATTAAGAAGTTTGATTCTGAGGTTAACTTAAGCACCCTTAGGTCATATAAACACGGGTTAGTGGGTGTCTTATCATTGTGCCTCAGTAGCTTCATTTGTTAAGTGAGGGGAATTTGGTTGTTATATTCTAAATATTCTCTTCAGCTCAAAATTTTTCTTTTAAGATTCTTTAGGGCAAGTGAACAATGGAAAAAAAAATGTTAGGGCAAAGGCAGAATAAGCCCTTAGAAAACATTTCACAGGAGGGCGATTTAAAAAAAATGCAAGCTCCTTGTGTGTTAGGCTTCCAAATAAACCTGATGCTGAGGCACGGCTGCATGTACCAGTGATTCATTGGAAACTGTTTCCCATGAAAGCAGGAGGGTACTTAGGAAAGCAGGCCCAGGAAAGAGAATAAGAAAATCAAGGGCATGGGTTCAGCATTAACTTGGACCCAGGGAGTTCCAGAGCATAAACTACAATGGCTTTGTTTGACCTGGAGGCAAAGGAACTAGTAGTTCATACCCCTCTAACTGCAACAAAACCCCAAAACTTCCCTCATGGACTCTACTACTCCAACTCACATAGAAATCTAAAAACTTGAAGCCAGGATGTGCATATGAGAGAGACACCACCTTGAGGAAGTGGGAGAGGGGAGGGCTTAAGAGGAGAGGATAGTAGGTAAGTAAGCCGAGGGATGAATACTGGGGTGGAATGGTCTAAGTGGGGTCAGGGGGGTGGGTGGAAGAAAGGAAGGTGTGGGGAGTAGGGTTAGTGAAAAAAAAAAGCATAAAAGGGCTGGAGAGATGGCTTGGCGGTTAAGCGATTGCCTGTGAAGCCTAAGGACTCTGGTTCGAGGCTCGGTTCCCCAGGTCCCACGTTAGCCAGATGCACAAGGGGGCGCACGCGTCTGGAGTTCATTTGCAGAGCTGGAATCCCTGGCGTGCCCATTCTCTCTCTCTCCCTCTATCTGTCTTTCTCTCTGTGTCTGTCGCTCTCAAATAAAAAAAAAAAAAAAAAGCATAAAAAAGCTACATGGAAACCTACTTTGTTACTAGCTAATTAAAAAGAAATACTTGGGTTTAGGGAAGTTACATAGCTATGAAAAGCACTTGCGTATAGAGCCTTCTGGCCCATGTTTGATTCTTTCGTGCCCATGCAAAGCCAGATGCACAAAGTGCATGTATCTGGAGTTCTTTTGCAATGGCAAAAGGCCCTTGTGTACCCATTCTTCCTACCCGCTTTCTCGGAAGTAAATTAATAAGAAATATTTTTAAAAAATACTTGTAAGGGCTAGCGAGATGGCTTAGTGGTTAAGGCACTTGCCTGCAAAGCCAAAGGACCCAGATTCAATTCCTCAGTACCCATGTAAGCCAGAAGTACAAGGTGGTGCATGCATGTGGACTTCATTTGCAGCGGCTAGAGGCCTTGGTGCGCCCATTCTCTCTCTCTTAAATAAATAAATAAATAAATAAATAAATATTTATTACAAAAATACTTGTTAAAAAGAACTTTGAGCCCAAGTACCCTGTGGGGGATACAAATTTGTGCCCTGAAGACATAGATTTTTCCAAAATTTCTCAGTTACCAGGGTTGGCCAGATGTGGTGGCTTGTGCTTTTACTCACAGCACTTGGGAGTTGGAAGCAGGAAGATCACTGTGAGTTCAAGGCCAGGCTGAGACTACACAGTGAATTCCAGGTCAGCCAGGGCTAGAGCAAGACCCTAACTTGTAAAACAATCAAACACAAAAAATTTCATATATCTATAGTATTATTTTGTTGTACATTGAAAATATAAACTGAACAGTAAAGAAAGGTTGGTTTTGGCATGGTGGCACATGCCTATAATCCTCAGGAAGCAGAGGCCACAGGATCGTGGGTTCTAGGCTAGCCTGGTTGAACATGGTGCACTCAGGGATCATCTGGGCTACATAGTTGAGACCTTGTCTCAGTAAGAAAGAAAAGAAGCCAGCCTGACTGGTTTTCTGTATGTAATTACATCAGATTTTGAGATCTAGGAAGATTGGATTTTGTCACTACTAGTTTATAATATCTCCAAGAGTAAAATTTTGTTTGAGATTAGTCTGGTGAGCATTAATGACCAGTTTGGAAAATTCCATGATGATACTGCAAGCCAAGAGACAAGTCTTTCCCTTAGCTAAGAAAAGATCATCCATCCATGAGTCATTAATCACAGCATTCATTCACTTGGAGACAAGATAGCCATGTAAATGTTAAGTGGCTGCCCCCAGGTACAGAATTCTTAATGACCTGTAAATGGCATATGAATGAGAACCCAATGAAGATAATTTTGTATAAAAATAGAAATACTCTAAAAGCTGTAACTAAATGTGGCTCTGAAGTTGTGATGGCCAAACGTAATTGACAGCATGACTAAGTTTAGAATCACCATGGAAACACATCTCTGGATGTGTTTCCAGAAAGTTTTTTTTTTAAATTTTTTGTTCATTTTTATTTATTTATTTGAGAGTGACGGGGGGGGGGGGGCGGGGCGGGGAGGGAATGGGCATACCAGGGCTTCCAGCCACTGCAAATGAACTCCAGACACGTGTGCCCCCTTGTGCGTCCTGGGGAATCAAGCCTCGAGCCGGGGTCCTTAGGCTTCACAGGCAAGTGCTTAACCGCTAAGCCATCTCCCCAGCCCTCCAGAAAGTTTTAACTAAGGAGAGAAGACCTGAATGTGGGTAGTGCCATCTCCTTGGGCTGAATAAAAAAGCAGACCGTAGCCGGGTGTGGTGGTGCATGCCTTTAATCCCAGCATTTAGGAGGCAGAGGTAGGAGGATGGCCATGAGTTTGAGGCCACCCTGAGAGTACAGAATGTGATCCAGGTAAGCCTGGGCTAGAGTGAGACCCTACCTTGAAGCCCCTCACCACCCCCCCAAAAAAAAAAGAAAAGAAAAAGAAAAAAGGAAAAAGGAAAAAACAAAACAAACAGAAAGTGGAGGCTGGAGAGATTGCTTAGTGATTAAGGCGTTTGCCTGCAAAACCAAAGGACCCAGGTTAGATTCCCCAGGACCCATGCAAGCCAAATACACAAGGTGGCGCATGCGTCTGGAATTCATTTGCAGTGGCTGGAGGCCCTGGCATGCCCATTTCCTCTCTATCTGCCTCCTCCTCCTCCTCTCTCTCTCAAAGAAATAAATAAGGGCTGGAGAGATGGCTTAGCGGTTAAGCGCTTGCCTGTGAAGCCTAAGGACCCCAGTTCGAGGCTCGGTTCCCCAGGTCCCACGTTAGCCAGATGCACAAGGGGGCGCACGTGTCTGGAGTTCGTTTGCAGAGGCTGGAAGCCCTGGCGTGCCCATTCTCTCTCTCTCCCTCTATCTGTCTTTCTCTCTGTGTCTGTCGCTCTCAAATAAATAAATAAAAAATATTTTAAAAAAAGAAATAAATAAAAACAAAATATTTTGAAAAGAAAAAGTAGAAAGTGAGCTGAACACCCAGCATTTATCTTTCTCTGCTTCCTGATTACGCTTGCAGACGGGTCAACTGCCTCATGTTCCTGCCGCCATAATTTCCTACCATGATGGGCTGGACCCTTGAACCGCAAGCCAAAAGAAACCATTCTTTTGCCACCACGGAGCTGCCTGCTACCATGGCTTCTCCTCCATAAGGGACAGTACTGAATCCTTCAAGAGTTCCGGAAACCTTTGCTGTTTTTGCTTCACAGTGTCTATGGTGGGGAAGTCCTAAGTTGCTCAAACAGTCTTAACTGATAGAATTTTGGGTCCTGATTCCAAATACCCAAGAGGGTGGGTCAGATTGGCAGAGGTTGAATTATATACATAGTCACTCCAGAGCACCCACTTTTCCCCTCGCAGGGACCAGGATATTTAGCTCAAGACCAATAGGTCCAACATTATTCACTAGAGACAGTTTCCCTGAAATGCAAGTCAGGAGCTCGTTAGTCAACCTCAGCATTGTCTACTATTAATAATCTAGTGTAAATGAAAATTTACTTAGATTTGAAAAGAAGAGCGGCATTGTATAGTTTCCCATTTTGGTGGTATTCATTACTTAGAAAAGAGAAAGACCTTGAAATGGTTACTTTATATCAGTATGTAATGTTGAAGTAATTGGTGTACATAAACTTTTAATATGAATTCAAAGACCTGCAAAGCAGGATGGAAATGTGGTTAAATATTGCAACTTGCTTTGTTTAAAATTGCTCAGGTGCTATATAGGGCTAATGACTTGTTCAACTTGAGGAGACTTGCAGTGAACATTGCATCACTCTTTGCTTCAGTATACTGCTAGAAGCCTTACATTTTTTTTTTCCACTCATAACTTTTTCCTTCAAGGTGCTACTTTGTGCCAAATTAAACAGGTATTAATTCACAAATAGCTTTCTTTTACATGACAGCAATAATAACTAGGCTCATGGAGGAAACAAATCCTCAGTCACCTTTATAAAAGTCAATCTTTCATATTTCTTTTCTCTTACTTAAAACTTGTATGATTCCAAGTTATTATTATTTTTTTCTGTGACACATGTGATTTTCTATGAGCGTCATGACCAGTGTCTTTAATGCCAAGGAAATCATTATTAAGTGGAAACATCTGGAGGTCACATTTTCTTTCTTTCTTTCTTTCTTTCTTTCTTTCTTTCTTTTTTTTTCCCCTGAGGTAGGGTCTCACTCTAACCCAGGCTGACCTGGAATTCAATTCACTATGTAGTCTCAGGGTGGCCTTGAACTCACAGTGATTCTCCTACCTCTGCCTCCCGAGTGCTGGGATTAAAGGTGTGTGCCACCACGCCCGGCTTGGAGGTCACATTTTCTAGGTAGCAACATGACATTGCTTCTGGCTTGGAAGGCAGTGGCTAACTTTCATAGCTCTCTGCTCCCTGAACACTACTACAGCTATTAAGAGACTGGGGTTCACTATTAGAAAGGCCTGAGTTCTTATAGGACAGAGTTCAGCTGGGTATTAATTGTAAAGCATTGAATCTATACCTGGGCTTCTGAGCTTAGTTTTGTAGTCTATAAAGAGGGATAAGAAGATTGTGAGGATTAAATAGACTGTTGTAATATACTTAGTCAAAAACTGATACACAGTCAATGCTTAAAAGAGCAGCAAGCCAAGTACTTGGGAGGCAGAGATAGGAGGGATCGCCATACATTCGAGGCCACCCTGAGACTACCTGGTGAATTCTGGGCTAGAACAAGACCCTACCTCAAAAAACAAAATAAAAAAAAAAGTAGTAGATTTATAGAAATCATTATTTCCAGTGCAGGTCTGGGGAAACAAAGTTGTGTGGAACATGGTTCCTGTCTTCAAAGAACTCATAGACCAATTAGAGCACGGGGCTTAAAAATGACCACTGTAAGGGAACAAGGAGATCGAGATGATGCTCATTGAAGGAAATCACACTTCAGCTCGATGAGAGGAACGGGTTCAAGAGCATATTGTACATAATGATGACAGCGATTAGAAATATGTTACATATTTAGAAATTGTTGCCGGGCGTGGTGGTGCACGCCTTTAATCCCAGTACTCGGGAGGCAGAGGTAGGAGGATCAGTGTGAATTCAAGGCCACCCTGAGAGTACATAGTGAATTCCATGTCAGCCTGGGCTAGAGTGAGACCCTACCTTGAAAAATCAAAATAAATAAATAAATAAAAATAAATAATTTGTTGACAGTAGATTTTAAGTTTTCTCACAACCCCCAGAAATTGGACATAGGGAGGTAATGTATATGTTAAATTGTTTGGTTCAGCCACTCCATAGGCATATGTATTTCAAGATATCATGTTGTCCACCATAAATATATGGTTTTATTTGTACATTAAAAACTGCAAATCACTGTGTCGCTGTAAGTGTATCTTTACTTTTTTGATTTGTAAGTGATCTTTTTATTTAGTTATTTGCAAGGAAACTGAGAGAGAGAGAGAGAGAGAGAGAGAAAGAAAATGGGTATGTCAGGGCCTCTAGCCACTGCAAACAAATTCCAGATGCATGTGCCACTTTGTGCATCTCGCTTTACATGGGTACTGGGGAATTGAACTTGTGTTACTAGACTTTGCAGGCAAGCGCTTTAACTGCCCAGCCATCTCTCCAGCCTGTATCTTTGTATTTGGAAAGCACTTGGTACGTGATCACTTTTAGAATTTGTTAACTACTGTGTAATTCTTTCTGATACAAATATTTTATTCTTAACTTTAAAAAATATTTTATTTGAGGCCTGGAGAGATGGTGTAGCTGTTGAGCGCTTGCCTGTGAAGCCTAAGGACCCCGGTTCGAGGCTCGATTCTCCAGGACCCACGTTAGTCAGATGCACAAAGGGGTGCACGCGTCTGGAGTTCGTTTGCAGTGGCTGAAGGCCCTGGCGCACCCATTCTCTCTTTCACTCTCTATCTCCCTCTTCCTCTCTCTGTCTTTCTCTCTCAAATAAATAAATAAAAATCTTTTAAAAAATATTTTATTTGAGAGAGAGAGAAAGAGAAAGAGGCAGATAAAGAGTGAGAGAGACTAGGTTTGCCAGGGCCTCCCAGTCACTGCAAACGAACCCCAGCTTGCAGCCAGCACGCTGAGCCATCTCTCTGGCCCTCTTCTTAACTTTTAAGAATTTACACGTAGAGCAAAGTGCTGTAAAAAGACACCCTTTGCCTTATTCTCTGTTCCGTACCAATCTCTTGTGCTGCCAGGTTCTGTCCTAGGGAAAAGGGAGAAGACAGCGGGGAATATATCATATCCAAATAGCGCTCATCATAGCTTGGGAGGCCTAGAGGGAGGGGTTAGGTATGAGAGGCCAACCCTGCAAATCTGCCCAGAATTAATTGAAGCAAAACAAAGAAAAGAAGAGAATAAAACAACGAGATTAAGCCATTTGGCTAGTACCCAAGGCCAGACCCATTCCAGACCACTTTTGTTAGGGAAGAGGGAACAGAGAAACTTCAGGAACTCAAGAGATCTGTGCATTTGAAGCCAGCAGCCTGGCCTTCAGTCCCAGCAGACGGTAGGTAGAGTGAGCAAGATGGAGGGCACAGTGCCACCCATGCTTTGGCCTGCTGCTCTCTGGACCTTTGGGCCGTGGGTCTATGTATTTGTATTCATGTAGCTCTGTTGCTAGATAACATCTCAGTGCATAAGGAAGTTCACTGGTATGGATTGTTGCAGTCAGGTTTGCCTTGCTGGTAGAAATCACCCAACCAAGAGCAGCTTGTGGGAGAAAGAGGTTTATTTGGCTTACAGGCTCGAGGGGAAGCTCCACGATGGCAGGAGAAAACGATGGCATGAGCAGAGAGTGGACATCACCCCCTGGCCAACATCAGGTGGACAATAGGAACAGAAGAGTGTGCCAAACACTGGCAAGGGGACACTGGCTATAACACCCATAAGCCCGCCCCCAACAATACACCACCCCCAACAATACACCGCCTCCAGGAGGCATTAATTTCCAAACCTTCATCAGCTGGGAACCTAGAATTCTGAGCACCTAAGTTTATGGGGGACGCCTGAATCAAGCCACCACATGAATAATTGCAATTATTCCAGATAGTTAAAATAATTTCTAGCTATTTTTATCTAGGTCCTTTCAGATTTCATTCTTTTGTTAATATTTTTGTTTTTATTTATTTATTAGAGAGAGAGAGAGAGAGAATAGGCTTGCTAGAGCTTCCAGCCACTGCAAATGAACTCCAGATGCATGCACCACCTTGTGCATCTGGCTTATGTGGGTCCTGGGGAATCGCCTGAACCACTAAGCCATTTCTCCAGCCCTGATACCGGGGAATTGTATCGAGGTCCTTTGGCTTTGCAGGCAAGTGCCTTAACCACTAAGCCATCTCGCCAGCCCTTCTGTCATTACCATTTGTTAAATGAGCATGAAGCAGATAAGAGGATTGCTATCTTCTTTTTATTTATTTATTAAATTTATTTTGAGAGAGAGAAAGAGGCAGAGAGAGGGACAGAGAGAGAGAGTGAGAATGGGTATGCCAGGGCCTTAGCTGCTGTGAATGAACTCTAGATGCGTGACCCTCCCTTGTGCGCATGTGCAACCTTGCACATTTGCATCGCTGTGTGTCTGCTACGTGAGACCTGGAGATTCAAACTTGAGTTCTGCTACGTGAGACCTGGAGATTCAAACTTGAGTTCTTAGGCTTTGCAGGCAAGTGCCTTAACTGCTAAGCCATCTCTCCAGCCCTTTCTTTCCATCTTTCTTTCTTTCTTTCTTTCTTTCTTTCTTTCTTTCTTTCTTTCTTTCTTTCTTTCTTTCTTTCTTTCTTTCTTTCCTTCCTTCCTTCCTTCCTTCCTTCCTTCCTTCCTTCCTTCCTTCCTTCCTTCCTTCCTTCCTTCCTTCCTTCCTTCTTTCTTTCTTTCTTTCTTTCTTTCTTTCTTTCTTTCTTTCTTTCCCTCTCTCTCTCTCTCTTTTTTTTTTTGTTCTCTCGAGGTAGGGTCTTACTCTAGACCAGGCTGACCTGGAATTTACTATGTAGTCTAGGGTGGCCTGAAACTCATGGCAATTCTCGTACCTCTGCCTCCCAGGTGCTGGGATTAAAGGTGTGTGCCCAGCTTTTTTTTGTTTTTTTGTTTTTTTTTTTCTTTTAATTTATTTTGAGAGAGAGGCTGTATTCTTTTTAAAAAATATTTAATTTATCAATTAATTATTATATATTATATTATTTTTATATTTATTATATTATTATTATTATATTTATTTATTTGAGAGAGAGAAACAGGAAGAAAGAGGTAGACAGAAAGAATGAGTATAGGTACACCAGAGACTCCTGCCACTACAAATGAACTCCAGACACATGTGACACTATGTGCCTCTGGCTTTATGTGGGTGCTGGGGAATCAAACCCAGGCCATTAGGCTTTGCAAGCAAACACCTTTAAGTTTTTCAGCCCCTTGAAAATTGGTGTATTCTGGTTTGTTATTGTGCTTGCATTATTATCTTCTTGTCTTTTATAAAGCCATTGTATGGGGATTAATTTAGTAAATGCACTTAATTTCACACATAGAAATACACTGCTGAAACCTAGTGAAAAACTAGGGTACTCTTTATTTCTACTTGAAAACTCTGAAATCTCCCTCAGATTACTTTGCGTATCATATAAACATTTGTCCTTTCCAAACATTCATAGGTTGAGCAGACACAATACAATCCTTTTGTTTTATCTGAAATGATGATAAAAGAACCTTGGAGAAGTGAAGAATCATTTGTTGTTTATAATAATAATAAAAAAAATCTGGGCATGGTGGTTTTAATCCCAGCACTTGGGAGGCAGAGGTAAGAGGATCACTGTGAGTTGGAGGCTAGCCTGAAATTACATAGTAAAATCCCAGGTCATCCTGAGCTAGAGCTAGACCCTACCTTGAAAAAAATAAAATAAGATGACAAAATAAGATAAAAAATAAAATGAAAAATTAATTAAATTAAAAATAAAATAATAAAATGAAATAAAAATAGTAACACAGTAAAATAATGAAGTAAGATAATAAATGAAAGAAAGAAAGAGAAGACTGACAGATTCGCGTATAGAAATACTTTTTTTTTGTTGTTGTTTTTTGAGGTAGGGTGTCACTCTAGCCCAGGCTGACCTGGAATTCACTATGTACTCTCAGGGTGGCCTTGAATTTATGGTGATCCTCCTACCTCTGCCTCCCAAGTGCTGGGATTAAAGCCGTGCACCACCACACCCGGCTCACTTTTTTTCTTTTTCTAACCAAGGAAGACTTTGAACTTTTGATCCTCCTGCCTCCACCTGCCCTGGGATTACAGACGTGCTCCACCATGTCTGCTTTATGAGGGTCGGGGGGTGGAGCCCAAGGCTTCATGCATACTTGGGAAGTCCTCTATCAAGCGAGCTATATCCTTAGCCTCTAAGTTTACACTTTTGGCTAAATAAATACAGAATATTCCAATAAGCTTCGCAATGACAGAGTACATATTAAAGTATACATCTAAAATGCCTTTTCTTGCTACTTGCCTATTCAAAACTTCATCGTTTGGAGGACAGTCCAGACAAAAGGTGAAAAAGCTTAACCTTATAACCAGAGATACTGGGCAGGAAATCCCAGGCCCAGAATTGGTGTACCCTCCACAGTAAAGCTGTTGTTAAGGTCCCCAAAACAATGTAGGCCATTAGTAAAACACTTGATTACCTGTCAGAGCTACAACGTAAGACCCAACTGCTAAAGACACTACAGGCTGTGGTTATAGGATATCAGAACTCCATGCTGGAACCAAAAGGGAAACTAATCCCACCCTGGCTAGCCTTTATAGTGCTGGAGATCCCTATGAAAGCCACTGGAGGACAACAGTCACCAGCAGCATGAATAAGCAGGGGACCCTGCAGACTAAGACATCAACCACCCAGACGAGAAGTGCTACACACTTGTGCAATAGTTGCATGCAGCCTCTGTAACCAACTGTTCTCAGATTAGATGTAAGGCCTGCTCAATGGGATAGAACTCATATCTAGTACTGGAAACGAAGACAGAATCCCATTGTCAGGAAAGTCAGACATCGGAGGGAAGCCTCCACTGTTCTCTGGTGAAAATAAAATAAAATAAAATAAAATAAATAAAATAAAATAAAATAAATAAAAATAATAAAATAAAATAAAATAAAATAAAATCTCTCAATTTTGCCCCTTTAACCCATGCTGTTGTCACTCTTGGTTGGAAAATCTATTTTATTTTACAGATGACAGAGAGAATGGAGGCTAAGATCCATCAATAAGTACCTCTGCCTCTGAAGTTCTGGGATTAAAGGTGTGCATCACCATGCCCCCAAATTATTTTTATTTATTTGCAAGCAGAGAGAGATAGAGAGGAGACAGAATGGGTAGGTCAGTGCCTCCAAGTACTGCAAATGAATTCCAGATGCATGTGCCAACTTGTGCATCTGGCCTTATGTGGGTACTAGGGAATTGAACCTGGGTTGTTAAGCTTTGCAGACAAATGTTGATTGTTGAAACTGCTGATTCATTTCTTTAGCTCCTGCTCTCCTGTCCTCTTTTTTTTTTTTTTTTTTAAGGTAGGGTCTCACTTTAGCCCAGGCTGACCTGGAATTCACTATGTAGTCTCAGAATGGCCTCTAACTCATGACAATCCTCCTACCTCTGCCTCCTGAGTGCTGAGATTAAAGGCGTGCACCACCAAGCCTGGCTTGCTGCCCTCCTCTTTTACAAAGTCCCAATATTTAAAACCATGGAGGTTCTACCTTGATGACCTTATTTAATCCTGACGACCTCCTCAAAACTCTACCTCTAAGCAGCATAGTTGGATTATTTCCATTTTCTGATAATTCACAACTAATTAAATTCCTTCCTCCCTCCCTTTCTTTTTTTCTTCCTTTCTTCTTCCCTCCCTCCCTCCCTCCCTCTCTCTCTCTCTCTCTCTTTCTTTCTTTCTTTCTTTCTTTCTTTCTTCCTAGATAGGGTCTCAGTCTGGCTCAGTCTGACCTGGAATTCACTATGTCGCCTCAGGGTAGCCTTGAACTCATGGCGATCCTCCTACCTCTGCCTCCCAATTGTTGGGATTAAAGGCAGTGCAGCACCACACCCAGCTCACAATTAATTAGATTTCAACACATGTCTCCTTAAGGGACACACTACAACCATATCCCCCCAATAAACCCAGCAACAACAACCAAAAAAACCAGTACCAAAGGGCACAAATGCACTGTCTACTTCCATTTAAATTACATACTGGAAGTGACAAAATTATAGAGATGGAGAGCAAATGACTGGTTGTCAGGGGTTAGAGGCAGGAGATGTGTTGATTATAGAGGGTCAGTACAAGGGGGGCTTTGTGGTGAAGCTTTGGCATTTTAATTTGGGTGTTAGTTCCATGCATGTAATGAAGTGGCTCAGAAAATGACAAAGTCGATTACCTAGTTTTAGAGTCCTGGAGTCCAAGTAACTACAGTTATTAGGACATTATCTCTTAGGAGAGGTTGAATGATGGAGAAGCTGAGAAAACGATGAGACTACATTTAGAGTTGACTCTCATGGTCCTCCCTCTATGCTCTCCTTGCCCATGAAAAAGACAGCAGAGGAGTAGTTAAAACAGAAATATTTTATAATTTCTATAACCTCTTTTGTGTTTTTTCTTTGATGCAAGCATGAGTTGTGAAATTTCTAGAAATTTTCACAAATGCAACCTCTGATTTTTGAAATTTATTAAAAAAAAAGTAGTCCTTTGTGTGTGCTCTACCTCAGCAAGCTTTCCATGCATACTTGAGCACAATTAGCTCTTTGCAGATGTTGACTAGAAGGTTTTATCAATATTAATTAGCCCAAGATGGTTAATCACCTTGCTGATTTTTTTCAAATATGCATCTTCTTAATTATTCCAGGTTATTACAATATCTACTATTATTTGTGTATTTCTCTCTTTATTTCTGTCAGTTATTTATTTATATGCAAGCAGAAAGAGAGAGAGCTAGCGAGCATGCCAGGGCCTCCAGCCTCTAAACGAACTCCAGACACATATGCCTCATTGTGCATTTGACTTTACTTGGGTACTAGGGAATCAAACCTGGGTCATTAGGCTTTGTAGGTAAATGCCTTAACCGCTCTCCAGCTCTATTTTTGTCAGTTTTTACTATGAGTTTTAAAATTCTTTTTAGGTATATTTATGCTTATATTATTGGGTCTTCCTGATTAATTATCCTTTTGTTTTGTTTGGAGGCAGGGTCTCACTCCAGCTGACCTGACATTTACTATGTAGTCTTAGGGTGGCCTCGAACTCATGGTAATCCTCCTACTTCTGCCTCCTGAGAACTGGGATTAAAGGCGTGCGCCACACCCTTCTATTTTATGACATTTCATGTTATGTTCTTTATCTTGAGTCATAGTTTGTGTGATACTAATATAGCCATACCAGAGATGATTAACTAAGGGAGGAGAGTAAGACCCTCCTGCCCACAGCCTCAGAGCCCTAGATGAAAAATAAAAGGGAAAAAAAAGGAGACAGTCTCTTATCATCTCTGTCTTCTTTTATTTGAGAGAGAGAGAGAGAGAGAGAGAGAAAGAGAGGTAGTTGAGGAGGCGATTGGAAAGAAAGTGGGTGCACCAGGGCCTCTAGCCACTGCAAATGAATGCCAGACACATGCTCCAGCTTGTGCGTCTTTACATGGGTACTTGGGAATTGAACCCGGGTCCTTGTGCTTCACAGGCACCTCAACTACTAAGCCATCTTTCCAGCCCTCATTCCTGTCTTCCTGCTGCCATGGGGTGAACTGCTCTGCTCTACCATGCTCTTCCTGCCTGGATTAGTGAACCCCCTGAAACCGTGTGATAAAATGCATCTCTTCCTTAAGACATTTCTGTCACAGTGACAGAGAATCTGACCAATACACAGAGGCACATAAATTAGTGTTTGAATAACTGGGCAAAACATCTAGACACCAGGCATGGCCACTTTTAGGGTTAGTTTTAGCATCTGCTCCTAGGTTTTAAATGTCTTTTATTTTTTAGTTTAATTTAATTTTTTTGAGGCAATCCCAATAGACTGGCTTTTTTTTTTTTTTTTTTTACCCGAGGTAGGGTCTCACTCTAGCTCAGGCTGACCTGGAATTCACTATGGAGTCTCAGGGTGGCCTTGAACTCATGGCAATCCTCCTCCCTCTGCCTCCTGAGTGCTGGGATTAAAGGTGTGCACCACCACACCCGGCTTTTTTTTTTTTTTGTTGTTATTAGAGAGTGAGAGCAAGAGAGAGAATTGGCATGCTAGGGCCTCCAGCCACTATAATTGAACTCCAGATGCATGTGCCACCTTGCGTGCTTGCGTCACCTTGTGTGTCTGGGATATGAAGAATTAAACATGGGTCCTTAGGCTTTTTAGGCAAGTGCCTTAACCACCAAGCAATCTCTCCAGCTCTAATTTATTTATTTATTTTTATTTATTTGCAAGCAGAGAAAGACAGAGAAGAGACAGACAGAATGGGCATGCCAGGGACTTTAGCTGCAGCAATGAACATGCAAATGCATGTTCAACTGTGCATCTCACTTTATGTGGGCACTGGGGAATTGAATTTAGGTCTTTAGGTTTAGAAGGCAAGCACCTTAGCTGCTGAGCCATCTTTTACACCCCAACTGTCTTTTTTTTTTGGTTTTCTGAGGTAGGGTCTCACTCTAGTCTAGGCTGACCTGGAATTCACTATGTAGTACCAGAGTGGCCTCAAATTCATGGTGATCCTCCTACCTCTGCCTTCCGAGTGCTGGAATTAAAGGTGTGTGCCACCATGCCCGGCATGCAAATGTCTTTTAAAAAATATTTTATTTATTTGCGAGAGACTGAGAAAGGGGCAGATAGATAGATAGATAGAGAGAGCGAGAAAGAGAGAGAGAATAAGCACACAAGGGCTTCCTGCCACTGTAAATGAATTCCAGATACATGTGCCAGTTTGTGCATGTGGCTTTACATGGGTACTGGGGAATCAAACCTGGGCTGTCAGGACTTGCAAGCAAGTACCTTCAACCACTGAGCCATCTCCCTAGCCCTTAATGTCTTTTGTTAGCAATATATGTAACTAGATTTAAGAAAGTAATGATGTAATCTCGATCTTATTTTGGTGATTTTATCCTCTTTACTGATTATTGACATATTTAGAATTATCACCTTATATTATGCCTCCATTTATTCTATTTTTGCTTTGACCTCACTTTTCATTTTTCTCTGATTTGATAGATTGTTTTCCTTCTCTTCCTTTCTTTTGGTTTGGTAGCTAGTTTTAGCTATTTCGTTAAAGATTATAAAGTTATTAAACATATAGCTGGGTGTGGTGGCGCACACCTTTCACCCCAGCACTCGGGAGGCAGAGGTAGGAGGATCACCGTGGATTTGAGGCCATCCTGAGACTCCATAGTGAATCCCAGATCAGCCTGGGCTAGAGTGATACCCTCTCTCAAAATAAATAAATAAAAATACAGGGTCAATTTGGTTGGTTCAGATAAAGAAGACATGAACCTTAAGTGACTTTCATTCCAATGGTCTCTCTCCAGTCTTAGGCAAAGATGGATCGCTGACTCACGCATGACAATGACAAGCTGATGGCAGCTTTATCATCATGTCAACAATGAAAGACCATCATCAAAGCACTGAAGGACGTTAGCTGTCTAAAAGTCAGTAAGTTAGCCAAAGTACCATTCAAAAAAAAAAAAGGCACAGCTACATCCTTAAGAAATACCACATGATATACTTCAGTCAGAAGAAAATGGAATGCAGAAAGATCGAATAGACATGAGAGTAATGTTGCTCCGAGACTGGGCACTGCCCTGGGTAAGTTCTATAGACCTGAACTCTGAAAGGTAAGAGAGGAATTCTGTGGGATACTTCCTTCCCCCTTCTTTTTAAAATATTTTTTCAAGGTAGGGTCTCACTCTAGCTCAGGCTGACCTGGAATTCACTGTGTCGTCTCTGGGTGGCCTCGAACTCAGTGATCCTCCTGCCTCTGCTTCCCAAGTGTTGGGATTAAAGGCACGTGCCACCATGCCTGGCTTAAATTTTTTTCTTTTTATAAATTAGTGAGACAGAGTGATAGAGAGAGAGAGAAAGAGAGAGAGAATTGGCCCACCAGGGCCTCAGCCACTGAAAATGAACTCCAGATGCTTGCACCACCTAGTGGGCATGTGCTACCTTGTACTTGCCTCACCTTTGTGCATCTAGCTTACGTGGGATCTGGAGAATAGAAAATGGGTCCTTAGGTTTTGCAACAAGCGCTTTAACCACTAAGCCATCTCTCCAGCCCCTTCCCCCTTCTTTTTTTTTTTTTAATTTTAATTTAATTTATTTATTTGAGAGCCACAGACAGAGAGAGAAAGGCAAGTAAAGAGCGAGAATGGGTGTGCCAGAGCCTCCAGCCACTGCAAACGAACTCCAGACAAATGGGCCCCCTTGTGCATCTGGCTAACGTGGGTCCTGGGGAATTGAGCCTCAAACCGGGGTCCTTAGGCTTCACAGGCAAGTGCTTAACCACTAAGCCATCTCTCCAGCCCGCCTTCCCCCTTCTCACAGGAGATGAGAGTGGCATAGTCACCGAGGGTCAAGTTTACATGGTGGTCATTTTGCTGGGAGAATGTCCTTTTGTTCAGAAATGGCCTGAGACTAAAGAAGCCATTCTCACAATCTGTGTTCATTCTTGTTTTTTTTAAAAATATATTATTTTAATTAATGAATTATTATTTATTTATTAGAGAGAGAGAGAAAGAATGAGAGAATGGGCCTCTGGCCACTGCAAACTAATTCAAGACGCATGTGTCACCATGTGCATATGGCTTACGTGGTTCCTGGGGAATCGAAACAGGTCTTTAGGCTTTGCAGGCAAGTGCCTTAGCCGCTAAACCAGCTCTCCAGCCCTGTCTGTGTTCATTCTTTGAGTCAACTGGAGTCTATAAGTTTGAGAATGTGTTTGAAATGAGATCACTCTGGTTCTGTACTTGGTTAAAGAAAACAGGGAGCAAGAAGATCTCCAGGTAAATCAAACTGTGCAGTGATGGCCATCAACTAGTCTGACCATATGAATTCTCAGTAACAGTAAGTAAGAGAGGTTAATATGATGGCTGATAAACGAAAGACCCTCATGAGGGCACGCCTTTAATCCCAGCATTGGGAAGGCAGAGTTAGGAGGATCACCATGAGTTCAAGGCCACCCTGAGACTATATAGTAAATAGTAATTTCTAGGTCAGCCTGTGCTAGAGTGAAACCCTGCCCTGAAAACCAAAAAAAAAAAAAAGCCCCCAAAAGAAGCCAAGTTGAATTAACAAAATTGCTCTCAGTAAATAGCAAGAGTTCCTCTGTACTAGAAGATAAATTCTAAGCTGTAAAGCACAAGTGATCTTTTTAAAAGATCACCTGATTCCTTCTTTTAGCAGGCTTGCAAGCTATAATATAATCTTTGAAAATTATAGGTAATTACAAAAAGGCACATTAAACCTCAGCTAATCACTGTTGTTTCAAAAAACAAAAAAAAAAACCAAAAAAACATGTCCCTTCTCTTAACAAAGCCTTAACCCAGCCAAAGCCTGGATAAACTGGCATTTCCCTCCATCACATGTTTCATTCCTAAACACAATGCCCTTGTGTTTCCTTCAGATGTCCGTACTTTCTCAGAAGAATGCATCTCCCCTTGCAGAGCTTGAGCATTATTGGCTCTTTGTTTGAAAATAAGTACATTATTCAAGTGTGGACTAGTAAGTAGCAGAGGTGTGTTAACTCTCCTTCCCCAGTCAGGTAGATCCTTAAGCCTTTCCTGAAATCAGTTCAGTTTGGTGAAATCTCCAACGCCCAGGGCTCATGGCCATTTCCCTTTATGTCTTTAGCGCAGGCTCCAAATGCAAGGAGATCGACTTTCATCCCATTCTGTTTACAGTTTTAAGGAATATCCTCTGAGCTGTCAATGTTCCTTTTCTTTTCTCGGGTCCTAAGGGCTAAACTTCAGGGCAAGGCCGTGTCGCATTAGCAACGCAAGTTGCTTTCATTTTGCCTGAACTCCCCAACTTCTGGTTAAGGTACCCAGATATGATGCTGTCCCTGCAAAGACCTATGCGAAAACGGCACACAATCAAACTCCTTGAAGTGTAACCGAACTGAATAAAGCCACAGAAGCGTGGACTGAAGGAAGCAGCTCTTCCTGAGGGCGGAATGTGAAAGAAACAGTGACATTCTTCCCCCAGCCCAGGGGTGGTGTGAGGTATCAGGTAACTAGCTCTGTCTTCTAAGTATAGGGTTTCAACCCCTCATTTTATTTTCAAATAGGCACTTTCATGTTGTTCCCCTGAGAATGGAGAGGGCATGCTCTCAGATCACCCGAGCAGGCTATAGCTGAGAGAGGAAAAGGGGGGGTGTATGTGCGCATGTGCGTAGAATTACTTAAAGGTTCAGTTTTCTCATTGCAAAAGGTTGTAACTAATATCACTTATTAAAGTATTTTTCTCCAGCTGTGCAACAGGAAATTTCAAACAGTTCAATATTGTTATTTGTGTCAAGTTTTTTTTTTTTTGGTATAATCTCTCTTTTCTATCACTGTGATAAAACGTATGTCATATTTACATATTCCCTATCTCATTGTTTTCATAGCGAACTCATCTTCTATTATAAATTTAGAAAGTTTACCTGAAAACAGTGAGCCATCAATAATTTATTTATTTTTGCTCACTTTTTCTAACACAGGAATGTGCTCAAGGCTTTGTTGATTAAGCAAACTATAGTTTAAAATTATATTTATTTGCTTTTGTATGCATGCTAGGGTTTCTTGCTGCTACAAATGAATGCCAGTCCAGCTTTATGTGGGTGGCTGGGGAATTGAACCCAGGCCAACGAGCTTTACAACCAAGCACCTTTAACTGCTGAGCCATTTCTCCAGCCTGCTTTGTTGATTGAAAAGAGAATGTAGCCGGGCATGGTGGCACTCTTCTTTAACCCCAGGATTTGGGAGGCAGAGAGGTAGGAGTTCGAGGCCAGTCTGAGACTACATAGTGAATTCTAGGTCAGCTTGGGCTAGAGTGAACCTTGAAAAAGAAAAAAAAAAAAAAAAAGAAAGAAAGAAAGAAAGAAAAAAAGAAAGAGAATGTAACACATCTAAGTGTCTAGTTTTAATTTTTTGGTCCAATTTTCCAAACAACCAGTAGGTATTTAGTCGTGAGGCATGCCGGGAGTTTCTGTATAAGGATGGATGTAGTTCAGTGGTTAGGCATTTGCCTGGACTTCACAAGGACCCAGGTCCAATCCTCAGATTCATAAAAGAACTAAACAAACAAAGAAACACACACACACACACACACACACACACACACACACACACACACACACAACTGTATGATGTTGCAACTCATCTTGAAAATATTTCTTTGTTTAAAACTTTATTTTGTAGGAGTTAGTAATAAGTTCATAATGGATTTTATTTTATAGTTCAGGGTTGATAATTCTGTAGGAAAACTCAAACTGGAGTATGGTATTCATTTTAGGTATTGGTATTCTCCAGAACTCACATAGACTATGCAGTGGAAATCAAGACTTCACTTACTATGAGGTACCATGACCCTGGTCTTCAGGCATGTGTTAGGACTTTTTCAGTGTTTAGAGATTTTTGACATCAGTGGCTAAAGTGAGCACAGTTTTGCTCTGGTTTTTGTCATTATGATTTGGAGGAGTTTTTTGTTTACATTCTGATATTTTTGTGTTTATGCATTTGTTTATTTATTTGTTGTTTTGATTTTCCAAGGTAGAGTCTTGCTGTAGTTAAGGCTGACCTGGAATTCACTGTGTGGTCTCAGGGTGGGCTAGAACTTGCAGCAATCCTCCTTCCTCTGCCTCCCGAGTGCTGGGATTAGAGGCGTGTGCCACCACACCTGCTATTTGTTTCGTGTGTGCCTATGCATGTGCGTCCATGGTTATGTGTCTGGCCATTCACATGTGTGCATGTGCACCCACCTAAAAGGCTGGCCATTGTGTATAATCTTAGTGCGGGGAGGTAGAGACAGGAAACTTCTGGATCTCACTAGCTAGCTAGTCTCACTGAATTTGTGAGCTCTAGGGTCTGCAAGAGACTATTTCAAAGAAGAAGGCAGGGGGGCTGGAGAGATGGCTCAGCAGTTAAGGTGCTTGTCTGCAAAGCCTAATGACCAGAGTTCAATTCCCTAGCACTCACATAAAGCCAGACAGACACACAAAGTGGCACATGCATCCGAAGTTCATTTGCAGCGGCTGGAGGTTCTGGCATGCCCATTCTCTTTCTCTCTGTCTCTCTATCTCTCCCTGCTTGCAAATGAATAAATAAATAATAGAGTAAGGTAGAGAGCAATAGAGGGAGACACCTGATGTCCACCATTAGCCTTCACACATATACATGCACATGCATCCACACAATATACACACAGCCCTATACACATACACACACGTGCACACCACACACATATACACACCAAAAATACCATCTATATATGTAAAGCAATAAAGAAAAGGGAGCTGGGCGTGGTGGTGCCCGCCTTTAATCCCGGCACTCAGGAGGCAGAGGTAGAAGGATCACCTTGAGTTTGAGGATACCCTGAGGCTACATAGTGAATTCCAGGTCAGCCTGAGCTAGAGTGAAACCCTACCTTGAAAAACCAAAATTAAAAAAGCCCTTTTTTTTTTAGATAGAGACTTGCTCCAGCTCAGGCTGACCTGGAATTCACTATGTAGTCTCAGGATGGCCTCAAACTCAGGGTGATCCTTGTACCTCTGCCTCCTGAGTGCTGGGATTAAAGGCGTGCCACCAGGCCCAGCTAAAAAAGGGCTTTTTGTGTTCTTTAATAATCTGTTGTTTTAAAAATATGCCCCACAAAATTGGACACGAGGGACTAAAAGGTATGGGAGGAAAGGGAAGATGGAGCACACACCTTTAACACAAAGGGAAAGAAAACTCTACAAGTCTACGCAGTTTATAATAGACCAGGATCGTCACACTCTACGGTAGGAAAGGCAGGTTGAAGAAATCCACCATTGTACAGGAGATGGAATTTGTATGCTGCCTAAAGATCAGTGCCTTGGAACCGTCTCTCTTCCTACTACAAATCTTGGTTTTGCACCATATCTCCCCACAGGATGGCCTGTTATTCCACTACTCAGTCCACCTCCAGGGCTGCCCTGTTCCCCACGGATAGTTATTCCATTTTGTAATATATACATACTTGGTTTTTCGAGGCAGGGTCTCACTCTAGCTTAGGCTGACCTGGAATTCACTATGTCATCTCAGGGTGGCCTCGAACTCACAGCGATCCTCCTACCTCTGCCTCCCAATTGCTGGGATTAAAGGTGTGTGTCACCACACAAGAGAGAGAGAGAGAGAGAGAGTGAGAGAGAGAGAGAGAGAGAGGAGATGGGTATGCCAGAGCCTCTTGCGCTGCAAAGGAACTCCAGATGCATGTGCCACGTTGTGCATGTGGCTTCATGTACATACTGGGGATTGACCCCCTTACATGAGGGCCTCCAGCCAATGCAAATGAATTCCAAAGATGTGCACCCCCTTGTGCATCTGGCTAACTTGGATCCTGGGGAATTGAACCTGGGTCCTGTGGCTTTTCAGGCAAATGCCTTAACCGCTAAGCCATCCCTCCAGCCCTGGTATTTATAGTAGAAGGAACATCACCAACGCGATGCACATTGCTGTTGCACTTGGCGAGGTTTTGTGACATCATTTCTTTCTGAATTTCTTTCTATCCAGAGACTGTATCTGCGGTCTTCCGTTTCAATCCAGTCCTCCATGGACATAGGAAGGATTCTTTGCAGAAAATCTGTATGACAGAAAGAAAATTTCCTTCTTGCCTGGCTTTTCCTGGCAAGTCTATTTCTATTCAGCCCATATGCAGGGGACAAAGACAGTTCAAAGTCAGGCTTCCAGCCAAGTCCAGGTTGGTGAATGATTGAAGTTACTTAGAGTACTTATAGGAACATGGGCAACTTAAGGGGTCTATAGCACGAAAGAGTCTCCTACATCCCAACATTACATACTGGGCTGGAGAGATGGCTTAGAAGTTAAGGCATTTGCCTGCAAAGCCAAAGGACCCAAGTTCGATTCCCCAGGACCCACAATAGCCAGATGCACAAAGTGGTGCATGCATCTGGAGTTCATTTGCAGTGGCTAGAGGTCCTGGCATGCCTGCTCTCTCTCTCTCTCTTTCTATCTCTCTCCTTTCTCCCTGTCAAATAAATAAATAAATAAAAATATTTTCAAAAATTGCATACCATTTATGCACCTTTGTGGAGAGGAACCTTCCTCCTTTCTTCATGTAAGAATAGCTAATAGGACCAGTCTCACTAGGGCCCCCTGCACATGATTATAGCTATTGTAATCCAAGATGGCCATAATCAGGCTGGAGAGATGGCTTAGCAGTTAAGGCACTTACCTGTGATGCCCAAGGACCCAGGTTCAATTCTCCAGGACACACGTAGTCTAGGTGAACAAAGTGGCCCATGCATCTGGAGTTCTGGCTTTCTCTCTCAAATGAATGAATAACTAAATAAAATATTTTAAATCATTTTTATTTATTTATTTATTTGAGAGTGACAGACAGATTGAAAAAGAGGCAGAGAGAGAAAATGGGCATGCCAGGGCCTCCAGCCACTGCAAATGACCTCCAGACACGTGCTCCCCCTTGTGTATCTGGCTAACATGGGTCCTGGGGAATCGAGCCTCGAACCAGGGTTCTTTGGCTTCACAGGCAAGCGCTTAACCACTAAGTCATCTCTCTGGCCCTAAATAAAATATTTTTTTAAATATGGCTATAATCATGTCTAACCTAGAGGAAATTGCTACACAGCACTTATTGTCTTCAAGTGTGCAAAGAGCAGTTTATTTCTTTTTCTTTTTCTTTCTTTCTTTTTTTTTTTTTTTTTGGTTTTTCGAGGCAGGGTCTCACTCTGGCTCAGGCTGACCTGGAATTCACTATGTAGTCTCAGGGTGGCCTCGAACTCACGGTGATCCTCCTACCTCTGCCTCCCGAGTGCTGGGATTAAAGGCGTGCACTACCACGCCCGGCTATTTTATTTATTTTTCAATCCACCTCACTGGCAGACTCCTGAAGGGAGGAACACATTTTCTTTTCTTTCCTTCCTTCCTACCTTTCTTACCTTCCTCCCTTCTTTTCTTTTCTTTTCTTTTCTTTCCTTTCTTTTCTTTTCTTTTTTTTTTTAAGGTAGGGTTTCGCTCTAGTCCAGGTTGACTTGGACTTCCCTATGTAGTCTCAGGGTGGCCTCGAACTCACAGCGATCCTCCTACCTCTGGTGTGCACCACCATGTCTGGCTCACATTTTCTTTTTTTATATTTGGGCATAATCTTCCTTTCTCCTGTGTGCCCCTCCATCAATGTCTGCTGAATGAAATGAAGCATTTATTTTCCAAGTCACATGTTACAGGTTTCAGGTTAGGATGAACATGTTGGGAAGTATCTTACAGTTTGTGTCGGGATGGTCAGTCACTTAAAACTGAAGTTCCTATCTTTGCTATGCAGTATATCCAGGGTCTGGTCCACCAGTGTAGTGCATGTCCATAAATCTCCGCTTGACCAGCGGGGGACTGAGCTTCTCTATATCCATTGCTTTGGTCATTCAACATGCTTGACTGAATGGGAGAGGAATAAACTTAGCTTTGCAGCATAGAAGGGGACAGGAATCCCTAACATAAGTATGTCTCCTATTTTATTTTATTTTTCCAGGTAGGGTTCTCACTGTAGTCCAGGTGACCTGGAACTCACTTCAATCCCGGGCTGGCCTCAAAGTGCACTGATCCTCCTACTTCTGCTTCCTGAGTGCTGGGATTAAAGGTGTGTGCCACCACATTAGGTTTCCACGTTTTATTTTATTTATTTATTTTGTTTTTTGAGGTTAAAAAAAACCCCACATTTTTATCTATTTATTTGAGAGAGAGGGAGAGAGACAGAAAGACAGAAAGAGTATGGACATGCTAGAGTCTCTTGCTGCTGCAAATGGACTCCAGATGCATGTGCCACTTTGTGTACTTTATGTGAGTAATGGGAAATCAAACTCAGCCTATGAGGCTTTGCAAGCAAATGTCTAATCACTCAGCCATCTCTTCGACTCCCTCATTTTATTTTATTTTTGAGGCAAGCCCAACAGACCGGCTTTATTTATTTATTTTTAATTTTTGTTGTTGTTTGTTGAGGTGGGGTCTCTAGCCCAGACTGACCAGGAATTCACTATGTAGTCTTAGAGTGGCCTCAAACTCATGGAGATCCACCTACCTCTGCCTCCCAAGTGCTGGGATTAAAGGCGTGAGCCACCACGGATGGCTCAGACTGGCCTTTTTTTCCCTAATATTTTTATTTATTTATTTACTTACTTATTTATTTATTTATGACAGAGAGAGAGAGAGAGAGAGAGAGAGAGACAGAGAGAGAGAGAGAGAAAGAGGGAAGGAGAGAGAGAATGGGTGTGCCAGGGCCTCTGGCCACTGCAAATGAACTCCTGGCACATCCACCACCTAGTGCAGCTGGTTTATGTGGGACCTGAGGAATCGAACCTTGGTCCTTTGGCTTTTCAGGCAAGTGTCTTCACTGTTAAACTAACCCTCCAGGCCCAGACTTGTCTTTTTTATGAGCAAGAGAGAGAGAGTTGGCACACCAGGGCCTCCAGCCACTCCACTAGAACTCTGGGCACATGCATCACCTTGTGTGTGTGTGTGCGACCTTGCACATGTGGTACCTGCATCTGGCTTACATGGGATCAGGGGAGTTGAACATGGGTTCTTAGGCTTCGCAGGCAAGCACCTTAACTGCTAACCATCTCTCCAACTTCCTTATTTTCAAAAAATATTTATTTATTGGAGAGAGAGAGAGAGAGACTGGGAGAGAGAGAATGGACATGCCAGGGCCTCCAGCCACTGCAAACGAACTCCAGACGCATGTGCCACCTTGTGTATCTGGCTTACATGGGACCTAGAGAATTGAACTTGGTCCTTAGGCTTTGCAGGAAAGCATCTTTACTGCTAAGCCATCTCTCCAGCCCACCTTATTTTATTTTATTTTATTTTTTAAATGATATTGCTATCCAGCTGACTAGCAATCACTTTCACTTAGAAGGTTTGCTCTCATTTTGTCTCTCTTCCACTTGATTCATCCTATGGGGCAAAGAGGATGGCCCAGAGATGTCTCCTTCTCCTAGACACTGACTTGGGCTGATGACCAGTCTGCCAGTATCCGTGGAGTCTTAGATCCATCCTAAGATTCCACGCCGCTGTGGAGACTCACGTATGCCCGGGAGTCAGGATGATCTGAGCAATAGCTAAGATCTTGCTGTTTTGCACAACTGGAATGAAGAAGCTATGTTTGGAGGACCCGACAAATGAAATTGTGGAGAACAGCTTACAGCTGTGCATCACTGGAGTGACTGAATTGCTGTTAATTGGTCAACTAATCCAATTTTGTATGTTATCAAGTGAATGTTAGTATATTTATGCTTTTTTCCATTTGATCATTATCTGACTTTTGAAGAACATAGCGTTAAGTTCAATTTCAGAGATAATCACTGTGGTCAATGTAAAGGTTAATAGAGAACAAAACTTTTTATTTATTTATTTTGAGGTAGGGTCTTGCTCTAGCTCAGGCTGATCTGGAATTCAGTCTGTAGTATCAGGGTAGCCTTGAATTCATAGCAATCCTCCTACCTCTTCCACCTGAGTGCTAGGATTAAATGCATGTGCTACCATGCCCAAGGTTAATAGAATTCAATCGTATTCTTTAATAATTCTTTGGTTTAACTTTTAACTTGAAAATTAAAGTTCTAAGGTGATCATAAACTTTCCTGAAAATAAGTAGGAAAATGTAAAATTTACAGGTTGTCTCTTAACTCCCCTTTCCCTATGAAAATAACTGATTTAAATAACCAATTTAACCTAATCTATTTCTTCTTTTCATTTTTTTAAAAAAATATTTTATTTATTTATTTGACAGAGATTGAGGGAGAGAGAGAGAGGATGGGTGCTCCAGGGCCTCCAGCCACTGCAAATGAACTCCAGATGCATGTGACCCCCTTGTGCATCTGGCTAACATGGGTCCTGGAGAATTGAACCTGGGTCCTTTGGCTTTGCAGGCAAATGCCTTAAATGCTAAGCCATCCCAGCAGTCCGTAATCTATTTCTTAAAACAATTTTTTAAAATTTATCTCAAGCAGTGGGGAGAGAGGGAGATAACACAAAAGGAGTGCAGGAGCTCTAGCCACTGCAAAGGAACTCCAGGTGCATGCACCACTGTGCATCTGGCTTTACATGGGCACTGGGGAATAGAACTTGGGTTGTTAGGCTTTGCAGGCATTCGCCTTAATCACTAAGCCATCTCTCTAGCCCCAAACCTAATCTATTTCTGATATCAGAATTTTTCCCACATAAAGGATGAATAAATACACATCTCTTAAGATTTATTTTTTTATTTTTATTTATTTGAGAGCGACAGAGAGAGAAAGGCAAAGTGAGAGAGAATGGGCGTGCCAGGGCCTCCATCCACTGCAAACGAACTCCAGATACGTGTGCCTCCTTGTGCATCTGGCTAACATGGGTCCTGGGGAATCGAGCCTCGAACCAGGGTCCTTAGGCTTCACAGGCAAGCGTTTAACCACTCAGCCATCTCTCCAGCCCAGATCTCTTAAAATTTAAATGAGCAAACCAGAAATTGTGTACATTGGGGTTGGGGAGATGACTTGGTTAAAAGTGCTTGCTTGCAAAGCCTAAAGATGTAGGCTCAATTCCCTAGTACTCACATAGAACCATATACACAAAGTGGCACATGCAGCTGGAGTTCATTTGCAGCAGCAAAAGGCCCTGGTGTCCTCATACTTACTTTCCCTCTCTCCCTCTCCTTCTCTCTCTCACACACACAAATAAAGAAATAAATAGAAATTTAAAAATTGTGTGCATTAAGTAGACAACCAAAAGCCAATGTGAAGTACCTGAGTAAATAAATAGAGAACTAGGGCTGGAGGGATGGCTTAATGGTTAAGGCATTTACTTGCAAAGCCAAAGCACCCAGGTTCGATTCCCCAGGACCCACGTCAGCCAGCTGCACAAGGGACGCAAGTGTCTGAAGTTCATTTGCAGTGGCTGGAGGCCCTGGTGTGCCCATATTCTCTCTCTCTCTCCCCCTCTTTCTCTGTCAAATAAATAAATAACTAATAATAAAATATTTTTTTAAAAATAGATAACTAGGGCTTTTCTTGTTTCTTGGGAACTTTTTTCATTTATCATATAGGCTAGGTGTTCTGAGATCTCTGCCAGGAAATGGATACAACCTTTCCACTATCAAACTCAGAGTAAACCCTTGTCTCCAAGTTTTTCCCAAAGTAGGTCATTGATTAATCTGGCATGTTCGTCTTTGTTTACAGAGAGCAAGGTAAAATTTTAGCTTTTAGTTTTACATTCTATCTGTTTTGCTAGGAAGAATTCAATTATCTTTAACATAATGCCATTGTTGGCCTTTAATGAAAACACAGTGAGAGCAAACTGAATTATAACTGAATGATTGTCCTGTTCAGCTTTATATTTCAGTTACTATAAGCCTTGATTGATGATCTCACCCATTAGAAAACCTAACTTTTTATAAGCAGAACATTTGTAAGCATCTCTCATAACTTAGTATTAACACTGTCAATTTTCTAGATTGTTCTATGCACAGAGCACCATAGGCAGGCTTTTGGACATAGTGGTGTAAGGAAAAGCCAAGGCTTTTTTTTTTTTTTTTTTTTTTTTCCTGTGATGCCTGGCAACTCTCTTCTTGCAGGCACCATTTCTGGTTGGTAAGAGGCAGTTTGGACTAGACATGTCCTCCTGAAGTTGGGTTTTTTTTTTTTCCTCCCAAGGGGCTCTTTGGGAGGTATGTTGAAAATATTGCAGTTTAGAATACTATAGCTTCTTTCTATTCTCGCTCATCAAGGCAACAAAACAAACCTTTTAGCCTTCACAAAGGGGGGAGAAACAAAAGGGCCAACCATCAGAGGCAGCTGTTTGGATGATAAATGAGTCCATTGTCCTCGTACTAACTTCTATTGTTCTCGTGTTGGATGTCTTCCAATTGCACTCTTCACCTCTCTCTACCCTCCTTTCTGCCCAGAGAGGCTGACCTGTTTCGTTTCAGCTGCACCCAACCCGTGGCCCGTTGGCTGCATGCATCTAGGATAGCCATGAATGTGGCCCAACACATTTGTGGATGACAAAGCCGATGTCACATTGTCAAAAGGTTGGATACCTCTGAATGGTTTAAGTGTATGGTCCTTAAACCAGCAGCATCAGCAATGCCCGGGGACTCATTATAAATGTGAATTTTCAGGCCGAAAAGATGTCTTAGTGGTTAAGGCACTTGTCTGCAAAGCCTAAGTGCCTAGCTCCAATTCCCCAGTGCTCTTATAAAGCCAGATGCACAAGTTGGTGCATGCGTCTGGAGTTCGTTTGCAGTGGCTGGAGGCCCTGAGGCACCCATTCTCTCTCTCTATTTGCCTTTTCTTCTCTCAAATGAATAAATAAATAAATAAATTTATTTATTTATATATATTTGGCTTTTCTAGGTAGGGTTTCACTCTAGTCCAGGCTGACCTGGAATTCACTATGTAGTCTCAGGGTGGCCTCAAACTCATGGCGATCCTCCTACCTCTGATTCCCAAGTGCTGGAATTAAAGACACATGTCACCATACTCAGCTAAATAAAATATCTCTTAAAAAGCTAAATGCAAATTTTCAGGCACTATCCCATCTGAGGGGATGGAGCTCAGCAATCTTTTCTAATAAACCCTCTCGGTGATTCTGAAGCATGCTAGCCTATCAGACTCACTGTACTACATAACGAAACTCCTTTGTGGCTTCGCTTTGGGTTTGGTTGGTGGAAAACACCAGTAGGAAATCTGAGGGAGGGAGGAGACTGTGTTCTGGGTATTTGTTTTCCTAGCTCTTCCCCTGCGAGGCCACCATTGATTGGCTGTGTCTCTTTAATGGAGGCCACACCTCCTATCAGGAGGTTTTTCTCCACACTGTTACTCTTTGGAAGTCAAAGTAATCCCTGATCTAGTGGATGCTGCTGCTGTTGCTACCTTCCTAGGACCACATGCTATCCTTCATTAGTATCTTTGAAATTGACTCACATTTTGATAAATAGTCCTCTTAGTAAACCTCAATTACCTTATGTTGTAGTTATCTGTGGTTGCTGGGACAAAACACCTGACCCCAAGCAGCTGATGGGAGGAAGGGATTTATTTTGGCTTACTGTCTGTGGTAGTTCGAATGGATGTCTCCCAATATATTCAGTTGATTCAAGGTTCTTGGATTTCCAGCTGCCTGGCTAGAGGAGGTGTCACACTGAAAGGATCCTGGATGTTACTGGGGGAGGATCTGAATTCCAGTCTAAAGATAAGCAACGTACTTGAGCTTTGCCTGCGATTCCCGGAGCATGATTGCTTATGGTGCTGGCGGTGGTATCTCTCTGTGTGTGGACCTGTGAAAGGGGGCCGGCTTCTCCTGCCATTATGGAACTTCTCCTGGATCTTTAGGCTTCAATAAATCCCTTCTTCCTTGCATAAATTTTGTCTGGTTTGGAGGTTCATCCCAGTAATGTCAGGCTGACGGTGACAGTTTTGAGGGGAAACTTCATGATGGCAGGAGGGAAAAAACATGGCATGATCAGAGGATGGACATCTCTCCTGCCACAACAGGCGGAAAATAGAAGCAAGAAAGTGAGCACTGGTGAGTGAGGAGCTAATATACCTCAGAGTCTGCCCCCAGCAGCACACCTCCTCCAGCAAGGCTCCACCTCCCAAGTTACCATCAGCTGGGTGCCAAGTTAAATGAGTTAAATCAACTGATAGAGATTCTAGTGCCTTTTCTTTTCTTTTCTTTTCTTTTCTTTTCTTTTCTTTTCTTTTCTTTTCTTTTCTTTTCTTTTCAGTATTTTATTTATTATTTGAGAGAGAGAAAGCAGCAGAAGAGAGAGAGAGAGTGAGCTAGAGAATGGGTGCACCAGAGCTTCCAGCCCTGCAAATGAACTTCAGATGCATGTGCCACTTTGTACATCTGGCTTATGTGGGTTCTAGGGAATCATACCTGGGTCCTTTGGCTTTGCAGGCAAGTGCCTTAACTGCTAAGCCGTTTCTACAGCCTTCTACTATCATTTCTTTTGATGATGCCCATTGAAATGACTCTACTTTTATGAACATTTTTTTCTTTCCTTCCTTACTAAGTAGGGTTGCTAGGAGGACAAAATGCATTAACATGCTTATCATGGTGCCTGGCTCGTAGGTATCCAGTACATGGTTATTTGAAAAGATATTAATTATAGAGCAGTCATGAGATGTCAGGATATATGTGCCCTCAGTCCCACTGTCTTCTCTTAACTGTTAACTGCTTCCCCTGCCCTTTGGCCTCCCAGTGTTAAAATGGATTTCCATATTGATTACTTGTTTTGTGCATTATATATATCACAGATAATGTTTGCATACATGTAGGCACATGTGTGTGAGTGCTTTTGTGTATGTGTTCATGTAGACCAGAGAACAGCCTTTGGTGTCATCCTGAAGTGTACTATCTAACTCTGTATGTATGTATGTATGTATGTATGTATGTTTGTATGTATGTATGTATATATGTATTACTGAGAGAGAGAGAGAATAGGTGCACCAGGGCTTCTAGCCACTGCAAACGAACTCCAGATGCATGTGCTACCATGCACATCTGGGCTTACATGGGTTCTGGGGAATTGAACATGGGTTCTTAGGCTCCGCAGGCAAGTGCCTGAACTGCTTAAGTCATTTCTCCACCACCTCGCCCTCTTTTTGAGAGAGTCTCTAATTGGCCCTGAGCTCACTGATTAAGCTAGCGTGGCTCAGTGTCCCACTTGTCTCTACCTCCATAGCTCTGGTATTACAGGTACGAGCCGCCATGCCCAGCATTTTCATGGTTATTAGGGATCAAACTCAGGTCCTCGTGCTTGCAAGGCAAGTACTTGACTTCCTGAGCTATCTTCCTACTCCTGATTACCTGACTTGGGTTTGAAGCATTATCACAACCACAAAAGATTTTAATCGTTTGGGGGATCATGGGTCAGTTACCTATTAAGAGCTGTTTTAAATTGCCTGACTCACAATATCATTCAGGTCAGTCGTCAAGCCATAATTATTATCTAATTAACAAAATGTATAGAAAGGCTTTTATTTCTTCATCAATAGCTGTTGTTTCTTGTCCTTAACTGACTGAGCGCACAGGTTCCACTGTGAACTTCTTTTTGTTGGTATTAAGGCAGGAAATGATGTGAAAAGTGAAAGATTAAGTAATTGGCTGTGAGTGGGTCTCCCCAGTCACTTCTGTCTCAGTAACGTCTGCTCCGCCAGGGCCTGTTCTACGGGCACGCAGCCTGTGCAGCTCTGCAGGCCCCTTGCATTCAAAAAGGGCTTGGGGGCTGGAGAGATGGCTTAGCGGTTAAGCACTTGCTGTGAAGCCTAAGGACCCCGGTTCAAGGCTCGATTCCCCAAGACCCACGATAGCCAGATGCACATGGGGGCACACGTTCGTTTGCAGTGGCTGGAGGCCCTGGCACACCCATTCTCTCTCTCTATCTGCCTCTTGCTCTCTCTGTCTGTCGCTCTCAAATAAATAAAATAAACAAAAAAATTTAAAAAAGGGTTTGGGCTTGGTTTACTCATCTGATTTGGAACTTTTGGTAGGCCTCACTGTTTCATTTTCAGTATGAATTATGTAGGCATTTCTGGCTTTGCCATATTCATGTTTGTTTCAAGTGACAAAATAAGCATAAGCACTGTCAAAGTCAGGTCTGTTCCTTAGCATTATTATGCCTATTAAAATGGTTGTTGTATTCATACTGGTCTCTAGATAAAAGGGTCTAGCCAGGCATGGTGGCACAAGCCTTTAATCCCAATACTTGGGTGGCAGAGATAGGAGAATCACTAAGAGTTTGAAGCCACCCTGACACTACATAATGAATCCCAGGTCAGCATGGGTTAGAGAGAGATCCTGCTTCATAAAGAAAAAAGGAGTGTGTGTGTGTGTGTGTGTGTGTGTGTGTGTGTGTGTGTGTCTAAACTCAACCTATCATCATTTTAAACAAATATGTTACTTTCAAAGACCAAAAAGCAGTTTCACCTATACCACATTTCTTTTTCTTTAAAAAAATATTTATTTATTTATTTATTGGAGAAAGAGAGAGAGAGAGAGAGAGAATAGGTTTGCCGGGGCCTCCAGCCACTGCAAACACTCCAGATGCATACACCACCTTGTGCATCTGGCTTATGTGGGTCCTGAGGAATCTAACCTGGGTCCTTGGGCTTCATAGGCAAGTGCCTTAACTACTAAACCATCTCTCCAGCCCTGTACCACTATTTTTACTTAAGACTAACAGTAAAGAAGCAAATGAGATCTAGTTCATACACTCTTCAAAATTATTGAGAAGAGATGGCTCAGTGCTTAAAACATTTGCTTGGAAAGCCTGCAGGCCCAGGTTTGATTTCCCCAGTACCCACGTAAAGCCAGATGCACAAGGTGGCACATGTGTCTACAGTTTGTTTGCAGAGACAGAAGCCCTGGTATACCCATTTTCTCCCCCCACTCTCTCTGTCAAATAAATAAAAAAAAATTTTTTTTTTAAACAAATAGATGATTGAAAGCACTGAGGCTGACGTTCAGTCCTGGCTGATGTTCCATTTTGTTGCACAACTAAGCATGAAACCTCTAATCCAAAAGCTACAGCGAAGAAATGACAAGTGTTTTTCTTTTAAAGACTTTTTTTTATTATGATTATTAATAACATATTTTGAATGGCTACAGCTTGTGTTGGTACCCTCTTTTCCCTCATGCCTGCCCCCATTCCACTGGGGGAGCTTCCTCTGTGGGGTTACAGGTATTCTCCATGGGGTTGTGGGTTTTATGTTGTGGGAGCATCAGTCAGTTTTGTGGGGGAAGCGGAGGCGATGCCTCTGGGCATGTTGTCTCAACCTGTGGCTCTTATATTCATTCTGCTCCCTCTTCCACAAATTTCCCTGAGCCGTGGTGGATGTGTTTTAAGCCTATGTCAGCGAGGAGCTCTTAGGAGCCTCCGGATCTCTGCTTTGGTAGGTGTTGAGTGTCCTCGGGGTCTGTCTCCTTCACCCTGGCACTGATTGTCAGGTTCACTATGGGAGCAGCACTCTTTTTTTTTTTTTTTTTTTTTTTTTTCAAGGTAGGGTCTTACTGTAGCTTAGGCTGACTTGGAATTCACTGTGTAGTCTCAGGGTGGCCTCAAACTCACAGTGATCCTCCTATCTCTGTCTCCTGAGTGCTGGGATTAAAGGGGTGCACCACCTCGCCTGGCAGAAGCTCTTGTTCATCTCCCCAATTCCTCTGTGGTTTCAGCTGTGAGTTGGCTGAAGTGTGAGGAGTAGCTTTGTAAAGATTTTTAAGAATAAAATAAGGAACATTGGATAGCCTTTGAAGCTCAACAGCAGGGAAATATTAAGTAAACAACAACAGAAAGCCAGGAAATTCTTTTTCCAGCATAATATAAAATTATTGATGGAAATAGAAATACCTTGGTTTGAGGAGAAACTTTTTTTTGTTCATTTTTTATTTATTTATTTGAGAGCGACAGACACAGGGAGAAAGACAGATAGAGGGAGAGAGAGAGAATGGGCACGCCAGGGCCTCCAGCCTCTGCAAACGAACTCCAGACACATGCACCCCCTGGTGCATCTGGCTAACATGGGTCCTGGGGAATCGAGCCTCGAACCGGGGTCCTTAGCTTCACAGGCAAGCGCTTAACCGCTAAGCCATCTCTCTAGCCCTGAGGAGAAACTTTTATACAGGGCTGAGATTTGGCTACAAAAGGGAAGTAATTTCTGGCAGAAAGTTATTTTCTGGAGGAATAAATATCTGATAACGGATTCAGAATGTCACTATTTCCATGTTTTTGGCATCCAATGCACAATGCCGCTGTGCCCGTTGAGAGCTTTTCTCTACGTGGTGAAGAAATATGATCGCTGGCAGGGCAGCTCTGCTATCGCCTGAGCTCTGACCAGTCCTTGCGGAACATGACATCGTCTATAATAGGATTATTCCCCCCCCCTTTTTTTTTTGGTTTTTCGAGGTAGGGTCTCGCTCTAGCTCAAGCTGGAGTTCACCATGAAGCCTCAGGGTGGCCTCGAACTCACGGCGATCCTCCTACCTCTGCCTCCCGAGTGCTGGGATTAAAGGCGTGTGCCACCACACCCGGCTCACAATTGGATTCTTTCAAATAAGTTAACCCGCCGTATGTTCACAATACATGGAAATTTGCCATGACAAATCAAGGAATGTCACTACTCAAAGTAGCTGTGGGCTTGGAGAAGGTTAGGGCTTGCAGCAACACATATATTGAGGCTACAGTGCGTGGGCAGAATTGTGAGATCTCTTGGGCTGGTGCTTGGATAAGTCATGCTGCCGAGTTTGCCACGCAATGATTTTTTTTAATCACCTACAACTTTTCTCCTTGTGCTTTTTGGTTTTTTAAATTAATTTATGAGAGAGAGAGAGAGGGGTGGGGGGAGAGGGAGAGAATGGGCATGCTAGGGCCTCTAGCCACAGCAAACCAACTCCAGGCACATGTGCCACTTTGTGCATCTGGCTTTAGGGGGACTCAAACCCAGGTCCTTAGGCATTGTAGACAAGTGCCTTAACCACTGAACCATCTCTCCAGCCCTGCTTTCTTGACTTGATGCTGCTAGAGGAAATTTATAACGTTGAAGCTGAGCATTCATTTCCTCAGTGGGCAAAGCCTCGGGCACGGGTTTTGGAGCAGACCAAGACAAAGCAAATGAGCGATTTAATGTACCATTCTTCCCTCACAAATCACTAAAGTGGACCTTTTGAGAGCACACAGACTGATGAAATGGCTCAGGGCATCTTCCAAATAGAAGATTTCTGTCATTTACCAGACTAAAAGGTACTGTTCAAGGAAGCTAATGTGCCTTACCAGAAATTCTTGTTTGCTGTTTTGTAAGTGTATGACTCTCCAAGTTCCAGGTTGTTCAGACACATTTTGAGGAACTAAACAAAATCACTAATGAAGTTTTTCAAAAAGGAAGAGGTAAAGATAAAATACACTTAACTGCCTGAACTCAATTTCTCCCCTCTTTTCAAAACCCTGAGGGGCTGCATATATTGGATTCCACACGATAACAAAAACTTTCCCTCCAACAACAGTTCTGATGTACATTTCCAGCAACTCTGATATGTACAACATAATGCCTTGCATTTTCAGTTCTTCCAAACAGAAGCCAGTTTATAATCATTCATATTATCATACTAAACAGCTCTGGATTTTTCTTTTTAATTTTTTTCATTTTATTTTTATTTATGTATTTGAGAGCAACAGGCAGAGAGAGAAAGAGGCAGATAGAAAGAATAGGCGCACCAGGGCTTCCAGCCACTGTAAATGAACTCCAGACACATGTGCCCTCTTGTGCATCTGGCTAACATGGGTCCTGGGGAATCCAGCCTTGAACCGGGGTCCTTAGGCTTCATAGGCAAGCATTTAACAGCTAAGCCATCTCTCCAGCCCCTGGATTTTTCTTTAGTAATTTAGTTCTTCTATATACGACTCATTAGATATTAAGTTTCTATTATGTGAATTTTGGGGGATAAACTCAAACTATAATACACATACACAGAAACCAGAACAAAGAATCTTTGCTAATATATCAGCCTAGAGAGAAAAAGGAATAATGCCACTGTAAAAGGTATAAAAGTAGGAAAGGGGTATGCAGAACAGATAGGCCAAAGAGAAAATAGCAAGTTTTCATAGTTGAATCCAGGAATACCAATCATCAAGGAGCCTCCTTTAGAACTAAATGCATAAATAAGGTTAAAAACGAAAGAATGGGGCACTGGAGAAATTGCTCAGAGATTCAGGCAGTTGCCTGCTAAACTTTACAACCTAGGTTTGATTCCCAAGAACCCACATAGAGCCAGATACACAAGGTGGTGCATGAGTCCAGAGTTTGTTTGCAGTGGCTAGAGGCCCTGGAATGCCCATTCTCTATCTATCATCTATCTATCTATCTATCTATCTATCTATCTATCTATCTATCTATCTATCTATCTATCTATCTGTCACCTGTCTATCTATCACCTTTCTCTATCTCTTTCTCATTAGTAAATAAATAAAAATTTTATATATATATATATATATTTTAATTTAATTTAATTTAATTTTATTTTTTGAGGTAGGGTCACACTCTAGGCCAGGCTGACCTGGAATTCACTATGTAGCCTCAGGGTGACCTCGAACTCATGGCGGTCCTCCTACCTCTGCCTCCTGAGTGCTGGGATTAAAGGCGTGCGCCACCACGCCCAGCTTAAAAAATATATTTTTAAAAACTGATAAACTAAAAAGAGATAAGCCCACAATCTAAACAACACATTTCAGCCTTTTCTCCATATTAAATGAAATGGGGAAAAAAATCAACAAGAATATAAAAAACTTGAACATTATTAAGTAATGTTGGTATTTGTTAACTATTGTACCCATATTCGTTACTTTTCTTGTTACTATGGTGAAAGATCATCACATTAAGCGAAATAAGCCAGATGTAGTAATATAAGTACTTTCCCTCCAGTGTAGGATAATAATAATAACAGTAAGAAGAAGGAGGTGGAGGAGGAGGGAGAGGGGGAGGGGGAGGAGGGGGAGGAGGAGAAGAAGAAATAATGTGAAAGTGGAAGAGGGACTAATAGGGAAGGAAAAGGAGGTTGAGAGGATGGGAGAAGAGGGGACGGGAGGAGAGGGCATTTGGGAGAGTCGATTTGGGCAAGACCCCATCTATTTATATATGAAAATGATACAAAGACCGTTAATTCATTAATTTGTACAATTAAAATGGATTAATAAAAGAACACTGTAAGTAACAATGCCTTGGTGTAATCTTTTGGTCAACAAAGTATTACTAATTGAAGTTTATCAAAATAATGTGATTTTCTTGATTTAAAATTCTTCCCTCCTTCCCTCCTCTCCCTCCTTTCCCTCGTCTCTCTCTTTCCTGTCTCTCTTCTCCTCCTTTTAATTGCTGTCTGCCTCTGAGACAAGGTCTCACTGTGTAGCCCAGGGTGACCTAGAAATCACTGTATAGTTCAGGCTGACCTCATATTTGTAATCCTCCTGCTTCGTCATTCCCAATGCCATGCTAGGCTAGGTTTAATTTTTTTTTTTAAAATTTTTATTTATTTATTTGAGAGCGACAGACACAGAGAGAAAGACAGAGAGAGGGAGAGAGAGAGAGAATGGGCGTGCCAGGGCTTCCAGCCTCTGCAAACGAACTCCAGACGCGTGCGCCCCCTTGTGCATCTGGCTCACGTGGGACCTGGGGAACCGAGCCTCGAACCGGGGGTCCTTAGGCTTCACAGGCAAGCGCTTAACCGCTAAGCCATCTCTCCAGCCCTTTTTTTTTTTTTTTTTTTTTTTAAATAAACACTGTCGTTTATCCTGTTTTCTAAGAAACTCCAACACAGGGGTTGGGGGATGGACATCAATTAGAACAAAACTAGGTCTGTACAAGTCTTTGCTGACGCATAACGTTTTGGGCTATGGAAAGCAGAAGTGATGTAATGGTCACCACAGCCCCCGCCCTGCTGCAGCACATCAAGAAAAAATATGAAGAGTCCAGGGCTTGAGACCAAAGGGATTCCTTGTAAAGACTTCTCAGGAGGCCAATGGACTTCTGGTTGCCAATAGAGATGCCAACACAGCAGACAGCACCTGATGGCGAAAGACCCCAGCGCGGCGTAAGGGAGCTCGAGGAGGGCAGGGCCCGGGGCGGCCGCCGTCTGTGAAGTCTGGGGCCGCGCACGGGCCGGCGGCAGGACCAGCGGAGCTCTCCTTCACGCCAATGTGGCCAGAACTTCCGCGAGGCCCGACAGGCTTCCGTGGCTGGTGTGAACAGTCCACAGCAGCAGTGACACCAGCAGCGACAGTGACCCGTGACCTACGCACGAGGCCACAGGTCTCCAATTATTACAAAGCCACGTCTGCCCACCTGCGAGGGAGAGCCCAGATGACCATTGTAGGATATGTCCCTTGGGAACTGAGGTGAGGAAGGAATTACAAATGAAACTTCTGAAATTACCACCTTCCCTTTCCAGCCTATGAGGTGTGGCCAATGTGTGTGCACGTCACCTGCATTCAGTAACATTTAGAACATGGAGACTTCAGCATGGTGCAAACAGGAAACATTCCCCTCCCCCAGACTCATTGACTTTGATGCAGAGTCTCCAGGGTAGAAGTTCCGCTGCTCAGCCAGTAGGTTTAATTTTTGAAACGTATCATTAATAGAAAAATTCAGGCCAGGTGTGGTGGCGCACACCTTTACTCCCAGCACTCAGGAGGCAGAGGTAGGAGGATCACCATGAGTTTGAAGCCACCCTGTGGACTATGTAGTGAATTCCAGGTCAGCCTGGACCAGAGTGAGACCCTACCTTGAAACTCTCCCCCCAAAAAGAAAGAAAGAAAGAAAGAAAAGTTCAAATAAGTAGACAGTTGCATAAGGGACCATATTTAAAATACTTTTAAGTTGTACAGCTCTGCATAGTGGCAAATACCTATAATCCCAGCACTAGAGAGAGTGAGAAGGAGAATCACTTGAGCCCAGAAATTCAAGACCAACCTGGGCAATATAGTGAGACCTTGTCTCAAACAATATTTTGGGCTGGAGGGATGGCTTAGCAATTAAGGCATTTGTTTGCAAAGCCAAAGGACCCAGGTTCAATTCCCCAGGACCCATGTTAGCCAGATGCACAAGGGGGTGCATGTGTCTGGAGTTTGTTTGCAGTGGCTGGAGACCTGGTGTGTCCATTCTCTCACTCTCTCTCCTTCTCTTTCTCCCTCTTTCTCTTTGTCAGATAAATAAATAAAAATATTTTAGAAAACAAATATTTTAAGCTGGGCAGCATGGTGGTGTGCACCTTTAATCCCAGCATTGGAGAGGTTGAGGTATGATTGCCATGAGTTTGAGGCCACCCTGAGATTACCTAGTGAATTCTAGGTTAGCCTGGGCCACAACAAGACCCTACCTGGAAAAAACAATATATATGTAGTGTTAGAAAATTTTCTTAAGCTTAGGAACTGGTGAAAATTAATGTCCTTGTTATTTGTCTGCATTTGTGGCAAAGGAGATAAAATTGCTATTAGACACAGTATTTGAGGGCTGGAGAGATGGATCAATGGTTAAGGTGCTTGCCTGCAAACCTAACCATTTTGATTTTGATTCCCCAGTACCCACATAAAGCCAGATGCACTAGGTGGCTCATGCAACTGGAGTTTGTTTGCAGCTGGAGGCCCTAGCATGTCCATTCTTTCTGTCTGTTTTCCTTCATCTTTCTCTGCTTGCATAATAAATAAAAATATTCTTTAAAAATTAAAAAAGAGAAATAGTATTTGAGTTGAGTCATTCCATCTATGGTGAATAGCCATATTTACCTTTTTGTAAAAAAGTGATTTATTATGTTTATTATATTTAATTTCAACTTGCTAACGTGGGATATAGAGCAGGATGAACCCCCATTGAGCTTCCATAACTATAAACACATGAACAGTTTTCTTTTGTTTATTCTCTGACTTCTCCCTACCTTCATATGGAAGCTCATTGCTATTATTTCACTTATGATAGTATATCTCCAAAGTGTAATATTTATTACCCTTAAAAATTAATAGAAATTTCTTAATGTATTAAATATTAAATATGTGTTCAATTTCTCCAGTTATCTCATTTAAAAGAATTTATCTATTTTATTTTAATTTATTTACTTTGTGAGAGAGAAGTAGTTAGAGAGAGAGAGAAAATGGGCACTCCAGGTCCTCTAGCCACTGCAAACCAACAACTCGAGACACATGTGCCATCTTGTGTGTGGTGGTTTGATTCAGGTGTCCCCCATAAACTTAGGTGTTCTGAATGCTAGGTTCCCAGCTGATGGAGATTTGGGAATTAATGCCTCCTGGAGGGAGTGTATTGTTGGGGGCGGGCTTATGGGCTTTATAGCCAGTTTCCCCATGCCAGTGTTTGGCACACCCTCCTGTTGCTGTGGTCCATCTTATGCTGGCCAGAGGGTGATGTCCCCCTTCTGCACATGCCATCGTTTTCCCCTGCCATCGTGGAGCTTCCCCTCGAGCCTGTAAGCCAAAATAAATCTCTTTTTCCCTGAAGCTGCTCTTGGTTGGGTGATTTCTACCAGCAATGCGAACCAGACTGCAACATTGTGCATCTGGCTTTATGTGGGCACAGGGAAACTGAACCTGGGTCCTTAGGCTTTGCAAGCAAGCACATTAACTGCTGAGCCATATCCTCAGCCCCCAGTTCTCTCATTTTTTGAACAATTGCTTTATTTTGGGTTAGTTCTGTAGCTCAGCAGTAAAGAATGTACTTGCATGCATGAAGGTCCTGGGCATAATCCTCAGTATCAAAAATTGGCTACAAGGGCTGGAGAGATGGCTTAGCGGTTAAGCGCTTGCCTATGAAGCCTAAGGACCCCGATTCGAGGCTCGGTTCCCCAGGACCAACGTTAGCCAGATGCACAAGGGGGCGCACGCGTCTGGAGTTCGTTTGCAGAGGCTGGAAGCCCTGGCGCGCCCATTCTCTCTCTCTCCCTCTATCTGCCTTTCTCCCTGTGTCTGTCACTCTCAAATAAATAAAAATAAAATAAAATTAAAAACTAAAATTAAATTTAAAAAAGCCTTTTATAAAAAAACATTGGCTACAAAATTGGCTTTGTTAGTGGTGCATGCCTCTGGAGTTCCTTTGCAGTGGCTATAGGCACTGGTGTTACACCCATTCTCTCTCCATCTCTCTGTGTTTGCAAATAAATAAATAAAATCTTTTCTTTTCTTTTTTAAATAGCTTCGTTTTAATTTAGTAGTTTGCAGACTTGGTCCATACATTGTTCCTAACTGTTTTTTCTCTTAAATCTATAGATAGATCCCTCTCTCTTTTTTGATTTCTTTAGTTTAGACCTTTCATGGAATTCTTAACTTGAAGGTAATTAACAACCTTGGAAAGGCTCTTTTTTTTTTTGAGGTAGTGTCTCACTCTAGCCGAGGCTGACCTGGAATTCACTATGTAGTCTCAGGGTGGCCTCGAACTCATGGCAGTCCTACCTCTGCCTCCCGAGTGCTGGGATTAAAGACATGTGCCACCACGCCCAGCACTATTTTTTTTTTCCCCACATTTTATATCAGCAAGATGAAACCTAACTTATATTGCACAGAGAAGTACTATATGTGAGGAAAGTGCTCTCTTGGGTCTCTTCTGCATCGAGCTAGCTGACGTTGTACAGATGCATGGTGTGAACGGACTTGTATGGTAAATTCTCCTGTTCCAAAGGTGTGTTCCCTGCGAGCCACTTTCCCTGCTGACCTGATAAGTGGTTTGCTTCATCAGGTGTAAGGGGCTCATCTGAAAGTACCCGGGAACTCTTTTCAATGGAAGAGGTTGTTCAGGGATGGAGGTGTCTTTTCTGTGGATCTCTGAAATCTTTACCTCAGCCAGAAATTCGGTTAAATGCTGTTTATGTGCTACGTTATATTATCAAAGAGTAATTGGTATTTTCCTTAGAGTCCTGGCCAAATTCCAGCTCTGATAAATACATTCCACTTCCCTCAATTTCACCTGCAATCTCAGATGCATTCGGTTATCCTTAGTGACCTGCTTGAACCTGTTGCTTGGTGTTGAAGTTCACTCATCCAGCAGCTGCTGCTTTGGGCCCCACAGGGAAAAGAAGCAGGTCTATTTATCAAAGAGCATGTGGGCACTTGGGATCGGAATGACTGTGAAGGTTCTAGAACTTAAACTTAGCCTATAATATAAAACATGCACACATGAGAGAGGGGGGGGGGGAGAGAGATTGTTCCATAATTAAGAGGCCTTTTATTTGCTTAGTAAATTTAAGAAGTTTGTATGTATGAGACATTATTATTTATATTATGGGAATTTAAAAATAAAGCAAATAAATAATCTGTTCTTAATCTTCAGTTTATTAGCATAGATATATTTTTATAATATTAGGAAAAGCTTTATTACCCTCCCACCCCCTTTTTAAAAAATTTTTATTAGCATTTTCCATGATTATAAATAAATCCCATGGTAATTCCCTCCCTCCCTCCCCACATCCCTTTTTTTTTTTTTTTTTTTTTAGGGTAGTTCAGGCTGACCTGGAATTCACTTTGTAGTCTCAGGGTGGCCTTGAACTCATGGCAATCCTCCTACCTCTGTCTCCTGCATGCTGGGATTAAAGGCGTGCACCACCACGCCCAGCCCCTTATTACCCTTTTAAAAAGTCTTTCCTAAGTCAAGTGTAGTGGCCAATGTCTTTAATCTCAGTATTCAGGAGGTTGAGGTAGGAGGCTAGCCTGGAATACGGAGTGAGTATCTAAATACAGAAATATATAAATAAATATCTTCCTTACAGTGGATAAAAACTTGGGTAACTTTCCAGCTTCTTTACTCTTAGTTTTTTCTTATATATAAAAGGGAGACCAGTGCCCATCCCAGAATGTTTTGTGAACATTTTATAACCTGAAATACTTAGGATACTGCCAGGCACATAATATAAGCTCAGCGGATGTTACTGTGACTTGCATTAGCTGTTAGGAAAATGTTAATATCATGTAAGAGTATACCAGGCTGAGTAATAGACCCAGATATCATGACTGTAGGTTATAGAATCATAGACTAGTAGCTCATTTATTCCATAAATACTAGAATGGCAGAAGAATTACATTGCCTCATGTCTAATAGGCTCTAAAAGTTTCACCCAGGAAAGATCATAAAATCCAGAGAAAGGGTTGGTATCCTCCTATTCTCACCTTATTATCTAATTTATACTCCCGAGTGGCGTCCAGTATTGTGATTTGGAAATACAGACCTTTAAAGCAGTTACAACAGGAGAAAATAAAAACTTTACTGTTTGACATTGGCACATATGCCAAAGCCCCTCCCTGTTTAACGAGCTTTAAGCTTTCAGATGAGACACAAGAAAGACACTTCAGGGAAAAGCATCGCCACAAGGCTAATGATGACAACAGCTGCCAGCACGCCTTCCATCCAAAGCAAGTGAAGACTTGAAACCAACCTGAGCTGCGGATTGTGTGAGCAGCACCCTCTGTGACATGCCTGTGCGGGCAGAGGCCCAGCTGCATTCCTTAACGCCAGGACTCCAGGTCAGCGCTGGAGGCCGGAAGCCTAGTGCCATTCAGACGGGGGACTGCGAAGCCTCAATCGGACGGACGGGGCTTTTCCAAGTGGGCGTGCTGGCCCTGAAAGTTTAGTGTACGGAGCCACGGGGAGGAATGGGCCAACTCCTTTCCTTCATCACAGGTTATGGTGTGACTCATTCGTTCATTCATTCTTACCCTCACCATTCAGACATCCCTTGACTACTCACTATTCAAAGCCACTGTGTTGGCGATTAAAGCGAATAAGCTAGTGTACGTAAGACTGTCGATTATACATTTCATTTTCTTGGTTATATTTTAGGGAAACATCACTGGGCTATTTTAATTGAATACATGATGTGACGGACAGAAAAAAATAATGAATTTGAGTCTCTTCTACTGAACAGTCATTCTGAGTACTGAGGAAATACTAAAGGACACATTAGTTATAACTCCTATAACTATGTTAGTATACTAGCTAGCTTTGAGTTATGATAACAGAGAGCTGGGAAAATTAGCCGACAAAGAGAAAATACTGGCTGGGGAATGTAGCTTGGGTACATAAGCCTTTGGGAGAAATCTCTCCTGTGGTTAGTTTTTTTTTTTTTTTTCTTCATGGAATTTTTATGTTAAAGACCATATTAGGGATCTTGGAAGTAATGTTGGAAAATTAGGTATATAAAAGGAAAAAAAAATACCCTCCCCTTTTTTGAGCAAGGCAGGCATAGAACTTACTATGTAAATCTTTTCCATAAGTGGTTTCAGTATTATGGAGTGATTCGAAGTATTAGGCAGTCACCAACGTCTGTTGAAAATAGGTGAAGAGATTGCTTAGTAGTTAGGGCACTTGCCTGCAAAGCCAAAGGACCCAGGTTCAATTCTCCAGGACCCACATAAGCCAGATGCACGGTGGAGGGGTGTTGCACACATCTGGAGTTTGTTTTCAGTGGTTAGAGGCCCTGGTGTGCCCATTCTCTCTCTGAAATAAATAAATAAATAAATAAATAAATAAATAAATAAATAAATAAACAAATAAAATAGACCTTAAGCTAGATGAGGTAGCACTATAGTCCCAGCTTTTTGAGAGGTTGAGACAGGAGAAATACTTCAGCTCATGCCAGCCTGGGCAACCTAGTGAGGGCCTATCTCCAGAGAGAGCTGAGGGGAAGGGAAGGAAAGGGACAGAGGGAGGGAAGGAAGGCTCCTTATTTATGTGTTTTTCAATATTGTACTGATTTGTTTATTTTCATGGAGAGGAGAGAAAGAGAGAGAATGGGTGCTCCAGGGCCTCTAGCCACTGCATGTGAACTTCATATGCATGTACCACTTTGTGCATCTGGCTTTACGTGGGTACTGGGGAATTGAATCCTTGTTGCCAGTCTTTGCGGGCAGGCAAGTGCCTTAACCACTGAGCCATCTCTCCAGCCTCCTTATTTAGATTTTTATCTCACTGGCCATGCAGTTGGCTAGTCTCTGGCATGCTGGGGCTCAAGGTGCCGCTGTTAGTTGTTTTTAATCAGGTGGGCTAGCCACTCAGGGCTTCAAAGTGAAGTCAATGCAAGCAGCACGATACTTTATTAAGTTCTTCTTAAATTGCATTTGTCTGAGATTGATTGTAAAGTGGTCTTTTATTGTAGCAAAACAGAAACCCGTAGAAGGACTCAAAAAACCACATTGGCCAAATGATTGTTTTTCAAGTTATTAGAGGATACTTCGAATTCAGAAACCATCAGCAGTACTTCTGGTGGGTTGCTAGATAACAAACCACATGCAGTAGAACAGTGTTTTTTTTGCTTGGGCAAATGAATGAAACAAATAGCAGTACAGGGCTGGAGAGATGGCTTAGTGGTTAAGGCACTTGCCTGCGAAGCCTAAGGACCCAGGTTCTGTTCTCCAGATCCCATGTAAACCAGATGCACAAAGGTGAGGCACATGCAAGGTTGCACATGCCCACCAGGTGGCGCAAGCGTCTGCGGTTCAATTGCAGTGGCTGAGGCCCTGGCATGCCAATTCTTTCTCTCTGTGTCTGTTTGTCTGTCTGTCTCTCTTTCTCAAAAAAAAAAAAAAAAAACACAGCATAATGACAGTTGTACAGTAATTCTAATTCCTTGATAGTACAGGTACAACCCATAGAAATGTCTTTTGTGTTTCTGTTTCCAAGAAAGGTGGAACAAACACACTTTCTCTTTCCCACTTAATATAGCTACACAGTCTGGACAGAACGCTTGGAATCATTTTTTGAGGAATCTCTGAAGTAATTAGTAATAGCCATAAAAAAAAAAGCTGGGTGTAGTAGCTCATGACTTGAATCCCAGCACTTGGGAGGCAGGAGGGTCACCATGAATTCAAGAGTTCAAGGCCACCTTGAGACTACATAATGAATTCCAGGTCAGCCTGGGCTAGAGTTAAACCCTACCTTGAAAAACCAATTTAAAAAAAAAAAAAGAGAACACAATTCAGTATAACACCACAAAATAGAAAGGATATTACCATTAAAAAATATTTTCTTGGGCTGGAGAGATGGCTTAGCAGTTAAGCACTTGCCTGTGAAGCCTAAGGACCCCGGTTCGAGGCTTGGTTCCCCAGGTCCCACGTTAGCCAGATGCACAAGGGGGCGCATGTGTCTGGAGTTCGTTTGCAGAGGCTGGAGGCCCTGGCACGCCCATTCTCTCTCTCTCCCTCTGTCTTTCTTTCTGTGTCTGTCGCTCTCAAATAAATTAATTTAAAAAATATTTTCTTTGCTTATCTATTTGAGGGAGAGAGAGAGAATGTATGGGCATGCCAGGGCCTCCTGTAACTACAAATGAACTCCAGACATATGCATGATTGTGTATCTGGCTTTATGTGGCTACTGTGGAATCAAACTCAGGCCAATAGGCTTTACAAATAAAAGCCTTTAATCACAAGCAAACTTTTTTTTTTTTTTTGTTTTGTTTTTTGAGGTAGGGTCTCACTCTAGCCAAGGCTGACCTGGAATTCACTATGTAGTCTCAGGGTGGCCTCGAACTCACGGCAATCCACCTACTGCCTCCCGAGTGCTGGGATTAAAGACGTGTGCCACCATGCCAGGCAACAAGCAAACATTTTTAAAAATGAATAGACTTGGGATGGAAAATGGCTCAGTAGGTAAGGCACTTACATGAGAAGCTTAACGACTCAGGTTAGATTCCCAAGTACCCTCGTAAAGCCAGATGCACAGAGTGGCACATGCATCTAGAGTCTGCAACAGCTAGAATGAGCTAGTCCTGGAATGCCCATATTCTCTCTCCGTGTCTCTATTTTTCTCTCTCTCTCTACTTGCAAACAAATAAAATTTTAAAAAAGAGCTTAAAAACATTTAGGAGCCGGGCGTGGTGGTGCACGCCTTTAATCCCAGCACTCGGGAGGCAGAGTTAGGAGGATTGCCGTGAGTTCGAGGCCATCCTGAGACTATAGAGTTAATTCTAGGTCAGCCTGGACTAGAGTGAGACCCTATCTTGAAAAACGAAAAACAAAAAAAAAAAAAAAAAAAAATTAGGAATGCACCAAAAATCTAACATTTATGTTGCTGGAATCTCAGAATGAGAGAAGAAATAGTATTTTAATAAATAACAGCCGAAAACTTCTTAATTTGGTGAAAGACATAAACTACAGATTGAAGATGTCCAGCAAGTCCTAAATGGATCAAACTCATAGAAATTCATGCTCCAAGATATCACAAAGAAGATATTCTGAAACTCGGAAGAGGAAAAAATATATATATATTTCAAATGGCTATAGCTATCAGAAACTCTTCATGCAAGAAAATAGTAAGACAGCATTAAAAATATATTTTTATTTATTTAGGGGGCTGGAGAGATGGCTTAGCAGTTAAGCGCTTGCCTGTGAAGCCTAAGGACCCCGGTTCAAGGCTCCATTCCCCAGGACCCATGTTAGCCAGATGCACAATGGGGCACACGTGTCTGGAGTTCGTTTTCAGTAGCTGGAGGCCTTGGCGCGCCCATTCTCTCTCTCTCTGCCTCTTTCTCTGTGTCTGTTGCTCTCAAATAAACAAATAAAAATAATGAAAGCAGAGAGAGAGAGACAGAGAGAGAATGAGCACACCAGGACCTCTAGCTGCTGTAAACAAACTCCAGATGCATGTGCCCTTTGTGCATCTGACTTTATGTGGGGACTGAGGAATTGAACTCTGGTTGTTAAGTTTTACAGGCAGTTACTAAGTCATCTCTTCATCCCAAGGCAGCATTTTTTAAGTGTTGACAAAATTGTTAACACTGAATTTTATGTTCAATGAAAATATGCATATTAATTACTGGTATAGACACTTGAGAGAACAACATAAGGAAGGAAGATTCAAGATTCATTTGGGCTTATGGTGACAGTTACACATCAGTTTGACCTGTTTGATTTTTTTAAAACACTTTTTTGTTCATTTTTTTTTTTATTTGAGAGTGACAGAGAGAGAGAGAGAGAGAGAGAGAGAGAGAGAGAGAGAGAGAGAATGAGAGAGAAAGAGAGAGAGAATGGGCACGCCAGGGTTTCCAGCCACTGCAAATGAACTCCAGACACGTGTGGTGGGTCCTGGGGAACTGAGCCTCGAACAGGGGTCCTTAGGCTTCACAGGCAAGTGCTTAACCGCTAAACCATCTCTCCAGCCCTGTGTTTGATTTTTGGGATCATGGCGGTGGGAGCATATGGAGGAGGAGGCTGTTCACTTCATGGCAGATGGGAAGCAGAGTTAAGAAGGAATTAAGGAGCAGGTATGACCTTTAAATAATATGTCCCCAGTGACCTACTTTCTCCAGCTAGGTCTGCGCTCTGAAAGTTTTCATAACCTCCTAAAATAGCACCACCATCTGGGTCTAAACCTTCAACACTTGAGTCTGTAACTGGGCTTTTACATTAAAATCACAATAAAATCCTCTGAGAATAAAGGTTACATAAAGGCAGGTATTCTCAGATGAAGGAAAATGAGTGGAATTAACTGCTCACATTTCTGGTCTAAAGGAATTGCTAAGTGAAATTCTTTAGCAGAAAGAAATCTTCAGATTATCAGGGATGAATAAACGACCATATGAATGACAACTTGTTTCATATGAATGCAAGAATAAAAAACCTCCAACCAAACCTCACACTTCATGCTAAAATAAATAAAAATGAGGGCTGCAGAGATGGCTTAGCTGGTTAGGTGCATGCTGGCAAAGCCTAAGAACCCAGGTTCGATTCTCCAGGTCCTATGTAAGGCAGAGGCACGTGGTGGCGCATGCGTCTGGAGTGTGTTTACAGTGGCTAGAGGCCCTAGTGCACCCATTTTCACTCTCTGTCTCTCATCTCTGTCTCAAGTAAATAAATAAATAAATCTTAAATAAAAATGAATAGCAGCCCTAAAGTGTAAAATGCAGAAGTCATCAGGTGTGGTGGCGCATGCCTTTAATCCCAGCACTCGGGAGGCAGAGGTAGGAGGATCGTTGTGTGTTCGAGGCCACCCTGAGACTACATAGTGAATTCCAGGTCAGCCTGAGCCAGAGTGAGACCCTCCCTTGAAAAACCAAAAAAAAAAAAAAAAAAAAAAAAAAGTAGAAGTCATTGTTAACAGTGGGGCTGAAGAGATGGCCCAAAGGTTAAGGCACTTGCCCATGAAGCCTAAAGACCCTCATTCAATTCCCTAGTACCCATGTAGAGCCAGATGCACAAAGTGGCACATGTGTCTGGAGTTCGTTTGCAGTGGCTGGATGCCCTGGTGTGCCTATTCTCTTTTTGTCTCTGTCTCTCTCTCTCTGCTGGGTGTGGTGATGTGTGCCATTAATCCCAGCACTCCAGAGGCTGAGGTAGGAGGATCACAATGAGTTCAAAGCCAGCCTGAGAGTACATAGTGAATTCTAAGTCAACCTGGGCTAGAGTGAGACCCTACCTTGAAAAACCAAAATAATTAATAACAACAGATAAGATCATGACATTATTTGCAATCTTATTCCCTTTCCTTTTTATTTCACTATGCTAAAATTTAATTCTTTGGTCTTAGGATTTGTCTTTACCTACCCCATGAGCACTACTGTCTAGTGGGAATCCCCCCTCCCAAGATCTAAGCAGTCCTCATGCATCTCCCTCACATCCTGGCCTCTTTCAGTGCATGAGAAACCTGTTTTTTTTTTTTTTTCCAAGTAGGGTCTCACTCTAGCCCAGGCTAACCTGGAATTCACTATGTAATCTCAGGGTGGCCTTGAACTCCCGGTGATCTTCCTACCTCTGCCTCCCGAGTGGTGGGATTAAAGGTGTGTGCCACCATGCCTGACACCTGTTTTTCTTTAAACAAAATCTTATTTTATTTTAGAGGGGGAGAGAGAGAGAGAGAGAGAGAGAGAGAGAGAATTGGCATACTAGGGCCTCAGCCACTGCACTTGGACTCCAGACGCTTGCGCCACCTAGTGGTGTATGCAACCTTGCACTTGCCTCACCTTTGTGCACCTGGTTTATGTGAAATCTGCTAGTCCAGCATGGATCCTTAGGCTTCACAGGCAAGTGCCTTAACGGCTAAGCCATCTGTCCAGCCCAAAACCTGTTTTTGTGACCCATAGTTAGAGACAGCACAGGTCATTTTCTCTTTTCATTTGAAAACATCAGTCTTTTTGTCCTAAGTACTATAGTTGTCTAAACGCCAGAAAGAGATTACTACCAACTCATTACCTGATACCTAGAAATTGAGAATCAAATTTAATTTTTGTCATGTGTATAGTGGTAAATACCAATCTCTAGTATTATACCCTAGCTTGCTTGTGACTTGCATCTACGGCCATGTACCAAATCAGAAAAATGAATCTTAAAATTAATCTATGGGCTGGAGAGATGGCTCAGTGGTTAAGGCACTTGCGTACAAAGTTTAATGACCTGAGTTCGATTCCCCAGCACCCATGTAAAGCCAGATGCACAAAGTGATGCATGCATCTGAGGTTCATTTGCTGCAGCTGGAGGCCCTGACATGCCCATTCTATCTCTCTTCTTTCTCTCTCTGCTTGCAAATAGGTAAAATTAATAAAAAATCAAGCCAAGCGAAACATACTGTGAAGAGTTGCCTGAAAGTTTCCAAATGCAATTTTGGTTGTTTTTCAGTGCAGTGCCCTCTCAACTCAGCTATTTCAGCTCTCTCGCCTTTTCTTACTTTTTGACTCTCAGGTTCTTCTCTATGCAGAAAATTCCAAGTTAACAGGTTGAGTTAATATGACACTCAGGCGGGGAGACTTTATTTTTAATTCATTTTATCTCAGCTAGGACAGATCTCCTTTGACATCCATTTTCTCATAAAAAAATATTTCCATAACGGGGGGGAGGGTATTACCATGGGATATTTTTTATAATCATGGAAAATGTTAATAAAAAATTGAGAAAAAAAATATTTCCATAATGAGTTTGTGCTAATTGATGGACAGTATCTCAGTGTTGTGCTAATGAAAATGATCATACATCTTTAATCCCAGCACCCGGGAGGCAGAGAGGTAGGAGGATTACCACAAATTCGAGGCCACCCTGGACTATATAGTGAATTCCAGGTCAACTTGAGCCAGAGTGAAACTCTACCTCGAAAAAACAAACAAACAAACAAAAGTTAATTAAATAAAACTTGATTTTTTTTAAAAAAAAGGAAGTTGGAGATGTAGCTCAGTTGGTAGAGTGTTTTCCTAGCTCACATGAGGTCCTGCGTTTGATTTCCAGCCCATGTAAACCAGGTGTAGTGGCACACGCCTGTCATCCCAGCACAGGGGAGATGGAAACAGGAGAATCTGGAGTTCAAAGTTATCCTGAACTATATATAGTAAATCTAAGGCCACCCTGGGCTACATGAAACCCTATCTTAAAACAAAAATGGCCAGGCATCGTGGCTCACACTTTTAATCCCAGTATTCAGGAAGCTAAGGTAGGAGGATCATGATGAGTTCTAGGTCAGCCTGGGCTAAAGTGAGACCCTACCTCAAAAAAAAAAAAAAAAAAAAAAAAGAATAGCATGCAGAAAGAAATGTATACTTCCAGACTTTGAGATCCCTAGTTCAGATCTCCAGAACTCAACTGAAAAAGCTTGTTGATTATTATATAGAAATTCATTGAGCTCATCAGCCTCACCCAGGGCCAGGCGTACTGAGGCTCACAGACCTGCTGGAGCGAGGGGAGAGACTGCCACAGCCAGAAAAAATGTCCCTGTGAGGTGAGGCCACCCTGTAGCCTTTTCCTATTGGCTCCTACCATCATGTCCTGGGGTACTCAGAGCCCCCATCTTTCCTCTCCTAGATCCGTCTTCTTATGAAGAACTGTTGGGAGGCAGAGGACTCCTTTTGTCCCACATTCCAGAGCCTTGTACCCATCCTGAAATCAGCCCAAGAGAAGTACCAAGGCCAGGCCCCTTCGGTGTCCAGTGTGTGCTGAAGTTCGACACCACAGGAGCGGGACATAGGCAGTACCCACAGGAAAGGTCTGCAGCAGATCCCTGTGCACCTTACTCCTCGCCTGGAGACTTCCATCTCTGGGCAGTGACTTTCCTTCCTCACCTATGAGCCTGGACACCCTAAGGGACCTGGGATGGGCAAGGGGCTTGTTGTGGTCAGCTCCATGTTGCTGTGATGGATATCCAGCCAAACACAGTTTATGGGAGGAAGGGGGTTTATTTCAAGCTTACAGGCCCAAAAGCAGAGGAAGAAACTGCCGTAGATCCAGACTTCCTCAGATCTGAGCAGAGGGAAGCAACTGCTGCAAGCAGACACAAGCCAGCAGCCAGCACCATGAGCTAGCACCAACCCAAAGCTCAAACTGCTCTGTACACACCTTTGGGCTGGAATTCACACCCACCCCCAGGGACACCTCCTCCCGCAGACTGCTGGAGACTTCATCAGGAACCTTGACCTTAATTTAAAAAAAAAGGGGGGGGTGGGGAGGGGCTGGAGAGATGGATTCGTAGTTAAGGCATTTACCTGCAAAGCCAAAGGACCCAGGTTCGATTCTCTATTACCCACATAAGCCAGGTGCACAAAGTGGTGCATGTGTCTGGAGTTCATTCGCAGTAGATGGAGGCCCTGACATGCCATTCTCTCTCTCTCTGTCTCAAATAAATAAATAAATAATTAAAAACCCCTCCCACCAAAAAAGAAAATGATCAATTTGTGGGGGGAAAAGATCAGTTGTTTTAGCATTATGTAGTTTGAGATTTCTAGGTTAGCAAAGAAATGGAACTCAAGATTCATTATAAACACACTTAAAGTTTGTGCTTATGAGCGATAGTATTTTACTCTGAAATTAAGTTCTTCCTCATTTCTCTTCCATGCTCTTAGAATGATCTTTCATCTGATGTTGACTCCTCTACCTTATCTTTTTTCCCAACTGTCTTTCACATGTCATTTAATGATATTTCAAAACTCTCAAAGTTGTTCATGCTGCTCTGACCCTTAGAAACATCCCCATGGCTCTCCATTCTATGTGGATGGGGCTCACATCCTTCCACTGGCCTTTAAGACCAAATATTGTTCCAACCCGGCCTTCTTTTCTTTTCTTTTTTAAAGTTTTTGTTTATTTTTATTTATTTATTTGAGAGCGACGGACAAAGAGAGAGAGAGAATGAGAATGGGCACGCCAGGGCCTCCAGCCACTGCAAACGAACTCCAGACGCGTGCGCCCCCTTGTGCATCTGGCTAACGTGGGTCCTGGGGAATCGAGCCTCGAACCGGGGTCCTCAGGCTTCACAGACAAGTGCTTAACCACTAAGCCATCTCTCTAGCCCAGGTTTTCTTTTCTTTAATGTCTGCCTCACGCTCTATGTTCTGCAGGTGTCATCGCCTTTCTCTGGATGTAGATTTCAGGTCTTTGTAGTTTGCATATTCTATTCAGTTAGCTTAGATTATCTGTTCAGTGCCCCTTTGCTCCTCTCCCGTACTCCTATGCATGCCATCTCTTTAACTTCAAGTTTCTACTGAGCCTTACATTCAGGAGGCAGAGGTAGGAGGATCACTATGAGCTTGAGGTAAGCCTGGAACTATAGAGAAAGTCCCAGGTCAGCCTGGACTAGAGTGAGACTCTACCTCGGCCAGGGGGGAAATTCCAACTGAGATGCTACCCTCTTTATGAATTAAGTCCTCTGATGTCCATTCCTGGCTATAATACTATTTATATACACATGAAAAGGCAACACAGTTACTTATGTGTCTATTTTTTTTCTTTTTGGAGCTAGCCCAGGCTGACCTGGACTTCACTATGTTGTCTCAGGCTGGTCTTGAACGCGTAGAGATCCTTCTACCTCTACCTCCTGAGTGCTGGGATTGAGGGTGTGTGCCACCACATCCAGCTTTATTTATCTATTTTCTTTTTTAAAAATATTTTAATTAATTTATTTATTTGACAGAGAAAGAGGGGGAGAGAGACAGAGAGAGAAAGAGGAGAGAATGGGCGCGCCAGGGCCTCTAGCCACTGCAAACGAACTCCAGACGCGTGCATCCCCTTATACATCTGGCTAACGTGGGTCCTGGGGAATTGAACTTGGGCCCTTTGGCTTTGCAGGAAAACGCCTTATCCGCTAAGCTATCCCTCCAGCCCTATTTATCTATTTTCTTAAAAAAAAAAAAAAAAAAGTGAGCTAAATGAGTTACCTTCAGCCGTTTATCACCTACCCATGAAGAGATTATCTACCCTGAGGGAATCTGGCACATTCTACATTTCTCTTTATAATAAAGAAAGTGCCCAAATAGGGTTGCGAAACTCTTGTGCTGCAACTTGTTCCCTTCTTATGTATTCATTCAGGCCAAGGGCACTGGAAGAAAGTTACGACTGTAGTTATCAAGCATTCCTGTTAGAATTCCTAAGCATGACCAAATGTTGACATATGAAAATTAAATTTGGCCTAAAGCTCAAGGAATTCAAACTTCACAAATATTTTAGAATCTTCTCTGCATAAGTGGCATAATAAGCTCCAGTACTTTTTTTTTTGTCATAAAAATATCCTTCTGGTAGGGTCTTGCTCAATAGAGGTGCACAGTTAAATTAACTTATTTTGGGGGCTGGAGAGTTGGCTCAACAGTTAAAGTGTTTGCCTGCAAAGCCTAACAACCTGGATTTGATTCCCCAATACCCATGTAAAGCCAGATGCACAAAGTGGTACATGCGTCTGGAGTTGGTTTGCAGTGGCTGGATGCCCTGGCGTGCCCATTCCCTCTGACTGTCTCTCTGCTCTCTCTCTCTCTCTGCTTGCAAATAAATAAATGAAAATATTTAAAAAATCAATTTATTTTTAAATCTCATAATCTCAGAAAATTATGGTTGCAAATATCATTCGTGCATGGGTTCACCTGACTATGTATGTATGAGTTTTAGAATTATAGACTATTAAGTCTAGGATCTTTGATTTTTGAAATTTAGGAAGGTGAGACTATGGTTGAGTTGAACTATGTGAAATTCCTGCTTGCGTAGGCCAAACAGGTCTATAATAGGCAATTTCATTTGTTACACCTAAAAAAGAAATGAAGTACATTGCACATCAGGATATAAGACTTTCTTGAGGATGATAAGTTGAATACTAATGGGTTATAGGAGAGAGAGATCATGGTCTTGTGGCCTTATCAGCTATACTGGATCAGGGATACATTTGAATTACAGGACAAAAAAGTGATTTGCATTGAATGACAGCTTAGAAATTTGTATTATTTGTTTATTTGAGAGCGACAGACAGAGAGAAATAGGCAGATAGAGAGAGAGAATGGGCGCACCAAGGCTTCCCGCCACTGGAAATGAACTCCAGGCGTGTGCGCTCCCTTGTGCATCTGGCTAACGTGGGTCCTGGGGAATCGAGCCTCGAACTGGGGTTCTTAGGCTTCACAGGCAAGTGGTTAACCGCTAAGCCATCTCTCCTGCCCAGCTTAGAAATTTATAAAGAATAATTGAATTTTAAGAAGAACCTCCTGAATTTTAAAAGTTTTCTCAGAAAATTAAAAAAATATTTATTTATTTGAGAGAGAGAGAGAAAGAGGTAGAGAGAGAAAGAGGAGAGAGAGAGAGAGAGAGAGAGAGAGAGCTAGAATGGGCACAACAGGGCCTCTAGCCACTGCACAAAACTTTAGACACATGCACCACCTTGTGTGTCTGTCTTATGTAGGTCCTGGGGAATTGGAACTGGGTCCTTAGGCTTTTGCAGGCAAGCTCCTTAACCACTAAGCCATCTCTTCAGCCCCTCTCAGTAACTTTTTAAAAAGTTTAAAAAGATCATTTTAAAACCTTTTGCTATATTTATAAGTCCCTACTGTATTTCAAAGGAATAGACTTTGTTGAAAGACTTCTGTTCCCTCAATATTCTAGCTCCTACCTAGAATAAAGAAGTGGGGTTGAAAGTGAAGGTCATTTTGCCTACTCTGTCCTGCCCTCATGGGAAGCTGAACAGGGACTGCATTCCATTTTCAGAATGAGCTCTCAACAGGAAGCAGTCTGCTCATGCATGTATAGCAGGGAGAAATGTGTGCTAAGATTATATTTTTACCTAAGAAAGGGTTTGGCTCAGGGATATTTTTGGGAAATCACTTTATGATATTCCCCCCGCCTGGCACTTTGGTCTAGTTGGTACCTGTCTTCACAAACAAATGCAATCCAACCGAAGACAATTCTTTGCTTTGTGTGTGTGTGTGTTTTTTTTTTTTTTTTTTTTTGTAGCCTTCCTGTCAAAAGAATTGTGACATTAGGTTTGAGACCAGAAAGGTCACCACGATCCTGGAGTATTCATAAACTTCTAGGCTTATCTTTTGCACAGATGTGATTTCCTTGACAATCAGGGTAAATGTGTTTTATTTGCTTTACTTGTGGGTATAATAACTGCGGTTCTGATGTTTGCCTCGGTTGCTCAAGTAATTACAATACCTCTGCTCTTTTTCACTTTTCATGCACTTAAAAAAAATCAGCAGTAAGAAATGTTCTAAAATGTGTCTCATAACTCTGATTTTCTTAATGAACGTCTTGAAACTTACTGGATACTATATTCAAGTTATTTTATAGACAATTAAATAGTTTATGGTTACCTCCATATATAGCCTATGTTTATAAGCACAACTGTAAATTCCATGAGAGCAGGAAGTGTCTATTTTATTTTATTTTTTTCAAGGCAGGGTCTCACTCTAGCCCAGGCTGACCGGGAACTCCTTTTGTAGTCTCAGGCTGGCCTTGAACTCACAGCAATCCTTTTAGAGGGAGAAGAGGGTCAAGCCAGGGTCACTCGTCACTGCAAACAAACTCCAGATGCACCTACCATTTTGTGCATCTGGCTTTATATAGGTACTAGGGAATTGAACTCTGGGCTGGCAAGCACTTTCTATCGCTAAACCATCTCTCCTGGCCTAGGATTTGTCTATTTTAGTGACTGTCAAATTACTAACATCTCATACTATGGCCTGACACACAGTAAGGGTCAACAAACATTTGTTGAATAAGCCAATGACAATAGAGATATTGACTTCAAACTGTGAAAGAGGTTATTACTTTTGGGGGTAGTTAGTCACCCAAACTGTTGAAAGAAGTACTTATAATGACCTGACAAAAATTCACTTTGTCAGGTACTCAATTATGGAAATAGAGGACACATAAAACTTTAAAAAATTTATTCATTCATTTGCAAAAAGAGGAAAGAAAGGAGAGAGAGAGTGTGTGTGAACGAGTGAGCATGAGAGAAAAGGGGCATGCCAGGGCCTCCTGCCGCTGCAAACGAACTCCAGACCCATGTACCACTCTGTGCATCTGGCTTTAATGTAGAGACAGGGGAATCCAACCCAGGCCTTTAGGCTTTGCAAGCAAGCACTTAAACTGCTGAGCCATCTCTCCAGCCTAAAGCAGTTATTTATTACATAAAGAAGTATAGATACCCTGATTCATCAAAACCTTCAAATCTGGGTGTCTTTGGGCCTTAGAATTTGAAGGAAACATTAGATTCCATTACTCCCTGACAAAAAGCCTTCTAGCCTCCCATCGATTACCATGTCTGTGAGGTAGTAGTGATCGTGCTCTTACTAATTAATAGGAACCTTATGGGAGTTTTGAGAGCTAGAATGTTTTGTCTGCGTATTGGGTCAGAACTTGTCTGTTATTTTCATATCCTGACCCTGGCTTTCTGGCACTGGATGTGGTAAATCTGACTGGGGACAAAGCCAGACCTGACTTAGCTAGCCTGTGTCCCAACACTCGTCTAGATTTATTTTGGGATAAGGCTCAAACTAGGCACAAAGCTTCCCCAGTCCTTGGCACATAGCAAGTCTGAATTGGCATGCATAGTACCACCTGATGTTCTTATCACCGACATTGTTGTGTCAGGGACGTAAGTTGCTAACTTCCTTTTTTATTCTGGAGCCATTTGGCCCTACATGTGAAATTTCATCTGCATCCAGAAATTCTATTTTTAGAAATTTTCCCTAAAGAAACACTTCTAAATTCGTACAAAATAAGATAAGCAAATATGCCTATGGATAATCTCCGATGCTCATTTATTTAAAGCAAAAAAAAAAAAAATTTTTTTTTTTTTTGAGGCAGGGTCTCACTCTAGCCCAGGCTGACTTGGAATTCACTAGGTAGTCTCAGCGTGGCCTCGAACTCACGGCGATCTTCCGACTTCTGTCTCTGGAGGGCTGGGATTAACTGCGTGCGCCACCACGCCCGGCTACTTAAAGCAATTTAGATGTTCACCCTTAGAAAGTAGGTAAATTGCATTCACCTACTAGCAACAGAAAGTATGAGATAAAGTGACATATACCCAACTGAAAGATGGTCATGGTATATTATTATTAGGTAAAGTCAAGTACCGGGTGGGGGCCATGGAAGGGCATTGGGAATCCTGCTCCTGCTACGGCAGGAAAGTGGGCACCAGAATACCAAGAGGAAACCTCTATGAGAAGTACCCAGACTCTTCATGGTGATGACAAGGGACCCTGTAGTCGATGCCTCCTTCATCTTCCCCATCGTCCTGGGACTTGGCTCTCACTACCTGTCTGGTTTATCTTGCTGACTACAGCGTGCATAACTGGGCCCACAGGGAGCTGAGAGGCTTGTGAAATACAGAGGCCAACAGCCTCCCCTTCAGGGAGTCCAAGTACTTCCGCCCCAGGAAGAGTGGTTGCCAGAGGATGAATGCGCACTTGCCAAGTGGGGCTCTGTCTTCTTTACCCCTTGCCTGGCATTCTGCCTTTCCCCCAGAGAAGCTAATTAAAGAGATCGAATTTATTTAAAAAAAAAAACAACAAAAAACCAAATATCAGTGCTGGAGAGAAGGCTCAGCAGTTAAAGATGGTTGTTTGCAAAGCCTGATGGCCCTGGATTGATTCCTCAGTACCTACCTAAAGCCAGATGTACCTACCTAAAGCCAGATGCACAAACTAGCCCATGCATCTGGAGTTCACTTGTAGTGGCAGGAGAATGTCTCTCAAATAATTTATTTTTATTTTTATTTTTTGGTTTTTTGAGGTAGGGTCTCACTCTAGCTCAGGCTGACCTGGAATTCACTCTGTAGTCTCAGGCTGGTCTCGAACTCATGGTGATCTGCCTCCCTAGTGTTGGTACTAAAGGCGTGGGCCAACACGCCTGGCTCAAGTAAATTTTTTTAAAGCCAAATCTCATAAAAGTATGTGATCTTGTGATTTCTTTATTAGGTAATAATGTAATAATATATATGAACGTATCATGGAAAACTTTGAAACATAAACCAAAAAGTGTTATCACTAATCTTTAAGGGACAGAATTATGATGAAATTGATTTACTTAATATGTTTCCGTGTTCTTTGACTATTTCCTGGAATAGCTATAGACTGTTGAGACTAAAATAGACCTGTGGTTAAGTAGAATGCCGTTTCATTTTGTTTCATGTTGAGACATGGTCTTGCTGTGTAGCCCAGGCTAGCTTCCATTTGTGCTGGAGTTGTAGGAGTGCACCACCACACACACTTGACTAGCAAAAGCGTTTAGAATTAACCTTACCTCGGGCTGGAGAGATGGATTAGTGGTTAAGGCACTTGCCTATGGAGTGTAAGGATGCAGGTTCGATTCTCCAGGTCCCACGTAAGCCAAATGATGCATAAGGTGGTGCGTGCGTCTGGAGTTTGTTTGTAGTAGATAGATGCCCTGGCCTGCCCATTCTCTCTCTCTGTCTCAAATAAATAAATAAATGACTAGAACTAATCCTACTTCATAGAAATATTTCACAGGTAACAAAACTGAGCTGTATTAGTGTGAAATGAATTACTCAAAGTTCCAAAGGTCCATTTTCAGGTCGTAGATTCAGCCTCTGGATCATTCCACCATGTCTGGAGAAGTATTTAGTTTGTAATGTATTTATTAATACATATCTGAATGTTTTTCTTCTAAAAGGTAATTTGTTTTCACTTCTTTTTTTAAAATTTATTTATTTGAGAGAGAGAAAGAGGCAGATAGAGAATGGGCACGTCAGGGCCTCCAGCCACTGCAAATGAACTCCAGGTGCATGCACCCCCTTGTGCATCTGGCTTATGTGGGTCCTGGGGAGTTGAACCTGGGTTCTTTGGCTTCACAGGCAAATGCCTTAACCACTAAACCATCTATTCAGCCCTTGTTTCCACTTCTTTATTTTTACTTTTTGTTGTGTGTGTATATGTGTGTGTGTGATTCATGTGCATGTGTATATGTGTGTATACACACGTGTGTGTGTGTGCACATACCACAAGACACGTGTGAAGGTCAGAGGAAAACTTTTGGGTTTCAGTTCTTGCTTTCTACCTTGTATAAGGCAGGGTCTCTCATTCTATTCTTTTTGGTTTTTCAAGGTAGGGTCTCTCTCTAGCCCAGGCTGACCTGGAATTCGCTCTGTAGTCTCAGGGTGGCCTCGAACTCACAGTGATCCTCCTACCTCTGCCTCCTGAGTGCTGGGGTTAAAGGCGTGCACCTCCACGTCTAGCTTTCATTCTTTCTTATACTTGTTCATTACTGTGTTCACCAGGTTAGCTGTTCGTGAGCTCCTGGGAAATTCTTCTGTTTCTGTTCTCTTCTCACCTCCCCTTGGTGTTCTGGAAGCCCTCCATGCCTGCTAGCTTTTTCTTTTTCTTTTTTGGTTTTTCGAGGTTGGGTCTCACTCTAGTTCAGGCTGACCTGGAATTCACCTGGTAGCCTCAGGGTGGCCTTGAAGTCATAGCGATCCTTCTACCTCTGCTTCTCAAGTGCTGGGATTAAAGGTGGGTGACACCATGCTCGGCGCTTTTTTTTTTTTTAATATATTTTTAAAAATTATTTATTTATTTATTTGAGAGCAACAGTCACAGAGAGAAAGACAGATAGAGGGAGAGAGAGAGAATGGGCGCGCCAGGGCTTCCAGCCTCTGCAAACGAACTCCAGACGCGTGCGCCCCCTTGTGTATCTGGCTAACGTGGGACCTGGGGAACCGAGCCTCGAACCGGGGTCCTTAGGCTTCACAGGCAAGCGCTTAACCGCTAAGCCATCTCTCCAGCCCTCGGCGCTTTTTTTTTTAAACATAGATTCTGGGGATCCAAACTCAGGTACCCACACTTGTACAGTAAGTGCTTTATCCACATAACTATCTTCACATCCCCTATTTATTCTTTTTACAAAGTGTATCATCATTAGAACATATGAATGTAATAACTCCACAAATTATAATAAATTTATAATATATTTTATTCTATTTTTGGTTTTTCAAGGTAGGGTCTCACTGTAGCCCATGCTGACGTGGAGTTCACTATGTAGTCTCAGGGTGGCCTTGAACTCATGGCGGTCCTCTTACCTCTGCCTCCCTGGTGCTGGGATTAAAGGTGTGCGCCATCATGCCTGGCTGTAAATACATTTTAAAAAGCCTGAGTCTTTCCTTAGAGTTGATTGATGCTGATGTCCCCAATCTCAGAAGAGAAAACCAAATTCAAATAATTTGTGAAAGATGGTGTAAAAGAACTAAAACTCTGTCTTTGGATTCTCAGTGACTCTAACAATTTTTTTTAAATATTTCATTTATTTATCTAAAGAGAGAGAGAGAGAGAGAGAGAGAGAGAGAGAGAGAGAGACAGATAGACACACAGAGGGAATGGGCATTCCAGGGCCTCTAGCCATTGCAAATGAACTCCATGTTGCATGTGCCACCTTGTGCATCTGCCTTACATGACTACTGGAGGATTGAACCTGGGTCACCTTAACCACTAAACCGTCTCTCCAGCCTGACTCTAATAAGTTTGACACATTGCTTCCTGCAAGCTAATGGACGTTTATTAAATATCTGCTACTGTGCTAGGTACTGCTGCCAAAGATATACTAGGCACAGTCTATACCCTTGAGAGAGAGAATACAGTATGCCAACACAATGTGCACTCAAGAGACTCCCACGTAAGGGTTGGAGTGTTACCTCAGTGGTAGGTCTCACTTACATGAGCCCCCTAAATTCTTAATCCCCAGTCCCACATAATGAACAAATAAATAAGCAAATGAGTAAAAATAAGACAATAAAGAGATAAACTTTGGCATGAAGTCAACAACTACATTAGGTAAGCCTTATGAATTAAGGCTCAGAATTTGACGACACACACCTGTAATTTCACTTGGGTGGCTGAGGCAAAAGAATGTTGAGCTTGAGGCCAGCCTAGGTTATACAGTAAGATCCGGTCTCAAGAAAAGAACAAAACAAACAAACAGGGAAGAAAGTAAAGAAAGGAAGGAAGGAAGAAAAAAGAAGTTGGTCAATTTTTTGGCCTTAAATTAAAAGTAGTGCATAAACGTTTTTTCTTACCCAAATGCACAATTTCAAAGCATACCATACAATTAATATAAAACATCACCACCTTCTCAAAGAGGACTATTATATTCATTAGGAATTGAAGGCACAGGAGCATTAAATGATTTGTGTATTACTCATCAGGAACAGGAAACACCCTAGGATCCCTTAATTTGGGGTGATTCCCAGAAAACCACACCTCTCATGGATCCCAAGTGACTTTGGACCACTCCTAGAACCCCAGACATTTCTGAAAAGTGAATAGATCTTTGCCCTTTCTTTTAGATAAATGTCAGCCACAAATCTGGTGGAGCCTGACTCATCTGAGTAGAATCCAGCAAACTGTGGCTTCTGACCTAGGTGCATCCCACCAGCTCTCGGCAGCCATTTATTAGTCTGTGGGTGAGGCTGGCATGCCTCGGCAGCCAGGCAATAGCAGATGAGTGGAAACCACAAAATTAAAGGTGTTGCTGGCACCAAGACACAAACTAAAATTGCTGATCCAGGAATGGCAATCTCTGAACATTTTCGGACAAGTTAGAAACACAAGGAAAACTAGCTCTAGGCAGATCCTTTTTGTGTAGCTGGCCCCAACACAGATGATACTGTACTGTACTTACTCATGTGCTCTGGCATGGGGGTTGTGTCAGCCCCTTTGTGCCCTAGCTATGTTTTATGCAAATTGTAAGATACAAAGCCTTTTTTTTTTTTGGTTTTCCTAGGTAGGGTCTCACTGTAGCTCCAGCTGACCTAGAATTCACTATGTCGTCTCAGGGTGGCCTCAAACTCTTGGCGATCCTCCTACCTCTGCCTCCCTGGTGCTGGGATTAAAGGAATGCACCACCATGCCCGGCTTGTTGTTTTTACTTTTTTCTTTTGCTTATTTTATTCATTTAAGCGAGAGAGGAGAGAATGGGTATGACAGAGCCTTCAGCTGCTGCAAATGAACTCCAGATACATGTGCCCCCTTGTGCATCTGGCTTGTGTGGGTCCTGGGTTTATTTTGGCTTACAGATTTGAGGGGAAGCTCCATGATGGCAGTGGAAAACGATGTCATGAGCAGAGGGTGGAATCACCTCCTTGCTAACATCAGGTGGACAACAGGAGCAAGAGAGTATGCCAAACACTGGCAAGGGGGCACTGGCTATGATACCCATAAGCCCACCCCCAACAATACACTGCCTGGAGGAGGTGTTAATTCCCAAATCTCCATCAGCTGGGAACCTAGCATTCAGACCCCCTAAGTTTATGGGGGTCACCTGAATCAAACTACCACAAGGATCTTGATGAGTTTGAGGCCAGTCGGAGACTACATAGTGAATTCCAGGTCTTGGCTTGAGTGAAGCCCTACCTTGAAAAACCAAACCAAACAAACAAACAAAAAATCAGAATTGTAGAAAAAGCAAATCAGTTCTGACTAGAGTATTAGGAATAAAGGATATGGAAAGAGGGTAGATGATCAGGAGTAAGAAAAAGGAATAAGAGGGTTAGGGAGATGGCTTAGTGGTTGAGGTGCTTGTCTGTGTAGCCTAAAGACACAGGTTTGATTCCCCAGTATCCATGTAAGACCAAGATACACAAGATGGCGTATGCATCTGGAGTTCATTTGCAGCGGCTAGAGACTCTGGTATGCCCATTCTCTCTCTCTTTCTCAAATAAATAAACAAATAAAAAAGAAAAAGGGGTAAGAGCTGTGATGCTATGGAGGAGGGAGCTTGATTTCAAAGGCTGCAATCTCTTTTAAACATTTATTTTGTTTATTTTTATTTATTTATTTGAAAGTGACAGACAGACAGAAAGAGGCAGATAGAGAGACAGAATGAGCACGCCAGGGCCTCCAGCCACTGCAAATGAACTCCAGATGCATGCGCTCCCTTGTGCATCTGGCTAACGTGGGTCCTGGGGAATCGGGCCTCGAACTGGGTTCATTAGGCTTCACAGGCAAGCGCTTAACCGCTAAGCCATCTCTCCAGCCCCTGCAATCTCTCATTTTTGGTTGTGTATGCCCTTAATCCCAGCTCTCAGGAGGCAGAGGTGGGAAGGAGGATTGTTATGAGTTTGTGGTGTAATGAATTCCAGGTCAGCCTGGGCTAGATTGAGACCCACCTGGAAAACCAGTAATCATCATCATCATCATCATCATCATCTTGATAGGATGAGCATAGCTTAGTAGAACACCTCCCTAGAATGGTGAGGCCTTGGCTTCCACCCCCAATACCCTACAATCTCTTTTTTAAAAAATTTTATTTTTGTTTATTTTATTTATTTATTTGAGAGCAACAGACAGAGAGAAAGAGGCACAGAGAGAGACAGAGAATGGACGCACCAGGGCTTCCAGCCACTGCAAATGAACTCCAGATGCGTGCACCCCCTTGTGCATCTGGCTAATGTAGGTCCTGGGGAATTGAGCCTTGAACCGGGTCCTTAGGCTTCACAGGCAAGCGCTTAACCACTAAGCCATCTCTCCAGCCCTACAATCTCCTTTTTTTAGAAAGTTAGTTTTTATATTTTTATTTATTTGAAAGGTGAGAAAGAGAGAGAGAGAATGGGCATGCCAGGGCCTGTAGCCACTGCACATGAACTCTAGATACATGTGCCACTTTCTGCATTTGGCTTTATGTGGGTACTGGGGAACCAAACCCAGGTCAATAGGCTTTCCAAGCAAGCACTTTAACTGCTGAGTCATCTCTCCAGCCCCTGAAATCTCTTAATATTTGCAATTATTTTGAGTTCAATTGTTGCCAATGAGTGAATTTATAATGTCCTCCTTTCCTTTCCTGCTCACTTTGAAATTAAGTAACTTTGTTTGAGAAGTATTTCCTTTTCTTAAAGGAATATAGAATAAAGTCACTTTCACAGTGATGCTGGGGGTCCAAGTCGCCATAGCATAAATCAGATCATTACCTCTTAGATACTTTGGAATACAAATGGTCTTTACAAAGCCATGTTAACCTGTAGTCCTTAAGTGACCATAAAGCTGTGAGAATATTATTGCATGTTAGGAATAAGTCACCGCCAGGCTTGGCTCAAGATTATCTTTAGTAGAGAGGTTACATATAATCACAAAAGAAAAAAATTTTTAAAATATTAAGAGTGGTAAGAAAGGAAGATCTTAATCTTGGATCTGAGAAATTAATTTGCCTTTCTGAACTTGTTTTCTTTTTTTAAAGTTAAAAAATTATATTTTTTTCCAAGGTAGGGTCTCATTCTAGCTCAGGCTGACCTGGAATTCACTATGTAGCCTCAGGCTGGCCTTGAACTCAGTGATTCTCCTACCTCTGCCTCCTGAGTGCTGGGATTAAAGGCATGCACCACCACGCCTGGCTAAAAAAAAATAATTTTATTTTATTTTTTATTTATTTGAGAGAAAAAGAGAAAGAGGGAGAGAGGAGGGAGAAAGGAGATAAAAATGAATGGACATATCAGGGCCTTTAGCCACTGAAAACAAACTCCAGACACATGTATCACTTTGTGCATTTGGCTTTTGTGGGTTCTGGGGAAGCAAACCTGGGTCCTTTGGCTTTGCAGGCAAGTGCCGCAACTGCCAAACCATCTCTCCAGCCCTAAACTTTTTTTTTTTTTTTTTTTACTGTATTTATTTGAGAGAGGGAGAGAGAGAGAGAGAGAGAGAGAGAGAGAGAGAGAGAGAGAGAGAGACAATGGGAGCACCAAGGCCACCAGCCACTGCAAACAAACTCCAGATGCATGTGCCCCCTTGTGCATCTGGCTTACGTGGGTCCTGGGGAATCGAACCGAGGTCCTTTGGTTTTGTAGGCAAATGTCTTAGCCACTAAGCCATCTCTCCAGCCCCCGTCCTAAACTTTTATTGACTACTTTCATGAATATAAATATACACTGATGACAATCCTCTCTCACTACCTTCCCTTTTACCCTCCCAAATCTCCTCTTCTTTCCAACTAATCTCACTTCTGTTTTGAGGCTGTCATTTTTATGCAGGTCTTGTGTAGGTAGCTAGAGCCACTGTGAGGTTATGAATATCAAGGTCACTTTGTGCCTGGAAAATAGCATTATAAGCACTCCTTCCCTTGGCTCTTACATTTTCTTCCTGCCACCTCGTTGGCAGTGGTCCCTGAGCTTTGGAGGGTGTGATAGAGATGTCTCAGTGCTGAGCACTCCACTATCACTTCTCAGCACTTTGATGAGTTTTAAGTCAACCCAGTGACCACTGCCATCTGAAAAGACAAGCTTCTCTAACCAACAGTGAGGGTAGCATCAATGGGCATAAACGTAAATATTTAGAAAGCAGTTTGGTGGGCATCACATATCCATTTATCCAGAACAGTAGTAGTCCCCTGCCCACATCCTAGGGCTTATGACTTCCTCAGCCCTAGGGTTTTCATCATGTTTTCAGTACCAAGCAGGAATCCCCTCTCATGGAGCTGACCTCAAATCCAATCAAGAGCAGTTGGTTCCTCCCCATAAGACATGCCATTACTATATGAGTTGGCACATCTGGCCTGGCTGACCAGTCCTAAGGCTTTCAGGGTCATCTGCTTGGTTAATGCCATTGGTGACTTCTCTCTCCCAAAAGGCTACATGCAGCATAACTATTTCCAGCTTTCTGTCAGCTAGTCAACAAGGAGGAGGTTTTCAGCTCAGCTCCAGCTTGATTTCTCAGTGACCTGCAGCCCAAGCGTGTGGAGCCTTCAGCACTAGGGTCTTACCATCTAGTTCTGATGGGAAACCAAGAGCCTTGGCAATGGCCTGTAATGTTTTTGGAGCATCAGGGGGCCTCCCTGGCCAACAACTTCCTGGAAGGTATCCCACTCCTGACACTGAAACTTTTCTAATAATAACTTATTATCCACCTCCATAGGGTACTTCTGCCCAAATTCTCTTTTTTAATCTATATATTATTAGCTAGTGAAGTGGTAGGTTTCCACATGGATAATTCATAAATCTTAACTTTTGATTAACTCTCCTTCCATTCCCTCCTTTCCTCCATCCCCTCCCCTTAGACCACCTTCTGCCAGTACTCTGCCCCTCTGATTACATATCTAATATACACTCCTCTCTCTTCCCTCTCTTATAGCCCCTTTCTAGCTTCCTGGTATCTACTATTGACTTTGATTCTAATTCACATACACAACTAAACATTTGAAGCTAGGATCCACATATGAAAGAGACCATGTGGTGTTTGACTTTCAGAGTCTGGGATACCTCCCTTAGTGTAATCTTTTCTACATCCATCCATTTCCCTGCAAATTTCATAACTTCATTTTAACTTATAGCTGAGTAAAACATCACATCATTGCTTAAATATACTACATCTTCATTACCCATCTGTCAGTTGAAGGGCGTCTCGGCTGACTCCATTCTGAACATGTTTTCTTATAAGGAAAAATAATGAAGAAGTTTCTTAGATCCTTCTGCCTCTGCAATTTAATAAATTTGATGCATCACACAGTTTTATTGAAGTAGACTCATGCTTACCATGCAGTCTGTCAGGTAGGCTCAGGGCTTTGGATAAAAGGGGATCTCCTTGTACTTTTGCCACCAAAAAGAACTTTATTAATCTAATCTAATCTAAATCTTTTACATGATGTAATAATAATAATAATTAATAATAAAAACACAGAACCAAAAACCTACTGGGGAAAGGCCCAGCAGTCAGGCAGCAAAGATGAGAAGAGAGAACAGGGCTGGCACATGTCCTGTGCTGAGGAGGGGACACTTTCGAGAAGGGTTCCAAGGGGATACAAGCAAGGTGAAGGCCAAAAGCCCCATCAGCAAACGCTTGCGAAGTCCTTCTCCAGGGTTATGCAATGGAAAAACCGCCAAGCGGTGACTCAGAGCTTTAGCGGTGTGTGGGAGCCATTGAAATAAACTGTCAAAGGGGAAAGGTGGATTGCAACACCCATGGATGTGGGCTTCACATACATGAGGTGTAGCGTGGAGGAGGCTGAGGTTCGAGCCAGAAGTGTCTTCATTTTTTATTTAATTTAATTTATTTACTTGAGAGAGAGTAAGAAAGAGGCAGAGAGAGAAAGAACGAGAGAGAGAGAGAGAGAATGGGTGCACCAAGGTCTCCAGCTGCTGCAATCAAACTCCAGACGCATGCACCACCTTGTGCATCTGGCTTATGTGGGTCCTGGGGAACCAAACCTGGGTCCTTTGGCTTTGCAGGCACGTGAGTTAACTGCTAAGCCATCTCTTCAGCCTAACAGCCTTCATTCTTCATCTGTCCTGTCACCTGAGACTTCTCACCATGTCTCTGTCTTAAAGCTGACAGTGGGTCACAGGTTACTTGTGGAAAGAAGCAGGCAGTGTGTCAGTCGCCCTACGGAGTGAGTGTAACAAGGAAGAGAAACTCATTTTTTCCTAGTCTGGTCAGACCCTGAGGAAACAAGACAGTAAGGCAAGCTATGAATTGTTAGATCTAGGGTCAATTGTTTGACTAGAATGCCAATAGAATTACTGAGGACACAACCTTTTTTAAAAAATTATTTTGTTTATTTTTACTTATTTATTTGAGAGCGACAGACAGAGAGAGGAAGATGGAGAGAGAGAGAAAGAGAAAGAGAAGGAGAGAATGGGCGCGCCAGGGCTTCCAGCCACTGCAAATGAACTCCAGATGCATGCGCCCCCTTGTGCATCTGGCTAACGTGGGACCTGGGGAACCGAGCCTCAAACCGGGGTCCTTAGGCTTCACAGGCAAGCGCTTAACCACTAAGCCATCTCTCCAGCCACGATTTTTTTTTTTTTTTGAGACAGAATCTCTTGAGTCCAGGCTGGGACTAGAACTTATTATGTAGTTGAGGTTAGCCTTGAACTCCTAATCTTCCTACCTCCACCTCTCAAGGGCTGGGATTGCAGGTATAGGCCATTGAGCCCAGCTGCCTAATGTCTTATAGTGTATTGCTTTGCTCTGTTACACTTTGACTTTTCCTGCGTGGGACCCCAAACCCGATGGATGCTTTGTTAAAGACACAGCTTCTGTGACCAACTGTAATTAGAATATCTGATGTTGGAACAGAAGAATCTAGTTTTCCTGAAAATTCTAAATCAAGTTTTTTTTTAAATTTATTTATTTGAGAGTGACAGACACAGAGAGAAAGACAGATAGAGGGAGAGAGAGAGAATGGGCGCGCCAGGGCTTCCAGCCTCTGCAAACGAACTCCAGATGCATGCGCCCCCTTGTGCATCTGGCTAACGTGGGACCTGGGGAACCGAGCCTCGAACCAGGGTCCTTAGGCTTCACAGGCAAGTGCTTAACCACTAAGCCATCTCTCCAGCCCTTTTTTTTTTTTTTTTGATTTCTGAAGCAAGTGATAGAAACTCTGATTCTAATCATTTGAGACAAAAAGGGAGATGTACTGACTGACATAATTGAAATGTCTAGAGCTATTCAAGAGCAGGGAACTAAGAGCTTGGCAGCATCTCCCGGGGTCCTGGTTGTTTCTTCGTCCCTGTTCCGTAGTGTCTCCTCCTGTTTTGGGTTTCATGCGACACCGAGGTGGTGGCAGCAACTTTGGGCATCCCTCTAGCTCGTGTTTCCGCAGGAGAGAACACTTGCCTTCATGTTGGAAGCTGTGGCCTTGAGGCCCACATTTGTTTGTTTGCTTGTTTGTTTGGTTTTTTGAGGTAAGGTTTCACTCTAGCCCAGGCTGTCCTGGAATTCACTATGTAGTCTCAGGGTGGCCTCGAACTCATGGCGATCCTCCTACCTCTACCTCCCGAGTGCTGGGATTAAAGGCGTGCGCCACCACACCCGGCTTGAGGCCCACATTTGAAACCAGCACTCTGGTCAAGGGAATGAAAACAGCTCTGCTTTGTTGGCCCAACTCCTCAGGACCACAGGCTCTACCAGACATCCTACCAGACAAAGGAGACTTAAAGTTGAATAAGATGTATTCCTTGTTTGAGAAGAACAGCCATTCCAGGGGGAGGAGATATATAAGTAAACTGATATTTAAAAAACATATGACTTATCAGTGAACATCGATGGAATATTTGACATTAGTGTAGTGTAGTGAGGGAGCAAAGCCTTTGTCCTGGTGGATGTTAAACTATAAGGGAATCAGATAGGAAATAAGGAAATAAAAAAATAATACAGGAGAAGATGATACCTACAAAGGGGGAAAGAGCCAGGGAAGTCCTGTCTGCAGGAGCTCTCAAGGTATGGAAGAAATGAGAGTCATCATGCGTATAACCTCAGGGAAGGAACATTCTAGTCAGAGGACACAATAAGTACATCAAGCTGGGCCAGTGTAGCTGGAGCAGAATATTGTGAAAAGTTGTCAGAGGGGCTAGAGGGATGGCTTAGCACTTAATGCGCTTGCCTGCAAATCCAAAGGACCCAGGTTCAATTCTCCAGGATGCATGTAAGCCAGATGCTCAAGGTGGTGCATACATCTGGAGTTCATTTGCAGTGGCTGGAGGCCCTGGCACACCCATTCTCTCTCTCTCTCTCTCTCTCTCTCTCTCTCTCTGACTGTCTCTCAAATCAATCAATAAATAAATATAAAAATATAAAAGGTATTGGAGGTTAGTTTAGGAAGGTCCTGGCATGTGATGCAATCTGAGGTGTGGAGAACTGTAAGTAATTTGGAGCAACTGAAATAAAAGGCCAGCGAAGGGGCTGGAGAGATGACTCAGCGGTTAAAGGCACTTGCTTACAAAGGTTGACAGTCTGGGTTCAATTTCCCAGTGGGCACATAAGCCTTATGTACAGAGTGGCACATGCATCTGGAGTTCGTTTGCACTGACAAGAGGTACTGGCATGCCCAGGCTCTCTCTCTCTCTGCTCTTTCTTTCTGTGCTTGCAAATAAATAAATGTAAATAAATAAAATATTAAAAGGCCAGTGAAGCAAATGGACAGGACATTATGTTAAAGGATAATCAGCATAACATATTAAAATGCTATGAACATTTTACATAACTGCATATTGTAATATACTTTAAAATTTTCACAAAGGGGCTGGAGAGATGGCTTATTGGTTCAGGTGCTTGCCAGTGAAGTCTAAGGACCCAGGTTTGATTCCTCAGGGTCCATATAAGCCATGTGTACAAGGTGGTGCATGTGTCTAGAATTCATTTGCAGTGGCTAGAGGCCCTGGCGTGCCCATTCTCTCTCTCTCAGAGAAATAAAAATAAAATTTTCATATAATAATTGTGCACATTCGTGGGCATAATGTGATAATATGACTTCAGTTTAGGTGTGCCATGTGGAATGAGATTAGGTTAATTAGCATACTCATCATTCAGAAATCTTTTGCATTGATGACTCTCAGAATCCTCTTCACAAGAGATTTTGAAATGTTTTTTCCCAGCCATGGTTATTGTTGCAGTCAGTCCCACGTTGTTGTGATGAACACACACATCAGACATAGTTTAGAGGAGGAAATGATTGACTTCAAGCTTACAGACCCATAGGGAAGTTCCATCAGTGGTAGAAAGAGCAGCTTCCACAGATACAAGCAGAGAGTAATAAGTAAGCAGCCTGTAAAATCTAAAAGTAGGGCTGGAGAGACTGCTTAGTGGTTAAGGCACTTGCTTGCAAAGCCTAAGGACCCAGGTTCGATTCCCCAGAACCCATGTAAAGCCAGATGCACAAGGTGGCTCATGCATCTGGTGTTTGTTTGCAGTAGCTACATACCCTGGTGCACCCATTCTCTCTCTCACTCTTTCTCTCTCTCTTATAAATAAATAAATAATAAAAGAAAACCTCAAAAGCAGCAAACACAAATAGGTAGCAAATAGCGGGACCCCAGGATCTGCCCCCAGTGATGCTTCCTCTGTCCAGGAGGCTGGAGACCCAAGTTACAAGCTTTAGTAAGACACCTGAGTCTATGGGATCATACACTCAAACTACCACAGGCGCCCTCTGGTGCTACTCTCTTCTCCATCAGTCCCCTACCCGATTTTCTCTCTCTTCATGGCCATTATCACTATATGAAGCAATGCCCACACTTTCCACTTGCTTCTAGACTCTCTTCCCCATGACAACAGGGATCTCTTTTTAAGATTCTGTAATGTTCTGTGACAGAGTCATTCCTCCTTTCCAGTGACACACTTGTGCCCATTAACCATCCTCTCCTCCTCCACCCAACAAAATTCTCCATGTGGAGGTGGAGGAGTGAGCTGTATAAAGGAGAAATGTAGCAAGGTTTTCACTTCTTCCTTTATGTACTGAGTGGGTGGTGTTATCATTAGCAGAGCTTTGCTAGTGGGATTTAAAAAAACATTTTTTTTGATTTATTTTTATTTATTTATTTGAGAGTGACAGACAGAGAAAGAGGCAGAGAGAGAGAGAGAGAGAGAGAGAAAGAGAGAGAGAGAGAGAGAGAGAGAGAGAGAGAGAATGGGTGCGCCAGGGCTTCCAGCCACTGCAGACAAATTCCAGATGCGTGCACCGCCTTGTGCATCTGGCTATCGTGGGTCCTGGGGAATCGAGCCTTGAACCAGGGTCCGTAGGCTTCACAGGCAAGCGCTTAACTGCTAAGCCATCTCTCTATCCCAGAATTTTTTTTTTTTAAGCTTTGAATATGTTGAGTTTAAGGAACCTCTGGGTGATTTTAAGTTGAAAACTTTATTAGTCATTATTAGTTTGGAATTCCAAGAAAACAAATTGAGATTGGAGATACAGATTTGGGAGCTAGGAGACAAAAATGTTGACTAAGTCACGAATCTGGATGAAGTCACTTGGAAACAGGGAGGAGAGTTTTGGCTGAATGTAGCTGGAGGGAAATATCCAACTTGGTTGACTTTAAGGCTGTGAATGATTCCAAGTGAAACTCCCAAAGCAGTGTTGCAATCTTTTATTTATTTTTTTAATTTTTTTGTTTATTTTTATTTATTTATTTGAGAGTGACAGACAGAGAGAGAAAGAGGCAGAGAGAGAGGAGAGTGGGCACGCCAGGGCTTCTAGCCACTGCAAACGAACTCCAGACATGTGCGCCCCCTTGTGCATCTGGCTAACGTGGGTCTTGGGGAATCGAGCCTGGAACCGGGGTCCTTAGGCTTCACAGGCAAGCACTTAACCACTAAGCCATCTCTCCAGTCCAATCTTTTATTTATGTATGTATTTGCAAGGAGAGAGAGAGAGAGAGAGAGAGAGAGAGAGAGAGAGAGAGAGAGAGAGGGAGAGAGAGAGAGAGGGAGAGAGAGAGAGAATGATTGAGAATCAAACCTGGGTCATTAACCTGTGCTGGCCCATCTCTCCAGCACGTGTTATAAATCTTACTTCTCCTGCTTTTCCTCTTTTCAAGCTTCTAACAACCCTTCTGCCCTCACCTTCAACTGATGACTTAGCATTCAATGAACTGAGAAAACAGAATCAATTCTAAGAGGACTGCATCACCTCTCAACATCAGAGCTACCAGTTACCCGCATCCTCTGTTTTTATCCCCCTTGCAACAGAAACTGGTGCAGTTTCTGTCCAATTAGAAACTAATTCCATTCGTGCATGGGATCTCCTGTTTTCCTCAAGGACCCTGATCCTACAACCCTCCCCTTTCTGCTTTGCATCGTCAGTTTTCCTTTTACTTACCACCCCAGTCCTCATGCTGTAAATATGTGTCCTCTGAAAATTGTCTCCCTTGACTGCACAATTCTATCTGACTACAACCTTCCCAATTTTCTATTTTCCTTTATAACAGTCTTCTTAGAGACTTATTTTCCCTTCCTTCCTCCCTTCCTTCCTCCCTTCCTTCTTTCCTTCCTTCCTCCCTTCCTTCTTTCTTCCCTTTCTCCCTTCTTCTCTCTCTCTCTTTCTTTCTTTCATTCTTTTGAGATAGAGTCTAGGCTAACCTGGAATTCACTATGCAGTATCAGGCTGACCTTGAACTTATAGCAATCCTCCTACCTCTGCCTCCCGATCGCTGGGATTAAAGGAATGATGCATCATGCCCTGCTTCTTAAAGATTTAAGTGATCACTCTTTCATTTGATTTCTGGAATCCACTCAAGATCTTTTCCTCTGCTCCTACAGAAACCAGCCTTCTAGCTAATAAAGAGCTCTCTCTTTCCCCAAGTTCAGTAAGCAATTCTTATTATCTCACTCTGATGAGATACAGTTGGTTATTCCTCATTCTTGAGACGCAGTTTTGTTTTCATAGAAGTTTCATGTTTCCCTTGCTTTCATCTTATCTCTCTGATACCTCCTTCTCAGCCTTCTTCACTGTGTCATTTTCCTTTCTTTTTTTGGATTTTCAAGGTAAGGTTTCACTCTAGTCCAGGCTGACCCCGAATTCACTATGTAGTCTCAGGGTGGCCTCAAACTCGCGGCGATCCTCCTACCTCTGCCTCCCAAGTGCATCACCACACCTGGCTTCTTATCCTCCAGCTACTGTAATTGAACTCTAGACAAATGTGCCACCTCGTGTGCACGTGCAACCTTGCACGCTTGTGTCATCTTGTGCATCTGACTTACTTGGGACCTGGAGAGTTGAACATGAGTCCTTAGGCTTCGCAGGCAAACGCCTTAACCACTAAGCCATCTCTTTATCCCAGGTCTTTCTTTTTTACTTAGGGCAGTGGAAAGGATAACATACCTGATTTCTGAGTCCAGTCCTCAGTGTTCCAGCCCTAAGAGCTCTGCTCCCTAGATGAGTCATCCAGAGTCACACGTGGCTTTACACACCCGCTGGCCAACAGCACAGCTCAGAGAGGACTTTCTTCCTTATCAGTCACCTTTCCTGTTTTGTTTTTCTTCATAGCAACTATCATCATTTGGAATCACACATACATTTAAGTTTGCTTACTGCCTTTTACCTCAGGAGAGCAGGGATCACGTCTGCCTTGTACTCTGATGCGTCCTCAGTAACTGAAACAGGGCCTGGCTCAGAATAGGGTCTCACTCTAGCTCAAGCTGACCTGGAACTCATTATGTAGTCTCAGGTTGGCCTCAAACTCGCGGTGAACCTCTTACCTCTGCCTCCTGAGTGCTGGGATTAAAGACTGCACCACCATGCCCGGCACATAACAGGTTTAAAAAAAAAAAACATTTAAGGGCTGGAGAGATGGCTTAGCGGTTAAGCACTTGCCTGTGAAGCCTAAGGACCTCGGTTCAAGGCTTGATTTCCCCAGGACCCATGTAAGTCAGATGCACAAGGGGGCGTGCACGTGTCTGGAGTTCGTTCGCAGTGGCTGGAGGCCCTGGAGTGCCCATTCTCTCTCTCTATCTGCCTCTTTCTCTCTCTTTCTGTCACTCTCAAATAAATAAATTAAAATAAAAAAAGTATTTAATAAATGCTCTGATAAGGCTTCCACAACTCCCCCCTACCTTATTCTTCACTTTGAAAAAGGGAGAGTGGTAATATTTCAGAGAGGCACCTGGGAAATGCAGATATTTAGGAGGCATCAAGAGAAGGAAGCCTAGAAAGGAGATCAAGAATCAATGGACAGAGGCACTTGGGAAGCAGACACAAGAGGATCACAAGTTCAAAGCCAGCCCAGGCAGCATAGATACTACCAGGCCAGCCTGGGCTAGATGAAACTCTGTATCAAAAAAAGAAAAAAATAAAGGCCCCAGCTAAAACCACATAGGAATTGGGGAGATGAGCAAGAGTGCTGCTTTCTCAGTGAACTTGATACCAGCACAAGGGTGAGGGAGACAGACACTGAGGACACTCAACTCCTACCAAAGCAGAGATCCAGAGGCTCCTAAGAGCCCATCACTGAAGTAGACTTGAAAGGCACCCAACATGGCTCAGGGAATTTTGCGGAAGAGGTTGGCGGAAATATCACTGGAGCCAAAAGTTGGGATATTATGTCCAGAGACATTGCCTCTCCTCCATGACTGTCTGCTGTCCCCATAATATATGACCCACAATCCCCACGGGGTTGACCTGCATCCCCAACGAGGAGGGGCTCTTCAGAAAAGGGGCAGGGGGGACGGAAAGGATGGTACCATCATGTGTTGTTTACATACTAAGTATGTCCATATCTAATAAAAATAAATTTTAAAAAAGAAAGGTCAATAGACAGGAAAGAATAGACCATAACACCATGGTTTAAATTTAAAGCCAGAGTGAACCAAAGGGCAGATGACTGTGTAGGTAGGATAAGAAAGGACAAGTATGGTTTCTGGTGGTAAGTGACCAAAGTTTGTATTGTGGAAAGGAGATTATAATCCTCATTTAGCCAACAGGAGTTTTCTTGGAGGGAGAAGAGGGGTGCTGATAATGGGTAGAAGCTGGCAGAGTTTTGAGGTATAATTGTAGATACATGGAGGTCAAGGGTGGGAAACTGTGGAGAGTGCTCAGAACATGGAGAGCTGGAGAGAAAACCAAAATGAACATACAATAATTATTAGCAATATTGATAGAAATATGGATATTAAAGGTCCATCTGGTGAGAACGCACATGTAAGTGAGGGCTATGTTATTGTACACTGCATGATCCTTATTAATAATGTGGCAAAAACCTTGGGGAACTGTGTGCATATCCTTTTCTTTTCTTTTCTTTTCTTTTCTTTTCTTTTCTTTTCTTTTCTTTTCTTTTCTTTTCTTTTCTTTTCTTTTCTTTTCTTTTCTTTTCTTTTTTGGTGTTTTGAGGTAGGGTCTCAGTCTAGCCCAGACTGACCTGGAATTCACTATGGAGTCTCAGTGTGGCCTCAAACTTATGGCGATCCTCCTACCTCTGCCTCCCAATGCTGGGATACAAGGTGTGTACCACCACGCCCGGCTGTGTCCATATTCTTTGAAAGCAATTACATCTATTAGGTACCTGTAACCTGTAAACATTTCTTTTTAAAAAATACTCATTTATTTATTTATTTATTTGAGAGACACAGATTGAGAAAGAGGCAGAGAGAGAGAGAGAGAGAGAGAGAGAGAGAGAATGGGCACACCATGGCCTTTAGCCTCTGCAAATGAACTCCAGATGCGTGCAGCATCTTGTGTATCTGGATTTACTTGGGTACTGGGGAATTGAATCTGGGTCATTAGGCTTTGCAGACAAGCACCTTAACTGCTGAGCCATCTCTCTGTTAAGCAGTCCCAGAACCAGAACATGAAGCCTGGAAGTTTCTCAAGTGTCTGTTGCTCGAGGTTCCTTGTCTGGGGTTGGGGCGAAGCAGCCTTGAGCAGGCCAAGTCTGATCTGGGCAACCAGCAGCATCTGGACTGGTGCAGCTTGCAACAGAGCCCACTGGCTTGTTTTCCCCTCTGGATTTAATTCAGGGGTTTGCTCCAAATCAAAATGGTGTGAGAACAAACTGGTTCTTCCAAAATTGAGCCTCTCCCTTGGCCCTTGCTAGGTAATTAAGTGTTAAGGTAGTTGAATCTCATTTCCAGAGGGGAAGAAGTTCTTTTGGAACAAAATGGGAATGACCTGAGTGAACAACTCGCTGGCCTAGCGATGCCTGCTGTCTCCACCTGACTCAGAGAGGAGAATGTGGTGATCTTACATTCCTGCCCGAAGGGAGGTTTTTAAACCATAGAAATGTGGAAATCAGCAAGTGGTTCAAGGGCCTCAAGGGGGGGGGGGTTGGGGGGGGGAAGGCAGAGGTGCCAAGGCTACCTAAAGGTAGGAGTTTATAGGAGGCAGAAAGACATCCTGCAGACAAGTTTATACAAGAAGCGCTCAGGGAAAGACATAAAAGGAGGTGAAGCAAGCAGCCTCTAGATTATCTTGGCATCTTACTAATCTTCTTGAGAAAATCCCCAACTGGGACTGTCAAGAGGCCTTTCCTGTGCTTTCCTTGCCCCAAGCCTGCTTCCCTTGTTGGATGTGCAACATGAACCAGGCTTTAGAAGCACAAGCTTGGCAGCATTTGAAGTAAATCACCTCTTGCTCAGCACTTCCCCTGGGGAGGAGGGAGGACTCTCCTGAACAGGTGCTGACACGGTGGACGCACTGTTGCCCTCCCAGGTCCTTTTTTTTTTTGAGGAGAAAAGCAGGATGATTTCCATTCTCTCATTCCCCCACATTGGTGACTCTGTAGTTGAGCCGGACTGAATATTCACTTCTCTCTTTTGCCTAGAGAGATCTAGAAGGCTTCTAAAGGAAGAGGTGTTTTTCAGAGGAAGGTGTGGATTAGTAAAACCTACTAGGTTATTGTTCTTTAATTGCTTTTTGAGCTTTCAACCCCAGTAGCTATGGGTTGAGCTCTAACTCGCTCTCACATTTCTTTTGCTCACAAAGCACACGTAGCTTTCCAAGGCCCGTAACCGGGTGTGCTTTTGCTAAACGATGAGCATATTTAGTCTTTGTGAGGCATCTGGAAAACTCTTCGCAAAGATAGGTATGAGCCACTGGCTGGGCTCCTGAAGCTGGGGACTTTAAGAATATTTCTATAAATGTTGTTTCTTCCCATGGGCCAAAATGTTGTCATCATAGCTTTTTTTCTGTTTGCTGTGTTTACTGTTGACACATCTGCCACGCATACCTCAGTCTGACGATGGATGAGCAAGATGATGGGGAGGGGTGGTGTGAAGTAAGAATGGGTGGGGGGGGGCAGTTAACCAAAACTAAGACTGTCTGAAAGAGCCATATGGGAACCTACTACTTTGTCAGCTAATTAAAAAATATATATATAATTAAAAGAAAAAGCACATGGGCTGGGGAGATGGCCCAGTGGTTAAAGGTACTTGCTTGTAAACCCTGATAGCCTGGGTTTGATTACCCAGTTCCCGAGTAGAGCGAGATGCACAGAGTGATGCATGCATCTGGAGTTTGTTTGTAGGTGCACCATCATTCCCTCTCTGCTTGCAAATAATAAATAAATAAGTAGGATATTTAAAAAATTTTATAGGCTTGACTAGATCAACAGCCAGGTAGAACCTGGTGACACTGGATCAGCACAGCCTGGTAGTAGTGAAAAGTCAATCAGTTGTTTAATGAGCAGTCCCAAATGACCGAGTTTCATTCCACTTCATTGACAACAAAACTAACGGGAATACAATTTGTCAATTTGTCACGAAACTGAACTTATATGGAAGCTTAGGTCTGCCAAATAAATTGCTGGGTGAAAAGGAACATCGAGAATATAAATGATCCAGCCTGGTTGTTACTTGATTTCACAGCTTTTTTTGTTCTCTTTTTCAGTGTTTCAGTTTATTCTGTAATATTTATATTGTATATACAGCCTACCTGTATGAGAAAGGTCAACCACATAAAATAAGAGATAACATAGAGAAAATTTAAGACCAACATTTAATTGCATAAACCTTATTTGGTTGTGAAGAAATAACAATTCTAGTTTCACCCATTTAGTAGTTTTGTTAGAGGCAAAATATGAAATAAAATGCATCTTAAATTCTGTGTCTAAAAAAATTTATTACTAGTCACTGAATTTTAAGCATCAACATAATGGTTTCTAAGAGTTTGATGGATTATAAACATACGTCATACTACCAAAATAAAGTATTTATTTCATTTTTTTTTTTGAGGCAGGGTCTCACTGAAGCCCAGACTGACTTGGAATTCACTCTATAGCCCAGACTGACCTGGAACTCACAATAATTCCCTTACCTCAGCTTGCAAGTGAAGGGATTAAAGGAGTGTACCATCACTCTAGGCTCAAAATACTTCATGTTTAAATTTAACTGTATGAAACTCTTTTCTTTTCCTTTGAGATGGGATCTCATGCTGTAGCCTGGAATGTCCTGAACTCACTGTGTAACCCAGGCTCTGCTTGAACTCATGGCTGTCCACCTGCCTCAGTCCCTATAGTGATGAGGTTCTAGGCATGAGTTACCACAGCCCAGCTGAAGTCCTCATTTATGTAGATACAAAAATGGTTACATATTGTCAGCCAGATGTGGTGGCGCAAACCTTTAACCCCAGCACTCGGTAGGCAGAGATAGGAGGATTGACATGAGTTTGAGGCCACCCTGAGACTCCATAGTGAATTCCAGGTCAGCCTGGGATAGAGTGAGACCCTACCTCAAAACAACAACAACAACAACAACAACAACAACAAAAAGGTTACATATTGTCTATGTGATAGGATCAAACCATACACACACACACACACACACACACACACACACACACACACACATACACACACATATTTGTATTTGGTTTTTTGAAGTAGGGTCTCACTCTAGCACAGGCTGACCTGGACTTCAGTATGTAGTCTTAGGTTGGCCTCAAACTCATAGTGATCCTCTTACCTCTGTTGTCCAAGTGTTGGAATTGAAAGTATGTGCCACCATGCCCAGATTTATGTATATATAATCAAGAACAAGCATAAGAAGAACTAAGATGATGGGCAACAGGCAGGCATAGTTGGCTGGAATGTCCAGGAAATAAACTGGGGAAGTTGAATAGTAGCTAACAGAAGAAGTGCATAATGCTTGAATATCAGTAGTTTTTTTTAAACTTTCTTTCTTCCTTCCTTTCCTTCTTTCTTTCTTTCTTTCTTTCTTTCTTTCTTTCTTTCTTTCTTTCTTTCTTTCTTTCTTTCTTTCTTTCCCTCTCTCTTTCTCTCTCTCTTTCTTAGGAAGTGAGAAAGAAGCAGATAGAGAGAGAAAGAATGGATGCACCAGGGCATCTAGCCACTGCAAACAAACTCAGATGCATGTCCCACCTTGTGCATCTGGCTTATGTGGGTCCCGAGGAATAGAACCTGGGTTCTTAGGCTTTTTGTGATAAAAACAGGCCAAAGCAATTCAAGACCAGAACGCCAGTTCCATAGAAGTTACTTGAAGGAGCACTTTGGACTTAAGAGGAAGAAATCCATGAGCCTACAGGAGACAATAAAATGCACTAGAAAAATATCAAGCAAATGAGGAATAGGAAATTAATAAAGCACAAGAATTAATACACACTTTAAAATAATAATTTTCAACTCTAACAGTTGCAATTTCCCAATTAAAAGACACATCCTACAGAATGAATTTAAAGACAGGATTTATCTATTGGTTGACACCAAGAAATTCGTTTCACCATCAAAGATAGATGCAACCTTAAGGTGAAAGGATCAAAAAAGTTACTCCAAACAAATAAAAGTGGGAAACAATATAAAATAGACTCCAAACCAAAATTATCTGAAGTTATAAGGGTTACTTTATACTAAGGGGACAATTGATAAGAAGGATATTATAATTTTTGACATTATTTATTTAATTGCGAGAGAGGGAGAGAGAGAGGGAGAGGGGAGGAAGAGAGGGAGAGGGAGAGAGAGAGAGAGAGAGAGAGAGAGAGAATGGGTATGCCAGGGCCTTCTGCCACAGCAAACAAAATCAATATAAAGCCAGATGCACAGTGTTGCATGTATCTGGAGATCATTTGCAGGTCTGGAGGCCCTGGTATGCCCATTCTCTCTCTCTGTGTCTCTTCTTTCTCTCTCTCTGCTTGCACATTATATACATATATATATATTTAAAAATATTTTATTTTTATTGATTTGACAGAGAGAAAGAGAAGGAGGGAGAGAGAGAGAATGGGCAAGCCAGGGCTGCCGCCATTGCAAATGAACTCCAGACGCATGTGCCCCCTTGTGCATCTGGCTTATGTGGGCCCTGGGAATTGAACCTGAGCCCTTTGGCTTTGCAGACAAATGCCTTAACTGCTGAGCCATCTCTCCAGCCCTTTTTTTTTTTTTTTTTTTTTTTTTTTGGTAGGGCCTCATTCTAGCCCAGAGTGACCTGGAATTCACTATGTAGTCTCAGGCTGGCCTTAAACTCATGGAGATTCTCCTATCTCTGCCTCCTGAGGGCTGGGATTAAAGGTGTATGCCGCCATGCCTGCCTCAAAAAAAGTTTTTTTTTTTTTTAAAAAGAGATGGATACTCACACACACATGTGCATACACCACATGTCAAGCACACAGTACAAATAAATAGCCTTACAACCTTAAAATTCATATGAAGGCACAAAGACCCCAGCTAATCAAAGCAGTCTTTATTTATTTATTCATTTATTTTCACTTATCCATTTTGAGAAAGGAGAGAGAGAGAGAGAGAGAGAGAGAGAGGGCGCCAGAGCATCAGCTATTGCAAATCAACTCCAGACACCTGCACCACCATGTACATATGGCTTATGTGGGTTCTGAGGAATCAAACCTGGGTCCTTAGGCTTCTCAGTCTTAAACAAAACAATAATATGACTTATGTCTATAATCCTAGCACTTGAGTGTGTGAAGAGAGAACGTTTAGCCTCTGTTTGTGGGAGTGTAAGCTCATGCAGCCCTATGAAAACCGCTATGGCGGTTCTTGAAAAGTTAGAAATAGAACTCCCCTATGTAGTAGCTACACCACCCCTGGGCATATCCCCTAAGGACTCCACCCTCTACTGCAGAAATTCTTGGACATCCATGTTCATTGCTGCTCTGCTTGTAATAGCTAAGAATTGGAATCAGCTTAGTTGCCCGTTGAAGATGAATACATAATGAAACTCTGAATAGAATGGGATTCTATTCAGCATATGGAAAAATGAAATCATGAAAGTTGCAAGAAAATGGATGGATCTGGAAAGAATCATATTAAGGAAGTGGCCAAAACTCAGAAAACCTCACACCACATTTCTCTCTGAGATGCAGATCTTAGCATATAATACCTATCAGTAAGTCCATATGGAGGGCAAATGTGGGTAAAACTTATAAAGGTAGGGCTGGAGTGATGGCTTAGTGGTTAAGCGCTTGCCTGTGAAGCCTAAGGACCCTGATTCGAGGCTCAATTCCCCAGGACCCACGTTAGCCAGATGCACAAGGGGGCGCACGCGTCTGGAGTTCCTTTGCAGAGGCTGGAAGCCCTGGCGCGCCCATTCTCTCTCTCTCGCTCTATCTGTCTTTCTCTCTGTGTCTGTCGTTCTCAAATAAATAAATAAAAAATAAACAACAACAAAAAACCTTATAAAGGTAGACTCTACCCAAAAGTGAATACAGAGACAGGAGCTATAATAGGGATGAGGGAAGGGCAATAGGACACACGTGACATCTGAACAGGAGAGGGAAGGACCTTGGAGGAGAGGAGATGAAAGGAAAGGGAGATTGAGTGTAAGAGGGAGGGAATAAAACCAACAAAAGCAAATGGTGCTAGAAAATTCCAGGATGAATGATACCTAAATCTCTGTATATCAACTCAGAAGCAACAACAAAAAAGAATAACGTGGCAATGTCACCATACCTGATTTCAAGTAATACTACAGAGCCATAGTAACACAAACAGTATTGTACTGGAGCCAAAAAAAAAAAAAAAAAAAAAAAGACACAGAGATCAATGAAATAGAATAGGAGACCCCAACATAAACCTGCATAGCTACACCCATGTAGTTTTTGCCACAAATATTTGCTGGAGAAATGACAGCATCCTTAATAAATGGTGCTGGGGAAAACTAGATAGATGTAGAAGAGTTACATTAGATCTCTATCTCCTTTTTATTTATTTTTATTTTTTTATTTATTTAAGAGCAACAGACAGTGAGAAAGAGAGAGAGAGAGAGAGAGAGAGAGAGAGAATGGGCGTGCCAGGGCCTCCAGCCACTGCAAACAAACTCCAGACGTGTGCGCCCCTTTGTGCATCTGGCTAATGTGGGCCCTGGGGAATTGAGCCTCGAACCGGGGTCCTTAGGCTTCACAGGCAAGCACTTAACTGCTAAGCCATCTCCCCAGCCCTAGATCTCTATCTCTTACCACCCCACAAAAACAAACTCTAAATGTGTCAAATACCTTAATATAAGACTCATTTGGCACTCTGAAATTGTTAAAGGAAAAGGTAGTAGAAACAGTTCGAGACATAGGACTTTCTGAATGTGGCTCTAGTCATTCAGAAATAATACCAACAATTGGCACATGGGAACTCATGAAATTGAAAGGCTTCTGTACTGTAAAGAAAATAGTTATTTTATTGAAGAGACACCCTGCAGAATGGGAGAATACCCTTGCTACTGGGCATCTGACAGGATTAATATCTCTGGAGTAGACACAGAACTGAAAAAACAATACAGGAACACATCAACCTAATCAACAAATGGGCTGTTGAAATGAATAGACCTCAAAAGACAAAATGCAGATGGCCACCAAACCTAGGAAAAAAAAACATGTTCATCCTCAATAGCCATGGGAGAAAGTTAAAGGAAACTGACGAGGGGAACAAAATGGAGTAAGGAGCAGGGGAGGGGTGAGAAGGGAGAGTAGGGTTCCGAGGGACCTAGGGTCAACATACAATGCATACATGTACGGAAGTTGTTATGTAACACAGCACCATGTGCAATGAACATACACCACGGCAATTTAAAAACGAAGAACAAAAAAGGGGAGACATTCTTTTCTTCATCACATAGGGAAGATGTGACTTTAGTTTATGGTTGCTTGTTTTCTCTTGCCTTGATTTAGTCATTTAAAATAGGCTTTTATGTTAAATATATTTTAAAAGAGGAGGAGTGAAATTATGAACAAGAGGCATAGCATTTCTTCTGTTGTGATGTTTCCTTCTACCCTAACTGCCTGCTGGGCTCAGTTCAATCCCCCAGTACCCACAAAAAAGCCAGATGCGCAAGCTGGGACATGTGTTTGGAGTTTGTTTGCAGTCGTACTAGGCTCTGCTGTACACAGTCATTCTTCCTCTCTTTCTCTCCCTGCATGCAAATTAAAAAAAAGTTTTAGCCAAGCATGGTGGCACACACCTTTAATCCCAGAACTGGGGAGGCTGAGGTAGGAGGATTGCTGTGAGTCTGAGGCCAGTCTGAGACTACATAGTGAATTCCAGGTCAGCCTGGGCTAAAGCGAAACAATGCCTCGAAAAACCAAAACTTAAAAAAATATTTTGAAAAGATTTCCCATTTTCTAGAAGACTTTTTTAGGGTGTGTGTGTGTGTTTCAAGGTAGGGTCTCACTCTAGCCCAGGCTGACCTGGAATTCACTGTGTAGTCTCAGTGTGGCTTTGAACTCACAGTGATCCTCCTACCTCAGCCTCCCGAGTGCTGGGATGAAAGGCGTGCGCCACCACGCCCAGTCTTCCAAAAGTATTTTGCATATAGAAGGATTTAGTAAGAATGTATATAGGTATGACAAGTAGCAAATAGAAGAATTCACAAATAGAAGAAGGAAATGAAAAAGGAACTCAAACAACTAGACAAAGAGAAGACCAACAATATCATAGAAGCAGTTTCTTTAGAGTAATGAACAGATAGGCATGCCCTAAAATACTGACATAGGAATACTGAAATAGAAATACTGATGTGGGGCTGGAGAGATGGCTTAGTGGTTAAGCACTTGCCTGTGAAGCCTAAGGACCCCTGTTCAAGGCTCGATTTCCCAGGACCCACGTTAGCCAGATGCACAAGGGGGCACAAGCATCTGGAGTATGTTTGCAGTGGCTAGAATCCCTGGCACGCCCACTCTCCTCTCTCTCGCTCTTTCTCTCTCTCTTTCTTTCTCTGTCTGTTGCTCTCAAATAAATAAATAAAAATAAACAACAAATTAAAAAAAAAAAAGAAATACTGATGTGGGGGAAGTCCTTTGCACGGATGTGAAATACACATAAAAATAATTATATCAAAGGTAACATAAAAGAGACAAATGATATGGCAGAAAGACAGACTCACCGAAGAAGAATGCTGAGCAAATAGCACAGAAAGTATATTTATAAATATGATACAGAAACATGAACATATTGTATATGGAATATTTGTTTTGTATAGTAAGATTTGGGTGTCAGAAGATAGTGGAGGAATGAAAACATGACTCTAAAATATAATATCAGCCAAATTATCACTATGTATCTTATCTATATCTATCATCTTCTTCATCATCATCATCTCAAAAAGTATCCCTACACATTCAAGGATTCAAGAATTCAGCCAATAGAGCACATATGAAGCCTTTTTGTATAAAAAGACAACAAAGGTTGGACAGATGGTTTAGCGGTTAAGGTGCCTGCCTGCAAAGCCAAAGGACTCAGGTTCAATTCCCCAGGACCCGTGTAAGCCATATGCACAAGGTGCCACATAGGTCTGGAGTTTGTTTAGTGGCTGGAGGCCCTGGTGTGCCATTTTTTTCTCTCTCTCCTTTTCTCTTGCCTCATTCTCTCTCTCACACTCAAATAAATAAAAAATAAACTTTGAAAAAGACACGGGACACTGATAGTCAAGGAATGAATTGAACATACAGACCCGAGGAGTAGAAAAGACATAAGAAAGCGGAGGCAGTGGCCTTTGAGTTCGTTTAGATAATAATCTAAGATTTAAAGACTATACTTTCAGGGACCGTTTCTATCGTTCATTGCTAGATGATGGTCTGAGATTTAACAGTTGCGGGACTTCTGATCCCAGAAGCAAATGTAAATGTTCTAAGATCTGGCAGTATAAAACTACCTAACTAAAAGGAAGATGTTGGGGCGGGGGAGTGAAATCTCGCTAATTTTCTTATCTTGCTTAGGAAGGAATCAATAGATACGATCTGTGCTGAACCTGCCCTTTAATCATCAGTTAATGATCTTGCTGCTCGTGTAATTCCCACTGTTCTGCTGCTTTATTCTTTTCTTTGAAAAAAAAAAGAAATACATGAAAGGGATAAATAAGTGTCCGAGAGGTAATTGTTAATCCAGGAACAACTGTCAAACGAGCATTATACTAAATTACCGTGGGGAATTACAAAGACGTTGAGAACATAGACCTTGCCTTTGAATGGTTTCCATTTTACTCTTTTCTCTTTAACGAGCTCATTAGAGACATACTTGACCTGCGAGCTGACTGCGCTAAGGTCTATGATGGATTTGCTTTACAGGATGGAAAGTCCCTCCTGGCTTCCACTGCCCATCGCTTGCTGAGCTTTTGTCGTGTGCTGCAAGGCTTCATTCTTAGCATCCCAAGCACTTCAGAGTCTTCTGAAGGGGTCAGTTACCCTGCTGGCAAGAGGACAGAGTCATGATGACAGATGTTCATACGCTTCCACATTTGAGACTTGCATAGAACAGGAAATGTAAGTGAACCAGATCTCAAATTAACCAGAACTGCCAACTAAGTAACTTTCCCTCCCCAACCTCACCCCAACCAGGTAGGGTCTTGTTCTAGGCCAGGCTGACCTGGAATACACTATGTAGTCTCAGGCTGGCCTCGAACTCACCCTCCTACCTTTGCCTCCCTAGTGCTAGGGTTAAAGGTGTGTGCCACTATGCCCTGGAGAGAGAGAGAGAGAGAAAGAGAGGGAGAGAGAGAGGGAGAAAATGGGTGCATCAGGGCATGTAGCCAGTGCAAATGAACTCCAGATGTATGTGCCACTTTGTACATCTGCTTTTATGTGGGTACTGGGGAATTGAACTCTGGTTGTTAGGCTTTGCAGGAAAGTGCCTTAACTACAGAGCCATCTCTCTAGCCCCCAACTTTTCATATACAGAGTCTTAAACACAGTTAAGAAGTAGGAAAATGTCATTAGGGAAGATTCATAAATGGGTTGTGAAAGTGACATTCAGAGCCCATTCTGAGGACGACAGCAACTCAGTCCAATGTTGTTCATCTGGAATTTCCGTCTTCTTCCTTACAATGGCAGCAAGTGCTTAACCCAGTTCCAAGAACAGAGTGGGCAAATGCTGAACAAGTAGACAGATGCTTTAAATAAAGCAAAGTCATTGCATATTTATAAGTCTATACCTCCTAAAACTAAAACTAAAACATTCTCTTCAGTTCTATGAGGACCATGAAACCAAGGATTGATGATACAGAAAATGCTTGCTTGTGAAGTTTGAGCAAAGCTTGAGACTTGTTTTAATCTTCAAAGCTGTATCTTCTTGTGGTTTATAAAAATTAATTAACTAATTAATTTGAGAGAACGAGGTAGACAGAAGGAGACAGACAGAGAGAGAGAGAGAGAGAGAGAGAGAGAGAGAGAGAGAGAGAATGGGCACACCAGGGCCTTCAGCCACTGCAAATGAACTCCAGACATGTGCACCACTTTGTATAGCTGGATTACATGAGTACTTGGGAATTGAACTTGGGTCCTTATGCTTCACAGGCAAGTGTCTTAACCACTAAGTCATCACTCCAACCTTTCTTGTGGATTTAAAAGTCTCATTTTTGGTCCCAGTGTAAGTGGGTGCTTATGTATGTGTGGAGGTCAGAAATCAATGTCAGGTGACTTTCTTGGTTGTTCCCCATCTCATTCTTTGAGTCCAGGTTGTCTTGTTGACCCTGGAACTCACCAATTTGGCTAGACTAATTAGCCAGTAAGCCATAGGGATCCTCCCTAGCTCCGGGGTTCCAGGCACACAGCCACCATGCCTGCCATTTTTTTTTTTCTGATGGGTGTTGGGGATTTGAACTCAGGCCTTCATGCTTTGTGAGCCATCTCCTCAGGCCTCTGGTCCTAGGATTTTTTATTTTTATTTTTTTGCAGTTGTGCTTTGAAGGATCTGTAGGGAGTGTCCTTCAGGGAGCATGCAGGGCCTTGTGTCTTGTCCCACACTGTCCTGATCTCAGGCTGAGATCCCTGAATTTGCATTTCCTTTGCTTACTGTGTGTTTTGGAAGCTTCTCCTTACATCTTCTCGGGATGTGACTTCTGGTGTCTGTTGTGATCTGCACACATCTATCGCCATTCCTCAGGTAGGAGGCACGTGAAGCCTTGTAAGGTTATCAGCATGATCTTCCCTCACCCATATTCCAACCAGACATATTCCCGTCAAGGTCCAAGAACCTGACATCCTGATCTGACCTCTCTCTGTCAGGCTTATCATCCAGCCTGAGTTGAATTGTTAGCAGGGCAGATGGCAAGGTGTCGAGTCACATTGACGTGGAGGAAGTTGTGTAATCTTTGATTCATTCTGTCTAATTTATTTGAGGAAACAACTGGATTAATCATAGTCCTTAGTTCATATAATACCATTATCATTGTTTGATGAATGACCTTTCTTTCTCATTTTAAAAAATCTGTTTGCAAACACACACACACACAGAAGAAAGACAGAGAGACTGGTCATGCCAGGGCTTCCAGCCACTGTAAACAAACTCCAGATGCATGTGCCACTTTGTGCATCTGGCTTTATGTGAGTAACAGGGAATCAAACTCAGTTTGCTAGGCTTTGCAGGCAAGTGCCTTAACCAGTGAACAATCTCTCCAGCCCTGGCCTTTTTATTTAATTGTTCATTTGAATCTACTACTTGCTAAAAAGTTAATATTTTACCAATAGCTTATATCTACCTTTTCCCTTTCTGTTTTTCTTCATTTTATTTATTTATTTGAGAGAGATGGGGGGTGGGGAAAGGGCACACCAGGGCCTCCAGCCACCGCAAAGGGACTCCAGATGCATGTGACACCTTGTGCAGCTGGTTTATGTGGATGCTGGGGAATAGAACCTGGGTCCTTGGGCTTCACAGATGAGTACCTTAACCGTGAAGCCGTCTCCCCAGCCCCTCTGTTTAATTTTTAATTTCTTCTTTCACTGATAACAATTAGTCCTTTGAGGCTTTTAGACAACTTTGCTTAAATATAAGCCAACTTGCAAACAGTGATCACCTAGCAGGCAAGACTCCAGGTGCAGTCATTCACAAAGACAGCGTCATTGGTTATGTAATGGAGAACGGGAGACATGTGGAAATTCCACCAGGCAGAGGTCTGACTGCAATTTATAGTTATGATTTCGATCTTACTTTGTTTTTTTTTTTTTTGTTCATTTTTTATTTATTTATTCGAGAGCGACAGACAGAGAGAGAAAGACAGATAGAGGGAGAGAGAGAGAATGGGCGCGCCAGGGCTTCCAGCCTCTGCAAACGAACTCCAGATGCGTGCGCCCCCTTGTGCATCTGGCTAACGTGGGACCTGGGGAACCGAGCCTCGAACCGGGGTCCTTAGGCTTCACAGGCAAGCGCTTAACTGCTAAGCCATCTCTCCAGCCCTCGATCTTACTTTGTAGGGACACATTGGTGTAAGGTGACAAGGATTCTGCTCCAGTGTACCAGCCCCCATAAAAGACAGACAATAAAAGTTTGCGTGTGGGTTTAGTTTTATAAATCAAGAGTATTAAAGGTGTGAGAAGCGTTTTCACCACTTATAAATTAGAACTATTTCCCCTTTGCAATGCATGTTAGGACGTATAATTCGTGTCATATGTCTTGTTTACGTTTTCTGCTGCCACTGGATCGTGTGCTGGTTGTGCATCTAGTGTGTGAACAATGGTCACAGGGTGGATGGACGTTGAACTCCAAGTTCAACTTCTGACCATACAGGAAAAGGTCACTAAAGGAGTTCTCAGTGATTTAGTTATTTGTTGATCTAAAGCAGCAAAGAGCTTGTCTGTAGTAGCTGTGTTCTTATGTTCTTGCCTCAGCATGCCTGGGTCTAAAGAAAATAGTCCTGGTTGTTCTGCAAAGATCTTCTCTGTGTTCTTACTCCTTAAGGACTGGAGGCTTTTCTAGTATGGAAGGTTTGGCCCAGAATGCGGTTTCTCTCCTTTTCTTCTCTCCTTCTTTCTCCCCTCCCCTCCCTTCCCCTCTCCTCCCCTCCCTTCCCCTCTCCTCCCCTCCCTTCCTCTCTCCTCCCCTCCCTTCCCCTCTCCTCCCCTCCCTTCCACCTTCTCTACCCTCCCTTCTCCTCTCTTCCTCTCCCTCCCTTCCCCCTCCTTTCTTCCTTCCTTGAATTGAGCAAGGACTTTCCACACGTGCTGGATGCTGGGTGAGTGAGCAATACCACTGGGCAATCTCCGGAGCAATCTCCCCAGCCCATTTGTTACCTTTTGTTTGAGACAGGATTGCTCAGACAGGGCTTAAACTTGGGCTACTCTTGCCTCAGCTTCCTGGGTTACTGAAATTACAGGCCTAGACTCAGCAAGCTTTCCTTGAAAATAAAATTGGTATGAATTTTTGTTGTTGTTGCAGAATTAGAGCTAAATTTTGTTCTTTGCAAAGCAGCTCATTATGCATAACTTGGGAAAGACAGGGTCCGTGACCACTCTCAATCTGAGAAGTAGTTTTGCAGATTCAAAAGTATAGTTATTAATAATTGAAATCTGCTCCTTTGATTTATACCTGTCAGGACATCTATTGAGGTTTAGTCCACTTTTTACGCTCCTGCAGTGTCTCCATTTAAACCAGCCTACTAGCGACACCTAGTGTATCATATGCCCAGAAACACGAAGCCAAACCAAGGGCAAATTATTTAAAAATATTTCTTTACAGTTCCTCAGGGAAGTTATAAGTTGAGTCATCTGGAAAATTTTTCTTTGTGAGCCACATAGCTATATATATAATATTTAATAATATAATATATAATAAATATATATTTGTCCATGCAAAAGAAAAGAAAGAATATTTAAAAGAAAGGTGTGTGTGTGTGTGGTGTACAGGCCACAGCAGGCATGTGGAGGTCAGAGGACAACTTCAGAATGTCTGTGCTCTACCTTTTTAAAAAAAATTCTTTTGTTTATTTTTATTTATTTTACAGAGAGAGAGGGGGGGGCGGGGGGAGGGAGAGAATGGGCGCACCAGGGCCTCCAGCCACTGCAAACGAATTCCAGATGCGTGCGCCCGCTTGTGCATCTGGCTAACATGGGACCTGGGGAACCGAGCCTCGAACCGGGGTCCTTAGGCTTCACAGGCAAGCGCTTAACCGCTAAGCCATCTCTCCAGCCCTGTGTTCTACTTTTTTGAGACATGGTCTCTTGCCCCTCACAAACAACCTGTCAGACTGCAAACAAAGGTCAGAATAGTTGGTTGAGCTAAGGATTCTCCTGGCTCTGCCTCCCGTGGGCATGCTGAGATCACAAATACAAGCTCCGTTTTGCATCTGGCTTTACTTGGGTGCTGGGGAATTGAACCCCATCATGCAGACTTGGCAAGCAAGTGCCTATAACTGATGAGCCATCTCCCCAGCCCTGTGACTCCCTCTTATAGTCTCCATAGTATTTTTTTTATATAAATTTTTTATTTATTTATTTGAGAGCTACAGACACAGAGAGAAAGACAGATAGAGGGAGAGAGAGAGAATGGGCACGCCAGGGCTTCCAGCCTCTGCAAACGAACTCCAGACGCGTGCGCCCCCTTGTGCATCTGGCTAACGTGGGTCCTGGGGAACCGAGCCTCGAATCGGGGTCCTTAGGCTTCACAGGCAAGTGCTTAACTGCTAAGCCATCTCTCCAGCCCTCCATAGTATTTTTTTATGTAATTTTGAAAACAGGGGAAATAAATGAATGTCAAACAGTTAATAACCACCGAGATTACAGGGAAGACTGTTAGGAAGCCGAGGGCAAGGGATTAGTAGCTGTGAACACCCACTGGGCTCTGGACTGCATGTGTGGTCAAATTCACACTGGGCACTGGCTGCGTGTACTGTCAGATCTCCACTGGGCACTGGGCTGTAAGTACTGTCAAATACCCGTTAGTGGGTGCCCTCTCCACCCCCTTGAAACCCAAGCATCCCAGGTCAGCATACCCTTTCTCTGACTACAGTCTTACTCCATTTTAAGAAAACCAAAGAGTGGGGTGGGGGGGGGGGTAATCCAAATGTCAAAACCTGAGATCAGCAGCGACAAGGCGCTTCACACATAACATTAGCGTCCACTGCATAGCGTCCCCATGTAATGACCCAGCATGAGACTTGCCGGCGTAGCTTTTCCAGGGCTGGGGAGATGGCTTAGTGGGTAAAAGCACTTGCCGCACAAGCCTGGTGACCCGAGCTTGGATCCGCGGAACCAACGCAGAGCCAGGTGCCGGGGTGAGCGTTTGTAGTTCTAGCTCTCCTATGGCGAGATGAGGGGCCAGAGACAGGGGCATCCCTAGATGTTCGAGGGGCTAGCTAGCCTGGCATCTGCAGAAACAAACAGTAATACTGTGCCTCACAAAGATGGTTCCAAGGCTCAGGGTCTAATGTGGAAGAGGTGGCGGAAAGAATGTAAGAGCCAAAGGAAGGGTAGGACTCCTTACAATGTGCTCCCTCCAGACACAAAATGGCCTGGATATCCATGACCTCACAGTGCCTGACACTACCTGCACAAGACCATCATAATAGGAGGAAAAGATCATGACATCAAAATAATAGAGAGACTGATTGAGATGGGGAGGGGATATGATGGAGAATGAAAGTTCAAAGAGGAAAGTGGGGGGAGGGAGGGTATTACCACGGGATATTTTTTATGACCATGGAAGTTGTTAAGAAAAAAAAAATTGAAAAAAAAGCTAAAAAAAGTAGAACACAGGGCTGGAGAGATGGCTTAGTGGTTTAAGTGCTTGCCTGTGAAGCCTAACAACCCTGGTTTGAGGCTCCATTCCCCAGGACCCTTGTCAGCCAGATGCACAAGGGGGCACACGCGTCTGGAGTTCGTTTGCAGTGCTGGAGGCCCTAGTGCACCCATTCTCTCTCTCTATCTGCCTCTTTCTCTTTCTGTCTGTCATTCTCAGATAAATAAATTTAAAAAAAATTTAAAATTTTAAAGAAAAAAGTGGAAAGTGGGGATGGAGAGATGGCTTAATGGTTAAGGCGTTTGCCTGCAAAGCCTAAGGACCCAGGTTTGATTCTCCAGGTGCCACGTAAGCCAGATGCACATAGTAGCGCAAGTGTCTGGGGTTCGTTTGCAGTGGCTGGAGGCCCTGGTGCACCCATTCTCACTCAATCTCTATCTCTCTCTCCCTCTCTCTATCTCTAATAAATAAAAAAAAAAAAGTCTTTAAAATAGCACTGAGAAAAAAAAGATGGAAAGTGGGCTTGAGAGATTGCTTAGTGGTTTAGGTGCTTGCCTGCAAAGCCAAATGACCCAGGTTCGATTCCCCAGGACCCACAAAAGTCATCAGATCCACAGGGTGGTGTATGCATCTGGAGTTCGTTTGCAGTGGCTGGAGGCTCTGGCATACCCATTCTTTCTCTCTTTGCCTCTTTCTCGTTTCCTCTCTCTCAAATAAATAAATAAAAAGTTTAAAAGGTGGAAAGTGGGCTGGAGAGATGGCTTAGCGGTTAAGCGCTTGCCTGTGAAGCCTAAGGACCCCGGTTCGAGGCTCGATTCCCCAGGACCCACGTTAGCCAGATGCACAAGGGGGTGCACGCGTCTGGAGTTCGTTTGCAGAGGCTGGAAGCCCTGGTGTGCCCATTCTCTCTCTCTTTCTATCTGCCTCTTTCTCTCTGTGTCTGTTGCTCTCAAATAAAAAAAAAAAAATTAAAAGGTGGAAAGTGATGACCAATACTCAGAGTTGTCCTCTGCCCTCCACATGTGTGCCGTGGGACATGTGCCACACACATGCACACACACAGCATATACTTCCCACACAGATAATCATTTTAAAAAGAACTTGTTTTTCCCCAACGGGATTAATATTTTATTACATTTTCATTAAAAAAAAAAAAAGCAGCCGGGTGTGGTGGCGCACACCTTTGATCCCAGCACTCGGGAGGCAGAGGTAGGAGGATCGCTATGAGTTCGAGACCACCCTGAGACTACATAGTGAATTCCAGGTCAGCCTGAACCAAAGTGAGACCCTACCTCGAAAAACCAAACAATAACAACAACAACAACAACAACAACAACAAAATAAAACACCAGGGAGCTGGGGAGATGGCTCAGTGGTTAAAAGTGCTTGCCGGGTAAGCTTGATGACTGGAGCTTGGCTCCCCAGAACCCGTGGAAAAAGATAGACGCAAGCAGAACATGCATCTGTAATCCTAAGAGCCTAAGGATAATGGGAAGTGTAGTCCGGAAGACCCTGAAGCTTGTAGGCTAACTGATCTGGTATTCCCAGTGGCCAAGAATCAGAGGCTTTGTTTGAAACAATGTGGAAAGTGAGGTCTGACACACTGAGGCTGTCCTCTGACCTCCATACACACCCACGGTGGCATCCTTGTGACACCCCCACATACACACACACACACACACACACACACACACACACACACACACAGAGTCAAACTTCAGAATTAAACTTTAGAAGTGGATTAGTAGGGTGTTCATGCTTCTTAAGATGCAAATTATCCAGTCATCTCAGAGAGTCTAATTCATTAAACCAGGGGAGAAACCAGGAGTCCACAGTTGCAACACAAACCCAGGGGATTCTGATTTTACTGTTTTGAGAACCACATTCTGAACAATCTTTCTTGAAAAAGATTTTATTTATTTATTTGAGAGAGAGCGAAAGAGAGAAAGATAGATAGATAGATAGATAGATAGATAGATAGATAGATAATAGATCGATTGGGAGAGAATGGGCACGTCAGGGCCTCCAGCCACTGCAAATGAACTCCAGATACATGTGCCACCTTGTGCAACTGGCTTATGTGGGTCCTGGGGACTTGAAGCTTGCTCCTGAGGTTTTGCAGGCAAGCAGCTTAACTACTAAGTCACCACTCCAGCCCTGAGAAGTAGATCTTGAGATGTAAAAAATCATGAGGAAATGACTGATGGCATGCAAGTGATTGGAGACACAACTGTTGTGTCTTCTCTGGCAAGGAGAGTAGGCCAGTTTGTGGCTTATGACATCTCTTGCTATTTGTGATGTCTCAGAATAGCATAAACTATGGAAGCATCATTTTCCTTTGCTTCACATAAGAAAGCATTATTGAGTGTTATCTTTAGTGTCATGCCTGTTCAAAATAAGATCACTTTCTTCCTGTGCCCTTCTTCTTCTGCATTCTTACCAATTCTTGTAAGTGGGCATTTTTGAGTAGAGATTGAAATCCCAGACGACCTGGTTTTAGGCTTCCTTTCCTTCTTTCTCTCTCTCTTTCTTTCTTTCATTTATTTACTTTGAGAGAGAAAGAGAAAAAAAAAAGGCAGAGAGAGAGAGAGACAGAATGGGGGCACCAGGGCCTTCAGCCACTGTGAGCAAACTCCAGACACGTGCGCCCCCTTGTGTGCACGTGTGGCATCATGCACTTGTGTTACTGTGCAAGTGGCTTACGTGGGACCTGGAGATTTGAACATGAGTTCTTAGGCTTCATAGACAAGTGCCTTAACCACTAAGCATTCTCTCTAGCCCAAACTAGGCTTTATCCAACTCTAAAACATTTCATGGGTACTCATAAAAAAATCCAAAAAAGTTGATAAAAAAAAAAAAAAGTTGGGAGGCACAGGTAGGAGGAGCTCTGTGAGTTCAAGGCCACCCTGAGACTACATAGTGGATTCCAGGTCAGCCTGGGATACACGGAGACCCTACCTTGAAAAGTAAAAACCAAACCAAAACAAAAAGACTCCCCATTTTACAAATATGCAAACTATGGGCCAAAGTTATGTGATCTGTCCAGATTGACACCAGTAACAAGTATTGGTCTGAGGTTTCAGTCTGGACCTCTGGACTCCCCGCTCCCATTCTTTACAGAGTTGATTTCCAATGAAGATCCTCGAAACAGCAAGATCCCCTGTTGCATTTTGGGTATAATTTGTTTTTGATGAAATGTGGTTTATACATACATTTTCAGAAGAAAGAATCTCTTGTTTAAACACCTGTGTAGCAGAGAGAACCTTGAATCCATACGATGCCATAAAAAATGCCCCAAAGGAAAAGATGGAGTTCTGTTTTCGAAATGAGGTGGTATCCGCAAGAAACAGAGCTAAGCCTGATTACAGAACATCATACTCTATCCTCCAAGGTATGCGCACTGACTACCTGACCAGCCTTCAGAATGCGTCACGAGCGGTGGGACAGGCTCAGTAACATGGACACAGTGCTCTGGAAGTCTGAAAAAGACTTGGAACCACACCTTTGGTTTCTTGTTCCCAAGTTCCATGCCAACCATTGCTCTGGGTTTCCTGCCGTTCCCAGAGACTCCTCTCGAGTTTTTATTTTCCAGGGCACCCAGACCCTGTCCTGCTTTCAATAAATGTTCGGCGACAACAATAACACAGAAGTGACTGTTTATTCAGATGGAAACTAACATGGATGAGATAACATTTTGGATTTCTGTTTCCCACCCCTTAGATTCCTAATTTTAAGCAACTGAAGGGAGAACACGTTTCTGTTGCAGATAGAGATCAGCTGCACTTACCTTTTGGGATAAGTGCTGTTTTCAAATGCTCACACCTGTATTTTTGCTCCTTCTATAAATAAATATCTATGAGGCAAGGAGGACAGATACAGTCTCATTTTGTAAATGGGACTCAAAGAGTTTGGTTGGTTTTCTTCATGTTATAGTAACTGAGCAAGTCTGAATTTAAACTTGGCTTTTGACAGTTAATCCATTTAGCCACATAGCGTGGTGATTTTTCTCTAGCTGCAAAAGTTGACATCACCGCATTTTGGTGCAGTGGCCAGAGCATGAGAGACTCCAAGTTCTGCATCCTGCGTATCTGGTTATAACTGAGGACTTATGTCTTACAAGTCACCCAATGTTCAATTTATCCATTAATGGATAATTATGACAAAGACTACTTGAGCTAATTGGAACCCTGGGAAGGATTCATTGGCGGATGTAATTGGAAAGGCAACGCATGGGAATTGAGGCCTTATGGCCAGGAGGGTTCATTCTCTCTGCTTCTTGTGAACCCAGGTTTATCCGCCCCCCACCCCACTGCTGTTCCACTTTTCCGTGCTGCGTGTGTACTTAGGTGCTGACATGTGTTCAGTTTTTCTGAGAAAGAGGACCTTTACACCACTCACAATCCAAGAATCTGCTCAGGATTCGAATTCTTCTGATCAAGTCACTCTGAGACTATAGCCTGAAGTGTAAGATACTGTAATATCCCAGCTTGGATCACTGGACTTGGGGCCACGGGCCATAGCATAGGCTCTGTCCTAATCACAAGGCTGGGGTGGAAGAGTACCTTTAAAAAATTATTATTATTATTAACAACACATTTCATATGGAATCATCATGTGTGTGTAAATTATTATTATTATTAACAACATATTTCATATGGAATCATCATGTGTGTTTTTAAATTATTTTTATTTATTTATTTGAGAGCGACAGACAGAGAGAGAAAGAGGGAGACAGAGAGAGAGAGAATGGGCGCGCCAGGGCCTCCAGCCACTGCAAACGAACTCCAGACGTGTGCGCCCCCTTGTGCACCTGGCTAACATGGGTCCTGGGGAATCGAGCCTCGAACTGGGGTCCTCGGGCTTCACAGGCAAGCGCTTAACTGCTGAGCCATCTCTCCAGCCCTGTGTATGTGTTTTTAAGAGAATTTTTTTTTTTTTGTAAGGGCTCAGTCTAGCCCAGGCTGACCTGGAATTCACTATGTAGTCTCAGTGTGGCCTTGCACTCATAGTGATCCTCCTATTTCTGTCTCCTGAGTGTTGGGATTAAAGGCGTATACCACCATGCCTGGCTTCAATCCTGATACTTTTAAAATAATATTTTATTATTTATTTGTTTATTAGAGCAAGAGAGGAAAAAAAAATGGGCATGCCAGGACCTCCAGACACTGCAAATGAACTCCAGATGCATGCGCCACCATGTGCGTCTGTCTTATGTGGGACCTGGAGAATCGAACTTGGGTTCTTAGGCTTTGCAGGCATGCACCTTAACAGCTAAGCCATTCCAGCACCCCTATACTTTAAAAATGTATTTTATTTATATTTATTTGACAGAGTAAGAGGGAGAGAGAGAGAGAGAGAGAGAGAGAGAGAAGAATGGGCGCACCAGGGCCTCCAGCCACTGCAAATGAACTCCAGATGCATGCGCCCCCGTGTGCATCTGGCTAATGTGGGTCCTGGGGAATCGAACCTGGGTCCTTTGGCTTTGCAGGCAAATGCCTTAACTGCTAAGCCATCCCTCCATCGCCCCCCTCCCCCGTTCCTTTTTGTATGAATGGTTCTTACGCTATCCAGAGGGTAGAGCTTCTCTAGCCCCTTTTCCGCAGTGAATAGACAGATGAACTTATGAGGCCTTAGGAGGAAGAGAATGCATAGTTCTAGAGTAGAGGGAAGAACGCAACAGGTTAGCATGACCTTATTATCGGAGAAAGGCAGGGCAGAGCGGTCAGGACAGGGTGAGCTGAGGGAGGCTGCGGGAGTTTGAGGGACTAGTTATCAGGAAAACCAGACCAGAAGGCCCAGTTGCTCCTTCCCAGGCTGAGGGCTTGGCGCACATGCCGAGCTGGCAAGGCTAGTGTGGGGGAGAGTGGAAACATCATGATAGCCGGAAAAGCGCTGGATTAGCAGCTTTGCATTGAAGGCCTGCGTCTCCCCTGAACTATTAGCTGTGTATCTTTGGCTAGGTCACATGTTCCTCTGGGCTCTATCCAGGACATATTGAGGGAAATGACTCTATTAAATCAGATTAGTTTTCCTGCAGTACACCACAATCTGTAAAGCTATGACATGGTGCGGTTAATAAATATAAATTATAATTACAGAGCTTTCTGCAATTCATTCTTGAGCTATTTTTTTGTCATACAATTTTGCTGTTAGGAAATATGCATATATAAGGTCTGAGATCATTTTTGTTATTAAAAAAGTTGATTATAAAGAAATTTGATCATTTTATTATGTCCGATTTCTATTCTTCATAATGAAATGGGCAGCCAATATGATTTACATTTTTATTAAGTTTTAAAAGTCTTTCTAAAAAGAATTATTTTTAAGGCCCTAGTATAATTATTTTTTGGGGACTGAGCCTAACTTATTTTCAAAAGGCAACATTTAGGAAATTATTAGAATCATGCTAAAATTGAAGGCTCATTGCTTATTATTTTCTATGAGTTCAGATTTCTTAAGAAAGGAAGGCAAGGGATTTTACTCCTCTTCTGCTTTCTCCTGCCTCCTTCCTTCTCTTAATCTAATAAAGTCTTTCTAAGCTTAAAAAAGCAAGTAATAGGGCTGGAGAGATGGCTGAGCAGCTAAGGCATTTGCCTGTAAAGCCAAAGGATCTGGGTTCGATTCTCCAGGACCCACGTAAACCAGATGCACAAGGGGGCGCATGCGTCTGGAGTTTGTTTGCAGTGGCTGGAGGCCCTGGCGAGCCCATTCTCTCTCTCTCCCTCTTTCTCTGTCTCAAATAAATAAATAAATAAATAAATATTTAAAAAAGCAAGTGATTGAAATAAACAACTTTTATAAAACAACAACAAAAAACAAGAAAGGAAGGCGAGTAAATGAACTAAGCATAAAGCTTTTCTTTGAAAGAAGAATCGTTAAGTACCCATTCCTGTAAGACAAAACATGCTCTTTCACATATAAATTTTCTTTGCATTTGTGGTTGGCAAAAGATTTAGATAAACCCCCGCAAGATCCGATTATGGCAAGTTCTTGGACAGATGCTTATCTCTAATTAATAGCGTTTTTATCCACACTAATTATGTGGTTGCATGACATAGCCTTGCAAATCAAATCATGCTCTGGTAAAACTGAACTGATTCAATACAATGATTTCCCCAGTGAATCTGGGGTTAGTCCCAGGGACAGGATCCAGGACTCAGCTGATATTATTTGGGAATATGGTTCTTTTAACGGTCAATCCAGGAACATGTCATCAAATTCCTTGTACAGATTTGTTTCTGGGAGATGGAAACCAATTCCTTTCTGTGATTAACCTTTGGCTCTAAAAGTTCTTGCAATTCGTGCCTGTTTATGGACAAAAGGAAATGGCGAGGTGTCAGCGTCCCTGTAACAGCGGTTCTGCCCTCCCTCTTCCAGGACCAAAACAGATGTGACTTAAAGTTTACCGCTCGCATGTTTTTTTCTTTCTTAAGTTTCTGTTTTACTGGGTAACAAGCAGAAGCAGTTACAAGTTCCCATTCCTTTTCACGAGTCCAGCACAACAATGGTCCAGGGTTGTTCCAGCTCACCTTGTGTTGCAACCGCAAATGCAGTTGTGGACACCAAAATCTTCTTCCCTCAGTTGATGAGAGTCTAAGGAAAAGGATGCTGACACCCTCGCTGCCTTCCCACCATAGACTTGGGAGTTTGCATCACTACTCAAACCCTTAACTTGTGAGTTAACTGTGACTTTAAATTCTTTATCAGTCATTGCCCCCATACCCAACAGTCTGTTTAGCTAGTGCCAAGAATAAAACATGCCTTTGCCGTCACCCCACATTTACCTTACCTCCTAGACTCCCAAGTCATAGGCATGACAGTGGACTTTGAAGCCATTTGTTTTATTTTACATTTTGTTTCGTTTTGTTTGCAGCAAAGCCATGCTGAGGTGTTTGTTCCCTGGTGGGTGGTAAACTGAAGTCTAATTTTGTTTTTGCCTTTTTTTTATGATGTGATTTTGGGGTTCAATGTGAGACATTAGGTGATCGTGAATGGAAATGGAATGGTGCAACCACATATGTGAATGTCAGATTTATATTCAAGCAATTACAAAGCAAAGAATCCTTCCCCTCCCCTCCCCTCCTCTCCCCTCCCCTCCCCTCCCCTTCCCTCCCTTCCCCTCCCTTTCTTTTCTTTGTTTTGTAGGTTTTTCGAGGTAGGGTTTCACTGTAGCCCAGAGTAACCTAGACTTCACTCTGTATTCTCAGGCTGGCCTCGAACTCACAGCGACCCTCCTATCTCAGCCTCCTGAGCGCTGGGAGTAAAGGCATGCGCCATCACAACTGGCAATCTATCTTTGAACTTCCCTGTGTACATAATAGTTTGTGTGTATGTGTTTCCTCTCATCTTACCTGCAAACCACACTAAAAGCATGTTCTATTCAAGTCTGAGCATAGACTTTGTGCGCTTTTAATGATGGGCTCATTTAATTGTTAGATAGTTTGTATAACTAGAGAACCCTTGTACTTTTTCCTTTTGACGGTGCTGGACATTGCACATACTAAGCCCATACTCTAACACGAAGTTCTAAGTCCAGTTCCTAGAGACAGCTTCAAAAACACGAAGACTTCCTCTTTTGTGAGTTAGTTAACAAAGGCTTCCAACCTATCCTCCATCAAATTCTATATAGCATGATATGGGACTGCATGGCTTTCGACCCTGTCTCAGGATTTATAGGCCCTGAGGGCATCGCTAGACTTTGGCAAGTGTCTCCTGCGAGTGAATGGAGTAGGACTATTCTTGAATGGTTTGCACAGTTTGGCCATTGCTTTCGAAAAGCTGATAGCCCAGCTTAGAAAACCCCAAGGGATCAGGAAGAGAAAGTCACTTCAACCCCCAGAGAAAAAGCAGCGATGTGTAAGGACGGCCGACTTTCCTCCCTCTTCATTCTTTCATCTCCTTCCAGAACCGTAAATTTCCCCTCCGTCTTGGTTGCTCCACTCTACCAACATGTGGTGTCGATTTTGGCTCAAGTAAGCTGATTAAACTTGAAAAAGCCCCAAGGGGAAACACAGTCTTGAGTCTCCCTCTGGTGGGTGTTTGTGATAATCCATACGCGGCTCTGTCAAGGGAGGAATGAAGAGTATTCCACCACAGGGCGTTTGTGTTGTTGTAATTATTCACCTCCATAATCTTGTTCAAAGACTTCACTCACTTAAGACAATCTAAATATCCAGGCGTGGTGGTGCACGTCTTCAGGAGACACAGGTAGGAGGATCGCCGTGAGTTCGAGGCCACCCTGAAACCACAGAGTGAATTCCAGGTCAGCCTGGGCTAGAGCAAGATCTTACTTTGAAAAACAAGCAGTCTGGATAAATAGTTCAAGCCTAGAGTTTCTTCTTCACAAAGCCATTAGTTGATGAGAGAAGCAAACTGTAGAGAAGATCAAATGATGGTCTATTTAAATTTTGTCATTCAGAATAGACTGTGGGGCAGGGTTCTTCCCTTAGGAATTCCCTCTCTCAAAGTGAACCTTAGTGTGTGTGTGTGTGTGTGTGTGTGTGTGTGTGTGTGTGTGTGTGTCTGTGTGTGTGTTCAGGTACACACACATGTGGAGGCTGAAAGTCAATGTTGGATGTCTTTCTCAATCGCTATCCACTTTATTTATTTATTTTGTTTTTCCGAGGTAGGGTTTTACTCTAGCCCAGGCTGACCTAGAATTCACTATGTTACCTCAGGCTGGCCTCGAGCTCACAGCGATCCTCCTACCTCTGCCTCCTGAGAGCTGGGATAAAAGGCGTGTGTCACCACACTGAGCCACTTTATTTTTTTGAGATAGGATCTCACACTAAACCTAGAACTCACCTATTCAGCTAGACAACCTAGCCAGGAAGTCCCAGGGATCCCCCATGCTTGGTTTCTGTGGGTCCAAACTCAGGTCCTTATGTTTGAATGGCAAGTACTTTACCCCCTGAGCCATCTCTCCAGCTCCCCAGAGGGTGTTTAATAAGGGTTTTAGTATGTTGGGAGATAAACTTCCAGGGAAATATACACGCCTTTGGAGTGCCATTCTGTAGACAGTGGTCAGCAATTTTGGAGACTTCGTGTGCTTAGAAACCAGTGGACACCCTCTCACTTGCTCCCTTCAAAAGCGGAAGTGAAGAACGATTGCTGACTTCTGCAGGTCTGACGGTGTTCCCGTGACTCCTGTCATGACATACTCTTCTTTTCCTCAGGCTCAGACCCGCCCCACATGCTCTGGAGGACAAGATTGGAGCAGGATCTCATGCTGCCCTGCCTACATTTCTTCCTCCCATGGCTGGACCGGCCCCTAGCAGTACTTTCTCTCCAGGTATTTTGTTCATTTGACATCACCCAAGTTAACTGTTGTGCCATTACTCATTTAAAAAACAAACATTTTATTTATTTATTTGTAAGGAGAGAGAGAGATGTCCTAGTTTTTTAAATATATTTTTATTTATTTCTTAGACAGAGAAAGAGAGAGAGAGAGAATGGGTGCGCCAAGGCCACCAGCCACTGCAAACGAACTCCAGATGCGTGTGCCCCCTTGTGCATCTGGCTTACTTGGGTACTGGGGAATTGAACCTGGGTCCTTAGGCTTTGCAAACAAATGCCTTAATTGCTAAGCCATCCCTCCAGCTCTATTTAGGTATTTGAGGAACTTCAGAAGAAATACTTTTTTAATTTGTTAGTTTTTAAAATTTTATTTATTATTTATGTGTGCTATGCTATGTGATTGTGTGTGTGTGTGTGTGTGTGTGTGTGTGTGTGTGCGTGCACACATGTGCACACCATGGCACATGTGTGGAGGTCCAAGGACAGTCTTGAATATTTATATTACTCTTCCACCTTCTTTGAGACAGGGCCTCTTGCTGCTGCAAAGGAATGCCAGTCTAGCTAGCCCACAGCCAGATGGCTCTGCCTCCCACTCTCTTAAGCATTTAAATATCAAGCAGTGGGAATTTTCTAATTTTGTTTATTTTCAAAATATTTTGACTATTCTAGTATATATATGTATATACACACATATATATAATAAAAATAAATAAATAAAAAAGAATATATATTTTATTTATTTATTTGACAGAGAAAGGGAGGGAGAGAGAGAGAGCGAATGGGCGCGCCAGGGCCTCCAGCCACTGCAAACGAACTCCAGACGCTTGCGCCCCCTTGTGCATCTGGCTAATGTGGGTCCTGGGGAATTGAACCAGAGTCCTTTGGCTTTGCAGGCAAGCACCTTAACCACTAAGCCACCTGTCATCCCTATTCTAGTTTTTCTGTCTTACATTAAAAATGAACATAGAGCCGGGTGTGGTGGCACATGCCTTTAATCCCAGCACTCGGGAGGCAGAGGTAGGAGGATCACTATGAGTTCAAGGCCACCCTGAGACTCCATAGTGAATTCCAGGTCAGCCTGGGCTAGGGTGAGACCCTACCTCAAAAAACCAAAAAAAAAAAAAAAAAAAAAAAAAACCCAAGAAATGAACATACCAACTTGTCTCTGTGTAAAAAAGTTGCTGCAATTTTGATTGGAATTGCATTAAAATGATAGATCAATTTGGGGGAGAACTGACAATGAGTATATTAAATCTTCAAATTCATAGTTTTTAGTACACAGAACCTGCACACATTTGTCAGATTTATAGGTGAGTACTTTTTTTAGAGAGGGAGAGGGAGAATTGGCATGCCAGAGCCTCAGCCACTGCAATTGAACTCAAATGCTTGTACCACCTAGTGCACATGTGCAACCTTGTGCTTGCGTCACCTTGTGCGTCTGGCTTATGTGGGATCTGGAGAGTAGAACACGGGTCCTTATGCTTAGCAGGCAAGCACCTTAACCGCTAAGCCATCTCTCTAGTCTGCAGATGAGTATATTTGTTGCTAGTCTAAGTTACAGGGTTTTAAAACTTTTTACTCTTAATTATTCATTTTTTAACTTATTTATTTATTTGACACAGAGAGAAAGAGGCAAATAAGAGAGAATGGGTGTGCCAGGGCCTCCAGCCACTGTAAACAAACCCCAATGCAGACACCGCTATATGCATCTGGTTCTATGTGGGTACTGGGGAATCGAACCTGGGTCCTTAGGCTTCACAAGCAAGTGCCTTATGTCTAAATTGAATGGCAATTTGATTTGGACATTTGTAATGATTCAAACCAATAGTAGGGCAAGGGTTTGAAAGTTCAACCCTGAACTTTTAGTGTTTATTTATTACACTTATCCCACCTCGGCTTTCTGAGTGCTAGGATTAAAGATGTTTGTGAATCTGGCTTTATGTGGGTACTGGGGAATTGGACTCCAGTCATTAGGTTTTGTAGGCAAGTGTCTTAACCACTGAACCATCTCTTCAGCTCCAAAGATAGAATTTTAACAAGCCAGAAATATCCACTCATGTAAATGTATTAAAGGGTGAGGCATGTACTTAGTGGTAGAGTGCCTTGCCTAGTATGCCCAAGACCCTGAACTTGATCTACGCCACACACACACACACACACACACACACCCTCTCTCCTCCAACACATCATTACTCACACACAATGGTGAGAGAATGCAATGTTCATTCATGGAATTAATATGGAAGGGGCTCGGGAGACTGTGGAGAGAGGGCTTGCCGACATAGTGTTCAAGGCTGTCAGAGGCCATCTGCTCGCTTATCAGCTGGCTTCTAGAATCTATCACCCTGACTCAACTTGACGCACCTGAGAAGGTGTGGATCTCAACACAGAAAAGCATCTACTTTTATTTTCTCTTCCTCCAATCAACTTTCCATAAAGCAGAGAGGACCTGCATCATCTCATCGGATCAGAACGTTATGTCTAAATTCAAACAAGGGGAGCCTGGTGAGGTATACACACTTTTCTTTTTTAGTAATTGACGGCTTCCTTCTCTTGAAAATCTAGTAAACCAAGAAACAATGGAGTGGAGGAGGAAAGGAATTGTTCTCATCTTTAAAATAAGAAACACAGTGCTTCGGCACCAAGCAGCACTGACTTGCTAGTGTAAACACCAGCAATCCTGTCACACACAGCCACCCCGGGGAAATGGTGTACACAGTTCAGATACCCACACTGGGTCCGGGCAGCAACAATGGGGAAGGGGACCTGAAGCGCTTTTCCCAGGTTTTATCTTTAGCAGGCATCAATGCCGAATGTAGTAAGTCAGCTCCCAAGTTCTCCCAGAAAGAGTCTGGCTTCCTCCGTTTGTCTGAGGTTTCCTCCAAGTGTGTGCCTGGAGAGACCCGAGTCCACAAAGCCCGACAGTGTGGGACGGGATAAATGTCACCTGTCTTTCCTTGTCTGCTCTGATTTGGGGGATAACACACTTCAAGGAATTTTACAAAAATATATACCCCCAAGCCTCCTTTATATAACTTGAGAACCATAGATTTTAATTCCCAAAGATTTTTTTTCCACTAAAAAGTGTACTTTATATATTATAAAAACTGTCAGGGAAAAGATATACACTTTCCTAATGCCTTCAAACTCGAGTCCAGTATTTCACTATGAGAAAGTTATTTTGAACATAGTGGTGAGTATATTTTAAGATGTATAAATGCCACTATTGCTTTGGTTATTTCTTAAAATATATTTTTAAAACTACTCTTTTTTGAATTTTTTTGTTTATTTTTATTTATTTATTTGAGAGCAACAGAGAGAGAGAAGGAGGGAGAGAGAAAGAGAGAATGGGTGCTCCTGGGCCTCCAGCCACTGCAAATGAACTCCAGACGCGTGCGCCCCCTTGTGCATCTGGCTAACGTGGGTCCTGGGGAATCGAGCCTTGAACCAGGGTCCTTAGGCTTCACAGGCAAGCGTTTAACCGCTAAGCCATCTCTCCAGCCCCTAAATTGATTTTTTAAAGTTAGCACTCAATATAATGGTTTTAATTATGATACACACACACACACACACACACACACACACACACACACACAATTTCATATATTTTGTTCTAATTCACCCCCTTCTCTCACTGCCTTCCCTAATACTACCTTTCCCCCACTGGGTGGTTCCCTTTCTTCTCCTAGACAGCACCCCTTTCTGCTTTCACATCACATGTATTATATTACCCTATCTTTCCACTTTATTTGCTTGTTTTGTTTGTATTCAAGGTAGGGTCTCACTGACTCTGTAGTCCCAGGCTGGCCTAGAACTTATAGCAATCCTCCTGCTTCTGTCTCCCAAGTGCTGAGATTAAAGGTGTGTACCATTATGCCATGCTCCCCACCCCTGTTTTTTTTTTTTTTTTTTTCTTGAGATAGGGTCTCACTCTAGCCCAGGCTGACCTGGAATTCACTATGGAGTCTCAGAGTGGCCTTGAACTCATGGCAATTCTCCTACCTCTGCTTCCCAAGTGCTGGGATTAAAGGAGTGTGCCACCACATCGGCTTTTTTTTTAAAAAAATTATTTATTTATTTATTTGAGAGCGACAGACACAGAGAGAAAGGCAGATAGAGGGAGAGAGAGAGAATGGGCACACCAGGGCTTCCAGCCTCTGCAAACGAACTCCAGACGCGTGCGCCCCCTTGTGCATCTGGCTAACGTGGGACCTGGGGAACCGAGCCTCGAACTGGGGTCCTTAGGCTTCACAGGCAAGCGCTTAACCGCTAAACCATCTCTCCAGCCCAACCGGCTTTTTTTTTTTAATTTAAAATTTCTGATTAACAACCTCCATATATAAACACAATATACCATAATCATAATACTCTCACACCACCCACCTTTGTCTCCCCCTTTCTAGCACTATGAGAGCTAGATAGCAGGGAGCCGGCTTCCATCTCCGTCCCAACTCATCCTCTCAATGTCCCGTGACAGCAGCCTGTGGTGTCTTCAGCAGTAGGGTCTTACCATTTAGTTCTGGTGGGTGACCAAATACTTTGGCAACGACCTGCATTGTTTCGGGGAGCTCCTGGGTCTCCACGACCAGCAGCTCGCTATGTGTGTGTGTGGGGGAGGGGGATAAATCAATTCTGGCACTGGGATTTATCAGCAACTATGGATCATTTTAGGATCAAACTTTCTCCACCCCTGGAGGGTACTTCTGTCCAAACTCTTCCTCTTCTCTCTCTCTCTCTCACACACACACACACCCTCCCTCCCTCTATAAGAGAGTTATATCTTTAAATTTTTTTTGTTTATTTTTATTTATTTATCTGAGAGTGACAAACAGAGAGAAAGAGGCAGATAGAGAGAGAGAGAGAGAATAGGCACACCAGGGCCTCCAGCCACTGCAAAGGGACTCCAGACGCATGCGCCATTTTGTGTATCTGGCTAACATGGGTCCTGGGGAATCGAGCCTTGAACTGGGGTCCTAAGGCTTCACAGGCAAGTGCTTAACTGCTAAGCCATGTCTATAGCCCTCTCTTTTAAAAAATTATTATTTATGTATTTTGGTATTTTGAGGTAGGGTCTCACTCTGGTCCATGCTGACCTGGAATTCACTATATAGTCTCAGCGTGGCCTTGAACTCACAGTGATTGTCCTACCTCTGCCTCCTGAGTGCTGGGATTAAAGGTGTGTGCCACCACGCCTGGCTTCTTTTTATTTTTAAAATATTTTATGCATTATCTATTTGTGAGAAGAGAGAGGGAGAGGGTCTTTAATCAGCTCTCAGTGTGTTTCTTGTCTGGTTCGGTGGTGTTGCACATTTGTGCTTTCTTTTTTCCCAGTGGTACTAGATAGGGCCTGAGCTCTGCCGGTAGACTTCACACTCAAAGAATATCGAATAAAACTGGAAGAGGCATACAAACTAACAAAGGCACAAACTGCCACATAAAGGCACAAGAAATCTGAAAAGTCAAGGCAACATGATTCCTCCCAAGGACTGTAATTTCACAATCACTGAATTCAAAGATAGTGAAGAGGGTAAGAGTTCAAAAGTCTGCTAGAGGGGAAAAAAAAAATCAGTGACCTTAAGGAAGGCACAAACAAGTAGATGAGTGATGTCAGGAAACCAATTCAGACCCAGAGAAGGATGTCAGCCACATGCTGAGAAAGTCAGTGAGGAGATTGAGACTTTGCATTAAAAAAACTCAGAAGTGGTAAAAGTCAAAAAGTCAATGAATCAAATAAAACAAAAACCACAGTGGAGAATATCATCTATAGATTAGACTAAACAGAAGAAAGAATATCAGGAGGGAAGTATTACATGCAGACATCAGCATGTAATAACTGAGCATGGGGGCTGGAGAGATGGCTTAGCAGTTAAGGCACTTGCCTGTGAAGCCTATGGACCCAGGTTTGGATCCCCAGTACCCACATAAACCAGAGGCCCATGGTGGTGCATGCTTCTGGAGTTCATTTACAGAGGCCATGGAACACTGTCTCTCTCTCCCTCTTTCTCTTGTTCAAATAAGTAAATAAAATATTTAAAGGAAAAAAAACTGAGCATGACCACAACTTTCAACAACCCTGGGATATGGACAAGGAACCAAACTTGAGAATGTAGGAGATGGTAGCGTTGAGGTCCTCGTTCATGAGAACTGGATGTCGCCCAAAATGACAGACTCTGGTATTAGTGGCGGAGGCCGTGGCTTGCTGAAAGCTGTGATTGATCCATTGAGACAATGTATGAAACCCCTAAATGCAGTGATATGTTTGGATGACACTGGAGGGAAAAAAAATCTTCCTGAAGGTGCAGATGACTGATACAAATAAACAGAGAAAGACTCAGGATTGTGAATCAAAACTCACAAATAACACACACGCGTGCACACCCACACACCCGGCACCAAAGTAGAAGAGAGGTGATAATCTCTCAGGGGGGAAAAGAACACCAGCAGGAGAGGGAGGGGAGGTGAGCCAGGGGCGAGAATATAAGCAAAGTACAATGATGTAAATGTATGAAAATGTCATCATGAAAGCATTATTTCTGTATGCCAACTAAAATGAAAAATAACAATAAAAATAACAAGGTCCCCTCACATTGGAAGCTGGCTTTGCCAAGAAAAGAGTAATTTGTACATCCCTCTTCGTTCTATCACTTATAGTATGGAGTAAGCATTTCTTTTATATTCTTTGGCAAATTATTATATCCCTTCCGAAGTCTGAATCAGCTTTCAACATGTTAGCCCTTGTGCTTTCAATGTTGTGCAATTTTAGCTCCGTGAATTCCTTTAATTTGATGTATTTTTTCCCCTCTATTATTCTCTCTAGAATATCCTCCTCTTTTTCCTTACAACACTTACTTTCATTTGGAAGTCGCTTATTCTCTTACACTGCCTCCCACCCCCCTATATTTTGGGGAGATATTTATCCTATCACTGTTCTGTAAGATTCCTGAGGACAGAGACTTGGCCTAATTTCTTTAAAGGTTTATTCCCAGGACTCAGAGGAGTACGTGGATCATGGAAGGTCCTCCGCGGGTATCTGTTGAATGGATGGATGGAGAGTGTTACTGGTGCTATTTTCAGTTTTCAAGTATGGCCGCTGCCCAAACAGACCGGGTATCCAGCATGGTGCATGGCAGTTACCCTGATGCTTTTCTTTGCTCTGATTGGAGTTTTAGTGCTGCTGTCTTGGAACTAAAAAGAACTGTTGAAATCTTTCTTTCCTTACTAGAGACAAGAGAGAGAAAGAGAGAGAGAGAGAGAGAGAGAGAGAGAGAATGGGTATACCAGGATCTCCAGCCATTGCAAATGAACTCCAGATGCACGTGTCACCTTGTGCATCTGGTTTACCTGAGTACTACAGAACCGAACCTGGGTCCTTAGGCTTCACAGGCAAGTGCTTTAACCACTAAGCCATCTCTCCTATTGAAACTGTTGAAAACTTTCTTAAGGTACTGGGTTTTTAAACTATAGAGCACATACATCTTGCTTGGGAACAACTTCTGCTGGTCATTTTGCCACGGAAGCTACCTTATTGAGCAAATTAAAGAAAATGTTGTTTTTTTTCCCCTTTCAGGAGATGACATAGCAGTTAGAGATGCTTACTTGCAAAGCCTACTCATGCAAGTTCGATCCTTACAACATCCACATAAAGCCAGATGAAAAGTGGCGCGTGTACCTCTGATCCCAACACACCTACAGTGGAAGGTAGAGCCAGGTGAATCTGAAGGTTGTGGGCCAACAATTCAGGCATTCGCTCACAGCAGCGAGCGACTCTGACTCAAAGAAGGTGGAGGAAGAGCCTCTGGCCTCCGTACATGCAGCATTGCACGCCCACGCCACAAGCACCAAACAAATTTCAAAGAAGGTTGGGAGATAGCTCAACAATTAAGAGTGCTTGCTGCTTAAGCACGAGGTCTTCTCAGGCTGAGACTGACAAATTTAACTCCCCAGAACCCAGGTGAACAGATCCATGCATGTGTGTGAGCCCAGTACACAGGGGGTAGGAACCAGAGACTCACTGGGGCTTGTTGATGGATAGAAGCTCCTGGTTGAAGGAGAGACTCTGTCTCAAGGAAATACACAATGAGCGATAAGAGAGAGGACACCCAACAGTGGCCTTTATAATTGTAGTCCTGTACCATACTTTGACTTCACTGTTCATTTCTAACTTTCTGCCCCAAGGCTTTTCTGCCTTCCCTGACTGAGGATTCTGGAGCACATACAAAACTACAATTATAAAGGCCACTGTTGGTTAAGGGGGATGGGACCTGGAAAATAAGTCTTTCTTTCTTTCATCTTGTGGGTGAGCAACTCTGAGATGCATTCTCCAAGTCTCCTAGAGACCCAAGTGCTCTTAAGCCTCAGATGCCCAAGGAGCAAGGCTGGATTTCATTTCCCTTACATGCTTTCTAAAGTCTCCTCCAGATACTTGGGAATCACATGCCTAAAGAAATAGCAGATTCCTTGAATAGCAGATTTTGTGGCAGCTGTAGTGTTTTCGGATAATCTACACTAAGATGGGGGTCAAATATATTTACCTCCAAGATCTTTCCTCCCTGCTGAAAGACCCTCATTTACTCTGTATTACTTGTGTAATGACCCAGATCCTTAGTCAGAGATGTTAAGATAAAATACTTGGGCTGGAGAGATGGCTTAGCGGTTAAGCGCTTGCCTGTGAAGCCGAAGGACCCCGGTTCGAGGCTCGGTTCCCCAGGTCCCACGTTAGCCAGATGCACAAGGGGGCGCACGCGTCTGGAGTTCGTTTGCAGAGGCTGGAAGCCCTGGTGCACCCATTCTCTCTCTCTCCCTCTATCTGTCTTTCTCTCTGTGTCTGTCGCTCTCAAATAAATAAATAAATAAAAATTAAAATACTTCACAAGCCAAGCCTATTTCTGAAATCATTCTAAACCAGTCCTCATCTGTCTCTTGGATATGCTATCTACGTGGTTGCCTGTTTGTGTGCGTGTGTTTCTCCAAGGATTAAAGCTTGTCTTAGATTCTCCTGGAAATCTCTCATAAGCACTTAGCTCCCAACAATTCTGTCTCTTACATATCCTTGCTGGACTTCGTGTCTGGACTACTCATTGGGAGTTATGCCATGCTGCCTGGCATTATTATTTATCTCTTTATTTATGTATTCTGACTAAACTTTATTATAATCATCTGTGGGAATAGATTATATCTTACCATTCAATATCTCCAGCAAGACTTCACACAATACTCTGGACAGCCAATGTTACTGATGTTGAGACTGACATTGTGGTGACATGGTCTAAACCAGTGTTTATCAAAGTATAGTCATGGAGTATTAATAGGCTTTGGCAAAACAACGGTGCTGTATGTTCAATTAACTTGGCAAACTGAGCCTTTAACCAGCATTCATTGTGAATGTCTCACAGGCAAGCACAATCTACCATTTACCCAAATTTCTTAGTCATAGAAATTATTCTGATGAACGATTTCTTTAGGCTAGTGTCTTGAAATTCATGCTTAACCTGCTTCTAAGTAAATTGTTTCTTTTAAATATTTACTTATTTGCAAGGAGAGAGAGAGAGGACACAAGGTCTCTTGCCATTGCAAGTGAACTCCAGATATATGTGGCACCATGTGCATCTGGCTTTAGGTGGGTAGTGGGGAATCAAACCAGGGCCAACAGGCATTGCAAGCAATCACCTTAAACCACTGAGCTATCTCCCCAGCCCTGGTTGTTAAGACTCCCTAGTATTTCTTGGGAACTAGGGCACAGTATTAGTAGAAGGATCAGATACAGGCTGTAGACAAAAATGCTATGTGTTCTGACAGAGGCTTATAATACAGATGTGGAGAAAAAGTACTAATATCCTAAAAAATCACTACAAAATATGTCAGAAACATCTGTTCCAATATGTCAAATGCTTTTGGCATTATGTTTAATGATCACATATTCTTATCATTTAGTTTCTTAATGTAATAAATTATGCTAATAGACTTAAAATTGAGAAATCTTGGTTTTCTGGAATACACTTTACTTCATCATTTGAATACATTATTAGATTTGATTTAATAACTGGCTTTGGATTTTAATTTGTTAGTTTTAAGTGGTCTTATTTTTCCTATTGGGCTATCTTTGTCAAGTCTTAGCCTTAAGAGAAGACAGTTAAGTAGACTGAAAAGCACTGTAACTTAGAGTCAGCTTAGCTATAACCCTCTTGAATCTGGTGCCATTTTATTATTTCTTTATTTATTATTTTTATTTATTTATTTGACAGCGATAAACACAGAGAGAAAGAAAGAGAGAGAGAGAGAGAGAGAGAGAGAGAGAGAGAGAGAGAGAGAGAATGGGCACATCAGGGCCTCTAGCCACTGCAAACAAACTCCAGACACATGCGCCCCCTTGTGCATCTGGCTTATGTGGGTCCTGGAGAATCGAGCCTCAAACCGGGGTCCTTAGGCTTCACAGGCAAGTGCTTAACTGCTAAGCCATCTCTCCAGCCCTCTGGTGCCATCTTAATGTCAGAACCTTAGGATAGAACATCTCACGTTGGATGGATGCTGGACTGCTTAGAGTCCTATTTACCATTCAGTTAATTTTGGAAGCTTTTATATTGCTGGAACCTCTTATACTTCCTTCACATTTTGAAGTCTGTGAGCATCAGAAAAGTGATAGTCATTGTCTCTTATTTTGCTCTTCATTTTGTTTCCCAATGACTGCATTCTTTTAAAAAAATTTTTTTGTTCATTTTTATTTATTTATTTGAGAGTGACAGAGACAGAAAGAGGCAGATAGAGAGAGAGAGAGAATGGGCGTGTCAGGGCTTCCAGCCACTGCAAACAAACTCCAGACGCGTGCGCCCCCTTGTGCATCTGGCTAACGTGGGACCTGGGGAATCGAGCCTCGAACCGGGGTCCTTAGGCTTCACAGGCAAGCGCTTAACCGCTAAGCCATCTCTCCAGCCCGACTGCATTCTTAAAATGTACACGTCATCTCTTGTCCTTTACCCCTTCCTCATGGTGCTCCCTATCAAGTCATGTTTGCCAGGGACAAAATATTTGAACCAGATAACAACAGTGAAGATGGCTCTAGTTATTAGATATGTGACTTTGGGCCAGCTGGACTTTTTGGGCTTTGATTTTCTTATTCTTCTTTTTTTTTTTTTTCGCCATGGTTTTAGGCCACTGCAAATGAACTCCAGAAATATGCACCACCTTGTGTATCTGAGTTCCATTGGTCCTGGGGAATTGAACCTGGGTCCTTTGGCTTTGCGGTTTACTGCCTTAATTGCTAAGCTATCCCTCCAGCCCAGGCTTTGCTTTTTTAATCTATCAAATAAGGATAATGCATATTCTATTAGGTTTTCATGAGTAACAATAAGTGTAGTGGTTTTCCTGATGTATCTTGGTAAGGTATAAAAGGTGTAAATGAAAAGTGCCATTATTATGTCCTTCATGAGCAATTATTTATTTTTTAAAAATATATTTTCATTTATTTATTTGCAAGTAGAGAGAGATAGACGAGAGAAAGGGAAAGAGAGAAAATGGGCATGCAGGGCCTCCAGCCACTACAAACTCCAGGTGTATGCATCACTGTGCATCTGGCTTTATGTTGGTATTGGGGAATTGAACCTGTGTTGTATGGTTGTAATGCTTTGCAGGCAAATGCCTTAACTGATGAGCCATCTCTCCAGCCTCAATTATTCATTATTATTGGGTTAATTTAAACATTGTACAATGAATACATCATGTACAGTAGAATACAAATTGCATATTCTTCTTTTAAATTTTTATTTAAAAATATTTTATTTTCATTCATTTATTGACAGAGAAAGAGGGAGAGCGAGGGAGAGAATGGGCACACCAGGGCCTCCAGCCACTGCAACTGAACTCCAGATGCATGTACCTCCTTGTGCATACATGGGTCCTGGGGAAATCGAAACTGTGTCCTTTGGTTTTGCAGAAAAATGTCTTAACCACTAAGCCATCCCTCCAGTCCTTATTTATTTCTTTATTTAAGAGATAGAAAGAGAGAGAAGCAGAGAGAGAGAGAGAATGGGTGTTTCATGGCCTCTACTCACTGTAGATGAACTGCAGAAACATGTACCACCATGTACATCTGGCTTATGTGGGTACTGGGGAATCAAACCTGGGTCCTTAGGCTTCACAGGCAAGTGCCTTAACTGCTAAGCCATCTCTCCAGCCCACATATTAAATTTTCTAAGTTATGGAGTGAACATTATATTTCTAGATGTAAATATCCTGGAGCCAGTTCCTTAGCCTGGTGGGAAGAATGTCTGGACTCCTCCAGGGGGATGAGATTAAAATTCCTTAGTCTTTGGGAAACAATTGTGGTGTGGGATTCTGGGTTTTCAGGAGTTCTCACGCAGGTAGATTGTGTCCAAGTACTAGTTCTGTTTATCCCCATGACGTTTGTGAAACAGTTGTTGCAACAGCCAGCTCAACATGTTACAAGGTCACAATCATGTAAAGCTGAAAGCGTTCACAGTGCCTCTACCTAAAGACAGATCCAACCATGACATTTTGACTTGATGTGATGAAGGAATGCTTTAGCCTTTCTAAGAGGAATATGGAGCCCATCAAAGATAAGAAGGCATATAAATACATGACCAATTGGAACAAAATGTGTTGGAATGATTTTTTTATAGTATTTACTGTGTGCCCAGGCACTATTCTAAGTGTGTGGCAAATATTAATACATTAAGTTTCATAACAGTCCTTTGAGATTATATTCTTTTTATTTTCATTTTATAACTGAGAAAAATGAGGCACAGAGAAATGAGTATTCGGCTCCTGAGATGAAATAATGAAGATTTCAATGCAGTGAGGGTTAGACATTAGGGACTCGGTGTCGGGAGGGGAATGGAGTGGATGCTGACTCTGGGTCAAGACTGTCTGCAGAAAGGAGGGCAGAAAAGTTGGCTTTCTAAAATCCATGGCTACAGATTGATTTTTAATATTTTATTTATTTATTAATTTGCAAGATGGGGGAAGAGATAAAGAGTAAGGAAGAGGCAGAGAGAGAGAGAGAGAGAGAGAGAGAGAGAGAGAGAGAGGGAAAGAATGGGTGCACTAGGGCCACTAGCCACTGTAAACAAACTCCAAAAGCATGCACTACCTTGTGCCTCTGGCTTCACATGGCTACTGGGGAATTGAAACCTAGGTCTTTAGGCTTCACAGACAAGCGCCTTAATGGCGAAGCCATCTCTCCAGCCCCCAGCTGATTGCTTTTTATGTACTAATACTTTTATTTTAAATCAGTTCAGACAGATCAATTAATTGGATGGATGACTGAAAAAAAATTTCTTTTTTATTCATGTCAGTCCCTTGATGATTTAAAACTTTACCTAGTTCACATATGTACACTTATATATGTACACTACACATATATACTTAAATGTGATACATATGTAATATACATGCTGTATTACATATGTATTTATTACAGGGATATTTAACCATGTAATTCTACCATTATATTGTACCCAATATCGAATTCACAGGAAGATTTCCCCAGTTTTCTCCACGACTTTTGCTCTTCTCAAATGGGCACCCAAGGAAGTTTCATGCTGCATTTGGTTATTTGTAGCTCTCTAATCTCTTATTTGCAACTACAGCATCTTTGTCTTCATCCTTCAAGTGGCTTTTGGAAGATCTTAGACCTATTGTCTTATAGGACATTGTACTCTCTGGATTACCTTAGTGTTGTTTTCTTCTTTGCCTACTTTCCGTGTGTGTTTGCTTACAAACCTTATCCCTTCATCTTTTGCATTTCCTACATATGAGAAATTAGATCGAAAGGTGTGATAATATTCAAGCCAAGCACATTTGTCAAAAGTATGTAATAAGTGATGGTTTGTATTCCCTAGGAGTGATATGTACATATTCTGAAAGGCTTCGATGAAACCAACATGTTCTTCCCATGTATAAATGTTCTTTGTTTACAATAGAGTCCTGAAAGAGAGGCTAGGGGCATGAACTTCTACTTCGGAGTGGAAATACGCAGAGCTTGTAGGCAGATTTCTGACCAGTAAAGAGGAGTGGATGTCTCTGGTGTATTGGAAAATAATGAAAATTTTTAGGTGAGCTTTACAATTTAGTTCAACAGCCCTAATTAAGGCTATTCTAATAAATTCTTCGACAGCAGAGAGAGTGGAAACGTGTGAGCCCGAATGTGTAGTCCCTAGGGCAGAAACCGCCTTTAATTTTGTACTATGCTGGTATTATGTAGACCGCTAATTAATTAGTGGTTAAAAACCTAGTGAGTGAGACTCTGATTTGGAGGGTGATTGCAGAGTGGGCATGGTTTTGTGAAAAACTTTTGAGGGGTGGGGGGCGCCTATTGAGATAAGGTCTTTGTTATATAGTTCAGGCTGTCCCCAAACTCACCATCCTCCTGCCTCAGCTTCCTGAGTGCCACCGTATGCAGGTATACAAGATTCTTAAAAGAAGAGTTTGAAGAATGTAATGTTGGTTTGAAGGGGACCAAATCTGTTCTCTTGTCTATTTCAGGTTACACAGAGACTCAGGGATTAATCTGTACAGTTTGTTCCCAGTGTCATGACAACTCCTGAGTGAAGTAGGACGTACCCCGAGACTTCCTGATCTTTGGCCACAGCTCAGACTGATGCTGGGCAGCTGCACCAAAGGTGCCAGGCTAGCCAGTGGACTGCTAATGCCATGTCCTTTGGCATTCTTATGAACAAGCAAACTAGATGAGTCAGGTAGTATAGGGTAGTTCATAGTTAATATGTTTACCCCTGACATTGTACTGTGACAATGATGTCAGAAAAAGCGCCCCCTGACACCCTCACATTTGAAGGAGGACAGATCTGGTTTTGCTACTTACTAACAATGAATTATTATGAAATTCATTTATTGATTATTTCAATGTTTACTTTGGACTAGTTTTTTAAATTTTTCATTTTAAAATTATTTTATGAGAGAGAGGGGGGATTGGTGTGCCAGGGCTCCAGCCACTGCAATAGAATTCCAAACGTGTGTGCCATCTTGTGCGCATGTGCAACCTTGCATACTTGAGTCACCTTTTGCATCTGGCTTCTGTGGGATCTGGAGAGTCAAACATGGGTCCTTAGGCCTCACAGACACGCACTGTAACCACTAAGGCATCTCTCCAGCACTGGACTAGTTTTTTTTTTTAAATAAAAATTTCACATCAACCATAAGAGATGGTTGCTATTGACATGCCCATTTTACAGATGAGGACACTGAGACACTAAGAACCATATGTGGGTTTTAAGAACTAAGTGTGGGACACTCCAGAAAGAGATGGCCTAGGAAAATTCCATCCCAGTGAGCCTTGGGATATGGACAAGATGATCGCACAAGAAGGAGAGCCAAGGCTTTGAGTCAGAGGAGGGTATGAGGAAGCTATAAGCAACTGGCCAGCAGAGATATTGATCTCTCCTATAAAACTGCCACCTACTAGCTGTTCTGATGAAGGAAAGAAGTCAGCAAGGGAACAGCAAAAACATGTCACATAAAGAAAAGAGACTGTCTTAAGCTCTCTCTAGAATTAGAGAGTAGCACACTAACCATTACACCATGGGCTGCACTCTAGCATCAGAAAGCACCCTTGCGAGGCAGTTCTGTTTCTTGCCAGTTACACCCTTTTCTGCTACTTACCAAACGCTGCTGCTGCCTCCTCGTCTTTCTTCCCGAGCCGCTGCAAAGGGCAGAGCCACAGCAAGTGAGCTGGCAGGGGAGATGAGAAGAAGGTACTGTGTAGAAACTTTTAAAACTTCAGTGGGTAAGGCGCTTGCCTACAAAGACTAAGGATCCAGGTTCGACTCCCCAGAAGCCATGTAAGAAAGATGCGTAAAGTGGTGCATGTGCACAAGGCGGCGCATGCGTCTGGAGTCCGATTGCAGTGGCTAGAGGCTCGGGTGCACCAGTATTTTCTCTGTCTCTCTCTACTCTCTCTCTCATAAAAAAAAATTCATTTACAACCTAAAAACTTTAAAAATGTCTATCTTTTATTTATTTGAAAGAGAGAGAGGAGCAGATGGGAAAAGAGGGAGAATGGGTGCACCGGTGATCCCAGTCACTGCAAATGAACTCCATATGCACCGCCTTGGGCATCAGGGTTACGTGGGTAATGGAGAACGGAACCTCGGTCCTAAGGCTTCGCAGGCAAGCACCTTAACGGCTAAGTCACGTCTCCATCTCCCAAACATTTTTTTTTTCCCTGTGTTTTTATAGTTTTGTTATCTGAGAGGAGCAAAATAATTAATAGACCTGTTCTAGACGCCTCCAAAGGGTAGAGGAAAATCATACGATGGAGCAGGTTTGACTGAACAGAGTGGAGAACAATCCTGATGTGTTCTTTCTGCACTTATTGGAGCCCTCCCATAGTATCGTGCAGATGTTTCTGGGAGGAGTAACAAATGATGCTAGTGGGTCTCAAAATGCAGTATATCGAAGGAATCTTCTCTTAAAAAAAAGAAGAAATTTTGCTCAAATAGTAAATATTTGAAGTAAATAAAAACAGGCTCCCACCCAAGCCAGCGAAAGCCCCCCGGCCTGCACTTGTCCTGTGTTTATGGTGGAGGAGGTGGCGGCGATCCCTAGCAAAGCCACTTGGCTACCATGTAACCGTGACGTCCAGGGCCCAAGCGCTTGCCTGGGGGTTTAAGACCGAGGGTCACGTAAGTTTCTTTGCTTTTGGCTTCATTTACCTTCTTGTAAGGTGGATCGGGAGCACTTCATGGTGTTCATGATAGACTTGTGTTCAATAAGCAATACCTCCTTTCCACCTCTGGTACTACATGGGTTTCTTTTCTTTTTTTAATTTGTATTTATTTATTTGAGAGTGACAAGACAGAGAAAGAATCAGAGAGATAGAGAGAGAGAGAGAGAGAGAGAGAAAGAACGGGTGTGCCAGGGTCTCCAGCCACTGCAGATGAACTCCAGTTGCATGTGTCACTTTGTGCACCTGGCTTACGTGGGTCCTGGGGAATCGAGCCTCAAACCAGGGTCCTTAGGCTTCACAGGCAAGTGCTTAACTGCTAAACCATCTCTCCAGCCCCTTTTTCTTTTCTAAAAAAGTATTTTATTTATTTGTTGGAGAGAGAGAGAGAGAGAGAGAGAGAGAAGCAGATAGAGAGAATGGGCATACCTGGGCCTCCAGCCACTGCAAACAAACTCCAGATGTATGCACCGCCTTGTGCATCTGGCTTATGTGAGTCCTGGGGAATCGAACCTGGATCCCTAGGCTTCGCAGGCAAGCACCTTAACTACTAAGCCATCTCTCCAGCCCAAGACCATGTGTTTCTTAAGTACAGGGGGGTTTCAGCTTTCTTTCCTTCTAGTTGCTTCCCTTGTGCTTTGAGGAGACACTTGTTCATGCTTCTGGCAATTAGCTCTGAAGTTGCGGGAGTGACCATGGTATTAAAAATTGGGGATGCCAGTGTAATAACTTCTCAGAGAACACGAGAGAGAAAAAGTATTTTCACAGCATTAAAAATCACGGGGCTGGAGTGATGGCTCGGCAGTTTAAGGCTTTTGCTTGCAAAGCCTGCTGGTCTGGGTTTGGTTTCTCAGTACCCGTGTAAAGTCAGAGGCACAAAGTGCCACATGCATCCGGTGTTGGTTTACACTGGCAAGAGGCTCTGTTGTGCTTGTTATCTCTCTCTTTCTCTCAGATAAACAAAATTAAAAAAAAAAGAATTCGAGACCCTGGGTTTCACAGCTTCCTCCTACCCTCCTCATCTTAGAAGATAAGACGTAAAATAAAGTGTGGCATTGTGTGGGTGCACTTCTCTCATGGGGTACACTGACATGGGGTGCATCTTACAGATCCAGGATCTGAACACATGTTAGGTAAATAAATCCCTATTTCAGTTTTCTCTCAGGAATTACTGCCTGTGTGGCTCTTTGTAGCCTTTGCTTTGTCTTCAGAGGCCTTTGGCTTTCTGTTTATAGGTCGTGAGTAGGGTTGTTCTCAGCACATAGTTTTCCTGAAAGGCCCAATATGGCATTACTTCACCCCACAGTCCCCACAGGGTCTGGGTAGTGTTCTTGGAAACACAAGGATGATCTCACACACTTGGAAGAAGGGACTCATAATAAAATAATGGTCCCTCTCTCTCTCTGTCTCTGTCTCTGTCTCCCTCTCTCTCAGGCCACTGCATACTGATAAAATATATTGCTTCTTGACCTTTGGCTAAAATCCCTCTTAGAATAATGAAAATATTAAGCTCCCTGTCAGCGTTACCACATTTGGGGCTATAATTTTTGACAGCTGTAAGAGATCTTGTACTTTGTGGGAGCTCAGATGAGCTTTGTGGAGTCCCCTTTGTGATAGCTGAGTTTGTCCAAAGAGGCTGGATCCTAGACTCTCCCGCTTAGTAATGCACACAATGCTTGGATTACCACAGCTTGATTTTCCCCTGGCAGGGCCTTTTTACTCTGCATTTGAATACTACCAACGAGGTCTCTAAAACAGGGCTTATTAAATTTTTTTTTCCACTCACAACCACTAAGAAATCTTTACATCAACCCAGGCATATAAACAATATTGGTATACAAGTCCTTTGGTGTTAATAGATCATAAGGAAATTGATTTTACAACAATTTTATTATATGCCATTTATTGAAGATGAAAGTAAATTTGCATACTATTCAGATGGATATACTCATTTCTACATAAAGAATGAGATCTTGGCTGAATATTTAATGCCTTAGGATGTAGGGCACCTTCAACACTTCTCAGAGTTGATTGCTGTTTGATTTTATTATTAGTAATACTAAAAATGTCACTTTGTATAAATACGTAGTACAAAGTGACAGAAATCTGTTTAGGTCTATTTCAGAAATTGTTGGGAATTTTGTACCCATTTGAAGCTAAAATTAACTTCATTGTTTTTTTTATGTGTATGTGTTTGTGCAGTATTACATGCATGTAGCAGTTACCTCCTCATTGTTGGGACAAAACACCTACTTGACTAGAAGCAGCTTATAAAAGGAAAAGATTTCTTTCTGGCTTACAGTTTCTTTTTTATTTATTTATTTGACAGAGAAAGAGAGAGAAAACAGGCACGCCAGGGCCTCCAGCCACTGCAAACGAGCTCTAGATGCATGTGCCCCCTTGTGCCTCTGGCTAACGTGGGTCCTGGGGAATCGAACCGGGGTCCTTGGGCTTTGCAGGCCAACACCTTAACCGCTAAGCCATTCCTCCAGCCTTGGCTTAAAGTTTCAAGGGGGAAGTTTCATCATGTTGGGGGAAGAATGACAAGCTTGGGCAGGAAGCCTGGGTCACACCTCCACATTACAAGGAAGAAAGTAGTCTGAGCAGTTGGGCTGGGGGCTAGGCTATGGTATGTCAAGGCTTTCCTTCCAGTGGCACCTACTCCAGCAAGGCTCCACCTTCCAAATAACCCACAACTTCCCCAAATTGCCACCAGCTAAGGACCAAGTATTTAAGAAGACACCTGAGCCTACAGGGACCATTTTATTCAAACCACCACAGTGCATGTGTGTGGAGGCCAGGGGCTGAGTATGGGTGTCTCCATTGATTGTTTTTCTCTTGCTGAACCTATGGCTCACTAACTAAACTGGACAAGCTAGCCAGTGGGCCCAGGGATTCACCGTCTCTGTGTCCCTGGTGCTGAGATGATGATGTGCCCCACTACACCTGGAATTTTTTTTTTTTTTCCCGAGGTAGGGTCTCGCTCTAGCCCAGGCTGACCTGGAATTCACTATGTAGTCTCAAAGTGGCCTTGACTCTCAGCAATCCTCCTCTACTACACCTGGCTGAGATAATTTTTTTTTTTTTTTTGAGGTAGGGTCTTACTCTAGCCCAGGCTGACCTATAATTCACTATGGAGTCTCAGGGTGGCCTTGAATTCATGGCGATCCTCTTGCCTCTGCCTCCTGAGCCCTGGAATTAAAGGCATGTGCCACCACACCTGGCTCTACACCTGGCATTTTAAGTTGATGTTGGGGACCTAAATTTAAGTCTTTACCCACCAAGCCATCTCCTTAGCTCGTAGTTTAGTGATTTTTTTTTTAAATAGGCACTCCATTGAGCAACTGAATAGAATTTTCTATATGGGCTGTGATCTGTGGTGTATGCATATGTGTGTGCACTTCTGTACCCATGAACGTATGTGATGAGACCAGAGGAGAATGTTAGGGGGCTGTCTTTCTCTTATCACTAATTTGTGTATTTCTTGCATTGAGATGGGGTGTCTCTTTCAACCCTGAGCTGCTGTCTGTTAGTGAGCCTCAGTGATTATCCAGTCCCCACGCCCCAGTGGGCTTCAGTTACAGACATGCCTGTCTATGCTCAGCTTTTTACATTCTTTTTTTTTAACTTTTATTTTATTTATGAGAGAGAGAGGGAGAGGGAATGGGCATGCCAGGGTATTCAGCCACTGCTAACGGATTCCTTGTGTATCTAGCTTACCTGGATCTTGGGGAATCGAACTTGGGTCCTTTGGCTTTGCAGGTGAGTACCTTATCTGCTAAGCCATCCCTCCAGTCCTTAAATAGACATTTAAAAAAAATCAAGCATTCTGACACCATACAGTCCAATGATACATTAATTTGACGCTTCCGGGCTAAGGAATGATGATATGGAAATATGAAAACTCTGTTTGCTGTAATTAAGCCACCATACAGTGATTAGAAGAGAAGTTTTTGCATACAGTAAAATCACTACAATTCATAACATGCAGTAGTCTCAGATGTGAGCTGAGGTATCACAGGCAGTGATCATCAGCGGGTGTGGCGATACGGCATGCGCAATCCAGCGGGTACATCTTGTGTGTTCAGTTCTGAAGCTACGGTGGTCATGTGACCCAAAACAGGAATGTGCTTCCAGAAACGCTCTGGGTTCTTTTCATGCTTGATTGTACACGAATTGTTGGCTATTGCCCATTCAGAAACCTTTTACTATTGTCAAATGTTTTCCAGACCTTCACATTCAGTTACAGAACTCCTATGGGATAATGACTAACAGTTTAAGAAGTTGTGCCTTAGAATAGCCCAGTTCTTGTCTGACTTACTATTTGGTGACAAAGACATTCTTTTTTGTTGCCTCCTTGATTTCACTCTTGTCAATCCTAGCTGTCCCCCTTTAAGTCTAAGCATAGCAAGGTGAATAATTCCCTTTTTTTTTTTTTTCCCAGGTAGGGTCTCACTCTGGCCCAGGCTGACCTGGAATTCACTATGTAGTCTCAGGGTGGCCTCGAGCTCACTGCGATCCTCCTACCTCTGCCTCCCAAATGCAGGGATTAAAGGTGTGCACCGCCATGCCCAGCTGAAGCAGGGCCTTTTGCTGTTGACTACAGGGCTTGCCAGGCTCGCTTGCAGGAATTCTCCTGTCGTCACCTCCCATCTTGCCATAGGAGCTCTAGGGTGACAGAGGCTTGTGCTACTGTGGTCCAGCTTCACGTGGGGTCCAGAGGTGCAAATTTAGTTCCTCACACTTGTGTGACAGGCACTTTATCCACTGCGCCATCTCCCCAGCCTCCTGGAATTCCATTTAAATTTTTTTTTTTAATTTTTTGTGGTTTATTTTTATTTATTAATTTGCGAGCGACAGACAGAGAGAGAAAGAGGCAGAGAGAGAGAGAGAGAGAGAGAGAGAGAGAGAGAGAGAGAGAGAGAGAGAGAGGGAGAGAGAATGGGCACGCCAGGGCTTACAGCCACTGCAAATGAATTCCAGACGCATGCAACCCCTTGTGCATCTGGCTAATGTGGGTCCTGGGGAATCGAGCCTTTAACCAGGGTCCTTAGGCTTCACAGGCAAGTGCTTAACCGCTAAGCCATCTCTCCAGCCCTGGAATTCCATTTTAACTACCATTTATTCTCCAAGGGTTTAATCTAGTCAGGCTGTCTTACCAAGCATATTTCAAACACTATTACATCCGGGGCTGAATTCAGTACTGTGTTAGCCATTTCCTCATCCCCAGTGTTGTGTATTTAGTAGAGGATTGTAATGTAGAGGATCATTAGCTTTCTTATGGAATTATATCACAGTATTGACACATACTGAGTTTATTAGTTGAAATCCCCAACTCTTTTAGATACTTACCTATTACTCTTTCAAGCTTAATTTCAAATGTTTAAAAAAATATATTTAGCCAGGCATGGTGGTGCATGCCTTTAATCCCAGCACCCATGAGGCAGAGGCAGGAGGATTGCCATGAGTTGGAGGCCATCCTGAGACTCCATAGTGAATTCCAGGTCAGCCTGGGCTAGTGGGAGCCTACTTTGAAAAACCAAAAACAAAACAAAAATAATTTATTTGAAAGGAGGGGTGGGGAATGGGCATGTGGGCACGCCAGAACCTCTTGCCACTGCAAATGAGCTCCAAATGCATGTTCCACTTTGTGCATCCGGCTTTCTGTGGGTACTGGGGAATCAAACCCAGGTCATTAAATTTTGAAGACAAGTGCTTTAACCGCTGATCCATTTCTCCAACCATGTATATATATAGTATATAATATATATATAATTATATATATATATAATTTGAGGTAGGGTCTCATTCTAGCCAAGGCTGACCTGGAACTCACTCTGTAACCCAGGATGACCTCAAACTCACTGCAATCCTCCTACCTCAGCCTCTTGAATGCTGGGTTTATAGATGTGAGCTATCATGCTAGGCTAAGAACTCTTTCTATTTTTTTTTTAATTTTAATTTTTTGAGAAAGGTTCTTGTGTAACCTAAGGTGATCTCAAATTCTCTGTGTAGCAGAGGATCCTCTTGAATTTCTGATCCTCCTGCTTCTACTTCCTAAGTGCTGGGATTATGGGCTTGTGTCACCATGGTGGTCTATGTGGCAGTGGGGAACTAATTTAGGGCCTTATACATGTCAGACAGGCACTCAACCAATGGAGACCCCCCCCCCCAGGGTTTCATGCTCAGTTTTGGAACCTATACATGGCATCTTGAACTTAAAAATTCCAAATTTGGGCTGGAGAGATGGCTTAGTGGTTAAGTGCTTGCCTGTGAAGGCTAAGGACCCTGGTTCGAGGCTCGATTCCCCAGGACCCACGTTAGCCAGATGCACAAGGGGGTGCACGCATCTGGAGTTCGTTTGCAATGTCTGGAAGCCCTGACACGCCCATTGTCTCTCCCACTTTCTGCCTCTCTCTCTGTCGCTCTCAAATAAATAAAAATAAACAAAAAAAATTCTAAATTTTCTGTGGTTGACCCGGCCCATTGTTCCAGCCTCTCATGACTCTTTCTAAATCTTGATTCTTTGATCAACAATAGTTGCCATCACTCTTTGGTTTCAATTTGATGAACATGCTTTCCTTCTCCAACTGACTTTAGAAGGGCTGAGATATTGACATGGAAGTTACAACAGTAACCTTGCTATTTAATGATAACGAGATCCAAGTCTAGCTAGAAGGATAAGACATTAAGTAGTGATCCTGGTGTGGTGGGAGAAGCTGATATTTCAGTAGTTTTTTCTTTGACAATGTGGTTTCTTAGTTTTTGCTTTTTTTTTTTTTTCTTTTCTCTTTTTTTCTGGATGTAGGGTCTCACTGTAGCCCTGGCTGACCTGGAATTCACTATGTAGTCTCAGGGTGGCCTCGAACTCACAACGATCCTCTACTTCTGCCTACCGAGTGCTGGGATTAAAGGCATGTGCCTTTAATTTGATAACTAATGATGAAATCTTGCTTAAACAACCCCATATGTAAGTTTTTCAGCCCTTTCCTTTAAATTTAATTACCACAATTTTTACATTTTATTTATTTATTTGTGAGAGAGAGAGAGAGAGAGAGAGAGAGAGGGAGAGAGGCAGATAGAGAATGGGCATGCCAGGGCCTGCAGCCACTACAAATGAACTCCAGACACATATTCCACCTTGTGCACCTGGCTTATGTGGGTACTGGGGAATTGAACCTGGGTCCTTAAGCTTCACAAGCAAGCATCTTAACTTAATTTAACATCTCTCTAGCTCCACAATTTTTGACAGTGGCAACAATATGGCTTTGATAGGTGGAAACTATTTCAGTTGGTATACTGACTGAATAAAGAGAAGACATGAGGGGCTGAGGGATTGGCTTAGCGGTTAAGGTGTTTACCTACAAAACCAAAAGCCCCAGGTTTGATTCTCTAGTACCCACGTAAGCCAGATAGATGCACAAGGGGGCGCATGTGTCTGGAGTTCACCTGCAGTGGCTGAAGGCCCTGGCATGCCTATTCTCTCTCTCTCTCCCTCTTTCTCTGTTAAATAAATAAATAAATAAATAAATAAATAAATATAAAAAAGAGAGGACATCAAATAAATAAATAAGAATAAAAAAAAGAGAAGAATGTACTTCAGCAGATAAACTCAAAGGATTAATTGATTTTTCCAATTAGCACTAGATCTAAAATGACTCTATGGTAGATATTTCTAGGTAAGTTGAAGAGCAAAAATGCTGCAGCTAAAACTTGATGAATAAGTCGTCGTTCCCTTGTGATTAACGGCTGCGCATGGGCAAAATTGCCAGGACAGATAAATCGCAGCGCTACATTCCAGCTTTCCACACCCTCCTTTCATCAATCGGATACTTGGCCCTCCTTTACAGTTAGTGTAATTAAATTAATGCGATGCATGCCAAGGAGCACAACCAGTGATGGGATCGTTGGGCTTTATTTTCCTTTTGTTTTTGCACTGTCATAGTTACCCTCTGGCTGTGTCTTGCGGTGCTATGACCTAAACTGCAAACAAAGTCCTGGAAGACCATTATGAATTGTTGGTAAAATAATTTTGGAGTGCAGTTTAACTTTATTTACTTATTTATTTATTTTGAGGTAGAGTCTCTCTCTCTCTACACCTGGAATTCACTAGGTAGGTCTCTGGGTGGCCTCAAAGTCACAGTGATCCTTCTACCTCTGCCTCCATGCCCGGCTACCTTCTGATTCACCTCTGCTATATGTATACGCACAAATTCACCTACATGGCGTCTATCACTCAAATAGCCATAGAACATGTCCATTATTTGTTTTTCTAAAACTTTAGTGTGTGTGTGTGTGTGTGTGTGTGTGAGTGCATGTTGATGCATGTGGCTACAAGCACTTGTGCAGAAGTCAGAGAGCAATTTCGGCATTGTTCCTGCCCTCCACCATGCTCTGAGGTGAGGTCTTCTGTTGTTCACTGTGTCCTTTGGAAGCTTCCAGGAGACTGTGCTTTGCCTCTCCGCTTCTGGCAGATTCGCCCGCATTACAGAAGCCCGACACAGCTTCCACATCTATGCGGGCTCCGGACTTGGGCACTCAGGGCTGTATGGCAAGTGCTTTGTCAAACACTGAGAGGTCTCCGCAGCCCTTGCTAGGTTTGTCTAGCACAAATACTGTTATTATAGTTCATTTTGTACATGAATATTATTGTTAAGAATCATTATCTGTCCCCGAAGATGTTTTACTTTTAAGTCTTGATGGGCTGGAGAGATGGCTTAGCTGTTAAGTGCTTGCCTGTGAAACCTAAGGACCCTGGTTCGAGGCTCGATTCTCCAGGACCCACGTTAGCCAGATGCACAAGGGGGTGCATACGTCTGGAGTTCGTTTGCAGTGGCTGGAGGCCCTGATGTGCCTATTCTCTCTTTCTCTGTCTCTGACTCTTTCTTTCTCTGTCTGTAGCTCTCAAATAAATAAATAAAACAAACAAAAATTTAAAAAGATCATACTTTGGGCCATGTGTGGTGGCGCACGTCTTTAATCCCAGCAACTGGGAGGCAGAGGTAGGAGGATCGCTGTGAGTTGGAGGCCACCCTGAGACTACATAGTGAATTCCAGGTCAGCTTGGGCTAGAGCGAGACCCTACCTTGAAAAGCCAAAAAAAAAAAAAAAAAAAAAATTATACTTTGCATATAATATATACTCTTTGTTGTAGCTGTGATGAATTCCTTATGGATCACTGAATGTGTCATGATACAGTCTCTCCAAAGCTTTACAGATACTCTAAACTTTGACTGGAATGTCTCTTTCCTCCAGAGCAACAATTCTTTGTTTTTCTTTTCCTAATACATACATACATTATACACACACACACACACACACAGACACATACGTATGTATGTATGGTGCGTATGTACTCAGATTGCCCGTCCCTATACCACTCAATCCTATGTACTTCTTCTCAGCTCTTCCATTGGCTCATCAGGGAGGGAAATGACATCTCACGCCCCTTCCTATCCATAACAGAAGGCTGTATGGCGCCGTCATGTGAAGGTCTTGCGCACTTCACCATTTATGGTGCAATGTCCTGTCATGTCCAGGTGACAGAGTTCTCCGGTGTTCCCCCTCCAGATCTTTCCATCACAGCTTCTACTGGGCTCCCTGAGCCCTGAAGGGGTTGGTGTCCGTGTCCCACGTAGCTCTCGCCAGTCACCTATTTCCAACACTTGACCAGTTACAAGTGTCTGCATTATCTGCCTCTCACTGCTGAGAAAAGCCGAAGCTTTTCTGACTGGGGCTGGGAGCAGAGCTGCTATGTGGGTGTAAAGACATATGAGGAGGCAGTTCGACAGCTCATTGATTTAGCCATACAGCAATAGGTTGTCGGAGGTCTATAATCGGTCTCCCCAAGCCATGGGCTTCTGGCTTGGTTTTCAGTACCAGGCATGAGTTCTCTCTATTTTGATTTGTGTTGTGTTGTGGTGTGTGTGTGTGTGTGTGTGTGTGTGTGTGTGTGTCTGAGTTTAACTAGGGTTGCTTGCATGAGCATGGATGGGGATCATTTACTAGAGTGTGTACAACCTACCAGTGGCTGTACTCTTAAAGAAAATGTCTCCCTCTCCCCCAGCAACCATTAACTGCTAATAACTCCTCAGGGAGGGATGGGGGCCTCTTGCTCTCTCCCAGTACCCACGTCAGAGTGTTGGTGGGCTTAACTCTGTGTATTTCTCATGCGAGTCATGACAGTTGGGAGGGCATGAGCGCAATCACCGTGTCATGCCTGAAGATAGCATTCCATGGTATTCCCCACCTAGCCTCCGTCCTCTGGCTCTTGCATTTTTCTCTTCTCTCTTCCACGATGTTCCCTGAGTCTTGGAGGTGGAGATATAGACGTCTCCCTTAGTGCTGTGGCTCAGTACTTAATTACATATCAAGATGAGGCTTGGTGTGCCTCCTCCCCCAGTAAATTCCCCAGGTTCCTAGCTCTTATTCAAATCCCCCGTGTTGATCACTTACATCAGGTATCACATGGCACACTTAAATGTTAATTTCTCTTATTTATCACTGCGCACCCATCTGTGTCATTTGTGATAGGTGCTATTACTCACCGAGGCTTAATAAATGAAGATGTAATAAAGATTTTCCTCAAGTGGGGTCTTGTCTTATTGTCCAGACTAGTGTAGTTGTTTTTTACTGGATACACACATAGAGCACCAAGCTTATCCCTTGTAACACTAACCACATGTGTAATTCTCTATTTCTCGTATAGTGATCTATCTACCCCTCTGTATTATAAGTTCTGTGAGAGAAAGGCCATGTCTTTTGTTCATTGTTGGCACAGAGCCCAGCACAGGGATATACTTAGTATTTGTTACATCAATTACCGACTGAATGAAGAGGTCTCTGAGAGGGGGATGGTTGATGAAGAAAGTGCTATCCTTCGTTTTAGTTCAACAGAAGGTGGACAAAGGAGAAATGTTAGTCTAAGAGTGTGAATGTGAATTTTTTGTTTTTTGAAAATTGAGCTGAGATACTAAAGAAAGTAGCAGGAGGAATACAACCAGGGTGAGGGATGGAGCAGGAAAGGACAAGGCCTCTTCAAAGGAGAGTGGCATGGGAGAGGGCTTGCACCCTGAGCTGTAACAGCAGCCCCTGTGGTGAGGGCCATAGGAGAGTAGGAGAGAGGCAGGATGGTGTGATTGGGGTTGACTTAACCCTGGGTACTTTGGCTTAAAGATTTTTTTTTTTTTGAGGTAGGGTCTCTCTCTAGCCCAGGCTGACCTGAAATTCACCATGTAGTCTCAGGGTGGCCTCGAATTCATGGCGATCCTCCTACTTCTGCCTCCCAAGTGCTGGAATTAAAGGTGTGTGCCACCATACCTGGCTTTTGGCTTAAAGATATTCTTCATGGACTCAGTAGCGCCCCCCCCCCCACCGCCCTTTCAAAACATAATGATATTCTAGAAGAACTTTTGACTTTGATGTCAGGCAAACCTGATTGCAGAATGCAGCTGCTCCACTTTTTGGCCGTCAGAGTTTGAGTAAGACACTTGGCATTCCTAAGTCTCAGTTATGTCATTGGTAAAACGAGGACACTCCTATTCCTCTCGTTTAGCTGTACGCAGTCAAGGGATGTTTGTAATGTCTCTAGACTCACTATCTGGCTCAGAGCAATTGCGGAATGCATGGTAGCAGTTGTTAATATTAACCAGACTTAGCCTTTATGGGAGTTTGGAATACTTCCATTCTTGGCCCCAAATTGTTCAGTACTTTAAAAAAAAAAATCAACAGTTTGAAGCATTCTTATCAAATTGGAAGATGACTCCAAATTGAGAAAAACTAATTTGTGGGCTGACAGGCTAAAGAACCACGAAAATCGCAACAACCTGGAAAGACTGGGTGGAAAGTAGCAGAGTAAAATTGAGAGGGATGAATTTAGATTCTCGCAGCTGTGTTTAAAGCAGCGGCTTTTGAAAGCAGAACAAGGAAGACCTTGGTTAATACGTTCTTTGTGATTCATTCATTCATTTCTTTTTTTTTTTTTTAATTTTTATTTATTTATTTGAGAGCGATAGACACAGAGAGAAAGACAGAGAGAGGGAGAGAGAGAGAATGGGCGCGCCAGGGCTTCCAGCCTCTGCAAACGAACTCCAGACGCGTGCGCCCCCTTGTGCATCTGGCTAACGTGGGACCTGGGGAACCGAGCCTTGAACCGGAGTCCTTAGGCTTCACAGGCAAGCGCTTAACCGCTAAGCCATCTCTCCAGCCCATTCATTCATTTCTTTACATACGGGTTGTTATCACTCCAGGGCTCGTGGCCCTGCAAAAGAACACCAGATACACATGCCACTTTTGTCATCTGTCTTTATGTGGGTACTGGAGACTCAAAACCCAGGCTTACAGGCTTTGCAACCAAGCACCTTTAAACTGCTAAGCTATCTCCCCAGCCCCCCCCCTTTGGTGTTTTATTTTCACGTGCATGCATGCATGTTCATGGTTGTTAATAGTTCCTAACGGAAAAAGGTTCAGAGTGTTAGCTATTAGCTTAATATAAACCAACCAAAAAGCTAATGCGATCTGAGGTCATGTGATGGAAATAAAGCATCCAGAAGAAACGAGGTCATCTTCCAAGTGTTCCTCACAGCGGTCAGACGACATCAGGGAGTTGTCCTCAGTTCTTGGCCTTCATTTTGACAGCGATCTAGGAGAAGCCTGCGGACTTTGCCATCCCTTCCATTTCGGTTATTTTATGATTCAGAGCTGTCACAGTTCTGGAAATCATGTCATTTGAGCAATGGTCAGAGGCAGCTTGGATGTTTAGCCTGGAAAACAGGGGAGGAGTGGTACAGGTTGGGTTAGTGAGCAGCAGGGGCCTATCATGACCTTCGAGTATTTGCAAAATCAGGTGTGTTCTGCAGTGTTTCAAAGGGAGGAGAAACGCCTGTCAAGTCGAAATCATAGGAAAGGAAAATGATTAGTGTGCTCAAATGTACTCATTATAGGTACACTCACTGGCATCTATTTTTTAAATATATTTTATTTATTTATTTGAGAGAGAGAAAGAGGGAGGGAGAGAGAGAGAGAGAGAGAGAGAGAGAGAATGGGCACACCAGGGCCTCTAGCTATTGCAAACGAACTCCAGACGCGTGCCCCCCTTGTACATCCGGTTTATGTTGGTCCTGGAGAATTGAACTGGGATCCTTTGGCTTTGCAGGCAAACGCCTTAACTGCTAAGCCATCTCTCCAGCCCCTCACTGGCATTACAAACCCTTACACATGTGAGAGTATCTGGTATGCTCTTCAATATACTTATTTAGTTCTCTTAAAATATTTTATTGATTTATTTATGGGAGAGAAAGAATGGGTGCACCAAGTCCTTTAACCACTGCAAAGAAACTCCAGATGAATGTGTCACCTTGTGCATCTGGTGATGCTGGGGACTTGAACTCAGGTCCTTAGGCTTTGCATGCAAGCATCTTAACTGTTGAGCCATCTCTCTAGCCCCTTATTTAGTTCTTATATCTCATATTCAACATCTTAATATAATTTTATCAGAAGAAAAGGCTTATATGGAAATTTTGATTTGCCTAAAAATATGCTATAGTTTACATGATGAAGCTGGACTCTAATTTAGGTCTGGTGCGACGGAGAAGCCTGTGAATGCTAGCCCCCTGGCATATTTCATACAGTGCTTTCTGGAACGTGGGAATTTCATTGCCTTGCCTGACAAATCAGAATGGTCGTTCAACCAAATTTCCAAGTGTTTTCCCACACCCAGAGGTGGAGACATTTTTGCGTTCTAGAAAGGTAGGATTTCAGCTCAGTTTTTTTGTCTTTGGCTCAAGTTCCAAAAGTACTTCCAAGTAAACTTAATGGTGTAATATGGGACGGGTCGTCAAGTCCAAGAAGCTTCCAGTTCCTGGATGTAGCAACGAAGCTGGGGGCCACCTACCGGATAGTAAAGATGAGCATTTGCCTGCGGACTTTGCCATCCCTTCTATTTTGGTTATTTTATGATTCAGAGCTGTCTTGTCTTGGACCCTGGCAGAATCCCCAGGGCCCCTAATACAGAATTAAGAGCTCGCTTATGGAACTGGTTTGAGATGGAGTCTTCAGAACTGTGCATCAGGCATCCTTGTCTCATTCCTGTGGTCACTGTCTTCTGCTAAATGCAGCCAAGTGTGTGTGTACAAATGTTCTGAGATGTTTGCCCCCAGAACACACATATATGGATTGTCAACAGAAGATTCTCCTAAAGCTTCCAGATACCATGAGTGCGTTAACTCATTTCACTTCTGAAAAAGAAGAAAACCAATTCCAGGTAGCCTTTTGGAATGCACTTATCAGTGAAATTTCTTTTTTCCTCCTCCTCTTCCTTCTCCTTCTTCTTCTTCTTTTCAAGGTAAGCTCTCACTGTAGCCCAGGCTCACCTGGAACTCACTCAGTAGTCCCAGGCTGGCCTTGAACTCATAGCAATCTTCCTACCTCTCCCCCTGGAGTGCTGGGATTAAAGACGTGTGCCACCACACGTCTAGAATCATCAATGAAATTTCTTTCAGCAGTTGTCATTAAAGGCCTTGTGAGTGAGGGAAGGAGCCATTAGTATTTTGAAAAAGATCTTTAAACTCTTTTGGAACCTTGAACTTTTTTCTATGAATATTTGTATAGTCTTGTTTTGGAAAAAAAAATTTAAAGAGAACACTTTTAATTTTATTTATTTGAGAGAGAGAGACAGAGAGAGAAAGAGAGAGAGAGAGGCAGGCAGAGAGAAAGAAAAAATATGGGCATGTCAAGGCCTCCAGCTGCTGCAAACAAACTCCAGATGTATATGCCACCTTGTGCATCTGGCTTACATGAGTCCTGGGAATGAAACCTGGGTCCTTTGGCTTCACAGGCAAGTGCCTTAACTGCTAAGCCATCTCTCCAGCCCCTCCCCCCAATTTTTTTTTCTTGTAAAATGCACTGCAGTAAAACTAACATAGAATAATTAACATGACAGTCATCTTGCACATGCCTGGCATAAGTTAGAATATACTCAGTGGTCTTCTGCTCTCTCTCTCTCTTTTTGGTTTCTTGAGGTAGAGTCTCATTCTAGCCCAGGCAGACCTGGAATTCACTATGAAGTCTCAGGGTGGCCTTGAACCCAAGACACTTCTCTTACCTCTGCTGGGATTGAAGGCATGCGCCACCACGCCCGGCTCTTCTGCTCTCGTAGATCCCATGGAACAGCCAGGCGGAAGCTGTACGTTCATGGGGAGGCCTTTGTCATTCAGTGAGGCTGTCCTGTCAGTCAAAGAAAAATAATGTCTTATCCATTATTACCCATGTTCTTATCCAAATACCAGTGGAGGCATTCCTTTAGGGTTTGAGCCATAGGCTTCTGACTTGGCTCTCAGTACCAGGCATGAATGTCTTCCCACCGAGCAGGCGTCACATCCAATCAGAGAGCAGTTGGTTATCCCGGTACATAATGTGCCACTGTTGCACGTTTTGTAGCTTCTGGGATCCACTGCTTGTTCACACTGCTGGTTACCTTTATCCCCCAACGTCTTGCACAGCCCTTTCCAGCACTATGACAAGCTGGCGGGCAGGCAGCTGACTTCCAGCTCATTTCCAGCTTGATTTCTCAATGTCCTGCCACCACAGTATGTGGAGTATTTGTTGTCTTCAGCAATAGGGTCTTATCTTCCATTTCTGGTGGGTAGCTAAGTGCCTTGGCAATGGTCTGCACTGTTTTGGGGTTCTCTTGGGCCTCCCTGCCCAACAACTCACTGTGAGGGGTAGGAGTAGGTGACTGAATTCTGGCACTGGGACCTACCAGCAACAGCCTATCATTTTAGGGTAAAGTTTTCTTCATCCCTGCAGAGTATTCCTATCCTTGTCAATAATAAGACGCAAAGAAACAACAGAATTCTTGGAAAACTGCTAATAGGGAGTAAATATTTCCATAGGAAATATGGTAGCCTGCAAAAGCCTATATATTTAAAAATTTTTTTTGTTTATTTTTGTTTATTTGAGAGTGACAGACAGACACAGAGAGAAAGAAGCAGATAGATAGATAGAGAATGGGCGCGCCAGGGCTTCCAGCCTCTGCAAACGAACTCCAGATGCGTGCGCCCCCTTGTGCATCTGGCTAACGTGGGACCTGGGGAACCGAGCCTCGAACCGGGGTCCTTAGGCTTCACAGGCAAGCGCTTAACCGCTAAGCCATCTCTCCAGCCCCAAGCCTATAGTTTTTAAAAAAGATTTACAAAAGAATTTTATTTTATTTTATTTATGAGAGAGAGAGAGAGAGAATGGTAAGCTCAGTGCTTCCTGCCACTGTGAAAAACTCCAGATTCATGCGCCACTTTGTGCATCTGCCTTTAGGTGGATACTGGGGAATCGAACCCGGGTCATCAGGCTTTGCAAGCAGGTACGTTTAACTCCTAGTCCATTTCTCCAGCCCTTGTGTTTATTCTTTAGCCATTATGACTTGTGCCACAATGAACGTAGGAGTGTGGCTGTTTCTTTGGTATGTTGCTTCCATTCCCTTTAGATGCAGACCCAGGAGTGGGACAAGTGTGACATGTCACGGATCTACTTGGAGATTTTTGCGGAACTTCCATGCTGATCTTCATAATGTCTGCCTATCGATGCTAACTCTTCTGCACCATCGGGGAGGAGAGTGGGTGATCCTTCAGGTCCTTGTCCGCCACTCAGCAAGAGAATTTACTACTGGATCCCAAATAATCTTACATTTCTAATCTCATCCACAAAACCTTTATCCTTTCCCAGAAAGCTATTTTGCTATTAATGTCCCTAAAGTTGTTGGGTTTGGAATTTGATTCAATCTACTTACAAGCTTAGGATCTGTAGATTCTACTTACAGCTTGTTCTGTCATTGTTTCGCCAACACTGGCAGAATGTAGCGGACACCTGGGTTAGAGACAAAAGAGTCATGATCCTTGGGCTGGAAAGAAAAGATGGCGTAGTGGTTAAGGCGCTTGCCAGCAAAGCCAAAAGGACCCCAGTTCAATTCCCTAGGACCCACATAAGCCAGATGCTCAAGGGGGCGCATGCATCTGGAGTTCGTTTGCAGTGGCTGAAGGCCCTCATGTGCTCATTTTCTCTCTTTCTGTCTCTTTCTCTCTCTCATAAAGAAATAAAATATATTTTTAAAGTATTTTTTTAAAAAGAGTCATGATTCTTGACACAGCAAGAAGTGTGAGAATCAACATAATGGTGGTGTTTCTCCTGGACCTGTAAGGCCCATCCATGGCAGTGGTGTGAGGGGTCTAGATAGATTCCGTGTACACAGCAGGTTTGGGTTGCAGCTGAGGAACCCAGGAATGAAGACCCCAGCACTTTCTGAGCAAATAGAAATCAAAATAGTCCCCCTCTATCTAGAAAATGATAAGTTACATGATTGTCAACTATGGGCCCTGAGACCTTTTTAACTGTTTACATGCTTACCTATGGGAACTTATCACTACCAGAAAATACATAATGTGGTACACTTAGCAAGAATATAGGGCTCCCTCTTCCAATAATTATGAGGTGAATTTATACCAGTCCCTTTCTGATAGTGTCCATAAAAAGCTAATCAAGGGCTGGAGAGATGGTTCAGCCGTTAAGATACTTGCCTGCCAAGCCTAAGCACCAAGGTTTGATTTCCCAGTACCCTCACAAAGCCAGATTCACAAAGGGGCACATGTATCTGAGTTCATTTGCAATAGCTTGGGACCCTGGTTTGTGCCTGTTCTCTCCCTCTATCTGCCTCTTCTCTCTCTGTAATAAATAAATAAAACAGCCCGGTGTGGTGGAGTACACCTTCAATCCCAGTACTCAGGGAGGCAGAGGTAGGAGGATCACTGTGAGTTCGAGGCCCCCCTGAGACAACATAGTGAATTCCAGGTCAGCCTGGCCTAGAGTGAGACCCTACCTCGAAAGACCAAAATTACATGGGTTCTGAGGATCAAACTCAGATCCTTATGCTTTCAAGGCAGTACTTCACTTATCTGAACTCTCTCTTCAGCCCTTACAGTTACCCTCATTATGATTCCTCCAGAATGGGTTTTAGCTCCTTTTCTACATAGTAGGATCCCAAGTCCTTGCCCAGTGCAGCAAAAGTTCTGAATTCCAGTGAGCTATTCAGTGGTAATCCTGCTTGGCTGATGGTTGTTATTTCCTAACTGGAACATCTCTCCTTAGTCCTTAAAGACAGTGGCGCATTTTAAAGCTCAAGAACATTATTCTCATAGGTAACCTGATATCCACTGGAAAAAAGGCTGAGCATTAGAAATATCATGAGTTGGGTGTGGTGGTGCGTGCCTTTAATCCCAGCACTCAGGAGGCAGAGGTAGGAGGATGGCCGTGAGTTCGAGGCTACCCTGAGACACCATAGTGAATTCCAGGTTAGCCTGAGCTAGAGTAAGACCCTACCTCAAAAACCAAACCAAACCAAAGCAAAACAAAACAAAACAAAACAAAAAGAAGGAGGAGGAGAAGAGGGAAGAAATAGCATCAGATGACGCTCAGTTAGTGGGTATGAAGTGTATATACCAAGAGTATCAATTCAAAATACCCTCTAGGAAAAATCTTATTAGTAGATAACTGCCAAGGAATTGAATCTTCCAGACTAGAATGTTTGAGCATCCAGCATCCAAACACCCAAATCATACGACTGTAGCTCCCATGTGAGGAGCTATGTCTAGACAGGGCTGATCTAATAAATAAATGAAGTTGACGTCACGTGTCAGTGCTTTTTAAAGACACCAGGCAGGCTTTTCCCCAACAACTCCCAACATCCCACTTTGGTACCAAAATGTTCAATATTAGTGAGCTAGTCTTTTGACTATTGCCTTTTTAAAGTATATGCATCTTAGCTAGAGCTTTTAGCTAGCCAACTATTTCTTTCTTGAAAAAGATAAAAAACCTTCAGTGCCATGATAGGACAGAAGAACACATAATGTCATTGGGGGAAAAATAGATCAGAGTAGCATTTTTTTGTATGAAAATGTTTTCAAATTTTTTGAATAAATGAGGAATATGTGATAGATCATGTGATAAGAAAATATTTAGTTCTTCAACATGGTGTTGGCCAGTCCAGGTCTTTTGATTATCATTATAAATCTTAAATAATTTTATTTATAGCAACAAAATAGCTTTCTGGGACTTTGACTGCTAGTTCCTTACACATGTAGATATAGCTGGTAAGAAATGATATCTTGACGTCCTTGAGTCTCTGAACATGGGATATCACTCCACTATTTAGTTTTATTTTTTAACTTTACTATATTTTTATTCATTTCTGAGAGAAAGAGAGAGACAGAGAGGGAGAGGGGGAGAGGGAGAGAAATGGGCACTCCAGGGCCTTTAGCCACTGCAAAAGAACTCCAGACACTTCTGTCACCTTGTGCATCTGGCTTACGTGGGTCCTGGGGAATTGAACCTGGGTCCTTTGGCTTTTCAGGGTAATGCCTTAACCTCTGAGCCATCCCTCCAGCCCTACTATTTATTTTTAAATTTCTTTAAATAGAGTTTTATGGCTTGGCTGATATTGTCCATATTTTGTTACTTTTATTCTTCTTTTGGTAAAGAGACTACAAAGTGTCCATGGTCCTTTTAATATTTTGTGAAAACTTGTATTACCTATTATTTTACCTTTCAAAAAGATTAATTTGTAAGTATATCATTTTAGAGGGAGGTATGGTATAGGTGGCATGTGATTTTAATATTCTACTGCTGACATATACAAAAATTGACTTTAAAATGTTAGCCTTGTATCTTGCAAATCTTGCTGTAATTGCTTACTTCCAAGAAACTTTTGTTGATTTTATCCATTTTTTGCATAGACAATTATGATCATATCACCTACAAATAAAGTTTTATTTCTTCCCTCTAATCTGCATACTTTCTGTTTTGTTTTCTTTTTGCATCAGCTATGACTTCCAATAGTGATATTCCATTCAACTATGTCCTTAGTGCTTTTCTGCTTGGTGGATCTATCCACTTTGCTAGAGGCATGCATTTCTCCCCAGTTCTTTTTTAGAGTTTCCATCTCTCTACTTACATTGCCCATTTGTTCTTGTATGCTGTCTACTTTATCCATCAGCACCTTTGATATCTGCATCATATTTCTTTTGAATTACTAATCAGATGATTTCAACTCTTTGACATCTGTGAGACTGGTTTTGGTGTCTGGTCTGTTTCTTCAAGCTGCATTTCCTTTCTCTTTGGTACATCTTGTGAATTCTTCTTAATTTGCAAACATGATGATGTACTAAGAGGTTCTGTAAACAGGCCTTTACTAATAAGTTGGCATGGTGAGTACGTGGGGAAGGGTTCTATTGTCCTATGAGTAGACCTTGCTTTTGATGGGCTCCTTCAGTGAGTGAGACAGAGGTGATAAGAGTCGTCTGGAACTGGAGATTTTTCTTCCTCCACATAGAAGGCAAGAGCTGGCTGGAGTTGAACATTTCCCTCCCCCTTCCCAGATGTAGCAGTTACCTTCTTTTTGCTTGGAGAAACACCTGGCCAGAAGCACCTGATGGAAGGAAAGGGTTTATTTTGGCTTATAATATTGAGGGAAAGTTTCATCATAATGGGGAAAGCATGACAGAACAGACATCAGGGCGCCGTATCTTGTCACATCAGCCGGGAGGAAGCAGCAAGAGTGATCTCACTCTGAACACTCAGTTGCGGTAGAGCTAATTATCCTCAAGCGTGCCCCAGTGACTTCTTACCTCCTCCATCAGGACTCCACCTCCAAAAGACTCTGCAACTGTCCCAAACTGCCACCAGCTGGGGACTAAGTATTTAAAACACATGGACCTATGGAGGACATTTTATTCAAACCTCCACATCCTGCCTTCAGCCCCACAAACTCATGACCATCTTATGAGGCAGACCACATTCAATCCAACT